>NC_134954.1:46613060-47214196 GCF_965638725.1 Aptenodytes patagonicus | reverse complement strand
AGGAGGCTGAGGGGAGACCTCATTGCTCTCTACAACTACCTGAAAGGAGGTTGTAGCAAGGGGGGTGTCGGTCTCTTCTCCCAAGTAACTAGTGATAGGATGAGAGGAAATGGCCTCAAGTTGCGCCAAGGGAGGTTTAGATTGGATATTAGGAGAAATTTCTTCACCAAAAGGGTTGTCAAGCATTGGAACAGGCTGCCCAGGGAAGTGGTTGAGTCACCATCCCTGGAAGTATTTAAAAGACGTGTAGATGTGGCACTTAGGGACATGGTTTAGTGGGCATGGTGGTGTTGGGTTGACGGTTGGACTTGATGATCTTAGAGGTCTTTTCCAACCTTAATGATTCTATGATTCTCTTGGAAATACTGTGCAGGGCGGGGCTCTCAACCAGTAACTGAAAGAAGGGAACTAATAAACAATTGCTTTATCAAGGAGCTTTTTCTGGTGTGTTACTAGGCTACTGGAGTTAGACAAAACGCACAGTGATGTGGCTTTGTGTTCTTTCTTATGATACAGGAGAAGGGTCTAAAAAATGTTTGCTTTCTTTAAAGGGTATCCCTACCTCCAACCACAGTTTTTTCATATGTTAAAATTTCAGGTATCTTCATCCCAGGAAAACTGTACAATTACTGAAATTACCAAAATCATCACAGTGTAAAAAACAGGACTGGAAGTTGAGCAGTCAGCAAGTGATGAGGTTTATCCTCAGCTTGTTTAAAACTATTTGCCATTCATTTTTTCTCATAAAAACATTGACTTTTAGTGCTAAAGATTCAGTACAGATGCAACGATAAACATGCTGCAAGGCTTTCTAGAAAACTACAGGAGACCAGAGCTGACAGTCCTGATATTCCCAGTGTAAAAAGCAAGTTGAAATCAGCTCATTCTTAAAAATAGAGATAACCTTTCAGGCTTTCATTATACAAAAAAAGAAAAGCAGAAACATAGCTTTTAAAAATCATGCCTATGTCTCTTGTAAATGTGTACTAAATGTCCCTTCGCTGTTTCTTAGATGTTGGTCATGCCTGGTTTAATGTCACCATACCACAAATGTTTTTTCTACACGAACCTTTCAAGAAAAACAAGGTAAAAGGTACCTCTTCCAATCAGGTACCACATTTTGGAAATTTTCAAGTGCTCTTCATTAAAAAAAGGAGAACAGTACAGAAAAAGAGCAGTGTTTCCAGTAATATCTTTGAAGGTGAATACAGAAGATCTCTTTAATAATCCCTCCAATACCCATCCTTTCTTTGCCAACCAAGTATTTCTGTATTCAGTTGATTCCACCTCCCCATGATGAGTTGGATGTTCCTATCCCTCCATGGTTACCACTAAGAGATTTGATTCTGGGCAAGCTGACAGAAATACACCATGGCAGCAGCATCTTCAAATTATGAACAGTACAGGATTTCTGTGTAAACATCAATTTTTCCAGATTGCTACTGCCTGAAAGCTTTAGAAGCTATGCTCACAACTTGTGTCTGCACTAATAAATCTTGCAAATGTTTACCAGCAAAAATGTAGCTAGCACCAGTGCTGATTGTAACAGCTCTGCTAGGGCAGGCCAGAACCAAGGCTTGACAATCTGAGTAATGCTGAAGTGTTGGCAACTGTCCACCTTCACGCTAACACCTTCTTACATCCTTAGGCCATCACAGAGTATACACTCTGAGCATTGGAGATAACTATGCCACTGTTGGAAAATAGGCGATAAGTAGCCTGCATTAAGACTGTCAAACTGGCAATCCAGCTCCATCTGGATCCTGAATGATTTTCCATCATCAGATAACTGTATAAGGTTCATTTGCCATCTGGCTCCTGAATCAACTGCTGTCATACAAGCAGCACCCAGCTGGTCCAGGGTCAGGATTAATTTGTTATTTGGGGTATCTCCATTTTTAGGTGCCCGGCTTGAGTAATTTTCCTTGCTGACTGGTTATCAAAGGGGGTCACAAGCACTTCTTGTTACTGGGATACTGGGAAACTTTAGGAAACCCTCTGATGGTACTCACTGGGATCAGTGTTGTAGCAGCTATCAGAAAAGAGCTGGAGCAGACACTGTTACAGTAGCTAGGCCTGGGGTGTCTGCATACACTTAGTTCATGGGCTTATTTGGAACTCAAGCACCTCTGTCTTTTTCTTACTGGTTTTGGTTGGTGGCTTTAGTAGCAAGAAATACTAAACTGAAAAGGACCATCTTTAAATGCATTACATTTGGGTCCCAACTGTTAAAGTAGTGAAAACTAATCATTGCTTTTGAAAACTTTTCCCTATTTGCTTTAATCTTTTGGCCATCATCAATCTTTTCACATTCTCAGTTGTTTATCCTTTTCTCTGAGCTTTCCCCTGAACATATCTAGTTCAAAGGTGTAATGAAGGCAACTCATTCAATGAAAGAGTCTCCTTGCCCAAAGGAAACTGTGAGGTGGAGCAGTACTTTGCCGTAAGCACTTCATGAACAAGCACAAGTGCTAAAAGAGCCATTGGTTGTGGAGCTCTCCAGCTACTGGAACACTTCATTTCTCATTTTTCATTCTTTTTTCTTTTAAAGCCATTTGTAATAAAGCTACAGCCTGAAGTGGAAGAACTAACCTTAGCTGTAAACCTTCATTGCAAGGCAGCAAATTGCACTGTATCAGAATATTAACCTTATCTAAGATTCATGGAATGAATTATACATATTGCATGGCCTTAAAAATGAAACCTGGTGAAGTATTACTGTAATTTAAAAATCTAAGTGAATTTGTACAGTGAGATTTAAAATTTAAACCTGTTTAAATATTGAGCTGATTGGGAAAAAATATTTTTGAGAAATGGTATTCAATAGGGAAAGAATCCCCATTCAGAGAAAAGACAGCCCCAAACTAATTTTGTCATAAGAACAAACCATAAAGAAAGGTATTCACTGGGCAACTTCCATCTAGGAAAGCACATAAAATCACAGTCACCTGAATGTGTTAATGTCCCTTAGTGTGAATTTATGCTGAATTAGGAATTCAAGGGAATGCAAGGTAATTTACTGTGCAGGATGATAACAGAGACATTTTGGGCAATATGGATTGTGCTAACTTTATTTTATTGATTTATTTTGATCAGATAAAAGCAAACAATTACTGCTGGTAGCTGTTGCATGACTTTTTGTATGTATTTTTAAAAATAATAAATAAAATAAATAATAAAACCGTAGTGGTGACCAGATCTCAGCCTCTTGATTGCTGATGCCTGTTCTCAGGTGAAGTGGTGTTTTAGCCCACACCCTCCAGCAATCATTACCTCTTGTCACAGCAAAAGGGACACCTCTGTGAGAGCAAGGTGTCAGATTCTATCCTTGATCTGCTAATTAGCTGACCAGATCAAGGACCAAACTGACAAGATGATCTTTTGTCTTATTAACACGGTGCTGCCAGAGTATCATTTTACCTCTTCTTCTGTGAGTGTTGCAGGATTTTATAGGTACCATTTTCCTGCTTAATAATGATTGACCATCTTGCTGTTCACATACCAGCATTGTTTGGCTCTGGTAAGGATGGTGGTAGAATGTTTTAGCTAGCAGAATGGAGCGATTTGCCCAAACACTGTCTCACAAATGCACTTACATTAGTGAGGTCATCTTGAAACTGATCTGAAATCAGGCATTGGTTTTAATCTCGGCATTACTCGGTATGCTTCATACACCATGTGTCCTCTAAACAAATATGCAATAAAGCAGGCTGGTGAAGTTAACCAGACAGATGGCTGAAATCCTACATGTGAGATGGATTGGCAAACGGATAGGTAAGGACACGGATGGGTGTTTCAAAAGGCAGAGAAAAGGGTAGTTGATTACAAGGCTAGATAGAAAATGGAAGGTATTATAAAAAGAAATATGGGATAATATAAACAGAGCCCTTAATCCAGTTGACTGCAAATCCCTTTTTCTTAATTGGTTTAGAAACTGTGGGCTGTAATGTGAGACAGAGGGCTCTCAGCTGCTTTTCTTCTTTGCTGTCTGGAATCACATTAAGTGGGAAACAATAGCAGAGCTGACAGCTCCTTGTCTGTAGGGGCACTTGGAGCTAATCTGCTATTGAGACTAATACAATTATATGGGATTATAGGATTGCCACTGATACACAGATTAGGGAACTCCCAGAGCGAGTTGCATCTTGGGGCATTACAAAGGGGGAAAATATACAAGGGTCCCAATTATGCAGAAGTCAAGGGGGAAAGCTACAAAGACACATTTGGTTTTGTTTTTTCCCAGACTTACAAAATACCACCTGCACACATACACAAGGATCTCCACCCAGCAGTAGCAGAATAATGCAAAAGACTTTAATATACATTGTTTACTCCATACACAATGCTCCAGTGTTGTCCTAAGCAATCTGAGGTCAGAGACAAAAATGGTCATTTCAGATTGCTCTCCTGCAAGGGTACCACTTCAATGCACTAATTTGAAATGAAGGCACAACCTAGATCCAGATTTCATATAGCAGCTAGCTGTCCTTGCTTTCTCCCTTCCTGTGCATGCACAACGTATAACGACACCAGTCCCTAAACAGAATGATGTAAAGTTTCTTGGGTGGGTTTTGAGTACCCATAAATACCACAGTTGTGAGCCTGGTCCTTACCTCCTCTTACAGCTTTATTCCGTACTTCCAGAAGAATGAGCAGAGAGCTGGGTTATCACACTATGAATGTACGTGCTGTAGGCATTGAGCTGACACTCCTGCTACCAGCTTCTGGGTACCTCAATCCTTTAATGAATTACACTCTTAACAGCACCATAAGGTATGTAAATGCAAATGTCTTAATTTTAAAGCTTATTAACCAACTCACAAGTCACGTAAAAAGTCTGTATTAGCGTAGCTAATCAACTGTAGCTATCCTAAGTCTCAAGTTACTGGGCCATGTTTCACATATAACCCTTTAAATTAATATATTTCATACATATTCTTTTTCCTTGGCCAGTTGGCAACAAAATGTAAGCATGCTGTTCCCATTACTCCTATTCCCAACTCCAGGACAAACAGCTGCAATGCTGTTTAACAACATTTGCTCAGATGACGATAGCAAGTAGAGATCTTCAACAAAGCTTCCCACCTCCTTTTCTAAGTTTGGTCCAGGCATCTAATAAGAGATATTCCCAGCTCCTGAGTTCTAGAGTAGGAAGAAAAACAGAAACATGAAAATGAACTGTGATTATCTCATAGCAATGATTCGTGGCAAAGCTAGGAATAAAATTTGATTGACAGCAAAGCCTAGTACTCACTGGACCACACTGTTGTAATTCAGATCTGGCAGTTACTAACTGTGGTGAAGGAGAGGACTGGTTTTCTCATTCCAAACTTTAAAAGATTCTTCCATGCATCCAGGACAAAATTGTAAGAGAACGGATGCATTTTTTTAATTTAGGCAAGTACATTTTTTATAATACTAGACAGTATCTCCCTAAAAACCACATTCTTTAAATCTTGACCTGGAGGACCTTTGGCCTTCAAAGAGCATGAGCGAGAGTTACACATGGGCCTTAGCATCCTTGGGAACTCATCCTTTATTTTCTTTTAGCCAAAGCATAAAACAAAGTAGCCTTCAGGTCTTGAACCTGCATTAGGCACTACCCAAGTGCCAAGACAGTTTTAAGATTAAAGGAATCAGGTGGTTGTTTGGCCTCCAGTTCATCCACCTCTTGCTTCTTGAGTAGAGCATGAGATCTAGTCTTCCTTGGTGGTGCCTGAAGGTAGGTTTCAAGAAGCGGCCTCCCATTGTCTGGCACCATCCTTTAACACACAAAAGCCAGTTCCTCCATCTGAACCAAACTGCACACACTGAACATTGAGTTATATACGGATCTGGAGCCTGAAGCACTGCCTGAGGGACCAACCTGAATTACTTTCCTAGAGAGAACATGCTGCTTGCCAGTTTTAGCTGTCATCTGAGAAACATCCAGGTACTGCAAACCAGGGGAAGAGTAGACAGGAGATGATTCTGAGAAGTTGTTCATTGATGAAGGAGGAAACAAGACAAATTCTTTGAAGTGAATTTAATCATGGTCCCTGCATGAATAAATCAAGGGCTCTCTACTTCCTACAGACCTTCTCTCATATTGACAGGAGGTTTGCAACAAGATGAAAAGCTGGCCTTTTTGTAGCAATTCTATTTTTTATTAGTTGGTTACCTAACTATTGACTTGATTCAGAAGGAAAACAGCTTCCCTTTGCCGGACTGCTGTAGTTGGGCCCAATTACTACTCCATCCTCTATTTTCTATTTCTTTTTTTTTTTTGTTCCCTTTAAGAGGGCTTTTCCCTCTGATCTGCATTTTTCTCTCTTTACAACAACTTCCAGCCACTAAAATTAACCAGTTCCTGCTGAGGCTAATACAGCATTGTAAAGCTGGAGAATTAATGCCCTAACATACTCAATGCAGATGGAATTTCAGCTCAAATGCAGGTCAGGCTGCCTGCACATTCAGAAAAAGCTTTTGTGTCCAAAACCTTGCCTATTTTTTTCCTTGCTACATTATGTGACTCAGTACAAAATAATACCTCTCCCTATAGATCCGGGCTTGAAAACACAGTATATTCATAAAATTTCTTTTCCTTTTTTTAGCAACTAGGGAGCTATAATTTATTTTTATTTGTAGGAAAGCTCAGGTTCTGAAAGCACTCTCTCTAGGAGATAGGCCATCCAAGCTTATTCAGCAGACTAAGAGTCTGTACCCCAAAATTAGATGAAACAGAGATTAGCTTCGATCAGTCTTTATTTTTGTTTGGGGTACTGAATTTTAAAAAGGGGACTGAGTGGGTGAAAACAGGGAGCATGGATCTGCCAAACCCCTTGGACATCTAATCTAACTTAAAGTGAAGAGCTTTGTGGTGGAACTATCTGACAGCAAGACCAGACTCTGTGCATGCAGGTTCCTGTGTGTGTGAGAGAGAGATGGATACAGCTTCCCATCTGGTTGGGCACTGGGGGCAGAGAGAGAGACGCAGGTGCAGCAGCGAATGTAAAAGGCAGTTAATGTGCAGTATGGAACAAGAGTGCTACATAAAGCACTTTAAAGTGGGACAAGTGACAAAAAGTGTCTTGTTTTTATAGGTGAAAAACATCTTGTTAGGGTCTGAAGTGGGTTAGAGAATAGAGCTTACTGAGGAATTTTTGCGAGGGAAAGTGCAGTGTGGAAGGAGAGAACTAGGGGAGAGTGAGCAAAAAGCAGCCCTAGGAAACTGAAGTCAGAGAAAACAGACTGCCATGCAGAGAGCTGCTGATGCAGACTCTCAAAAGAGGGCTGTCTAGAAATGAGGCCATCAATTATACATGTATGTGAAGCCTGGATGGGTGCCACAGACTTGTTTACTTATAACCCACAACCTGTACTGGTGCAGTGCTTAAACAATTACAAGCAAAGATGGGAGAGCTTCACTCCTGAAGCCCTACAGAGTGTTAGACCCAGTGCCTCTCTTCCAGGGCTGCCACAAGGAGTCATGCTGTAACCCTGTTTGTTGTCATCAACAAAATGGAGCCCACAGCAAACCTTGTGCAAGGGTCTGTAGCTTTGCTTTCACCGCTTCCCACAGGACCTGAAGTAGCAATGAGTGCTACAGCCAGCAATGGCCATGAAAACATGTGGGCAGATGAGATAAGTTTATCCTTAGTTAGCAATGCTGTGCTTTCAAGTGGTGAGCAGGGAGTGTGAACACAGCATCCTTTACAGCATATCCATGCATCACCTGCAATAAGTAAATCCACATACCCACATATATGCCTGGGCAGACCTGTGGGATCCACCACAAAGCTGAACACAGCTGCATGTGTAGGAGTATGTGTGGGATTCAGAAAATAAATGAGCCTGAAGTAGTACAGGGCAGGTTAGATTATTATATACCTAAGCAAGAGATTGCAGATACTATACAGTATCCTGTGGACGGAAGTTGACTCAATGGCCTTTCTTTCTGAGTGCCTCTATTGTACAACTTCTAATTGCGATGCAAGTGAAACAGAATTACTTATAATAACATGAAAGGAATCAGCAGCTACATTTGTTCACAGATATGACCTGGGTTTCTTAGGTGTTTCAGTGCAATAGTCAGCTGCCAGCAAAAATATTTATTGCAGTTTTGGTTTACATATTTATGTGGGGATTGAAAAAGTGAAAATGATGAATTTTTGTTCAGTCATTACTGAAGAAATATATCTACAATTCAAGAGTGGGCAAAAATACCACTTTGCTGCCAGATTTATATACACAGCTTTAATCTTGGTTATATACGAGAGGAGCTGAATGTTTATGGTTATCTAACCAAGGGACTATAAACTTTGAGAATAGATGAAGACAGAAAAATAATGTAATTCAAATGAGTATGGAGGGTCAATCAGAATTAAGAAAAGAGAAAGGAGAGGAGAGAAACTGATTTAATTTAAGCAGCATTAGGGGGCTAGATATTCAAAATGTTATTTCCCTGGTGCTTGACTAAAAACTGCCTTGTAGACATGCAAGGCTGTTTCTCATAATCACAAAAGAAGTTAACATGTGCATGGAATGACAATGAAAATTCACTAGGACCAAGACTTCTAAGAAGCAAATGATAATTTTGGGGTGTTTCTACCGTGCGGTGTTCAGCTTAGGACTCACAAAGGGCTCAGCAGTCTCTCTTTGTGACTCTTCAAATGCCTCTTTGGTGAAAAGTTGAATGTTAGAAACCAGAGACCCCCAGCATCATTAATCATGTCTTGATAACCTTGTCCTGTAACAAGAGAGGAGAACCCAGCATTTTCTATATATAACTCTCACAGAGTGCTTTAGGATCTTAAATGTTGAAGATATATTAAGGAATGATCCCAAAACATTTTACAAAACAATGTATCTGTCAAGAAGCATCACCACAGATGAGTGCATTCTGAAATTCAGCAACTGCATAGAGGTGTTCAGCACCACAACACAGTAGTTCAGAACAGGAAGTAAAGGCTATTGTAAGCAAGTAAAACTGTGGGGATGAAGTTCGGGTGGCAGAAAGTAATATTCCAAATTGCAGCGTGATTAGATCAGTTTCTTAGGACTCACCAGGAGCTCACTGGGATTTTTAATGACCAAAAACATTTCAGGAGTGATTCAGTGCATTAATACAGGCATCTAGTGCCAGTCCACATGGCCTTGGTCATTCTATCTAGTTTCCAGCTACTGCTTCAGAAGACTACGGGGCTAGAGACCCACACCCTTCACAGTAGCAGCTGAAGTCCAGGCAGGATGTTCAAGAGCATCTGAGATACTACTAGATGCCTGTGTTCAGGCACCTGAATTCCAGCCCACGTCTCGCCTAAAAGATACTAAAAGCATATTCATTGACCTAACACTGTGAAGAGACAAATAAGAACTATCATGTGGTAGGCTGGTACTCTGACAAAAAGGAGCAGACTAGGCAGCAGTAGACCACAGTTTTGCCACAGCCATGAGCGATGGAGTAGTCCTCTGTCACAGAACCCTTCAAGCAATCAAAAGTGGAGACATCCCAGTATGATGAGCCCCTGTTTACCCTAGGACTTACCACTTCCTTCACATTGCTCAAGAGAGGGAAAGAAAGAGATGGAGAAGAAAATTTTCTACCACCTACCCACTCAAGAGCTGGGGCAATGAACATGTGGGGGAATACACGATCAATGTTTGCCTGAAGACCACTTTTTGGTTTAGTGAGATATGGGAATCAATGTGTTAAAAACAAAGCATGTTCATATTTTACACTTGCATGCTTTTAAACAATACCAACAAGATTAATTCAGACCCTTTACAACACAGAATGAAAGAGTATTTAGAAACTTCTAAAGCTGCACACTGTGAACCTAACAGTCTGTAACTGCTTTGTTAAAATACAAAACTTTTCAAGCTAACATAATGGATTCATGGATAACAAGGTCTGGAGGGATGGATCATTACGCTCATCAACTCTGACCTCCTGCATATGACACAGTCCAGAGCATTTCACCCAGCGATACCACCATCAAGCCCAATAATTTATAGCTGAACCATGCCATCTCTTTTAGAAGGAAGGACATCCAATCTTGATTTAAAGACTCTAGGCGATTAATTTACCACATCCCTTTGCCATCTGTTCCACTGGTTAATTATCTTCAGTTAAATGTGTATCCTATTTGCAGTCTCATCTTTGACGACTTTAGACTTTTATCTGCCTCTCTGTGTGGACGTGATGGCTCATAATACTTTGATATTTCCCGTGCATTAGGACTGAAATGTGATGCCTAGACTGGAAATTTCAGGTTTGGATTTTGGTTCAGTTTCTCTTGTTGAAACCTTAACACAAAGACTTTCAAGGCATTGGCACAACACACTATAATATTTCATTCTGGACCAATTTCAATGACTCAGTGTTAATGGCATATAGTATTCCAGATTTTGAAGAGTAAAAATATTATGTGCACTTCATCTGTTTGTTTAAAGTGGTTTTTCCTAATGAAGGCTGTACTGTGCTGAAGTGTGGAAGCAGGAGTTTGATCTAGTGGCAAGAATAAGGAGTGCTGAGAGTTTTAATTCTTCTGCCCTGATCCCAGTTCTGCCACTGCAATTTGATTTGTGAGCCAGAGGAAATCACCTCACTCAGTCGTAAATAGTTATGGGGGCTGTGTTACAAAGTGCATGGAGATTTTTGAACCTGGTCTTGTTGAACCACATTAAAAAACAGTGTCTGCCTGATACTGTGTACTTTTGAAAGCTTAATAACTTCAATTAAGGTGATTTCAAAGTCCAATCCCTACCCTAAACTTTTGAGTTTTAAGTGTGTCATACCATTATGAAAAGTACTTTACCAATATATAAATACGTTTTCATGAGCAACCAGACACATACTGCTTTTGTACCTGCCATGTGCAGATGTAAAATCTAATTTTGGTGCTGGCATTGTTTTATTGTTTAACCTCAGTTATTATTATTGCCATGTCCCCTTTATAACCTTATTCTATATCACATTTACTTGAAAAATCCCACTGTCTATTAAACGCAGAACTCCATTCATTCTCTGGTTTTGCACTTTGACTGTTTTTCCTTCAAATGCTTTCCTCTAGCTGAACAGTCTAAGTTCCTGGAGGATGACCATTTCAAATTACTCTTTTCTCACAAACACTATTACCTCTATGAAGTACAGCTTCAAGGCCTTAGTCTGTGTTTTTGACAATACAGAATTCAACCTTTTTCCTCTCTCTACAAGCAATTAAATAAGGCTCTTTCAGGTTACTGATTTCTTAGCAGACGTGAGCATCTGAATGTAGAGAGTTCCTCAAATACCTGGTATTTTCACTACCTAAATCTCTCTTTTCCCTGTGCCACCAAAGTCTTCATATTTTTCAACAGCCTGCACCTTTCTTGGTAAAGAAACCCACTATTCCTGGTTTTGCATCACACTTGGTTTCCTTGAACCACATAAAAGTAGTCTTACATGTGGAGCAGAAAGCTTAGACTTAACTAAAGCGTCTTCCTTCTTCATTCCTTTACACATTCGTAGGGTGCCCTGCCACATCTACAAAGTTGTCCAGCCTCCTCTTAGCCAGGCCACTCTCACAACTGGCATATGACCTCCCCCACAGACGTTCCCCCACTTGCCCTTTCCTACCTGTCAACAGAGACAGAGCTCCATATAGGGATATTACATACATGACTGTAAATTTAGTGCTTACAACCTACTTTGCAGTAATTCTTCTCCTGGTGCTTGAGGTACAGTATATGCTTTTGTGTGAAGTAGCAGCCCTCTGATTGCATGCACTGGTGCAGCTTTGCTAATGCAGTTCAAATTCACGCTCTTGGTCACTGCCCAATAACTTCTATGTACAGACAAGATCATGGTGATAGAAACAGCCACACTATGATAATAAAGGCTCTCCAAAGGGATCTCCAGGATGTACAAGGAAGGACCAGTGCCTGCTTCCACTGCCAGACAGTGCGGCATTATCCCTTCTGTTCATGAAGCAATTAGCACTGAATTCTGGCAGGGTACCATAGATGGCCAGAAAAACAGAACTTAGGGAGTTAATTCCTTCCTAATCCTCCTCTCTTTCAACAATCATGGAATGCTCCTAGATCTCCTTCAATCAGGAGCCCTAAGTAAGAGAATCCTTTCTAAGTAAGAGCCAAAGCCCACTCAGGTAACTTTAGAGAAATGCTCCCAAGATGACAGGAAGATTTTTTTGATGGAAAAGGAGATTCAGACAACCACAAAATTATTACAGTAGTGTAAATGCAAATGGAGACACTTCAAGGAAGTCCACCAAATTCCTCTTGATTTTAATTCTCCTCTCCTTTGAACTTGTATAATCTCAAGTTTTATTTCCCTGGCCTCAGCTTTTCTCACACCAGTTGGCATTTTCTGGATACTAGCCATATTAACTGAATCAAGATAAGTAACTGGAGACAATGGCCACACAGAGCTACACAGACTACCTCATGAGGAGGCAGTTTTGCTAAGTCATGAAATAAGTAAGAGATGCATCTAATAAGAATTTTTCCTCCCTTCTACCTCTGTTGTACTCTTGATGGATAATGTATTCCCAAGATACATCAGGCATTGTGATCCTCAGCAATATTTGTGCTTACGTTGTTCAGACAATAACAAAAGGTGAAAAATGCTGTTTCTCCCTCTACATAAAACACAACATGAAAAAGCACTTCCCTTGAAAGATTTGTTTACTCAACTGAGGTTGGCAACTACTAGCTCAGACACATTTGACAGTGCTAGAAACCTACAGCTAGGGAAGTGCACTGCGAATCTAACAAGGAGTGACACTGCAAAGCAGGATTATCTGCAGCAGGAGTTAATGAAAAACGATGCATTTCTGTAGCACCAGTACTGGAGTGGTCAGCCAGGGCTCAGTCCTGAGTGGTATGGGCACACTGGCCACCCAAATGACCCTTTTAGTTTGCACCCTGCTGTCCTGCAGCAGCAGACCTGGCCCAGGACACAGAGCAACAGTCATCTTATCAGAAAGGAGCAGAAATAGCTTAAAAATACTGCTGTACTTCTGTCTTGCATTGAATTGTGCCAAGCACACAAAAGTCAGGCCAAGATATCTGGCCATTATGCTGCACTGAGAACGAAATTTCCTTTGATCCATATTAAATTTGTGCCTTTTTATTTCATCAAGAGCTGTCTTGCATTTAGGCCATGGGACAGAATGGAATTCATTATCTCTTGTCTCTTATCTTCTCTATTACTTTGCACTTTTCAAATTAAGTCATCCTAGTCTTTTTTTAAATTAATCTGGCATAGACTCTCCCATTCTTCCATGCTGTGTCTTTAATAATTTTGTTGGGCTCTTGTCTGGCTTGGTCTCTGCAATGGCCATTTAGAAATGAAGCAACCAGAACTGAATGCAGTAGTTTAGCTGAAGCTATAATATCAATCGATGTAATCCTACTTTAATATGTTCTACATTATTCTTCTTCCCTCTTTCATACAATCTGATGTTTTTACTGTTGTTTTTTTTACCAGCTCTGCCCATAGAGATGATGTCTTCATTGACATCATTTTTTTTCCCCAGAGAGGTTGCAGCCAAGTAAAACATAGTCCCTGCACATATGTACATACATACTTGTGTGTAGTTTAAGTAGTTCTTTCCAAAGTGCATTGTTTTGCACTTCTCAGTGCTAAATCCTCTGACCTCATATCAGCAAATTAACCTGAAACTTGGGACTTGCAGGAGGTCTCTGGTCACTTTCTCCCACTTCTGCTTTCCTTCCCTTCTCCCCCCCACCGACCTTTAGCAAAACTTGGTATCGGTGATTTCTCTAGCATAGGATTCCCACTCCCTCCCTCAGTCCCAGCTCCCAGCCAGGCATTATTAGCAAGAGGGCAAGAAAAATGTGGCCCAATTGGAACTGTTCCAGAGCAGGGTGGTGAGGATAATCAGAGAGCTAAAATACATGGGCATAAGGGAAAAGCAAAGGAATTGCAGCTGTTAGGTAAACAGAAAAATAAACTGAAGGCAGTCAAGATAACAGATAAAATAGTGTCGTGGTTTAACCTCAGTCGGCAACTGAGCACCACGCAGCCGCTTGCTCACTCCCCCCGTCCCCCGGTGGGATGGGGGAGAGAATTGGAAGAGCACAAGTGAGAAAAACTCGTGGGTTGAGATAAAAACAGTTTAATAATTGAAATATAATAATAATAATAATAATAATAATAATAATAATAATAATAATAATAATAATACACAAAGCAAGTGATGCACAGTACAATTGCTCACCACCCGCTGACTGATGCCCAGCCAGGCCCCAAGCAGTGGCCCCCCCGGCCAGCTTTCCCCAGTTTATGTACTGAGCATGACGTCACATGGTATGGAATATCCCTTTGGCCAGTTTGGGTCAGCTGTCCTGGCTGTGCCCCCTCCCAGCTTCTTGTGCACCTCCAGCCTTCTCAGTCGGTAGAGCATGGAAAACTAAAAAGTCCTTGGCTAGTGTAAGCACTACCTAGCAACAACTAAAACATTGGTGTGTTATCAACTTTGTTCTCATCCTAAATCCAAAACACTGTACCAGCTACTAGAAAGGAAATTAACTCTATCCCTGCTGAAACCAGGACAATAGTTATAAAGGCAAAACAAAAAGAGTAGGTAGGTGTGACAAGCAGTAATGGCTCAACTTGAAGCAAGGGGAAGTTAAACAAAGGAATATAATTTTCTAATATTCAAAATGGGGGAGCAGTGGGATGGATTGAATGCAGAGGTCTGGGAGTCTCTACCATTCTTCAATAACAGGCAAGGCAGGCAGGGTAAGTTAGGTGGAGCAGACCCCTTTCTGGTTATGACTACTCAAGAACTCTTCCCCACCCTGTTTTCTGTGATTCTGTGCAGACAGCTCGTTGGCATGTGCTCAGCAGCATTTCACCTTGTTCACAGCTGATGTAATGTAGTGCCCAGCCTTTACACAGGGTCTTACAGTTGCTGAAGATAAATCAGTGGCAACACAGAAGTGATAATGGTACAAATGAAAAAAATCCTGATGTGGCTCCTGGGTGTCCCACCAAATGAGTAGAAGAAGAGCTGTGTATCACAGTGGCAGTGGTAGTCTGTGGCTCCAGTAGAGCATACATTGTCCCAGGGAGGGTTGTTTCTGACTCTTGTTCACCTGCTTGGTGACACTGACAGATCTCCTCCTTCCTCTGTCCTCTGCTAACCCCTGTTTGCATTGCAGGGTGAGGACTGTCTTGCTAGATGTCTCTGCAGCACTAACTATAACAAGGATTCTATCTCAAGTCAGTCTGCTAAGTGTTACCATAACACAATTAACAGGCAGGAATAGACGGTATTAACATTGAGAATTATTCCTGGCTGCATATTTCTGTCAAAAGGAACAGCAGAATGTTACCTCTGCATCACAGTAGCATCTTTAAGTATAGTAGTATCTTTAAGTATCTTCTCCACTGTGAAGTGTCTCGTGCTTTAGAATCAATTTATACATATATATACAATATATATTAAATATATAAATAAATACGTATAAAAATATATTCTCATATATTAATATAAACTATAGGTCTTCTGAGAGGAAAAATAAACTCAGTGAAGTGACTGGTGATGGCTGTCATTAGGATTAATGATTTAGGCTTGGATGCCAGAGACCTACACTGAAACCAAAGCCCTGGAAGCAGAGAAATCTGGACATAACCCTGCTTTTAACCATAATTCAAGGCTGGTTCTACCAGGAACTGATTAATATAAGGCAGATAGTTTTCTGTAGACACTAGGAAAGCTCTTCCAAGTCTTCAGCTAAGCCTGTATTGAGACATATCAGCCACTACCATTAAACATGCAGTGCAGGATGTGATAAAACCTTGTTTCAGTGCTCATGAATTAAACCTAAAAAATGCTTTAGAAGCAAATTGTCTGTTGCCCAGCCCCAAGGCTTCTCTAATTCCTTATCCTCAGCCACCTACCCACTGTCTCCACCTCACAGGCCCATGCCACATCCTCACCTGGAAAGTGCAGATCCCACTGCTGTTGTGGGAACTGCTGAGCCTGTCCGAGTGCCCTATATGTGTGCTACCATGTATCAGCTATTCAGGAGTAACAGCCTGTGTGCAAGATCTTATCATTCCATAATTGTAGTGCCATTTGAGGTCACATACTCCACTCTGAAAGAAGAGTAAATCACCTCCGCTCAACCATAGGGGAACAAGACATAGCCTAAGAACAGTCATGGTGGAGCAGCTGACCTGAGGTAATCTGATGCAAGGAAAGCACTGAACCCAAGGAACCCATTTGTAGGTTCTGCAGATACAGAGCAAACTAAGACAGAGCTAAAGGAAGCAAAAACATTGTTAATTAAAAACATTCATGACCAAATACATGTTGGAGCTCCAAAGCTTCCTGGGATCTATTAGTTTTCTGAGCTGTTAGAGGCATGTAAACCCTGACTACAGTCCCTCATGAAGAAATTCACCTACAGCTCCTCACAGAAAGGTGGGAAAACAGTTTTGATGGAACAAAAGAGAATGTGCTACTTACTACACAGAGTTTCTCTTCTAATAATTCCTGTTTTACTGCAGAATCCTAACTCAAATCCCACTAATTCTGAGATTGTCTGAGTACTAGCTGCAACATTCCCTGATAAGCACAGCAAAACCAGTTCATAGGAGTGTATTTCAGGAGTTAGGGGATTATGACATCTGCATGGTCTTTTTCACAATATCACTGAGAATAAAAATGGTAACACAACACACTTGATTTACTGCCTCCTCCACCACTTCTAAAAAACATCCAAAAAAAAAGGTATCACATGGGGGATAACCCATTTAATGACATAGAAGCAATTCCTTCAGTGCTGGCTTCAATTAACAATAAACACAAAGAGACGGTCCCTGCTGTGCAAAATCTATCCAAAGGTATGGATGTTTCAGGGTTTTCTTGACAGACAGACCAGACTCACTGAGTATTGTTCTTAGCCCATACACTCTCTTTTGCCATGCTGTTCGTTAGGAAGACTGCCTGATAGTTATTCACAGTGGTGTGCTGATACGCTTTTTGGTATATGATGATATACTTGGGAGTACAACTAATCATTTGAATTGTTTGCCTGTGGACTGATTGTAGGTCATTCAAGTTTTTCAGTGCTTAAATCTACACAGATTGCTCTGGAGATCCCAAAGAATTGGCTACTGTTTACACATGTACAGGCAAAATCCCTTTAAAAGAAGTGAGCCTCTGAGTTGGGAACTGCCTTGCCAGACATGAGACTCCCAAGAAGACAGATCGTCTCACATATTGATACAACATCACAATGCAAATATCATATTGCAGTGTCGGGACAACACGCAACAAGTGTTTTGTGGCTCTCTCAAAATCCATTTGATGTGATCCATCCCTCCTCTCATTCCTTCTGTCTGTGCACAGAAAATGTGGTTTGTTTCTTCTCTCTTGCTGGATGCTTGGAAAAATAAGAGATGAAGGCTTGAAAAACATGCTGCATACCAGCCACATTAGCTGCCCTCAAGAGCCACAAATAGCCCTATTATTCTTCCAGAATATTTATATTATAGTAGTGCCTAGAGGCTCCAGCTAACAGCAGGGCTGCACAAAACCAGGCTGCGTGCCAGCCACGGTATAAATGCATGTTAACACACAGCCTGTTCGCCAATGAGCTTGGGATCCTCACTGCAACCTCTTGTGTATACCACAGAATTAAAGATTTTTTTTCCCCTCAAGTGCTCCTGTGAGACAGGGAGGTTCTAGATACCTGCAGCTCTCTCACTGCAGCCAAAACCCTGGATAGTTCTGATACGAAATTAGTGCAACAAAACTCAAAGTGCGATCTTATGAGAGGGGAAGCTGGTATTTATTTACAAAATATCTAAGTTGATTTTACTCACTCATACTCTCACATATTTCATACACTCATACTCTTTCTCTTTCCCTAAATACATATTTTATATAGATATGTATTACTTTGAAGCAGCAGGCTGGTTTGATAATTAGCTCCAGGTCATATTGGAAGTAGACATATGTTTACAATATATGCTAAAATTATTACATGTTTCAATTTAAGGTATTAGTAAGAAATCAGGAAGTTTTCTGCTGCAGAAAAGATTACGTATACAAGTGGGGATGACTTGTACTAGCAAACCCACCTCTCAACATCAGTAGTTTGAAGAATCTCTTCAGGTGATAGAGCAAGAATCAGGAATGCAAAGTGCAGCATTGCTGAAGCATTACAATAAAAGCTACTTGCTTCAATTGATACACCATCCTTTTTTGAGGAAGAACATGTCAACTGAACAGCAGCTTACATTACATTCCTCACAAGGTACCCTGCCAGGAGTAACAACCTCCCCACATACTACAGGGGCTAAAGGTCTCAGGATTAGAGTGAACAAGGTCAATGTTAATTAATGCTTTAACTAATCACAGGGTAAGTGCTTCCAGCCACAGGCAGCCTACAATATTGGCTTAATCTGCTATATATATGGTCTGGAGCTGCTGTAATTGTAGTAATTTTTTAAAAGTGTGTGTGTATATATATTTATTGCATGTAATAGTGAACCCAGTATTAAACTTTCAAGAAGTCAGGCATGTTTTTCAGGACCGATCTTCAGTGCTGGGTACCTCCATTTAATTAGTTTATACAGACAAGCACCTAAGTACCCCCAGCTTCCCAACTTTGACTGCAGTTTGGGGCCTGCTCAGTGCCTGGACAAGTGCAGCACTACAACAGGCTGGCACTCAAAAGCAGTGACCACTGTTTTGCTACTGGGTACACAGAAAGCTGCATCCATAACTCATGGCCTTTTCTCTTCCTAGACAGTGTGTGGGCCAGAGGTATAGTGACAGAGTTAGTATAAGTTCTGGGACAAGACCAACAGAGCAAAACCAAAACCAAAATCCCAAAGCAAACAGTAAAAAAAGGAGGACACAAAGAAGAGCAAGAAAAGTGAAACCCTTTTGCCTCCAAGTCATAAACATCTCTTTTGATCTCTGTATTTCCTATTTCTGATCTGACAAGTATTACAAATGCCAAGCCCACACCCCGCTTCCCTCCAGTGATTAATGTGCTACGGTCTTTCTGAAAGCTTAAAGAGCTCTCCCTCCAGGCCACAACATTTGATAAAGAAATGAAGCCTGGCGATTAATAATTCCCCAGGCTGAGTTTTTGTTTAATAACTATTCTGTCAGTGATAGATCTAAAGGGCGAGGGTGTGGATGTGCGTGCATGCAGAGGGAGTAATTTGATTGTGGCCAGGAGATTTGGCAGGCTGGCATTACAAAGCAGCTCTTTAGCAATGGCTGGAAAACCAGCGTGACAAATCACTCCGTTCTCTGCTTCTCCAGCCTACCCCGTCTCAACAGAGCTATCTCATTAGGCTTGAGCCAGCCAATCCAAGCCTATGATTTGGGAAATATTTCCTTCTTGACATTCAAGAGAACAATTCCTTACCCGGGGAAAATTACATTTAAAAATAAATGGAAAAGCATCAATCAGCTAGGAAAATATATTCAGCTTTTTGGATCTCTGGAGAGAAAGTGATTTTTTTATTTTATTACATTTAAATAGGACTGAAGGCCGTGGTTTGATTTTTTTAAAAAACTAAGATAACTAAAAAGATAGCACTGTAGCATTTGCATATAAACTATTACCTTTTCTTTTTATAGAGACAGTATTTTTTATTAAAGCCAAATCTTGAATATTTACAACCTGTAGAGATGTGCTAGCAGATACCTGTTAGTAGAGACAGATACGCTACATAGTATGAGAAATTGCAAGGCCTATTCTGGGGTGATTTGTATGTGGTTTTTTAAACCAGCAAGCCAACTGTGTTTCCGGGTGAGCTTTTTAAGAATTCTCAAGCCTCCTTTCAGGATTTAAAAAAAGATCAATTTAAAATAGCTTTCCTTTAAAAGCAGTTCTCAACTGAACAGCATCTTGTTCACTCTTGTTTCCTTAGTCCAGAAAAAATATGAGAGTCAGCCAAGCCACTAAAGAGTATTTTTTTTCATGCATAGTAGCTCCAAACTTGGCCCATGCAGGCCAGTTATAACCTCTCAACTTATGCACTGAGCCAAAAGAAAACAACCACATTAGTGACAGCTTTCCTGGAGCATCCAGAAATCCTAGCTGAGTTCAGGAACGGATCCTGTGCCTTCCTGCACATATAACACCCTCTCTCAAGGAGCCGATATCTTACAGCTCTGGATATCTGTCCTCTCCTAACCATAGCTAGTACTACTTAGGCCTCTCCACAGCCATGCATGCATCACCTCTCCCACTGAAGATTACACCCCTGTCAGACAGGCTAAATGGCTCCAACACATTTCACCCAGAATGAGCCGGGTTGGCTTAGGCAGCTTAAATAAGTGAGTCTTGACTACGCTAGCTGACCTGTGACAGATGGGATCGGAAGACGCACGGGAAAGAGTCTCAGCAGCCCAGGGTGCTCACCCAGCGTCATACAGCAGCAGAGTCAGGAATATAACCCAGGTATTCTGGCTCCCAGTCCAGCTTCCCTGTTGACAAAGCTCACTGCCTTTACAACTCTGACAAAAAATACATTCAGCAAAAGCTTCTAACGAGATTGTCCCAAAAATGTATCTAAGGAGATATTTTCGTATTATGAGAGAGATTATGAATTTTATCTAGGGGGTAAATAACCTAGGGGATGAAATGTGTCACTGCTAGGCCATGAAAGAAGAATTAATTACATCACCTTTTCCTAATGGGACATTATAACTGATCGTGTTTTATTTCTGCAGTCCTGCAAGCTCTACCACGTCCCATAATTCACTGCAGAGTGTTGGAATTCAGGCTTTGCCCATATCATTACATGAAGATGAAGTGCTAGTGCTGCTCTGAATTACATTTCTATTCATTTTACTCATTTTTTTAAGTATTTGCTTCCCATACATAAATTGTTACTATTATATAAATATTCGCTAAGGCACCTTGCTGACAATTTTTCCTCTCTTTCACTCTGAATTAATAATATAATGCAAATCAGTAGCAGTGGGGTTTTTTTTCCTTCCACTTAATACAATGCTTGAATAACAAAGCATTTAAAGATTTACAATACATATTAATGGCATTTAAGCACCCTTCAGAGTAAATACACCTTTGTTTTTAATATTCTCCTTCTACGCTCACCTTTTCCTATATTATGCCCGCTCTCTGCACTTCACACACTTTAAAACAAGGCCATCTCATCACATTCTTTCTTCTCTGCTCCTTCCTTTTCAGTTGGCAGCAAAAACTATCTCACTACTTAAAGAAAAATTACCACTCATCCCCTCCACTACCCCCCACACTGAAGAGCGAAAGCTCAATATATCTGGTCACCTAGATAAATCCAGGCAGCATTGTCAAGGCTGAATGTCAGGCCACAGTCACAAAGGCTGCTGCTCTATTAAATTCTTTAGCCAATAAAACACTAGTGTGGCAGCTTTAGTCCGTGCCATTACAAACAACAACTGACTATTGCTTATTAAGTCAGACAAACAGCAGTTTCCAAGACTGTGCCAGATTTTTACCTCGCTTACCCAATTAAAGCTATTAGTTGTACATACAATTTCTGTTGTCAGTGACACTATTCAATTACTACTTTTTATTCAATGGTGAAGTGACAGACATCTTTAAAAAAAAAAACAGCTAAACAAAAAACAAACACACTTAAAAAATCAAAACAATTCCCTAAATTATCTACCCCAGAATTTATATGAAAAGGATTTACAAAATAACATCTTTACCCCAGCAGCACTTTTAGCCTTGTAATAGGAGGATGGTTTTGTGGACATGATGAGTCGTGTGAATGAAAACTGTCATCTGCACGACCGTCTTCCGTCTTCTTCCTGGAACAGCCCAGCCCCACAGCACTGTTAACCATTCTTGCTTTCCCAAGAAAATATTCTTTCCTCCCCTTCTTCTCTGGGGTTCAAACAGTTTTGTGGTATCTTTAGGAATTATCACCTCTCCCTAGCTCTGTTAGCTGTTTTTTATAAAGATGACACACTGACCCCAGATTGGAAACTATTGCCAACTTCAGCATCATTTTGTGGATGTATTTGGTTTGGATCCATCACCATGCTGAGAGATTGTGCACCTCTGATCATTCCTAATCTGTCCTGGAAAAACAAGACCAGAAATAATAGCCTTCCCTTCTTGCTTAAAGCTCACTAAAACCAGAAGCTAGACTAGCCCATCACCTGCCAAGTGCACAACACCCAAAAGCCATTTCCTACTTGCTGAGCCCACAGTACTCAAGAAGGAATCTGAAGAAGTTGTCACATGCTTCTCCAAAGGCAGCCCATTTTAAAACATCGCTTATTTCTAACAGGACCTCTCCACAGGACCTGAATATCTGTTTCAGTAACTCAGGAAGGAATATTTCAACAGGGTCCTGGAAGAACCAGTCCAGGTACCAGCTGCAGTGCTGGAGCACATTAGCAGCTCTGAGTGCCAGAAACCAGCACTGGGTGGCAGGCTAGGACAGCACTTAGTAGTGAGTCCCAGCCCTGGTGCATCACTTCTCAGCTTCTCATAAAGTTGTGTCCTTGTCACCCACAAAAGGCTACAAAAGCTTTAGCTGGGTGGTAGAGCAGGAGAAGCCCATGCACCCAGCATTGGGGACTGCCTTGCTTTACTAGGTGTACCTAAGAAACCAGACAAAGCTCTCTCCCTGCAACCAAAGGAGGCTGCAGATACTGGCTCACTCTTTTCTCTGTTTAAACCTGAAGTAAAAACAACAACGCCTTTGAGAGGGAAAAGTGTGACTGGAATTTGTCCAGGCAACTAATCTTGTGGGTGTAATTTTAGAATGGAGCAGTCTGGTAGTCACACACATTAACAAGCATATCTTGCCCTGCATCCCTGTGTGGTGTAAAAACAACTTGGGAGTCAGCAGCCTTCTTCCCCATGAAAGCAACCACTAAAACCTTCCCCCATCACCACTAGTAAGGGCAGGACTAACTTGCAAGGTGATCCCCTGGACACAGATCAGCCCTCTTCCATCCCTAGGAAAAGAAATTAATCTGTTGGGCATATATGGGAATGCTTATGAGACAAAGTTAGCTGATGGGGACACAAACGTTTCTATTCCCCACAACCAAGCTACTGATGCTTCTGTGCACCATTGCAATCTCCTTTCTATGTGTTTGGGTGCTGTATTACAGTCCAGTCACTTTGTTTGCTCCTGGGCCTACTGTGATTCATACCAAGTGTCTGCAGACCATTCAAACTCCCAGGCCCTGTCTGAATGCATAAAATGCTAATCTCATTAGATTTCTCATTTTCAGTGTAATATTGTCACAGTGCTATGCACCACTGCCACAGATTAGCATGCTTGCCAGAACGGAGCCCCACTAATGAGTTAATCCAAATAACACTCAAATCCCAAATCAGATTTAAAGCCATCTAGACAGAGGACCCGCCAAGGATGGGTGAGGGGTAGGAACAGAGAGGGTCAGCCTTGTTTTGACAGAAGTAGTTGTCGATTAAGTGAGAGGGGGGTATAAGGGAGAAGCAAGCATGCATTTTTTCCCTTGGTAGGACAGGCTCAGTCAAACTCCAAGTTACCATGCATGGCCAATAACCCAAGTGGGCCTGAGAAATCACCTGCAGTAACACATATATCTGTATGGACTGTCAGCTTCTGACTTGAGAGAGACACTTAGCTATAAAAATCAGGAGGTAGCAAAGCTTCTATCGCCATCATTTAATCTACAGTGCTTGGAAGGTCTAAGCAGCTTATAGATCTGAGCTTCATTCATTCTAGCCAGGAACCTGGAGATGAGGGGAAGGGCTGGTTGTCATGTATTAGTTTCTTATTCTGCCAGTGATCCAACATGCTGAAGAGACGCATAGAGGCTCAAAGGAAAGGCACTGAGGGAAACACACATCTCTTATTGTTTGCATTCCAAATAGGTTCTTAAAACATAGCTGCAGTCTGAAGGGTAGAGCTGGCAGGGATCTCTTTTTTTTTTCCCCTATCCTTTTAGATGAAATTGCTCTTTTGGTGGGAAAATACTGAATTACTGAAGCTGAAGAATTTCGTGGGTACATACTGGCTTCACTAGGCCTCCAGTAAGACATAGTTCCACTTTAGGTTTGGGAAAATCTGGCCAGAGCCCAAAGAAGCACCTCAGAACAGCCTCGCCGGCAGAATACTGTCCCAGAACAGGGGAAACAAGGACACAACAGGGTCACCCACACCTCCAACAAGGGTCCAAACACTAGCTCTTCAGGATAATATTTTGTTGTGGTTTAACCTCAGCCAGCAACTGAGCACCACACAGCCACTCGCTCACTCTCCCCCCCTCTGGTGGGATGGGGGAGAGAATCGGAAGAGTGAAAGTGAGAAAACCCGTGCGTTGAGATAAGAACAGTTTCATAATTGAAATAAAATAGAAAAGTAATAATAATAATAACAATAATAATAATAGAATATACAAAGCAAGTAATGCATGATGCAATTGCTCACCACCTGCCGACTGATGCCCATCCAGTCCCCGAGCAGCGGCCCCCCCGGCCGGTTTTCCCCCAGTTTATGTACTGAGCATGACGTCACATGGTATGGAATGTCCCTTTGGCCAGTTTGGGTCAGCTGTGCTGGCTGTGCCCCCTCCCAGCTTCTTGTGCACCTCCAGCCTTCTCAGTCGGTAGAGCATGGGAAGCTGAAAAGTCCTTGATTTAGTGTAAGCACTAGTTAGCAACAACTAAAACATCGGTGCGTTATCAACATTATTCTCATACTAAATCCAAAACACAGCCCTGTGCCAGCTACTAGGAAGAAAATTAACTCTATCCCAGCCGAAACCAGGACATACTTTCACTTCTCTTTAATATTTTCCACAAAATATACCTTGAAAGGTCTCAGCTTTGCTTCATGGAGAGCAAACATTTTTTGCAATGTTGGTGTATTTTTCTAGACAGAAATATTGTTTCCTGTCCAACAATTTACCAAAGAGTGCCTAGAAAACAGCATGGCTTGCCATTGCACTTGTTTCCTCCTTGTGGATCCAATCCTGCATGTTTTACTCAGAAAAGTAGTCCACTGCCCACAACAGGATTTTTTTGCCAATAGTAGGGAATAAATCTTGCATCCTTTAATGAAAATCCAAGAGCTTAGCACCAGGACCACACAGTTGCAGAGAAGAGAAGTGAACTGCATTTTATGCTGGCTTGTGCATCATCAACGAATTTGTCTGCAAAGTTTTAATTCCTTAATCCTTCATTTGACTGTTGATGGATGGAGCTAGAAAGAAGAAGGTCTGACTCTGAGATGTGGAATTCAGCTAAGCAAAGCTGCTGAGAGAATCCTATTTTAACTGGTAAATGTAGCCAATTTGTTATGGAAATCTCTCTCTCTATGAACTTTTATGGAAAAAATCCTGTGTTAAGAAAACCTTTCTTCCCAGAAGCCATGCTTCTCGGCACATCCCTTATGGCTGTACCTTTTAACTATCGTGTCAACTATCAGAGCATGCAAGCCCACTGGCCTGAGCCAGAATCTGGAGAAGTCAATACGAATCTGTCTGTTGATTTCACATCTCGATCCAGGCTTTAAACTGCATTGTGTGCAGACAGAATAGCTTGCCTATGTCTCTTTCCACCTCTCACTAAGCAAACAGGTAAGTAGTAAGCAGCACATTCAAAGAAAGAGGGTCCATTTTGGTTTATTGTGTTGTAACTCTGTTAAACTGTCCTGCTGATAAAGCATGCCAATATTCTGCCAATTTTTAAGCATGAGATAAATTTTCCAAGTCACTCACATCTTTTTGACCACTAACAAATGGTGATCCCAGTGTAAAGGGCGTGAAATAGCTAGCAGTCCCAAACTTTCCAAATGTAGCTAAGCTGCCAGGAACATGCTTTTGTGCGCACAGATCCCGCCCCTTCCAAAGACAACTGCCTGCAACAATCTTCCTGCTCCATGCTAACAAGGTACTAATAACAATAGTAATCACAGTTTGCCTGCTCAGCTCACCCCAGGAGCATGGCAGCAAATTGATGATCATTTCTCATTGTGAATTATGACACAGGCACATCACCTGACCCCTGGAATAAAGCAGCACCTGCCAATCCTGTTAAAACAGCAAGGGGAAAAATGAAAGCCCTGCCGTAGCCAATCTGATTCCCTGCTGACTCTAATTACCCAGACGGGAATTTTACAATTGCTTCCTCCACCAACTCCTGCTCTGCAGTCTGCAGACTTTGGCTAGTTCTTTCTTTTGTATGCCTACTGCCACTGAGTAGATTGGGTTCCTAATGAGTCTTGACACTAATGGTACAGGGAGACAGCACAATTACATATCCCCCTCCCATTCAGAGCAAACCTGGCAGGAAATGACCTGAGACCTCACACCCTTCTACCCCAAAGAATCCAGTTAAAATGCCTCAGGAGCAGAGCCAGCTGGTGCAAGCTCCCCCCTCCAGCAGCCCTCATTTCACTTCCCCTTTCCATTGTGCAGGTGGCTGGAAACAGTTCTTTATAGCCTAATCCATGACTGGTAGGTTGAGGCTAATACAGAAACCAGAGGCAAATACAGAAACATTTGGAACTGAAGCCCATCAAGAAAGAAAAAAAAGAAAAACAATTATTTCACACATGTGCTGGAGAGCTTTAACACACAGTTGTTGTCTATTAGGTGTTTAACAATGTGTGTAACTCAGACTGCTTTAAAGTGGGGAGGGGAGAGACATGTGCTTCTGTGATTTCCATGTTGCTTGTAGTCCAGGTGTAAAAGAGACTGGAGCTACCTATTGAACTGTGAGCTAATTACAAGAAGAAACAGATGTTGTCTGCTAATGAGGATGCAGATCCATGAGAAGCATCTTAGCTAGTGAGGAATAAACACGTCTTCCGCTCCTTGAGTGAGCAGTAGTCTACAAAACATGTCTTATGTCTATGACCCATGTTGCCACAGTATCTGAACAACTCACAAATGATACTGTTTGCCTCTGTCAAAAGCCCTGCAAAAGAAAGCACTAGCCACAATGATGATCAAAGCATAAAATAGGCCAAAATTAGCTTATTCGCACTCCAGTGCTTTAAATACAAATCTATTGTTTGCCTCATGCTAGTAACTCTGAACCCAGCATTTCATGTATCATTTAATGTCTTTCACTGCTCTACTACTCTACGATAGCATGATCTACTTCTATTAACCTCACTGCTTCTGTTTCCCTTCAGGGGCCTGTAAGTCTTCAGCCTCACAGCTGTTTCTCATGACATATGAGATGTTCCTCTTAGCCCTCAAAGAGTTCATCTGGCCTTCAAGATTCTTTCTCCTCCTCTTCACTCCCAGGTAACAAGGAACTGCTGCAGTTCTCAGCTGCTCACCAACTTCCATCTTGTTACCCTCCCCACACATACCCTGATAGTTTCCCTGTACACCATGTACTTTCTCTCCTGGACAGCATTATCTGTGGTACTGTAAGGCTGCCATCAGCATGAATGAGCTCTCTAATTGCAATGCTTATGGATTATTACAGTTTAACACCAGGGGAAAAGATTGGAGAATTTATCTCCAGTGTAACTCCACTGGCAGCAGTTACAGCATGGATCATTTCAAGGATCATTTCAACCTTTTGCATCCTCTTCTCCTGCAAAATTTGGTCTAAATTGTATTTAATTTTAAGAAAACAACAGCTAATTTTAATCCCACTAATTACTCTCTTCCTTATTGACAGAGGTGCTCTGAACCACATCATATCCTGCAAAGTTTTGAGGAACAGGGAATTATGCAGAGAAAGGATCACAATTACGCAGGTGTTGCTATTCTATAACCCACTGCACAAAGCATTCCATACTTGCAAAGCATGAAAAAGGAGCAGTAATTTCAAGTGGGTCAGGGAACTCCTAATGGAGTTCTTCCTTTTTATTTTCCTCTCCAGTTTTAAAGTATTATTTACTGTAGTATTCAATTAAGAACAAGGGTTTACTATAGCAACCACAGCAGTGAGAGGTACTATTCATACATAGTGTCTGAAATACAAGCTTTTAAGCACCTTCTTAGCAGCACTTGTTGATAAACCTATGGCATAGGAGAGCGTTATGTAGTTTATAAGGAGTGACTTGCACACTAAATTAAGTCTGCAGGAACTGTATTGCTTAAGGTCTTCCCCTTCCCCTGTGACTTTAACCTCCTAGAATTAGCACACTTGTTACCAGAGAACAACACTAATAAAAATACAAAGACATCATCTTTGGACAAGGACTACAGAGGAGGATCTGTCATATGGCAGCTTTTCTCTCTGCCGCTATGTGGCAGCAAAAGTTGTTTGTGATTCACTGCATCAGTATCTTCATAGGCATTCCAGCTGTGACCTTGCCATCACTCATTCTGGGGACCCTCTCTCATTCAGCATCTACCAGCTGTCAGCATGGGACTCCAGGGAAAATTATAGAAGATTTCTGGAAAATTACAAGGGGCAGCAGAAGGGAGGATTTGATTTGTTTCTCTGTATAAAGGAGCTCAGGTGCCTGCAGTTTGCCAGCTTCCTGACTTTCTTTTGCCTGTGTGTCTTTCTCCACTCTTCTGATGCCTTCTACTTCACTGCTTTAGTTTTTCTCATGTCTCTCCATTTCACACACTTCCTCTTCCCATGATGTCAGAATTTAAAAGCAATGGCGGTCTTCAAAGAGAATTTTCTTCCTCTCAGTACTTACTCCTTGAAGGACCATCCCAGCCTGCTCAAATCCATTCCACAAGAATGTAAGAGCAACAAAGAATCCTCTCCCCTTCTGATGCGGAGACTGGGTATTATTTAGACAAATCAATGAGTATCGATCATTATCTTCCTTGACAAGTTTTCCTTCCTCAAGCTGCATTCCCTTTACAAAGGCACCTCCCAGACCCAGCAAAGCTGCAAATGGATGTGCACTGGGAAAGCCAGCAATTAACAACTGTGGTTAACCACAAGCAGATAAGACCATTTTAAATATGCCTGTCTTTGTCTAGACTAGATGCTAAGTGGTGTTTGAAGTATACTCACTTCAGATGCTATGAGTAATTCTGTTTTCACATTCCCACCTGCTTCCCCTACTGGTTGAGAACATCATAACAAATATATTCATGGTTCCTGTGGATTTGATATTCAGGATTCTCACTCTTTCATCGATTGAGTTATCATTGAATTCAAGCTGGCAGCGTTCCACACTGCAGGACAGAAGTGCTGATCACTGCATCCTGATTTCTTATCTCATTATGGCCTACATATTTAACCGATGTACTCGGTTGCATTTTCCACTTCCTTCCTAAAATGAAGCTGCTAGTGTGGTCAGGTAACCACTTCACTCCACTACGGGGTTGGTATATTGGGGCAGTAGCTGAAGCAGCTATTTTGTGTGTGTTGTTTGTAAAACACGTTGGAGTTAAGAAAGCTATATGCACACACACTATTACTGTTCTAACCAGAAAGCTTTCTGCAAACATGTTCAAAACTACATTCTACCATGAATTTAGGGAAGAGTGTTAGATTTACATAAAGGCCAAAGGAGCTCCTGGTTTGTATCGTTACCTAGGCTATGGCTGTAGAAAGCATCTGAGCACATGTAAGCAAGGACCTGGTTGGCTGGATGCTGCTGATTAAAGCTGTTATTTCAAGACTTAAGGGAAACACAGATGTACACCTTAGGCTCGGCAGAAAGAAACAGCTCTGAGCACTCACGCAATTACAGCTGGAGAAATAGAACCACTGTGGAGTATCAGACTGCTCGTTAACTTCCACTGCCAAGGTTAACACCTATATTTTAGCCCTCTCACATACGCACTGTGAAACTCCCTTTGATTGTCTGCTTCTCTCCTCCTGCTGCAGGACCCAAATCAAGCCCTGATTAGACTGTTTTCAATCTTCTTTAAAAAGCCATGGACAATTTTAAGTGAAATGATGTTGCACGAATTGTTTTAATTAAAAGAACCCTATTTTCTCCTTGACTAGAATCATACCCCAGGTAGCAACAACACTGACAAGAAAATCAACAGGTGGCCTGTTTGCCAATTACCTGAGCATCACATCTGCTTTATTCAGTACATTTTCAGTAGGAGTTGGTTACATTCACTCAGACTTTTATAGCCCAATTTATTAATGACTCTCTTAATCCAAAAGCTAGAAATTTCACTGAATCACTTCAAAAAGATGTTAAGACAAGTTATAATCTTTGGCAGGCTAATGCCAAACAAAAAGTGTAGCCAGGGTATCATTCATTCAAAATCATGCATTCAGCTCCAGCACATCCATTGGTTTGCTATTCTGGAAGGCATAATTTTATGCTGATACTTTCCCAAGTCCCACATTGCTACATATTTTGAATATTTTGTCCCAATATGGTCTGATTATTGCTAAGTGGGAAACCACTGCCAACAAATTTCATGCAGGCTGGATTTAACCTCAGAAAAGGGTGGAGGATGAACATTACAAAAAGCCTTCTACTGTGCCATCCTTAAGCTCAAACTATTTGGCAAGCCACAGGCAGGCTTGGTACCCATGCTAAGCTCCTTGTTGCCTGTATCTGCAAGAAAGCTCTCTTCAGCATAAATTCAAAGCTCTGCTTTCTTAGCTGGGAGCCAGCAGGAGCTGTGCATTCCCTGTGGACTGTGAAAGAAAATCCCCCAGGCCTAGACCCCCAAACAGACTTAATACACCGATTGAGCACCTGAAGTCCCTCTGTGTTACTGTCCCCAGGCCCTTGATATTCCATTTTTTGGCACCCCCACTAGCACCTCAGAGCACTCCTGTGCATTACTGCAGGACCAGCTCCACAGAAAATGTAGATGTAAGTCGCCTTCCTTTTTGTATGGGAGAAAAATAGTGTTTCCTCAGTGTTCAAAGCACTGACACAGGTTGTGGAGGCTCTGGATTCAGCTCCCTTCCTTGTTTGAGAGGTGTCAGGCTGCTAGCTCTCTGGTGGAACAGACTAATCAGGCTAATTCCAGGAAAAGACTCTTGCTGAAATGATAGGATTGCTGTAAGAGATGAGGAATGTGATCAAAGGGATAGGGAAGTCCCTTGAGAGACAGCAGATATGGGTTCTAGTTCTTTCACCAAAGACTTTACATTAAGACTTCCTACTAAGAAGTTGTTGGAAAAAATACAACTGACAGACTCAAAAAGAGCTGAATCCACTCATTTGCCAAGTAAACCCCCTGCTCCCAAGTGCTTTCTCTGGTAGCTCGCACAGAAGGAACTGAAACCTCTCGGTAACACACACCTTCGCTGTTAGAACTCACTCTGTATTTGAGATATGGGTTCAAATCTCCTCAGGAAGCCTGGTTGTTGGTGGGGAATACTATCAGTCCAGGTGAGAAGTGTTTTGGAAGTAGGGTATTCTGAAAAAGAAAAGCTTATGACCCAACTTTCAGGAAAGAGCAGCTGTTTGTGAAGTCTAAGTGGGCAGATGCCTCATTTGACAGTGCTGAATGTGGTATCTCAGTCATTTAAAGGGGCACAACTTTCAACATACATCTATCTTCAGCTTGCTGGCTTTTGTGAACCATGCTCCGAGATGCCTATTTCTCCCCGGATACTGCAGAGAGAATCTAGGTGCCTCAGTCAGGTTTGTGCATTACAAGGTATAAATGCTTATATCTTTGTGGCTTTGTGTCCTAGGTGTTACAGAAGTTGATATGATTTTATGCTATTATATTCTTCAGGAACAATTCTTTCACCCACACCTCAATGGCTTCTACCCCACATGCTCAGGTTTGGAAGGCAGCTCCTGAGGAAGAGATGCTGCCAGCCAAACTACCAATGTTCTACATAACTGTGCTTTCAGCAAGGCAAGAAAAAAATCCAGGTTCATAATAATAGTCTAAAGCTGACTAAACTGAGAGACTATGATGTATGCCCTGTCACAAGCCCTCTAGGTTATCAGCAGAGATGAGTGAAGTTACCTCTTCTCCACCTTGCTGATGACCCTGCAGCTCTGCAGGGCTGCAAGCAGAGGAGAGGAGACACTTTTCTGTGACAAGACAAGCGCTAAGACCACCAGTAGGAAGAGGAATTGGAGCAACCACTTGATGCAAATTTCGTGGGACAGCCAATGGTTTTCAAGGGCTTGCAAATAGTGATTTTTCAGCTCAGCAGCTGAACCAGGAAAAAAGAATAAATATTTTATTTGTATTGAGCCAAAGCCTTTGTTTTTAAACCCATCATCCTTCCTTTGTGCTGAACAAGTGCCCCATCTGAGCCAAAATGGGATATTTTGTTTGCAAGGACTTGTAAGAAAAGCAAAAGAAATGAAGGGTTGGATTCACAGAGGTGATAGAAGAGGCTGCCTCCAGTGTTAACAGTCCTTCAGCAATGGTTGGTGAACTTACTTCAGAGTTGGGAAGTCATCCCTCAAAAACTAATTAATAATGGGGGCAAGGATTAAAACCCTGCTCCCTGCTGTGTGTTTTGTATGTTAGATTAGGAAGTTGTGGTATCTCTGAACCCACAAATATACACAATCCCTTGAGGAGGATCCAAAGGCATCCCATCTCTAAATACCCCATTGCCTGTTAGCCAAGACACATTTCTGTGTGAGGGGACATTGAAGGAAGGGGGCAAATCCTCAGGCTGAGAAGTAATTGATCTGGATTCTGTCATGTACTAGAGGTTTTCACCATCTACCCCTCTCTCATCCTGTTCTGCCGAAGTTATGCAGTAAATTAGACTGACATCTGCCAGTAACGAGGTAGCTACAGCAAATTCTGCCCTAGGGTGAGAGATGGCCTTCTCAGCACCCCTTCCAGCTCCCTCTTTCTGTGATCCTGATTGATGAAGATTTCTTGGGTGAAACAAACCCACTATTTACTATTTGCTTGTGTAGCTTAACAAGTTACCTAAAGGTGAACAAAAGAGGATAATGGCTAGCTGGGTAAATTACAGAAATGGGTTTTCCCTGGACACTTTCTAACCATGCTGAATGTCCTACCATTATACAGCAAATTATCTGGGGCCAAAACAGAAGAAGCAAACAAAGGAACTACTGGATAAGGGGAAATGGCTAAAGGAATATAAAGTCACTTTCTCAAGGAAGTTGAATTTTAAATGTTAACTGGACTGCGGCAGGGTTTATTAGAAACTCCCTGGCTTTGAGAATTATTTTCATTTATTGAAATATTCGGCAGAGTCAAAGTGTTGATTTTCCCTGTTTACCCAGAGGTTATTTCTGCTTGTCTCCAATGGCAGTCCTCTCCCAAGCATTCACTCTCAGGATGGAGGCTCGTTCCAGTGATTCTGATCTTTTCCCCTGCTGCAGTGACAGCCTGTGGCATAGCTTTGCCTCCCGTTAGACTTCCTGAGGAAAGCCAACACTAATGCCAGGTTTGGAGACAATACTGTCCCTCCATGGACTATAATATGAGGCTGCAAAGCAAACTTTGCTTTCAAACAGCCACAACAAAATAACAAATCCACCCCTTCATTTTCTACACTCTATTTTCCTAATTAGGTGGGTGGGAGAACAAATGTCCACATGCAGAAAGTAGGTGGGCATAGGCTGGATAAATCTCATGCTCCCAATTCTTGGCATGGAACAGCGCAGCCATTATCCCTTCTAAATGTCAGGGAACTAGCTCCAACTCTACGAGGTGCCAGACACCTGCTCCCACTACTCCCAGCTTTGCCTTCTGCTGTTGCATCTCTCACTCACAGGCCTTGGTGTAATTCCACTCTGCACAAATTGAGCCATAAGTGCCAGGAAAGTGGGATTCTGAAAGCATTTCATAGAAAGGCACAGACCAGGGCAGCAACAGACCCACACAGAGGGACACAGCTGCCACTTCCATGAAGAGGAACCACTCAGTACTGACTGCACATTGATAAAAAGTCAGCAGAGGGTTAAAGCAAGATGCTTTCTTGCAGGCAGATGAAGCGAAATGGATTTAGGGATTTTTTCACAGCAAAAAGAGGCAGAAGAGCCACAAAAGGCTATTGAAAGAAGATAGCAAGCTCTCCTATTTGACTCATGTCGACACAGAAGCAGTGGCAACAGAACAAGGCTGTCACCTTGAAAAAGCAGCTCTTCCAGCCACAGGCTGGGCTGCAGGGCAAATCCTGTGCAGTGAAGTCCTCAAATACAGGGGAATCTATCTGACTTAGAGCAAGGAGGCAGCAAGATGGGCAGAGCCTGCCTCAGGAGGTCATCACTCCCTGCCTATGATCAGGGCTCCCTACATGCTCCTATCTAATAGTTTAAGATGGGCAGAGCCAGTGGATCCATCAGCAACCGTGATGTGTAGTAGAAGACACAGCTGCAAGGTGGTGGTTTGGAGGGTAAAGAAGAGGTGAGAGTGCTTCTCAGTTTCTTTCTCTGGTCTCACCCAGGGACTCACTGCTCATTTGGGCCAAGTGACGCCTAATGGACCATTCAGCAGCAACCCTAACACCTTTTCCATTCACACTTACATAGCGAAGCAGCCCAATGGCCAAAAGAGGAGCCTGCTGCAGATCATTACAGCATTCCAACATGGCCCAGCAAACCTATCACCATTCTTTGCACGGTGCAAGCATTTAATGCCCCAGGGAGCTGTCAGCCCACGCCCTTGTTGGAGAGGCACTGACAGCTCTGCCACAGGGACAGCGTGGTTCCCCACTCCCCGATCTGCACAGAATGTGCCATGGTGCTCACACCACCCTTGTCAGCCGAGCTGAGCAAAACCAGCTGGTTTAGTCTGGAACCGGTTGGAGAGCACACACACAAGCGTGCTGCTCTTCCAGCACATTTGGGGGAAAGGCAATGCCAACAGGCAAGGGTAATAGCTTTTCCACTGGAGGCTTGGAAGCAGAAAGAGACACACTCCTTGCCACACTGGAGGCGCAGGGAACATGGGTGGGAAGAAGGAACAGGTTCCACAGTCCAAGATGGTCACTCCTGTAGACAACTGCCAACATCCCCAGCTGGGTTAGACCACTATTTACAATACACATTTCTGTGACTGAAGGCATATCAATTCCAGATTCCTTGGCAAATAAGAACACAGTATGCCATTCCTGATGTACTCCTGCTTGTTACACAAATTATTGATATGAGCAGGGTTATTTATCTGCTGACTGCTCCACAGAACATCACAACCCTTGTAGCAGAACGAGTTCACCACTCTGCTTAGCTCATGCCTCTCTGAGCAAACCTGCAGGCTGCTAGCCATAGCACTGCAAATCAAGCAAGCCATTCAGCAGCAAACTACAGACACAGGTAAAAAAGCCAGCCAGTAGCTTGCTTTCTAGTTCATCACATGGCTCCACCATTTTCGTGGAAATAGCAGAGCTGTTCAGTTTTCATGGCAGTAGCAATACTGTCACCACAACTTTCAGGCACTTCAAATTACCTGTTTCATGAAAGCCCTGTGCATTATTAACACATATTTAATGCATAGTCCCAGGAAGAGTGGCACCACCTGAAGACAAAACCTTTCTGGCACTTGAGGAATTGTGTATCATCCAAGAAAAATGGGATACTTTTCAATAACACAACCCTTTCTGCCACACCATGCTGCTCTGGAGGCTGACCACTAAAGACACCAAATAACACGCCAAGCAAAATACAAGTCTTATTGTGACTGCTGAGTGGTTTCTCTGGCAAAGAGAAGCACTGCTCTCCCAATACAAACCATTTGTCAGCCTAATGCTTCCATGAATGACAGACCAGTTGTCCCCATGAGTGGCCCTCAGAAAAGGTCCTAATTAGACCATGCTAATGCAGAGGAGGAAATGTATTGATTGGCATAGAAACAGAAGAATATTCCCAGACTACTTTCCACCTCATTTCCAAACTCATATGACTCCCCCATATGTCAGCTCGAGTAGCAGTGTTAACTATTCCATTTTCTGTGGAATTGGTGAGAATCAACTTGAAAGCTCTTATGTAGGAATTTAGTCTTTCCCTCTGAGAATCATAAACATTAATCAAACTATACAGTGCAAGATAATAATTTTTAAATGATATTGCATAGCACCTAGCAATTCCCAACCAAGTTACAGAAGTTTGAACAATGTTCAAATAAGGCAAAGATATTGTCCTTCAGGAGTCAAGGAGCAAACAGATGGAGAGGCAGCATGAGAAACTGAGAAATGATGTAGATTTCAGTCACATTCTGAGTCTTACTTATTAAAGAACAAGTTGCTTTATAGTGGAGGGTTTCTGTTACTGTAGGGTTTTTTAAAGGAAAATCATTATGGGAAACTGCAAGATATGTGCGAAGCACATATTTTTCTTACTGAATTTCTTATTTTCTAACCTCATACAGTGCTTCAAAATACATTGCTATGGGCAAGTATCTTTCTGAAGGAAAACCTCTAAAAATCACTATTAAGAAGATTAACATCTGGCATATAAAATAAGACAACAGGTAGCTGTATATGGAAAGGAGGAGAAATACTTGCCTAACCAGCTGTCAGTAGGTCAAATTTTGATCCCAGATAACCAGTCTGAAATAAATCCATTTACATGAGCACTAACCTGATGCCAGTGGGTTAAATGAGCTCAGAATCTGCCAGCCAAACACACAGTACACTTGAAATCTTGTTGCTTGGCTGATATGAGTCTCATTGTTGGGAGCCATGTGGATTTCCACTTCTGGAGTATTAACTTCTTTTCAGCCAGCAAAATCCACAGGATCTGTTTGTCTTGGAATCAGAAAGCGCCAGCTGTCTACTTCACCCAGTATGAATAAATGCAGATTTACTGTTTCAAAAAGATTTAGAAAGAAGAGTGGTTGTCTGAAGCCAGAAACAACCTTTTTAATCTCCACAGGCAATCTCCAGACATATTTTCATTTTAAGCTACCTGTAGCCTAAAACCTGAACACTGCATGTGAAGATCCCTAAAGATCAACCTTCAGAGAGAGAGAGAAAGTCAGATTCTATTTGGGGCTATTGAAAAAGTTTCCAGGTTATGTTTGTGTTATGTGCTGTCTTGGAGAAGTGCCCAATTTCAGCTTATACAGGAAGCATTAACATGGCCAATTGTGCTATAAACATCAGAAATAACACATGGCCCTTCCTGAGTTTGTTGCACAGCATCTAGCTTGAGAGAACGAAAGAGGAGGGAAGTCAAGGCAATGGAGAAGGAAGAGGAAGAGTCAATGAGTCCTAAGGGGAAGGAAAGGGGATGACTGTCTTCAATTTCAGGGAGGAAGTAAGATGGAGATGAGAGCATCTAAGTTCCATTAATGTTGTCTATTTCTCTTCCTGCCTGCGCAAACCAATCCGTGAAATTCAGCAGGCTAGCAGGTCTGTCTCACTCCTAGTGCAAGCATAAAAGCAACACCTGCTGTTGCTATTGGAAGAGAAAAACAAATATCTGACAGGAGGGAAGGGAGAAAGAAGTATAATCTAGATGGCTTTCTCCTAACTTAAATGCAACCCAATGCTAAAAATCTCAGCTTGCACTTATTGTCCCTGACACAGAAGGCCAGCAAACCAACCACAAATCCTGACCTTATTCACATCATGGCAGGATAAGAACAAAAGGACGTTTGGACTTAATTACCCCTGTTTGAAAAGAACCTCAGATTTAGATACAAAGCCAGAAAGGCTCTAAACTTTTTTGCCCAAAATAATTTAAAAGCTTCCCATGCAAGATTTCAGCTCAAAAGACCCACCCATTCAAGGTGGCACAAATATCACAAAATACTGTGACTGGGATAGAAATCTCAAGAATATCTCAGACCACTGCAGACCTGAACCACAGATCCATCAGGTCTCACACATGAAATACAGGATCTACTTCTGAATCCTATCCGGCACTCTTCTCACCCACTGTTTTACCTGTCTTTAGTGGTTGACTATGCAGTACTGTGGCTTCTGTCCTCACTCTGGGACCCTGCAGGTTGTTTGGTTCTCCAGACTGCTGTATCCAGCATGTACAGTTGCACTGGAGAAAAAGCAGATGGTCTTCTGTGCGCAAGTACATGCCCCAGCAGCTGCCTAGCATGACAGCCCATGACAGTATGACCCAATACCTGGGAGTATACACCAGCATGTCAGATGCTCCTTCTTATTACATGTCCCACAACTGTTGTCTTACACTGAAAGAAGCCTGAAAACATACACTGGGTTGGTCTGAACCCCAAGAATTGCTGAAAACACAGGTCCACATTTAAACCAGCCCAAATACCTTGACCTAGCTATAAAGGTGCGCCATCCAGACATCATCGTAGGAACAGTATTCAGAGGGACTCAGACTAACCTTATTACTTCACAGATCTCTCCCCTACACCTTAGAAACACAGTCAGTGTTTAGAAATCTTATTTCTCACCTGTTTACTTAAAACTAATTTCACTGCTGCAAAGGCATTCTTTCTTCATTAGCAGGGTTTTCACAGAAATAGCTTTGCTCCAGCTTACGTATTTTAATAATTTACTCAACCAGCACGTACTTGCTCATTTCCCTTTCAACTAACAATGCAACCGTGCGAGTGCAATTCAGTGGATGAAGCAGCTATGAAAAATTGTTTAACTGTGACCTTAAGCAGCCTAGTTATGGCAGAAACCCTCTCCCATTAATCAATTGCACTTTGTCTATAGTATTGACTTTGTACTCTTTATGGAGACTTTCATTGCAGAAAAGCTGGTAGATAGCTCAAGAATGTCACAATTACATTCAGATTTCAGAGCACCAAAAAAATAAACAGGAGGAGAAAAAATCTTGATAAAATTCTCATGCAGCTTCCAGATGCTGCAACATGTACTTTCAGAAATGTGGTGCAGCATTTTCCTGTGTTATTTGAGAAAGTGTGTAATCACCCAGTTGTTGGGCTTATCATACAAGAAGTTGCCAGCAAATAACTGTTATCTCTCAAGTAGGAGATTTCTGTCCCTGGCTGACATTGCTGATTAAAGAGTTCCTGTGGTGAGTGAGTGTGGAAAGGCAACCATTTTAGCTGGCAGTATATTGTTCACCATTCACATTATTTAAAAAAAAAGGATGGTGCTTACACAAAGGACAAACAGCATCATAGCTGGAAAGGCAGAAACAACCATGAGCCTATAGAAAAACAAGTTACAATTCAGCACCAATGCAAGATTGTTGGTGAGATGTTACGCTGAGGCTGACGGGCCGCATTTAATTTGATAGGTACGATATTCTTACTTATACAGCTGCCTGCCAGAAGCTGTAGAGAGCATCCTGATTAGAAAAAGGCAGTTCCAGAAGCTCTTCTGTCCTGAATAATGCTGCACTTCTGAATCCTGACAATTCCTGCAAGTCCTGGTCAGAGGGATACATGCAGCAGAGTACATGTCTCTTAGCTACTCACCGGCACTCTGGGTGCAGTCGAGATCCACAGAAGCATAGGACACCTGGATTTCTGCAAAGAAACATTGAGCAGTTAGACAGTAATCCCGCTGGGGGCAAAGACTGTCTTTGGAATCAGTGTCTGTGCAGCACCCAGTGCTGTTGTCTTAATGGTAAATGGTTTAATAGAAAGAGACAACTCCAAACACAGTTGTGGCTCATAATCTCAACAGCCATATCTGACCTTTCTCTTAGCCGACAGTGAAGAAGAATATTTTCTTTTTATACAGGCAAACCCCAGAAATAACATATGGAAATTGAACAGGGAAGACAGAGCACATGAAATGGAAGGGTTAACACATTCTTTTCTGAAAAAGGGTGTTACTCCCTCTATAATTGATACCAAAGCAGCTTTGGGCACAGTGCATCCCAATGAGAGAGCATGTGGCCTAATTTGGCACTTCTTCCACCAGCAGGAGGCTCTTCTGCAGGCTATTCACAATCCAACTGAGGTTGGCATCCTTGCTTGGTTGAAGCTGACATACTGTGCCACATTATGAGTGGGAACAGGACCATCCTAACAGATTAGCATAAACACGGGCTTGCCAGAATACCAGTATGTGGATAATACTTAAGTGTTAAAGGGGGGATCTCTGTCCAAAAATGATGAAATGACAGTCTGTCTTCAGCTTGCCCAGCTACAGTTAGGAAATCTGTCACAGGGTACCACAGCTGAGCTCAGCACACCCCAAAGCCATTTCTGCAGCTCATGTCAAAGAAGAAACTCTGTTTCAGGAATCAGGTTCTCTAGAGGACATATGTATGAGTGGGTCCCCAGAAGAAAACTGAGAGCACCTCAGTAGACTGGTTATTTTCCTTGCTGGAGTGCCTTGTTTGGCAGGGAAGCCCAATTAAGAATTTCTTCTTCTGCTTTTCCAGGGTAATTTATGTACCTGTGGGCTTCATGGTAAATTTTGTAGTGAGGAAAAAAGGTTAGGGTCAGACTGAGATGAAGTCTATGCAGATACACAAAATGGGGGGTAAGGCAGGAGAAGCCTCTCCCCATTTCTTACTGCCTTGTGAGGTTAAAGCAATACTCTGTGTTGGGTCTGAGTGCATTAGCCCCCATTTGCTCCTTGGAGAAGTACTCTGGCCAAGTCAGCTGGCATGCTGCTGTTTCTCAGCAAGCAATTCAGGCTGGGTACCTTCAAAGCTTGCAGAATATGAACTGAATTTTTGCAAGATACTTGTTGCACATAACTGGGAGCTATGGTGTGTAAGGCAAGGAAGAGTCATACTCGCAGGATCAGCATCAGCACAGCTCACTTGGTGTCCTCCTTTACCTCTCAAAATCAGGGTTTTTCCCATCTGTAATTGGAAGAGGACCTACCGTTTAGGCTGCACAGGTGATTTATGCAAAAAATATACTTCAGCACCCTTCACAAGCAATTAATGTCACCTCTGAATACTCTTTTCAGGAGGTTTTCATAATAAAAGAGGGAAAAGACAACTATATTTGCACAAACCATGGCTAAAGTGTTTGACAGTTTTCAAAGGTGTGTGTTGAAACACAGAAATATTTTTAACCCCAGATAAGATCTTGAGGAAATGTTTACTGGGCCTCAGAGAAAATGTAAATCAAAACTGCCAAAACTGTGTCAGTAGATTTCATTACAGTTTACTTATTTAAGCTGAGAATGAAAACAAGCAGAGTTCTGGGCAAGTTTGTACTCCTGCATCTCCTTTTAGATCTGTCTGTTTACATTTTACAGTGTTTTAGGAGTGACACAAAGGTGGCAAGTTGCTGAATTCTAAATGTCCTTCAGTAGCTGGAACATTGCATTCCCGTGCCTTTTGATGAGTCACATTACTTATTTGTCACATACGTTGTTAACACAAGGAAATATATTCAATGAAGAAATTAATCCAGGCAGACAGCCATGGACAGATGAATGAAAGTGACCAAAAGCAGGTTGGAGCAGAAAGCGAGGAAGGGAGAAAGGACTGTTAAATCTGTGCAGTCTCCAAATCCTTTTAATATCAAACACAAAGGCTTTAGAGAGTGAAATCAGCACTTCCCAATGCAGAAACCACTCTCTTCCTGCTCCTGAGCAGGATCCTGGGTTGGGACTGTGCTCCTTCCTTGACGTTTGACCTCTCTGATCTGTGCTTTCTCCCTTGACCTGAGGACAGAGGAGGAGCAGCAGCTAGCATTTGGGTAGGCTGCTTAGCAGAGATGTGAAGAGCCTATGGATCCTTCATCAGGGACCACTGGGGACCCATTTTGGAAGGAATGAGAAAGCTGAAAGCATTGCCAGCATTATGCTGAGCTGCTGTTCTCTGGAGTCCAGTCTTCAGCCAGATTGTGAAATCAGAGGACTTAGAATTGAGACAAAGATAAACCCAAATACAAAATAAGGTTTTTGCTGTATCACCTCATTTCACCATTGTCTCCCTAGGGCATGCGGACACCACGACAGGTCATTGCCAGGTTCATTATTCTAACACATTTTTTCCTCAGCATTTTTTGAAGGGAAAAGTAACATTCTGCTATGATCGCCAAAAATTAGCCCTGGTTATCTCAAACGGTATATCCAAACGCCTCATGCCTGACAGCTAAGACACAAGGCTATTGCCATTGTGATGGATTAGCACTGTGGCAACTTCTTCCATCCCAGGTTAGTCTTAGTGATTGCCCCAGCCATTGAAAGCCAAATCCTGGCCATGGTTTCAGGAACTTAAACACCATATGACAGTGTAAACTGGCCCTATACACAAATAACCTAGCCAAGAACCAGTTGACTTACCAGGCAACGTAGAAAGTAAAGGAACCCAGATCTTTGTTCCAGTACCTAAATGGCTGTGAAGTCAGATGAAATTTGGAGTGAACACCCTCATTCAAGCTTTTCTCACCATTTTTGCTCTTTGGCTATAAAGGAAGCAGTAGCAACTTTGGCACTTTTCTAGCAAAGAAAGGCTTCAGGAGCCCCGCATACTTTCTCTTGAAATAGACAGGTCCATGCAAACTCTTTGGCATGACTCCCACTGCCCACTGCCTGGCCAGGGTCTCATTCCTTCCAAGAGATGGCTTCAGGCCACTCATCTCACTCTGATCTTCCTTATTCTGATCTATTCTTTATTCCTAACACAGAGAGGGAAGCCTTTCCCACACCAAAGCATCAGGAAGGTCTTGAGCATTGCCTCAGTGCTGTACCCTGCTCGCAGGCATGGCTGAGTGGCTGACTGCCCTGGGAATGGGGATAGGTTCTGTGCCTTTTGCTAGAAGGGAATGGTGCTTCCTCCCTCGGGGGGCAACTACTGGCTGTGCAGGCTTGCTGGGCTCCAGCAGCTATAGCTGTTATGTACGGCATGGAGAGGTGCATCTTGTGGTAGCCGTGCTAGGGAAAGGTCTTATTTTTGTTTTGTTTTTTTCTTTAAATAAGGGGAATTTAATATTTCATTATTTGAGATATGTTGCTTTCAAATCTGTCCTCTGAGAAACTGACATCACTGCAGCCTGGAGATGAGCCAGGACTCAAGGGAATTACAGTCCTAGACTAATAAATTTTGGTCCGACCTAGAGCAACCATAAATCCTAAATAACCCCTCTTACTTCACTCGTGTTACTCTAAGATCACCATGGTGTTTCAGACTCTGAACATTGTCCATGCCCTCTTTTCCTGCAAGGAGCGTTTGATAGAAAATTTGTGTCTAATGAAGCATTCCTGCTAAACCAAATCTTTCCTGTTAATTCAAAATACAACAAAAAAGATAGGCTCTTGTACTCTGGAGAAGATGACCAATCTTAATACATTCTGTTGTCTCCCCAAGCCTTTCAACTTGAAAGCAAAAGTCCTTCTCATCTTTCCTTTGCTGGCCTCATCTCAGCAGCTCTCAGAAGACTGGTGAAATCAAAGTGTAACCTGGGATCTCCAGCAGAACTCGAGCATGTCCATTTAAAGGCCTCCTACTTCCTGATAAAACAATGATTCAGTGTCACACAAAAGTGTTCTGCTGTCCCCCAGCTCCCACCAAGCATGGTGGAAATTGCTGCTACCTAGCAAGAATTAATCAGTTTACAGCATTAACCAGTTAACCCTCACAGCACTCCAGTGAGCCTGGTAGGGGAAACTGGATGCAAAGTTTGCAGTAATTTACAGTGTAGACTGGATTTGTGCAGAAACATTGGCACATAGCACACAATTATGTTTAACTGATTCTGAAAATCTGGTCCTAAAAGTTAAAGTCAGGTTTGAACCACAGGTAAAACTAAGACTTGGTATATTTTGTCCCCAGTCCTGTAGGACAGGCAGAACTGACTTTCAGTTCATAAGGCTTTCAAAGGTAAATCTCCGCTCTAAACCCACACCGACCTCCTACATTCACACAAAAAGCCCAGACTGTTCCTCCGTTGTTCACATGCACTCATTTATGATTCACACAAACCACTCCGTGGCTTGCATTGTCATCACAGCACACTTGAGATTCAAAATCAAAACTTTGACTCCTGCATTCCCACGTATGCCGTGATTGCTTGCCCACCAGGGGAGTCCTGATATTCTCATCTACCTTCGTGAAGGATCATTTATAACTTCAAGCCCTCTAGCCACCTGGAACATGGAAATTCCATTTACGTAAATTCAAGGCCCAGGTCATCTCTGCTCTCGCCGGCTGTCATAGCAGCCTAATTCATGGGTGGTCACGTCAGCCCTTCACCTTCTCATGGTGCCTTAGAGTTACAAGTAGCAAACACAAAGCGGAAGAAGAGGAAATGCATTCTTCAGTCTGATGCAGAATGGCAGGCTAAGCATGCAGAAGAAACCTAAGGGATTTTATACAATCAGAGAGGTTTTAGAGAGACAGTAAGCTACTCTGAAAATAACTTAGCACACTAATTAATAGCTAGTTCTTCCTCCCTTTAATACAGACTTCCACAAAAGTCCCCCTTACCCAGGGTCAAGCTCTGGAAAACCACTGGTAACTTCAGGAGCTTCCTAGCTGTCTTCTACTACAGAATGGATTAGTTAAGGATTTCAACCTTGGATTAAACTCCTTGGGAAGCTTCAGATGTTGCCTTTCCACACCAAACAACATCCAAATCAGTTGTTGGCATAAACAACAGTCAAGCTGCCTTCTCTTCTCGCCAGGAGAACTAGGTCCAATGGGACTTAGCGACCATAATTTTTCCCACCAACCAGCCACACATTTTTTGTGGGTTCCAGCTCTGGAGTGATCTCCAAGAGACTTACTTAAGCTCAGGAAGGCGAGGGCATGGGTCCAGCTCCACCCTGGGACATGGAAGACAATTCTTAGAAATCTGCAGGAATTCTGTTTGTCTAAACCTGAGCTGAATTTGACCCATATTGAATTTTTGTGCAACTGGCAGAACTCTTACTTTACAGCCGCCTTCTCTTAATTTAGTTCATAGTTCAAAAACTAATATTCCCCACCTATCAGCATTTCACAATGAGTTATTTGTTTAGCAGCAAAGAAAAGTGATTAAAATATACAACATGGTGAAAATCACATTCTCATCCTCTGCACTGCTGTATAATTCACGCTGAAGAACAAATGAGCTTGCAGCTCTGGGACTGTCTCCAGAATGAGTTACATTTGTCCCGTTTCCCATTCTTGTTATAATCTTTGTCAAGACAGTAGAATGATATGTCCCATTTGCTGTCCCCTTCACAATATTTGTCACACTACTGCAATAATAGAGTTGCTGGATGCCCATATACACATCATGAATTATTTGTTGATGTAAGGAAAGTTTTCTTGCATTCTCTTTGAGTAATCCGTCCTTCCCTTTAAATTCAGAAGCAGGTACTGATCAACATTATTCCTTTTTACTGCTTTTAGGATGAGATTTGCTACTCTCAACCTTTTGTTTAGAAGTGGTAGAGGAGGAGGGAGTGAGCAGCAGAGTGGCAGACACAGTGTATTGTGTATTGCTTTGCTAATTGCAAAGAGGGATCCAGTTGTCGGCAAAATCAAACCTACTAATACAGTATCACCAGCCCTAAAGGGCAAATAATTACAACAGATAAATCCCTGTTCAGTAAACACACCACTAGAACAGCCATCTACCCCTAAGCAAACAGCTTTGAGAGAACTTATCTTCTTATGCAAGCATTTGTGCAGGATTGATAGTCATCAACTAACAGCATTTATTTAAGCTAACTTCAAAAATGGATATGCTCTGGTTGCTGCTGAGCAACTTGGAAAAGCAAAGGAAAAAAACCAAATGCATGAAAAGTGGTAGCAATGCTTCAAAATTAATGGGAGAAGGAGGGAACAAACATTACCCTGTTTTGCTTGCACTACTAGGAATGCCTCACATGGCAGAATACTGAAAGGGGAGTCAAGTGATTACGCCAAACAAGCAATCCCCTGTTATTTTAGAGGTTCAGTTTAAAGACTTACCTGCCCCTCCTCGGTTGGAAACTGTGCGAGAGCAGGCTCCCTACTGTGGTCTTCAACGTACCTTGAGTCTGACTGGGCTGGAAATTAGGTGGTTTTGAACACTGGGCCACGGTGGGGAAGCGCGGCCCCAGGCGCAGATTCCCGAAGCAACTGCTCCCCTCTGGGGAGGGACCCAGAGGACCGCTGAGCCCACGCACCCCGCAGCTGGAGTTAAAACTGCTCCGTAGCCTCTCCCGCCCCCTGGAGCCCGGGGGGCTAAATGCAAACTTCTGAAAACAAGGGAGTGGAGGCTGTGGGTAAGGGAAACGCGATCAGAACCAGGAAATACAGAGTTAAGGGGGATCCCAGTCCTGCAGCCCCAGAGCTGCTCGGGCACCTTAGCAGCGAGCAGATGACTGTAAGTAGGTACATATCATGAGCATTCACGGCTTTCTCTGCTGCATCTGTCAGCAGTAATCTGAATTTGCTGTGAGAGCTGCAGCTGTATAGTGAGATGGTTTTGCTCCACTATGGTACACTCAAAGCAGCTGTGTTCTGGCAGTACCGCTGCTGGTGCCAGCCACACTGGAGAGGACCCAAAGGAGTGTACCAGAGGAGGGGAAGGAAAAAAGGCCAGCTGAGTCAGACTGACAGCAGAAGAAAAGCCCCGCTTTGGGCATTCTGCCTGGGGCATCAAGACACCATGGGAACCAGAGAGTCTTTGTGATATAGGCTATATCATGGGGATATAAGAACAGCCTTTGTGGTCCAGCCCAAAGGTCCATCCAGTGCAGTTCACTGTCAGACCTAGCCTTGGCAGGGCTGGTAGCAGGGACCCAGATCATAGTGGAGCAGGCACGGACACAGACCACGCAGCAAAGCAACCACACAGAAGGAGCACAAGAACATGCTGCACCCTCAGTAGCAGGGAAGAATGAAGTGGCCAGCCTCACATGCCGCTTGGGAAGGAGGGATAAATGTACCAGCAGAAAGCCTGGTCAAAAGCAACAGCAAGCCCACTGAGAGAAGACAATCTTTTTATGAGCACCAGTTTGATAAACCTGCTTATGAAAAGTGTGAAGGAAGGGAATTCATCATTGATAAGTCCTGATTAGCCACAGCAAGAGCATTTGTTCTTCCCAAGTCAAAGAGCCAGGGGGCTCACTGCAATATATATTTCTGTAAACAAACAATTGATATCATATGACAGCTAGAAATTAACAGTGGAGACTTCCCTCTCACCAGAGAGAGACAGGGGTGATGAACAGCATGGTGGCCAGGGCAGCCACAGATGCAGAATAGGTCGAAGACCTGATTTTACCACACATGCATTGACTCAAGTGCTTCTGCTCTGACATAAATGACCCAGAGACTCTTTTAGCTCTGTCCTAAACTGGATGTCATGAGCCAGCTGTGCACTCACGGCATCTTTCTTTAGGAGGTTTGCAAGCTTAAGAATCCTAAATGACAAAGAAATCAAAATAGGGAGACTGTCAGTCGTGCCATTCACACAGAAAATGAACTTTTCTCACCACACAAACAGAAGCAGCAATATGGCAGTTAGTTTTGTATTTAGAAATTAAACAGTAGCAAGAATGCTGTCAGTTTTTTTCAGAGATTATACATTCTTCATGGATACTTTTTGTATTGCTGTTTGAAATATGCATTTCCAAATATGAAATATAGGCGTGAACATTGTGTACCAGTTTAAAAAAAACAACAAAATACATAAAACTGTGACAGTGAACAGATGCCTGGAGAGAATAAGAACAGAGAAAGCATAAGCATACTCCTTTATCCCCCTAATACCACCCTCCCAGCATCCAGCTATTTTCAGCTCAAGAGATGTCCTCCCTATTCCAACATTTTCCTTCCCTTAACCATAAGTTTTCAGTCAGCCTGTTCAGGTGAGAGCAAGATTATAGTCAGCTGTCAATGATTTTCAGCAGTGATCCAGAAGGTTTTCTTATTTTAGACTAAGATGGGATACTTCACACTGGTTAAACTTGCCATGAACTAAAAAAACCCCAAACCACAAGTCAAGCTTACCAGAGGCAAAAAGCTACCTCAGTTTTTGCACACATGTCTATCAGTCAGCCAACAAAGTAGGAGAAGGAAACCAATGACCATAGATTCCCCAATGAGAGCCAGTTTTGCATTTGCTGCTGTTTACAAAAGGTGTGTAGACTGAAGTCACTTTCATACACCTTGAGAGCAAGACAATTTTATATCTTTATTCTTGGTAATATGTTGCATTCACCTTAATAATTTATTGCTCCTTGTTAACTACAGCAGTTGTGTTTATGCGAAATCAGAAGAAGGTATGAGTTCCCAGGAACCATTGTGGGGTTTCACAATGTACTGCAGAAGGAAAGCAAGCAGTTGCATAATTATTCCAGCATGACACGTTCATGCATAAAATTAGGCCTTCTCTCCAAGCACTGTCTGTCAATAAGCCCTGTAAGTCTATAGGAGAGCTGTTCATAACATTCAATTTTACCTATCAGTATGATGTCCAATTACTTGGGAAAGGGTGAAAGACTTTATGCCACATCTAAACATGACAGACATAACCTTTAAGTACTGGCAAATGCCAAGATGTTGCTGGCAGTAGGCATTCTGAACATGTTTGTGTTTTTCTTTGCACACGGTTTTCCCTCTTATTTTTAATATAAATGCAAATTGTTAAGTATTTTAAAGCCCGGCATTATCACATCTCCCAAGGAGCCAGTTTGGAAAATGGAAGGAAGTTTTACACTACCTAACCTTCCCTAAGGCATTTAACATAATGTAGGTTTTGTTCTTTCCACAGGTACTAAAGTAGCATTTCCCTGACCCCAGGTTTCAGCACACAAATATCAAGTTGTAAAAGTTCAACACTAGGTCCAATCACTGAACCCTGCACAAAAGGAAAAGAAAGTAAAATAATTTTGTTGTATTGTCTTAAGTAAAACACATCAAAAGCCTCTGCTCCACCTCCAAATGGTAAAGCTGATCTGTACCTCACAAGTCTTTTGAAGTAGGCCAGCATGTCTTCCTTTTTAATACCTCCCAGCAGGGAGCACAACAGCAGGTCTAGTTTATCTTAATTATCTCTCTTTATCTCCATAGGAGGAAGAGATTACTGCCAGTGTGTTGCTGGCTAGAACAGAAGAAGCCAAAGAGCACAAGTCATCTCCATTTCTCCACAACTACTCCCACAGCTCAGGTAACTGCAATAGGAAAACCTGATGGGGGGAGTGGAGGCCGGGAGAATGAGATTTCTGTTGTTTTGGGTTACCCGTTGTAACTGGAAGTGGACGGTCAGAGTCACAGTGCATGTAGAAGAGAGAAAATGTTTCTTTGTGTAAAGGAGGATGTGTTTTATCCTTGCTTATCACACAGGGAAACAACAAAGAGAAAGCTGGCTGCAGTCACTGAGACGGCATGCTCTAGCAAAGACAAAACTTTAAGAAACACAGCATCTGTATTAACCAGAAAAGAGAGATAGTGAGTATTAGGGATACTTACAATGCTGAGTGACTGTCAGAGTTTCCATTTTATAGGACAGCGTGTATATGGTAGTTCTTTACGCATTAGTGAAGTTACCTTTTTGTCAGTTACTGACTTCCTGTGCAACACCGTACTGCTGCTTCTGTTTCGGCTAGCTTAAGGAGGAGGCATCTTGGGTTTATATTCCTGGAAAGGTGTTGTGGCCTTTGATTTGAAGCCTATGGCCTATTGGAAATTGCAGTTTCATTGCTTTGTGACAATTTTGGTTGCATCTTTAATAGTGTCATGGCTGACTGTTTAACTAATGTGCCTTTGCTTTTGGTTCTTTGTTATTAGAGGAGTCCCATTCTGTTTTCAGCAGGGCATCATAAGCCGCCTTAGGAGTCTGATAGACTGCCCAGAGAAGTTGACGGGGACTAGAACAAGATTCTCATGTGCTTCCTAGGGCCTCATTAGTGCAGCAAAAATAAGACTGTAACATAAATCTGAGTTACCATTTTCTCATGTGCTTTGTTCATCTGTGGTGATCTTTCCAAGACCGCCTTTCTCTTCACTCTTCATGGCCCTGAGGAACAATCTTTTCACATCATTTACATCCTGATCAGAACTAATAACTTAGCAGTAATTTCCAGAAATGTTAATGGAAATATTTAGCATATAAGACTCAGCAGAAGCACCTTGCAGAGAGAGGTAAAACAGACAATTGTAAGTCTGCTGGTTCATACCAAAAACTTAGCTCTGACTGACCTTATATCTGCTCCACATGCTGAATAAACATAAATACCACAAAAATCACTGCCTTACTGGCCTAACCTGGATTATTATTATGACTCTTCCTCTGTTGATTATCATGTATGAGAAATTAAAACTCAGTTTAATTGCCTTTTGCTGCCTGTTTTACATGATGGATAGCTACTGATGGTGAATAATTTTCCCTTGACATTAAGAGTTGGATTATGGTGCACAGCTCAGTCCATCGGATCAGCTTTGGGGACTGTGGCAATCTGCAGGTCTCTGTTATATAGTGGGTTACAAATAGGGCTTTTTGCGCTCACTCTAACCCTTTTATAAAGGCACAGTCAACAGACGGGGTCATCACTAAAAAGGAAGCTCTGAGCCTAAGATTCCCCAGTTTAAAGGGAAAACATAAGTTGACCATAAAGCTAAATAAATGTTGATGTTGATGAGTAGTCTCTCCTCTACCCTCGTGCAGTGAAGGGTGGATTTACAGGACTGAAGTCATCAGGAAATCCTTTCAAGCAGCTTTGAAAATTTTAGCCAAGAATCCTTTTCTAACAGACTTTTGGCAGCATGTGTGCACCCTTCTGGTTTCCTTTTTGATGAGGATCATGCTATCCACATAGTGAAGGATTAAAAAGCAAGATACCAGTAATAATAATATATTAATTTCAAAAGCTGGCAAGTTTTCTTCCTCCAAATCAGGAAGCACCCTTGAGCCAGCTGGACAGACTAAGTACTGGCTATCGATGCTGTTTTCTGAGACAGAAGTCATTTGATAACCTTTTGCAAGCATAAATCTTTACCTCTTTGAAACATGATCTGTATCTTCTGGCTGCCTATAAAAAACTGTAGCCCATTAGGACCCTGATTCTGACAGGGACCTTCAGGACAATACAGCTGATAAATCCAAGTGGTGATGATGATGATGACTGCTGTAATAAGCTGTAAAACTCCTATTGTTGGCATGTAGCCAGCAAGTGAAATGCTTGCCCATTTCACTGTTCTGGGAATCCCACAAGAGTCTGACAAAACTAAATCTTATTCCAAGGCCCGTGTTTGAAGTTCCAGCCATACAGGCCTCCAAGACTAGTGGCCCAGTGTCTGAGCATGTCAGAAAGCATGGGGAGGTTTCATAGTAGCAACAGTAATGAGAGCTTCTGGCTAGAGAAATATCCATATCCAAAATACTTACCTACCTGCAGTTTACCAGTGATGGCCCAAACAAATTACTGATTTGCTGAACTTTTCTCCTGTGAAAAATGTAAAATCACGGTGGAAAAGAGTGATTCAAGCATGCGTGGTACTTTTCTTCTGAAGAAATGGAATGGAGTAGCATATGTACATCTCTGTTCAGCAAACCTCGGCTGATGTGGTGATCTGTGCTTGGTGAATGGTAGAAAAGGAAAGACCCCATTTTGTACTACACTTGTGCAGCTCTTCATTCCGTAAAAAGACGAAACATGCCTCACTTGTGTTCCTGATTCATGCTCAAGACCGTTAGATGGCTGTTTACTTTGTGCCGTATTTATTTTTGTTGCTGACAGACCTTTGTTATTATAGATATTACAACAAGGTTATTTTAATTTTTACTATACTAAGAGCTGGAGAAATCCACCTAGACAGAACAGTCAAGAACCATTTTCTTAGTCTACTCCTCTGTAAATGGGAGACAGGGTAAAAACCACAAAACCAGGGGAAAAAACTATCCATGTTGTGCAGTTCTTCCTTTTCTCTCCCACCCAAGGCCTCTTTTCTTCCGTAACTGGTTCAATGGCATTTCCAAACAGCTGACTGTTTTCATTCTTTCTAGCTAGATTTCTCTAAGCAATCAGAATCCTGCTGCAGCATTACATTAAAAAAAAAAAATAGAATGAGCATTTCAACTACAAGCTTTCTTTGCTCTTTCACTGCAGCATGGCTCCCGTCCAAAGCCAATTATGTAAACCAACAGCACCTCAGCACCATTACTAACAGCCATCTAAAGGGAAGAATTGCACCTACTCAAAGCTGAATACATTTTCAAGAAATTTAATTATTTTCTTACTTTCTCGCCTCAAGCGTGCTTTTTACCTTACTTCACTCTAAAACGCCTTGAGTGTTACTCATCTAGAACATATGGAGCACTATATAAATCCAAGTTGTTGCTGATATTACTTAAAAGTCAGGTTTTATTTTCTGTTTTTACTTCTGCCTGTTTACACTCTTTGAAACATCTTTGCATTGCCCCAGATGTCGCTTCTCACAGTGCTTCATCTTTAGTACATGTTAATCTTGCTTCCTCAGTACTTGTGATCTTTTGCTTCATACAGTGATGGAGAGAAATGCAATGCCAAAAACTAATTGTCAAGGAAAATGGCAAAATGATTTAAGTTCATGCCTTTAAATTCAGTATCAATTAAGTTTAATGGTCAAAATCCTTTCATCGATTTATGAAACTGTGTAGATCATGATTTCTAAAGGAAGAAGTGACTCTGAGACAGCTCTATCTAATAGAGAGATTTCTCTTTATTTTACAGCCTACTGTCTTAACTTTAACAGACTGTGGAAATAATTTGTAGCCTTTTGTTCTCATATTGGGCTTTCAATGAACTTGGTCAAGAATTCCAAGTATGTTGATAACAACTGCTGGCAAAGCATGTTCCCTGTGCTGCAGTGGGCTATAAGACGGAATAATCGAAGCACGATTTACTCTCAGCTATGACACCAGTAAGCTCTCTAGAATATCCATCAGAGTTATATCCTGGAGGCACAGTGAGTCGTTAAATATTGGCCAAAATTGTAGTGGTCTTCTAGCATGTTTTTCATTTAACAACTGGGATGCCCAGCAGGCTGTACTCATTTCCAGAAAGAGTTCTTCACAAGGAAGTCATCTTAATTAAAATGTATAATGTTTCACATAAAACCAACACATATCTTTGCATAAATGTTGATGCTGGTTCACGTGTGCACTCGTACTTCCTAAATGAAAAATTGTTAAAATGAAAGGGCTGAGTGATTTCATCACTCTCAAGCAAGCTTACTGTTTTAGGTCTTCCCATCTCTTGGTTTGCAGTGTGAAAACACTACACACAAGGGTAAGAGGAAATAATGATTTTCTGCCTTATATGTCTCTGGGTACTCATGCAGTTTGAACACTCTGGGTGCTGACTTCACCTGGCTCCAAATTCTCTCAGGTAGTTGGCACCCCGGAAACCGTGTATTCAACTGCTTGTTCATAGTCCAATATGACAAAGCTTATTACCTGACTGGTTTTGAGACAGTGACTATAAATGATTCCCTTTCAATTAATTTTTTACTTCTTTATGTACTCCCCTAACATGAACTGAAAACTGTGAATGAAAGTGATAGTTTGGAAGAAATCTCTTTGACTTAGGCACGTGATCAGACAGCCCCTAAGATATAAGAGGCACTGAAGTGAAGGGGAAATGGGGAGACAAGAGTAGGAAGAAGAGAGCGGAGGGCACATGGGAATATACATAGGATTAGGGCAACTATAAGCAGAAGAATAGAACTTGGCCCTGCAGCAGAGATTTTTTTTGGAAAGCAAACAAGTAATATAGTATAGTGCCAGCCATCGGCCTGAATTCCTCTTGGCATCATGGAAGAGAATAAATTAGTAGACATATATAAATTTTGAAAGGAGGAAATATGTACTACATTCTAAAGCATGTGTGTTTCTATTAGATGAGCTTACAGTATGTGGAACTGGGTGGGAAGAGGCAAAAAGTCTGGGACTTTTAAGTCTCAGTCCTCTTTGGAAGCTTCCACTCACTTCACTACCACCCATATTGACCTTGTATCTCTGCAGCTTGTCTCAGTACTTAGACTTGCTCCTGCTGCTGAAAGCAATGGCAAGACCGTCATTGTGCTCAAAGCACTGGAATTGTCTCTCTGGAATCATTCAGCATGGATATCAATAGAGCTGTGCTGATGCCTGCTTACAGTAAAGTCCAAATTTTTCACATCAGGATGAGGATTATAGCAAAGACCTGTGGAAAAGAACAGAGCCACGGCCCCTGCCATTCAGTAGTACTGTGCTAGCAGGACCACAACCAGTTCATTGATAGTAAATAACAAAAAGAGGTGCCATGTGACTCTGTTGTGGGGAACTTCAGAAAGCTCAGTAAGGTCCTGCGTCAATATATTGTTATGCTCAGCAGTACCTGCTGCTGCAGGTAGTATGTTGTTTGCTTGCTGTCCCTGTTTGACGATCTGTTGTGTGCAATGCTGTCAAGGCACTGGAGAGCTCCATCGAGGAAAAGAGCAGTTCCTTGGCTTAAAAAACCCTAAGAGGCCTTAAGGAAGGCTTGTTGGTGCTGCACAAACATAGCAGCATTAAATTATAACCCGAACTTTTTACCAGGCTCACTCTAGTACAGCAAATACCAGCTGGAGGGTAAGGAAGGATTTGCTTTCCAAACAGCTAGGAGAGGCATTTATTTCACTAAATTAAACAAATATCAGCTTGTTTATGACAGTAAAAGTCAGCTGGACATCATGAGCTGTGGCTTGTACTGTGGGCTGTTCAGGGCTTGGTATCCAAGGAGGAACTGAAGGGAGTACAGCAAAGCTACAGAAAATGCAGGAGATGTGTGGGCTATGGGTTAGCAGGATCCAGGCACCATGCCACGAAGATGGAGGGCAGGTTTCTTCCGTGCACAAAAACTAATGTTGATGATGCTACACTGTTCACCCATGGTCTCCTGAGAGACCATCTGCCTGCAGGAGGATTTCCAACAATTTCCATCAACTAGTTATTCTTAATGTGGCCTGAGTTTGGGCATTTTGTTGCCAGCCACTCATGCACCAAATATTCTGTCAACCTGCAGAGAGCCCGTGACCCTCTTCACTGCAAGCAATCTAGGAGGCAATAGGGCATTCCATCCCAAAGAACAAGTGGGAAGGTTCCCCTTGATTTGTCATCTCCAACTGATTTCACGGGGGCTGGATTTTCACTCCCTCACCAACTCTTTTGCCCTGTATTCTTACATTCCCTGCTTTCCAGCACTAACACATGCTTTTTGTGGAATTTAAGTCCTCCTTTCATTATTTTTTTCAAGTGTATCTGTCCTTCCTGATAAGAAAATACAAACCAGAACGTGCATACCACCAGGAACAAGATAAACTTTCTGATTAAAGAATTGTTGCTCTAGGCTTGTATTCTTCAGTGAATCGAGACCTTAAAGAAACCTTACCTGAGGTTTGCAGGAAGTCTCTGGAGAGGCCAGCATTTTAATACTGCTCTTGAAACCCAGCCTGGTGGTTCTTCTGAGGACTGTCATTTTGCTGGTAGCATTAATGCCTGTGTGGTTGCGAGAGAGAAACCGAGTGAACTGGCCAATGCTAATGCCAGTACGCACACATGCAGACTTACTTCAAAAAATAAAAGAAATTGAACTTACCTGACAATAACTTAGAAAATCTGATTCCTTATTTTTTCCAATGGTGAGAGGCATTTCCTTTGTCTCAATCTACTTCTCAGCAGGAGTCCCACACTGATGAAGTATCATCAAATTGTCAGCTCCCACTGAGAGAGACACCCGCACTGCTTGCTGATTGGAGAGATGGAAACAGTGACAGGTGTTTCTAAAAACTGTTGGGTTTTAAAATTAAAGGAAAAAAATATTTTTTCCCCTTGGGGAATTTATTTCCAAAACAGAAGAACTCCTGAAGTAAGGCCATGAAAATTATATTGGGAGAGACTGAAGAAGACAAATTAGACTAGTTAGCGTAGCAAGGAACTAGGTGACAAAAGTTTAAGAAAGTTGACCTTAGTGTGCAAAGGACTTCATTCCAGGTCAGCTGAAGTCTCAATAATTCTGTGGCAGAGTAAGGTGACACTGTTGTTGGGGTTCATCTCACAATGGCCATTCAATCAAAGGAGTTGATGGGATTCTGAGAACGGGTTAGTTATTCTTATGAATAATAAAGGTATATGCACTTACATTGGTTAGGATGAACATGCAAAATTTATGCAGGACTGGCAGCATCACTTATTAAAACTGAACAGCTCTCCTCATGGCAAAACCATATTTCATTTGCTTTTTTAACCATTTCAGAGACAGCAATGGACATTCTTATAGAAATTGTTCAGCAGCAATCTCCTCAGCTAAACGGGGATAATGCCAAGCCCTCCTTTTAGAGAGATGAAAACAAGTGTGTTAATTTATGTGAGGTCCACAGCTGCTGAAGTCAGGAATGTGACAAGAATGTCCATGATAAGATGAGTAATCCTATCTTCAGCATGAAGTGAATAGTGTTCAGTAAGTAAGCCTGGGACCACACGAACGAAGAGGAGAAAGGAAAATACTGAACAGCTTCTCGCGCAGTGGATCCTGTCTGTCCCCTGTATTGTGAGACACAGGCCCTCTGGGGAGAAATAATACATGCTCATGCAATTAGATAATGCATGCACACAGGAGGGTTAATTAAGGTTGCACGGTTCTGACATTTCCTATCTGTGTGTTTGAGTTTGCAGTCTTAGCGTTGTGGTGTTTTTCAGGGGATTGTTTTTAACTTTTGTGTTTGTCTAACAGAACGTAAACAGTATTTGTGTTCTAACACCAAGCAAGCATTCGCTTCCCCCTCTTGCCCAACTGCATTGAAGCCCCTTCTTCCCACCAACGCAGGATCCCTCTTAGAGCTTAGATGATGATCAACTCCCTTCAGCATCAGCTGATAGGCGAAGGAACAACAATAATTAAGTATTTTGTTTCTTTCTGCCACTCTCCTGAAAAAGAACAGTAAAGCTGAGCAGCCACAGTAAAACTCAAAATCAAGTTTTACCCTTTATGTGGGAATACACTCAAAACAGGACTGGTGTGAGAAGGCAATTGAGTGGGAAGGGGCTGGTTTGTGTGGGCACGGAGAGTGTTCATGGTAGGCTACTGTGCAGTTCTTTTGTATAGAACTCAGTTGAATCCATACATTGGATAGATACATGCTAACTGAACAAAGATGTCTGATCCCTTCTATGCTCAAAATAATTCACGTTGTCTCTCATGTAAGGACCAGATGCTTCCTCTGAACTTCTTGGCTAAAGGAACTTTTCACAGGCTATGAAGAACGCCAGTCTAGCAACTCCGCAGATTGTCTGGTCAGTTGCTGCCTCTGCTGCAGCTGAGGAGCTATTGCAGTAGCCGGGGACTTTGTACTCCACCTATCACTATTAGGCAGATAAAGCAGTTTAATTGTGTATCTGCTGGGCACTCTCCTGTTGTTTCTCTGGTTTTAGCCCCATTAACCTTCTTCTGAACACACCTGACCCCTTTATCGTGGAGCTGAATAGTCCCACTATGTTTAAGCCTCCCAAGACAGCTTTTGGTAGTAAATTTAGGCCAGACATTTTCCTGTCTCTCTACAGTAATTTTTCTCCCACCATTCTTCTCATCTCATGTGCAAACCCTCCTGGGAAAGTGCTGCAGAAGTTAAGAGGGATGAAACCCATAAGAGTCTATAGAAGTGGAACAGTACTCTATTCTGGAATTGAAATAGAGTGCTGTCTTCTGCAACCTTTTCGAGCCATCCTACTGGATTATATTATTTGACAAAGATGTTAATTGTATTCTATTCTATAGGATGTTCGAAATGTAAGGAAAGGTTATCATTTTCTCTTAAATCCTACAGGGCTTTACCACAGAAAACGACATCACAAACTGTATAATGCAGTCACCACATGAAGTGTGCCCATGTCTCTTTTGTTAGGTGTCTTTTCTACTTTTTGTATGAATTATTTATTACTCATTAATACCGAGGGAAGTGAATTGTGCTTCTGAACATGACCAGGAGAATGACAGAGGCAACGTCGCAATAATTACAGGAGTGTGTGAGTCCTGTAAATGCCTGTAAAAATGATTTAGTTGGTTGTAGGGGGAAAAAAACGGATGTTTAATGTCTGGTTTTGTAGGAAGCTCAAATACCCTGGTGATGAGTGCTATATAAATGCCATAATACAGTATGTAAACTTCATTTTGTATACTGATAATGACAGTAATACACAAACAGCACAGTAGTCTGACATATGGACATCCACTCTTAGATGTCTAAGAATTTGGTGGGATGAAATAATCATGAGATCTATATGTGAGGACCTGAGCACAGAGTAGCACAGCTGCCCACCTGCTCCTCAGTAAATCCACTGTGAAACGAGGAAGACATCTCAAGGCACCAGATTCTTGCTCCTGAGCTCCAGGGTGTGCTCCCCCTGCAAAATATTTGAGCATCATCCTGTAGATGGGACCCTACAACTAACTTTGCTTTTATGGTTCTCAAAGACTTTTAATCTGTCTTGGGTACTGCTAAAATACTTAGACCTAACAGATTTTCATGCATGAGAGATACAATGCACTCAACACACCCATCATAATTACATCTTGACCTTTTCTGGCAGGTAACCCCAGCAGGCTAGCATCAATGAATTGAGTAGTGGACTCTCTCCTTTTAAGATAATCCAGTGTCTTAATTTCCCTTCTGTAAGCGGTTTCACATTTTTTGGCCCTATCTTTGTATGGCTGTTAGTATAATTAGTTGCTAAAATAAGTCATTCTTCCAAATGCAGGAGTAAAACAACAGAGCAGTAGAAAATACGTGCATCTTAGGGAGCTGTCACCGAAGAGAGGATGGTGGCTGATCATCTGAGTGACATGAACAGACAAAAGGGTTATGGGGGGGGTATTTTCCATAGACAAAGAGCGAATGTCTTTGCACTCTGAATAGCTCACATTTTAGATTAAAGGAAGCAGAGACAGAGGGTGAAGGGGAGTTTGAACCAAGTAGGTGGAGCTATGAAGCAATCACGGTTCACTTCCTGTGGGGCTTATAGAGGGGTCTTCTCAGTTTGCCCATGTTATGATTAGCTCTCCATTACAATGTACCAACAGATATCGGTAGAGAGTTAGTGGTGCTACTGGCAGCAATGGGAAGTGGAAAAATGAAGAGACCGCTGTGCATGTAAGTGCATGTGTGTGCACAGATGATTTGCGCTGTGACAATGACTGCAATGGACTTAGCTCAGAAGGAGCACTCCCTAAAGAGTGGCTGTAGGATCACTTTAAGCTTTAATGGCACAATATGTAAAAAACTGCAAACCACAGACACACATTTACATATTTATCCTGTACCATTAAAGGCATGAACAGCCAGTGTCAGCAGCAGAAATGGGGAAAGGGAAGACTGGAAGATTTTGTCAGTAATGCTTAAACCTCCCAAGCAGCCACACAGAAAAAAAGAAACTGTGCTATTCCCCCTTACAGCCCTGCGCTCTTGTCTGCACAGGCACTGTCTGATCTTGAAATAGTTTTAAAATGTGTCATGCGCAGATTCAGTGAAGAAATTACTCGTGCATCTTCAATGGGAGACCAGTTCCTATTGTATACAATACTGCATAGGTCTGCCACTGAGGGCAAAGGAAATTAATGCCTCAACTTGCCATTAACATGAGGTTCTGACTTCTTTAGCTGAAAACAAAACCAAGGTGGACTCACATACTTCCTTCCAAGGTTTCTTTAGAGATCCAGCATTGTTTAGCTCTGAAAGCAGAAGTATAGTCACACCATTTTCTTTGGCTCTACATAAACACAATATTCCTATTGAGAAACTTGAAGTATGAAGTCAAGTTCTAATAGGATCTTGGCACATACTTAAATTTAATCATGTAAGGAAGTGTTTTCCTTAACAGGGGTGGAAATAAAAGAAACTTCTGCCTCCCTTTTGCCTCCACCCCTGAACTGAGTCTGTTGTGTTTCTAATTCCAACTGGGAGGACAAAGTACAGAAAATTTCCCACTAAAGCCATTTTGCCATAATCCAAGTTTTTTCTGACCAGTGGCACTTACAAATATTTCTTTTGGGACTTTGCCTCTATCCAAACCGCAGACCTTAGTGAGGGTCAATTTTTTCCAGCAATCAAAACCTGACAATAAGACCTTCCCAAAAATCATGAGGTCACTGTTAAAAACACAGATGTTTAAGAGTAATGCACACCTAAGGTTCTTTTCTTTAGGTTTATAAATTTTCAGTTCTGTTGGATGACAGGTTTTCAGGCTTTCCTACCCCATCAAAAGGAACAGACAGCATTTTTTTAAGAGAAAATTAAGATTCCCTCAGACCCAGAGTTTGGAGCTTAAAGAAAACAATCACCAAATATGGCAAGAAACCATGAGCTGGAGATGTTGAAACACTATTATTATTATCTGCTCTCATCTTGTCTTTCCCAACAGGCTTCACACCAAACAAAGAACAGAGAAAATGCTCTCACCTAAGACAGGATGAATAAGCTGGTTACATTTTAAGAAGTGCCAGGCACCCGCAGCTCTGATATCAGTGGGAAATGCAGGTGCTCTGAGAATAAGATCTGGTTGTCAGGTTTTTTTCTGCTGTTGACTTGCCTTCTTGTTCTCTCTTCGGGCAGGACACAGTCCCATTGCTTTTCTGTGTAATAATAATGGAGACTTGAGGCCATTCTCTGCCAACTCTATCTATGGGCTTAGACAGGGTCATTCGGCCTCCTGGACAAGACATAAACTGTGCGCTCTGTGCTTATGGTCTGAAAGACAAGGGTCTGGCTTAAACACCTTTTAACTTACTTTTCCCAGTTTATTTCCCACAGAAACCAGGGTGTGGGAGGATATGTATGCCTGTTTCTTGCCCCAGCATGGAGCTGGGATTTGCCTGGGTGAAAGTCTGTACTGAGGAGTAAAGGGTTACTTCCAGTTTTCTGCCATGATCTTACTGAAAACAGCAGTATGTGGTGTGAGGTTTGGGTTCAGTGCTGGAGCGCCAGACTGTGCAGTTAGTTAGCAGGTGTCTGAAGTGTAGCCCACAAGAAGCTTTTTGGTCACTCAGAGCAGGACTGTGCCATGGTCTGACTGAAGCTGTCTCTCTCCTCTGGCTGTGGCAGAGCCAATGGCACTAGTTCTCTGACTGACTTGCCTAAAAGCTTTCCTTTGCTGTCAAATGCTAAGCAAGGATTCCTGCTAGTGTGTGATGGAAGAAAAGTGACTTTGAGTCATCTGATAGAGGGCAATGGTACCAGCCTCCACAAATGTACCTCTGGTGGAGTACAAAAAGAGGCTTGAAGAAAGCTAACATGGAAAAAGCATAGAGTAAGCAATAGGAATCCCAGTGATCACCGACAGAGGTGCGCATATTTCCATGCTAGGAAGGGGGATGGAGAGACCATACCTTGTCCTTTGCTAGACCTGCCCTGTTAATATATCCTCAGTAGTTTCACAACTTGCAAACACCTGTGAACTAGCAAAAGCTGAAAAGAAACATGGATTTCTCTCTCTACTGGTCTTGCATTGATTGCAATTAAGGAGGGGGAACTGAAGGTAAGGCCTGTATGAGTGCATATTCCCTCCCCCCCGCCCCCGTCCAGATGAGTTCTTGCTATTTGATTTTTTTTTCCCCTGTCACTTCGCTCTGCTTGTTAAAGGTGCCAATTGTATAATTTTGTGCTACTATGTGAGAACGCTATTCACACCCATGGTAACGATGTTCTGTTTCATTGGGCTGCACAGCTTTTAATTTCAAGTTAATACAGTATAGAGGTTTTACGTCCAACGTTCTAAATGCCACAGCATGTTGATGAAAAGAAATTACATTGATGAAACAGTTAGGCAGTGATTAATATGATGTATAACTCAGAGTGATGTAACAGCCCCAGCTTTCTATCCCACACAAAACAATGTCCAATTACTTGCTATTGATCCGATATTGCATTGCACCAAATGGGACGCCAGCATCAATTCATTTCATCATATTGAATTTCAGCCAATATCAATGGATATTTGGCACATGTTTTGCTGAAACATTTGTCTGCCATCACAGAGCTGATGAACAGGTTGGCAGGTTTTGTTTGTGAAAGGGGTGGGGAGAGGATAGGGAAGAAAAAGAAAAGAAATGTGCTAATCCTGCCTGTGAATTTGTCCTCATACCTGGCACTGACAGGACAGGAATGCCTCCCTGCATGTGCACATTTGTTTCACACAAGTGGCTGCATGCCCCTTTCAGACATGTTAGCATTCTGTACTGCTCACTGCTTATATTTTATTGATAATCAAGTGAATAATTAAAGCCCAACAGCTACGTAAAAACCACATAAATCATCTTCAATATGCGAGTAATGCACCTCTGCTCAGGCATAGCTCCCATTACAGTGATGGCCTAGAAATCCATGATTCATACCAGCGTGTATCGCTTCCTCACTCTGCATTTGTCTGTAGGAGACATGGGTGCCAGCCAAAGCTCAGGGAAATGGGATGGAGGTACATAGGGTGGTCTTAAGATGTCTCTTTCAGCCCACTTTCCCATGAAATGATCGTCTTGGTTTTATGTCTCTTCTTTGCTGTTAATGTGCTATTTTCCCAGCCAACATGCCATTAGCTCTGAGCTTCCCTTCCCCTTATTTTAGGGTTTTTTTTGTTCCTGCTGTTATTGGTTCACTTACAACATTTGTTCCACTCTCGTTTGAAAGAAAACCTTCATATAGGAGTGCCCATCCCTATTAACCTCTCTGGCTAAGATCACCAGTCGTGTGACTGCCACATGGAGTACTGCTAGGCCAAATGTAACAACATCTGCCATGCATTCAACAACTTCCTTTTGGATTCCTCGCACTCTATTTTCACTTCCAGCTCTGAGCAGGAGCGAGATATGTTCTGCTGTCTCTCGGATGCCAAAGTGCTGGGAATGTGCCATCCTTCCACTGCAAACTGGGTGAGTTTCGGAGACAGTCAAATTAAGCCAAGGACTAGAATAAAAGTGGAGATGAGCTGTCCGCAGCTTATTTCTGTTGACCTTCAAGGCACCTTTTGCCATAGAACTTCTTTCCAGACCCTTGAAAAATACAGTAGCTGCAAAATTACTAATTATGGAGCTGTAGCTCTGCAAATGTTTACATATGTGCTCAATTTTATGCGCTTGAATGGTCCCTGGGGCTGCTTGAGGGTGTAAAATTAAGCATACGCGGAAGTGTTTATAGGCTCCAGCCTTCTACCTTACAGAGCAGATGGCATCTCTGAAAGCTTTGTGGAACTTTATATTTAGAAACAATTCCATTTGTTATTCTAATTATTTGTTTACTGAGCACCGACAGCATAGTTGGTATGTTGCAGATGTTGAGAAATGTCCCTCTTTTCCAAGAAGCTTGTGACTTCAGTGGAGAGTGACTACAGGGACCTGAGCAGGGCAGCCTACCTGAGCTTCTTTCTTGAGAATCTGGTTGGCTTGACCTGATGGCATCAATTTCTCTTCAATATACTCCATTCAAATTCACAGTAAAATACTGTAGTGCCTGTAGCAAGATTAGAATGTATGCTAGTGTACAGGCATTCCTTGTGCTTTAAAAGTCTTAGGACAGGTCAGCTTGATTGTGTTACTCAAACTTGAGATCAAGTATAAAGAGAAAAAATGGCTGAGATCACAAAAAAAGTAGATTAAATAAAGAAAAGAAAATTCGAATTTCTTTCCATTCCATGAGCACTTACAGTTTTCTTAATCAGTTCTAGTGTATAGCAATAGTTAATTGCTAAAAGTAGAATAATAATCACAGGTGTCCACTCAGTATTGGACTTCTAAGAACCAAAATATTTTCCATCCTTACCCTTTTTTAGAATATTTTTTCCAAATGCAATTTCAAGTCTATGAGCAAATTATAACTCAGCATGTGCCTGGAGGGAGAAATACTCTTCTGCAATAATTCAGTGGATAAAGGATTTAAGGGACAATTCCTCTGGCAATGCTTGTTGTACTGTGGACAGTATTCTCCGCCTGATGAATCAGTCTGATCCTTGCATTTGGATTGCATCACTCAGAGACAGTTTTTCAGAGCAGTAGTCCTCATCATTTCCCCAAAATCAGACCACTTTGCAGTGTTTCAGAATAGGCACACAGAAAACTGAGCTATCCCAAATCAGGAGACACTTCTGATTTTGTAGGTTTATATACTTATTTAATGAAAAGTATCCCCTCTTTTTTGAATCAAATACCCAATACAGGATTAAGTTCCACGATTATTCATAACTTGCACAATTTCATTATGATACTTGAATATTCAGCTCTCTGCATTGGACTACTAAGAACCTAAACATCTCAAAACGCTTTCTACCACTTTCTCTTTTAAAGAGTTTGTATCTGTGATGTGAGATTGTCACCTTTAGTCAAAAAGAAGAGGAAAGTCTGAGGTTTTCTGCAATAATTCTATTGGGCTTATCACTGCTTTTAAATTTTTGTTTTATACTAGGAAGGTGTGTTTTTTTCATCTCTGTTGGCAGCAAACAGGTGAAAGAATGGAGGGGAATAAATACAGCTACTGATTACTCTTATCAGACTTTCAAAAATGAAATATAAAACCTTTAAAAGTTGATTAGCCTGATGAAAATCCTCCTGCAAATCTCTGAAACAAACTTGAAACAAACTCACGTCTAGAACTCTTAACATCTTCACTCTTTTCCACCTCTAGGTTCAGTTTCACATGTGGTTGTTTAAATGAGCAAATATACAAGAGACACACTGGAAACTACCCAGGCGCTGCATATTGCAATGTTGAAGCTTCAGCTTCATCTTTGCTTGGTTAAAGTGATGTTCACAACTCGCCCATGAGAAGCCGTTGTAGGTGATTGTCTAACACACTGTGCAATGTATGGCCAGAGCTGGTCCCAGCACTTGTGTCTACTTAAGGGGAGGATTGGAGCTCAAGGAAAACATAACATAATATTGCCGACATTGGCCCTGAAAAAAGAACAAATCAGCTCCCCTCCCAGAATTTTAAATGGCTTTAGAGCTAGAAATTAGCATTTAAAATCATAATTCTGGCATTCTGTTAGAGAATCACAGCATCATAGAAGAGCTGAGGTTGGGAGCCATCTCTGGAGATCACCCAGTCCCACCCCCTGCTGAAGGCCGGGTCAGCTGGAGCAGGCTGCTCCGGGCTGTATCCAGTCAGGTTTTGGGTATCTCTAAGGATGCAGGCTCCATAGCCTCTCTGGGCAGCCTGTGGCAGTGCTCAGTCACCCTCACAGGAAAAAAAAAAAAAAAAAAAAATTCTTATGTTTAACTGAAATTTCCTGCATTTCAGTTTGTGCCCGCTGCTCTTGTCCTGCCACTGGGCACTGCTGGGAAGAGTCAGGATCTATATATTCCTTACCCCCTGCCTCCCTTAGGAGTTTATACACACTGATAAGGACCCCTGAGCCTTCTCTTCTCCAGGCTAAATAATGCCAGCTCTCTCAGCCACTCTTTGTATGGCAGATGCTCTGATTCCTCTGCCATCTTTTGTCCCTTTGCTGGACTCACTCCAGTATGTCCATGTGTCTCTGTACTGGGGAGCCCAGTACTGGGCACAGCTGTGGTCTCACCAGTGATGAAGAGAGGGGAAGGGTCACCTCCCTCGATCTGCTGGAGATCCTCTTCCTAACGTTAATCAGCCTCTGTTTTTCAAACTAGTTCTGTTTGATTCTTGTTTTCAAGCTTTCTTCCATAACTATGAAGGATAAACGGGGGAAAAAAGCAAGCAAGCAAGGGAAAAAAGAAAAAGCCCATAGCACAAAGAGAAAGCAGAGAATGTCAGACAAGCCCTTGGATCCCAAGACCAGGGCTCTAAGAAGAAATGTCACACTGCCACAAGACTTGTAATAACAACTTAAAGAGCTGGCACTGCAGACATTGTCATTCAGCCACCTTGGCTTTGATTGCACCATTTCTTCTGTGGGGAAACATCAGGCATTCAAGGCACAGCTGGCACCAGCTATGCTGGTTCCAGGTTTCTCCAAACTTTCCCTTAGCCTACAGAAAGTCCAGAGTAATTTTTTTGGCTCCTGGGGTATTTGAGCCTGTGGCACTTGCTCTAGGCTGGCATAAGGGAATCTGAGAGAAGAGTTTGGCCTTAAGCTGAAGGTGGAAACCTGTATGTGTGTGTGTGTCATGGAGAAATTGAAGGGAGGATGGATGTTGCAATGTCTTGATCACTTAATATAGGGAACTAATCAAATAAGGAAGTGATGTGGAAAAGCAGAGGGGGGAGAACTGAGGAAACAAAATGATTTAGCCAACATATGATCCATTGTGGCAAGAAACTTCACATTTTAAGAGGCTTTCCAATATTTACAAAAATGCAATAATAGGCTTAAGTGAAGAAAGGCATGAGGGTAGGCATCATGTGATGTCTGTGATAAGAGAAATGTGTAATTGAGCTGGAGTGGAGGTGAAGGCTTTCCCTGCACATACAGTGATATTACATTCTTTTCCACTTGGATACCCTCTCCAAGCACACTAATCCATGGATCTGGAGAAGGATAATCTACTGACATCCAATTTTCTGGGATAATTTTTTTTCCTGGATGAGCCAATTTGTTCACTGAGAGGTGTAGGTGTTAACTCTTTCCTGGCTAAATGGACCTCAAGGATTAAAGATGAGTTTGTTCACAAGCAATAAGCAAGCCTGTGCTTCCACCTGTCTTCCTGATGACATGAATAGGTTCCCCAAGCTAGGGAGGACATTAAAGATGTTAGAGGTTAGATCACCACTGCAATTAACATGTGGGTAAAGGAACAAGCACAGGCTCTCAAAATTAGGTGAAGCAAAGAGAGAGGAGTAAGCTAAAATGTTTTGACTGTGATCCATGTTCAGATCTATTCCCTGGAGGTCAAATACAGAATTCTGGGCAAAGCTCAATTCTAACATAGATATTCCTCACTCCTACAAGATGAATGTATTTCTTTTTCCAACCACAAATGCCTTGAAGCTAGGATAAAAAAGGCCATTGTGCTTTGCTAGTGCTCACTTCTCCTGGTGCTGACAAAGCCCCATTGTTCTCCCCCGGAGGAGGAGGAAGAGGAAGGCCAGGGAGCAGGGTGTGGCCAGCACAGCCTCACAGGGAGCTTTGAGGGTTGTTTGCATCCAGTCACTTCTTTGCAAGCCACAATGAAAATTTTGCAGCTGCTATTGTAGTGGAGAGAGTTTGGATGGTAGCTGGTGTATTAGTACGTTCTGCATCCTTATAATGTGTACTGGAAAACAATTTTGTCATTTTAAAATGGCTTGATGCGTTTAGTGGAGGGATCTGTGTGGTAGTGTTGCCTGTGCGAGCAGGGGCTTGGGTCAGTGACTGGGTTCTTTCAGTCCCTGCCCAGTACTTGGCAGATCTTCCTTCGCAGGTAAGCCCACTGTGGACATACTACTGCACTGCTTTCTAGAAAGGATATGCAGATGCAACCTGAGGGGAAGGGTGGGCTCTTCCTCTTCTGCAAAGTAAGTTACATGCAAATGGCATATCCTCAGCACTCAGAAAAAGCAGCCCAAGAAGCATTCCTGCCTCTGGTCAGTCCTGATGAAGGACTGCTCAAGGTCAGTGTAGAAGTCTGCTGAGTGCTGTGCGTGGCAACAGTTTGCATAACTCCCTCAGAAACCTCAGGCCTCTGTGTCAAAGATGAGTGTGTGTGTGGACCAGTTTTCTCCCACAGTGTATCTCTGCAGGAAGAAAGGCATGTTTAAAGGGAGGAGAATAGGAAAAGCAAAGAGAGTGCTCAGATAAGGGAAGATGTGGTGGAGGCTTTTGTTACAAACACAGAGGGACCTATTTTGGCACGGCTGGTCTGCTGACCTCCAGGCTCTGGACATCCTCAGCCACACTGATCTGCAGTTTGATCCAGCTGCAGGCATGATGGACATGACCATCCCCACCAGGGAAGGGGAGCGCTTGTGGAGAGGACTTCTCTTTTGACCTCTATCTCTAGCACTGCTGGGTTAATTTTGTGTAGAGGGACAGTCTCCAAGAACCTAATTACTCATTAAAATCTGATGTAGCAAGTTTCTCCTCAAGGGAAAGTAGCATTTTTATAACTCTCTTCCCGTACAAACACATGCACACACCTCCTGTTTTGTTAATGTCTGGCTGGGTGTTCCCTTTGTAGGTTGACCCCGGTCACCAGATAAAAGGGAATGTCAGATGGGAATTAATGAGTCCTGCTTCCTCCTACTGAAGCCAGACAGAGCAATTCCAGTAATGTGGAATTGCAAAATGGTCGTTATTTTAATTTGTAGAACAAGGACATTGACTTGCATTGCCAAAGGGCCTGTATCGCACCCTGTTGGGGTTGCGCTTTTCCTTCCATTTCAGAGTGGCCCCAAAACCAGTATGGACAGCTGTAACAGGACAAACTGCACCCCATTTTCCTACACGCCCACCTCCTGGTTTCCTGTGCAGAGACTGGGCCAGGTCTTCTCTGTTCCTAGTTGGTTCATAGTCTCTCTCCCATCTCTCAGCAGACCTGTCCTCCCTCCAGCCATAGCAGGGCCAAACCCATGTTTTTTCTCCAGCTCCTGGATCACAGCTTTATGATGGATCACTCTTTGGCCCTGGAGATTCTCCCCGTTTCAGTTCACACCACTTCCTGCTTGAGGTCCCTAGCCCAGAGAAATTGTCATCTCACTCCGGAAGATCTGCTGCCTTGGAGGCCAATCAATTTGCTCAGAGTGCAGATAAAAGTCATAAAGCATGCAAGCATTGATGCTTCACCTAGCATTTGGAGTCAAAGAAGGGGCAAATGGGGGAAAGGGGCAAGTCATGTTTGTGGAGTCTTTTTCTTTGCAATGAAGAGTGGCCCCAGCCCTCTGCTGCATGCTTGCCTTCTCCTGGCTAGGGAGTGAAAGGGCAGGCTGAAATTTCAACGCTAAGTCCATCCCATGACTCAGTGCTGGGCTCGCTCTTGCTGGGGGAGTGGCTTGCAATTCTTGCCAGCCCAGAGCTCCTAGTTCTGCTCATTTTAAATTAAATGCCTCATTTCCCAGCATGCTTACATGATGGCTTTGTGTCCCACACAGCTTACTGCTCATTCCCCACCTCCAGCCCTGCACAGGAGACACATACACATTGGTTTGCTTAATGTAAAATCCTAGCTAGAGGAATTACTGTCAGATCAGGCAGATGGACACAAGAAAGCATTTGCTGCTCTTCGCTTCCTCCCCTGTCTGTCTGGTGTGCTACCCTGCCTGGCTTGGGAGGGCAGCGGCAGCTGCTGATGAAAAGAATGAGACAGATTTTCTTTATTATTCCATCAGGGCAGGAGACAGAGAAGCACTTGACATGAGAGAGCGTCCCTTGAGGTGGCCGAGGCCTGGCTGGGCTGTCACTGTCATGCTTTCCGTGAGGATGCCTATTGCCTTGCTGAGGCAGCGTCCCCGGTGAGCAGGGAAGCACAGAGCAGAGCAGTGATAGTGTTGGTGGCTGTTGTAGCAGCTGACGAAGTAATAGGCTTAGCCTACTGTTTTCTTTCTCATCATTTCCATACTCATTTGTTAAGGTGGATGGCAACATGTCAATTTGCCTCTGGTCGCTATGGTGTTTCTTGTATTCCAAGCGTGGCCATCCAGCAGCATCTGGAAAGGAATGGTGGCTGCAGTTGCGATTCTTTATCTTTACGTGACAGAGTTTTCAGGAAATGGAGCTGGGGTCAGGAACCTGACATCAGATATGTCTGTTGCAAAAATCAGTATTGAAATCAAAGGAGCTATGCCAGATTTGCACTGCTTATCTGAGATCAAAATATGGACATTCGTTCTAAATAAAAAATATCAGACTCTCTTTCTGGTAAGCCAGCCCAGCTGGTCAAAATTACATAAACACGTTGCAATCAAAACATATCTCAATAGTTGTGATTTTTTTTCCCTGTGGCCATGACTGGGTGTCACCTCTAAGGGGCAGTGTGTGTGTGTGCATTACACGGCAGGGATCAGACAGGCAGAGATAACATACTGCTGAGATCATCCTGCAGTGGCAAGTTGTTTTTCTGGCTGAGAAACAAGACATAATATATAAAGTTGCTTTAAGGACAAGAATAACAAACACGCTGCATAAATGATGTAAAGTAAGAAGAAAGTCCAGCATTGTTTAGAATATTTTATGAGGAATTTATTGCTGTTAATTGAAAGGGAGAGATTGATCACTGAGGAATCTAGCTCATTACTTAACAAAACCTGGATAAATGGTGTGTCACTTCTCTGTTCTGCTTAGCATTCTCCTTCTGAAGCCTTTCTGTTTATGGAAAAAAAAAAAAGTATTTCAAACCAGTTACAAAGTGATGCCCCAGGTCCCCCCTCCCATTCCCACATAAATATATTATAAAATAGAGACAGGCAGGATATAAGTCTCTCTCCTTCCTTTTCTTTTCTTGCTTCCCGACATTTTGAAATGCCTGTTGAACCTCAGCACATATAAACAAGGGATGCCAGAAATGGGGGATGAGAGGAATCCACTGTGCTGTGCCCCATGTTCCCCTTGCTCAGGGCTTCCCGTGGTTGCATGCGGCAGAGAATTAGGATGCCGAGTGCTCCGAGCGGCAGGTTGCAACGCTGCTGTCAGCTCCTTTGCCGAGGAGCCCTGCCAGCTATTGATCCGGCAGTGGGAGTCACCTCAATGCAACTGCGCTCAGGGCCTGATTCTCACCAGCAGGACAGTTTTGATAAAAAGGATGCCTATGTGAGGTGCTTTAAAAGGTCTTTGCTGTTAATTTGGTAGGGAAAGAAGCAGGGGGAGGTGAAAAGCCACCACATTATGCTCGTTTTTTCCCTTTTTTTCTACTTACATTTTGGATGTAGTTTCCAGCGTTTGAATAGATTCCTGTAATGAGCTGGCTCTAAACAGAAAGACTACCAGAATTAAAATAAGACAAGACTAACTTGGACATGCACAGGGATGCTGATTATATCCAACCCACTGCAGCCACCCTCTGCTGCCTGTGTAATATTAATTTTCCAATCAGCACCAGGTGAGTGAAATTAAAGGGCACTGGGTAGGAATTAGGGTCTAACCTTGCTTTTTTCATGCTGAAGTTGAGGGTGTTGGTCAGCTGAGAACTGCTGAATCCAGTCCCAGCAGCCACAGAAACAAGTGAGAGGGCTCCATTACCCAGCAAACTATCCCCAAGCCACTCAAACAACACTGCTATGTCACTCTGCAGGGCTTTGGCAGGACCAAGCTGGATGGGTGCAGAAGAAGCAGGGCTTTCCAGGAGCACAGCAATATGCTTAGTCTCCCATCCCCTCAGCTGCAGAGATATCGGCCCTAGACTGGAGTCACACAGGACCACACATGTCCCTGGGTGAACATTACATGACCTGATCTCATGGTACTGAGATAATTTACAAATAAATCTTGATTTTACTAGCTGTGTTTAAAAAAAAAAAAATCCCCAAAACTCAGTTTATCTCCATTTGGTCTTTTTTTCTAATGCAACATTTTGATTTTCAGTCATCAGCATGACATTTTTATTTTCCAACTTCCATTTTATTTTGATCTTATCTACACAATGTACAGATCAGCAAAACTGCTTGAATCCAAATTTTCATTCAACCCAAAGCAAAATTTCTTCCACTCTTCTGTTCACCATTGTTTCATACCTAGTCAGCCTGAAAATATTTTCACCCCATTTTTTTTCCCTGAAAATGCTAATACATCGAAGTTTAACTACAGTTTCAGCGAACCCTTCCCTTCTCCACCTCGCAGTCACTGAAGCACAGCTGACGCTTTGCAGGGTTCAGGTTTTATAAGATCCTCAAGACAGATCCTCTCTCTGGACATCTCCTAGCACCAAGGGCTTCCAGCACTAGGCAGGGCACCGCATAACAAAGAGAATTGTGATTTCTTTTTAAATGGCATCGGATCATTCTTCTTCAGATTTGTCAGTGCTCTGCAAAATAGTTCATTAACAACTGCTTGTTAAAACATTTGATAGACGACTGTCTATTTGTGTGGATAATAATGTGTGAAGTTTAGTTATGGGCAAATTTTTGAGGTTCTAGCTTTCTTGTCATTTCTTTCTTTCTTTTTTGAATTTCTATAAGGCTTTAATGAAAATCAGGCCTAATTAAGTGTGGGATTTTTTTGCTGTGCCTTGGTTATTGCAAAGAAAATTCAAGGGTTGTAAGGGAGAACAGCCTATTAAGAAAAAATCAAAGTCTGAGTATTTTTCTAAAATATTCACCTGTCTCATTTCTGCAAAATATTCCTACAAACCTAAGGAAAATCCCTGAGTCTGAGCCGCAGCACATGGGTGTTATTGCAGCCGTGCCAACTGCAGCAGAAAGAGCTACTTTGGCTGACCTTCTTCCTTGGGCCTTGAACGGTTTCTAAAAGACCCAGAGTGGAAGCTGCCCCTCAGAAGTCACAAGATGTCACCTGCTGGATCCCTTTAAACTTTATGGCTAGGATGAGGTAGGGGAACTGGTCACTCGGTGGGAAGGGGCAACATGTTCCCCTGCCTTGTCCTGACTTCTCCTACCTGCCATAGGTGTCCCCTGACACAGTTGAGTCCCCGGTAGTTGGGTGGCCTCTCCTTCGTGGGCTGCTTCGTCCGTGCTGAGGAGCGGTCCTCCGTGCACCTCAGGATCCTCCGATGGCCCGTTAGTTTTCATGCCTGTCCCTCTCCACTGACCCTACAGAGACTCCAAAACCAGCAGCCCTGGAAGTCAGGCACACCGTGAATCTCTCACAGATTTTTTGAGCATAGATGCTGCATTAGGCAGCTAAGTTTGTCTTCAGCCTCATCGTTGGCTGTTTGAATCCAGCCCCAGCTGCCTCATGATAGAACCACAACACTGACATTTTATTGTGTTTTTTAGAAATGGGTTTAGTCAAATGGTTACAAATAATTTGAACTTTGGAAAGTAAAATCCCTTTTTTTCTGTGGGCCCAGTGCTGAAGAAAACTGGTGATTCATGATATGACATTATGCTCTTCATTTGCCAAGTGCTGCAAAAATTAGATTAAGCTGCTTGTGTACAGTACGTGTGGCTGAGCCAAAGTGCCGCCATGGAAAATCCAGTCCCTTCTGCTGCAGCAACGAGCGCACACCTCCTCACTTTGGTTAGCCCTAATGGTGCCAAGGGTCAGGCCAGTCAGCAGTGGTCAGCTATGGGTCAGTGTTCATGACTCTGTATTCGCATGTCTGCGTGTGTCCCTTGGGTCCATTTATCTCATGTCTAGCAGGATGGCCCTTCTGTGTCCTCATACATTTGCAGACAGTGACACAGAGCTGTGATATTCCCTTCCTCCATCCCCTCTCAGTGTTGAAATTGAAAGAATTGTAACAGAGTGGTTTCCAGCAGAGAACAGGAATCAAGAGCAAGGGACCGAACCCTCACATGTATTCATGACCACGCACACTTTTATGGACCCAATAGTACTGTCAAGCATTTCATGGGGCCTTCTATCAAGGACACTATATAACAATAAGTTGTATTGTACTGCACTTTCAGTGAATATATGAGGTAATTGGTGTGCAGTTCCCTAGACTAATACTGGAAGACAGGCACCTGTAGATACAGAAAATGAAGTTTAAAAATCTCTTTGTTGACTGCGTTCCCCCAGCTGGGAGAGCAAAGCACAGCCAGTAGCAGCCGTAGGTCAGTTGTTCTTAACCCTCTCCAAGCCCGGGTCGCATCCCTTCGCTGCCTCCCTGTCTTACTAGGGTGGAGCTGGGGACTGGTTTCATTTAACAGTGGAGGGAGGGGTGTATGCTTACACCTCCTGCCCCTTTCTAAGTCCCAGAAGAAGCAGCTTGCCCCCTTTCCACCATGCTGAGCTGAGATGTAAGCCCCAGGACACTAGGTGTTTAGCATGTAGAAGGCCAGGTGACTGAGGAGAAATCCCTGCCACCTGGAGTCATGGTCCAGGCTGCTGTGAAGGACTGGCTGCTCCCAAGCAGGATATCCCCTCCGGTAGCTCTCAAGGGCTCTGTAACACGAGCTGTCATGGCAGTCATGGAATGCTTGGGGAGCAGAAAGAGCCAAGCCTGCAGCTCCCCTTCTCTGAGCAGCTTCCCCTGGGCCACCATGGGTAACACAGGGGATGTGGGCTGCAGGCAGAGAGCCACCCCCTGCTTTCTCTGTAACTGCATTCAAACAAGATGTTCATCATAGGAGCCATAAATGATCTCTCTTCCCATTCAAGGCCTGATCCATTGACTGCCACAGTCATCTGAACTGTCTAGGTTAGCCCTTCTGGGCATGGTGTAAGTCCTTATTGAACCCAGCTCTTGGTGCACTGCATGACCAGGAACTCGCCTGCTGCTGAAGCGCTGGATATGAGCTACAGCTAGCAGGAGTGCAGTATATTTTCTTTCTTGTTCCTGCTCACTCTGTGAGCCATCACAGAGCCATTCTGCTGAGATGCTGAGTCCCAAACATCAGGAATGTGATTAGGTTGAGTCATCCTTTCATATAGATTTCTTTATTATTATTTCTAGCATTTACCCACTTAACTGTGAACAATAATATTTATGGGAGGCATGTCCATCCATACGTAAATATTGCTGGTGATATGCCCAGGGACATCCACTTGCTAGGCAGCAGGACTTCTTTAAAAATGTAGGCAATGTATTAAAACCCACCCATGGTGATTTATCTCCTGACTTAATCTCCACAGGAGGAGGCCATGCTGGCAGTTCTGCCATGCTCGCAGTGGCCGAAGAGCAGCTTACATTGTTAGCAGCACTGTGTACCGTGGTAAAATTGCGCTCAAGGCAATCTGTCACCCATTGCTGCCAGGGCTAGTTACGGATTCAGGTCGCCTACCCATGCATGGGAACGTGAACTTGCACATCACTGGAGACCCCAGAGCTTTATTTCCACCACACTGTGTATACAAGCCAGTCAGAGAGTGTCATCCTCTGACCAAGTGACAGAGCGGGTGCAAAGCACAAAGAAAAGTGACTCAGCAAAGGAGAGAAGACCTGTGACTCACAGAGACTTGTCCCTCATAATACAACAATGAAAAAAGCAGCAGCAGGATTTTCAAAGAAACATGCTGAGAAAAAATGAAAAAGTTCTGTGGACGTTCCCCATCAGAGGTAGCATTTCATGGCAGAGCAAGAAGAGACATCAGACTGTAAATTCTCTGAAGGCAAGGGCAGTCTTTGTAGTCTGTGTTTGTGTAGCATTTTGCAAAATAGTGAGCCAGTCTATGCCTGTCTTCCTGGGTGCTACTCTAAAGCAAATGCTGCTAACAGGTTAGGTAATACAGTAAGCAGAAGCAAGCAAATATGTTTGTCAGTCTGCCTCTCTGTAACAAGGTTGTATAGTTACCCACTAGCAATATAGCAACTGTGTTGTGATAAGAAAAAATATATACACAATATTTGGCATCGAACCTTTTTTTAAGATGGCTGCAGTATTAGTCTAAACCTCTCTGTACACCCTACTGACTGTCGTACTGTTCCATGTTATTGTTTAACCGTGTCTGAAGACAAATGTTTTATATTAATTCTAATTTCCCTTAAATTGTCTTATTTCATGCTATCAAGCAAATTAATCCACTGAATCAAGGGCAATTCTTTTTGTTGGGCAGCTCATCTTGCTCATTATTCATTTCTGAAGGAGTGAAAATCCTTTATGTAACTTCATGCTTCTCTTGCTTGCAGTACTCCCTGTAAATACAAGGACTTGTTTTTCTTCAGACATCATATGCAATTGGGTTGGGAGCTGGCTGGAAATTGCCAGTGTAGCAAAGGAAGAGACAGATTGGTTTAACCCAAATCCAGAAAGAATCTAGAGTCCATTTTGTGGGGAAGTTTGCTCTAGGATTGCTTTCGGCCTGGGGAAGCTGGTACATATGCTTCTAGTGTATGCCCAGGAGCTGCACTCTGTCTGCCTTGAACTTCGCAAACATGTTCTCAACAGAATATAACCGAATTCAAAATCTGTTGCTGGGCAGAATGGTCTGACTAGAGCTGCGATGTTTGGTGAGGACTGGCTGGTTCCGTGGGAATCTTGAAGACCAATTACAGCAGAATTGAGTATTTTTAACCTTGATGTTTTGGGAAAGAATAATCTGGAACACCTGGTTGAAAAATAATCACATGGATTATTATTAAGTATTACAGTATCTAATATAGTATGCACTTTCTAGATACCTTTTGGGGTCGCAGTGTAAGTCACATTCCCAGTGTACCCACTGGTTTCTCCTAGCGCACATGTTCAAGAGACAGGTCTGCCACTGTTGGGGTTGCAGAGCGGATTTGGCCTTGAAGAGGGAATGGATTACAGGCAGAGAGGCCAGAAACTTGGCTGGTCCTTATCCCACATGCCCACTAATGCACAGCAGATGATGGCAGAGGGAAGAAGGGATTTTGTGCCATCATCCAACTGATTTGAAAAGTGCTTAGAGGCTGTGGGTTGCCTGTGGACGCTGCAGCCACACAGACATCTGTGCATGTCACTTCTGAAGACATTGGCTTTGTCTGATGTGGAGGCTCTTGGTGTGGTGGCTGGTAGAAGGTCCCTTCCTGAGAGGGGAGTGAGTGACAGATGGTATTAAGGCCCATTGCTTCTCCTGGAGGTAGAAAAACTTTTGAAGAGCTAACCTAATTTCTTATCTTTTTATTTGTTTTGGCAAGACAGGGTTTCAATAGATCCTTGTAGACTGATCTTGCTCATTCAAAATTGTTCATTCAACAGGAAAGTAAACAGCTCTTTGAGCTATACCTCTCTCCCCCACTTCCTTGGCAAGAGAGGCCTGTAAAAGAAGAAGATAAATAACGTGTCAAACATGCTCTGGAGAGGATTCAGCTGAGCAATTTCTGCCTGTCCTCCAGCTGTTGTGCCCCTGGTAACTTCAGTGGCTGTACACAAGCTTGGCCCGGCTGCAGTTTCATTCAGTTGGATCTATGCTTCCAAATATTTTTCTGATGTAACAATCTCTGGCCGGGCCAAGGCTTCAAACCTCTCCCTGCGTGGACTGGGAAAAATGTATAGTAACTATTTCTGCATTCTGCTATGAACAGACATTTAATAACTCTAAGTAAAAGATTTCAGTCAGGGCGCTGGGTCAGCAAGCTGCTTCTGTGGGTACCGGAGTCCCATGTGTCAGGTTCATATGTACCTCATCACATACTTCCATGGCTTGGGTTCCCCAGGAAGGGAGACCTTATGCTCTAACAGCATTAATCAAATTTTTATGTGATGACTACCAGAACTCCTACACGAATCTGCCCTGAAAATGCCTTTATGAAAGAAAATTACATTCAAACAAAGCTGAAAGGTATCTGCTTTCAACAGGAGTTTCTTGTTATTTGTCAAAAAGAAGTATATGAACAAGTCTCAATGGTCTTGATTCTAAAATTGTGATGTGATGCCCCGCACCAAACCTGTTGTTCTCTAGCTCGCTCTGGGCTGGGATCGTGCTTGTAACAGCAGCAGAGCCATGTCCCCACAGCAGGATCAGCAAGAAAGGTGGCGGCAGAACACCGTGAGACTTGGGATATAGCCATGGTGCCAAAGGGACAGAGAAGAAGGGAGTGGGAGATATTTAAACCACAAATGCCAAAGAGGTATTTTAGAATGCAAATACTCAGGGGTTGATTTTTTGCCAAAAACTTGAAACTTCTCTGAAAAAGATAGAGGAAGGTTCTTAAAAGCTTCTACAGGAAAAAGATTAATTCCAGTCATCTCTAATGACTATTTTAAATGATGAATATGTTCTGTTAACCTAATTACTGTTTAGAAAATGGATTGCACATTCTGATCAGTTGCTTTGCTATATACACCTCAAGCACAAAGTATTAAAAATCATCTGCATTTTCTAAACTCCTAGGGATCCTCTAATAATAGGCACTCTGGGTGTGTGGTAGAAGATAGGGGACTTTAGCTGGAGCTCTGAGTAAATCTGGTGAGCTGTGATTTTCCAAAGCTGTTTAGTCATTGGTGTTAACCAATAATATTTGGTGACGCTTTCCCTGTCATTTCACACAAGAAATCTCCTCCCCATAAATCCAGTGACTGAAGATCTGATGTCAGTTTTTAAGAGTGGCACAAGAGATGTGGCTTCTCCATAAACTCCACAATAGCAATAAATAATTCTTGGTGCGTAAATTTGTAGGACTCCAGTTAACATCCTCCTCTCAGCTATTCAGTGAATGTCATCAGTTATAATACTCTACTCTCAGTATAAGCAGGTGACACCATTCATATCAGCTGAAGATCATACATGCAAGGAAAGCAAAATATCAGAACCGACATTAGCTGGGAGCAGAGATGTTGCCAAAAATTTAGAAATGTCCATTTCAATGAGGGAGCTAAGCAGGACAGTTACAGCAAATTGTGTCATGAATAACAATCAAACATTTGAAGGGAAGACAAGATAGCTTTTTTGTTTGGTTGGGGGTTTTTTAAGATGTAAAGTAAAATCTGTTTCTTTCTCACTGGCAGCTGTGAGGGAGAAAGATTTTTTTTAAACTCATGTTGATTAAATTAAAAGCTTAATTTTTGGAGAAGCATTTGATATGAAACCACTTGCACGTGGAGAATTTTCATAAGAACAAAACACAATCCTTTCCACAATTGGTTTATGGATTGATTACAGTACATCAAAAAAAGGCAAATAGATGGATTCATAGCTGTTTGCATGCTTGTGCTTACAAGCCACATACTGCATGTGCATTTGCTGTTGGTATGGTTTATAATAATATGCTGATAGTATTAACTGTATGCAAGAAGCTTTGCAACACAAGGATCTGACTCAAACAGTTTAGAGAATAGCCAGGCACTGATTAACTGTGGCTAACTAGGGCAGGTTTTCGTGTGTTTCCCTTAAACGGTAATTTCTGGGATTTCTTTTTTAATGGGGATTCTTCAATCTTATGATTTGCTTGCACTGCTCTGGAGGCAGGCTCGGTGCTTTTAGGAAATTGTTGCTTCGGAGTTGTGGTTTAGAAAGCTAGAGATTTAAGAGCAGAGAAGGAGGCGAGGTTGAAAGCTTGGAGGCAAATGCTAAAGAAGTTACAATTGAGGTGGAAGAAGGTGGCACTGCTGGTAAACTTTGCAGATTAAATAAACATCTCTGGCATGATAAGTGATGCTAATAAGGACAGAGCATTCCTACGGCAAGATCTGGATTGCTTCGTAAGCTGGATTCTTTCAGAAAGCTGGTGTATACAGCCACTGGGAAGGTCACATGTACACAAACCAAGAATGCAGGTTATATTTTCAGTTTCAGACTGAGAACTAGAAAGCAGAAATTCTGGAAAGGATGTAGCAGCTATTTTGGATGAACAAATGAATGTGAATTCCCAGTGTGAAGCTGGTGCTACAGTGGTTGATGCAATCCTTGGGCAAGTAAACAAAGGGATTTAGTAGGGCTCGGGAGGGAATGATGCCAATCCCTTGATATGGGATTGCTGAGGGATCTGCTGAATTCTGTGTCCAGTGCTCATGGTCAGACATCCAGAAAGGATGCAGAAAACTGGAAAAGCAGTACAAAAACAACTGAAAGAATGATTCCTGGCCCTGGAAATTCTGCCTTGCAATGAGAGACTTCAAAAGCTCTTACAAGTCTTTTCTAGCTTATCCAAAAGAAGGGTAAGAAGTAATTTGACTGAGATGTATAAGCATCAATATTGCGAGAAAATTTCTGATGCTAATCTTCCCTCTGGGAAGGAAACTGCAGTAGAAATGAAGACATACAGACAAGGTACCAGGAAAAATAGATTACCTTATACCAGCTGCTCTGCAGGAGCTGTTTGTCCCCTCTCTGCAAGTGTGTGTTTACCCCTCTTACCCTGGGAGACAGGCTCCCCTAATAAATCATCTCACCATTATTGTAGTTTGCTGTAGGTAAGAGCATGAATAGGGGTGATTACCACAGGGAAGCTGACCTCTGGTAATTTTTTCCCTTGAGGTGAACTAACTTCAAATGTTAAAGTCCATAGAGAGGTCCAAGGGCTGTCAGCTGAGGCTAGCCACATTTGGATGAAAGATATGATGCATTTATTTTTAACGGAGAGGGTTAAATGTTTAGGTCAAGCTATCTAGGGATGTAGTGGGTTCTCCATTAGTTGCAGTCTTTCAATCAAGACTAGGTGCTTCTGTAAAAGGCACACTAATCGTTCAAACAGAAATTATAGGTTCAACATGGAAATTCCTGGATGAAATTCTGTGGCCTGTTAGGCTAAATGGTCATAATGAACCTTTCCTGGCCTTTCACTCTATTAATCTGTGAAAAAACGAGGTGAGAATCGAGAGATAACCAGGAGCTACGCAGTTCAAATTGTGGATAGCAAGGACAAGGAGATTAAATTTGGTGGAAAAGGTGAAAGGAAGTTACAAAGGAACCTGCCAGTAGAATGGGCAGAGAGCTGGGCTTGGCTGTAGTAACTCGGGACGCACTGGAAGCACTCATGGGACAATCTGGGACATTCAAAGAGAACAGGAGCGAGCAAAGGAGGTATAACATGCAAATGGCAGAGACTGTGCAATGGAGAGACAGGCAGCTCTTGAAAGAGGAAAATACATCCACAGTGGAGGAAATGTCATTGCCGATTTAGGGGGTTAGGGTGGGAAATGATTTGCCAGTTCTGACAGAGGAGGGAGGAGAGAGTGATTTGGACAGAAAGGTGAGACAGCCTAGGGGGAGAGGGTGCAGAGACAGAAAGTCTGGATACTGTGGAGAAGTGAGACAGACAGTAGAGAAGGGTTTGAAAGATACTTGCTTTGGAGAGATACAGAAGTCAGCAGAGCATGCGCCTTCATTCATATAGCACACATTTGACTCATAGCAGGGTTACCTGATGGCATTACACTTGTGCTACTGAGGAAAAAACTAGGCCCCTCACATGATATAAAAGCAGTGCATTAATTTTTAACCACTCCATGACCAAGAATAAATTGTACGGTCATCCTATTCCAAAATACCAGATTGATAGCTGAATAGTTAGAACTCAGCAAGTTAGGTAATTTTGCACTGAATATAAATGAGAGTTATAAGATAAATGACATTTAGTGACATTAATTAACTGATTAAATTAAACCTGATATTTTAATCAGAATTTGTTTACACAAAGCTCTGGATAAAAAGAAATGGAGTTTAACCTAGTTACTTTTAAAATTCCAGTTACCATAACAACTTCTTGTGATACCAATTAAAGGTGGTCTTTTCTTTACATTATTTTTAGAAATTGAGTTACCATAGCAACAGAACGCTGCTTCATTTACAAAGAGTTAAAATATGTTGTTGTTCTTTGAGAAACAATCAAAATACAAGTGGGATGCCAGAAATTAATACCCCAGAATGGTTGCACAAACAGCATTTTTCAAACACCTCACTTGTGGCACGAGAGACTGATGGATCTTTTCCAGTGTGACAGGCTCAAGATGTTCCTTGGTTGCTCAAATCAGAAAGAGATTATTTATCAGTTGGAGAACAGTGGGGCTGTCAGGCACCAGAGGTATTATGAGCTGTCAGATCTGCAAGGAAAAATGATGCAATAGCAAATAAATTCACCTGGCCCTCAAGTGCTTCCGGAGGGCGGGCAGGAGAGTGTCTCTCAGAGCCGAGGCAGTGACCCCATGCCTTCTCCCCAGAGATCCCTGGTGGGAAAAGAAAAATGCTGACAGATCGTTTCAAGGGCTTTCTCCCGACTGTGCGGGGCCCCCTTGGAGGTCAGTACTAGCATCCTTCTATTCTACCTCTGGCTGTTCTTCTCCTGCCAGGGGTTTTCCCTTGTGCAGGGGCAACACCTGCTGAAAGAGAGCAGCCTTGGTATGAACTGTGGGATCAGAGATACTTTAGGCTGTTATCAAACTGGAAAAGAAAGCGGGATGTCTGAAAGCACAAACTACTTCCCCTCCCACTTGCACACTTCCCCCCACTTGCACATTGACTGCAGAGGAAAAGGAGACTCATACTGGATTTCTGTTGTTGCCTTTTGACGACAGGACGAAAGGCAGCTGTAGCCATCTTGCATTGTTCTGCGGTGACCTTTTGTCCAGGCAAAGATGTGCAGAGGACAGCCTGAAAGTAGGAGAGGCAACCTTGCATTCCTGGTTTGATTGTGGTCCTCTTCCTTAATGAGTTTTTAAGAGGAAGAGGAGGAGGAGGGCACACAGGGGAATTTGCATGTGCTCTTGTGTCTGAGGCTTATTTAATTAAAAGACAATAAAAATGTCAGCTGCTGCAGGTTGCAGTCTGGATCCCCTTCCGCTACCCCCATCTCCCTTCCTTCTCCTTCCTTCTTTCAAAGCAAATAGATAAGTCGTGGAGGAGGGGGGTCGAAGGGACAGCACTGCTGCAAAATGCCAGCTTGTACTGATTTATGCTGGGCTAACTGTGAGAGGGCTCAAGGCAGAATCCTTCTCCTCTCAACAGCAGCTCCAAAGTCACAGTCTGTTTGTCTCTTGCAGTGGTTCACTAGCTGTGACTTCAGGGCAGCTTCCTTCCCAGGAGGGATGGCTTGAAAACACAGTCTATTCTGGTGGCAGCCACCTTGGGGTCAACCCCGACTGCTCTGATACAGTCCACCTCCTTGGGTCTGCTGGTGGGTGTCTTCTGTGAATGCTCCTTGCCCATTTAGGCCAAAATGGGCTGCCTTGGTGAAGGCTTTAACATGCATTACACTGGGACCAGCTCATTTTCCCAATGCCGACTAAGGTGTGCTCACACAGAAAGCTCATCTGGCTGAGCTTTGTGTGCTGGTCATCGTCAGCGGGGGAGGGGGCCATGAAGAGCTGGGACTGAGGTGGAGCCAACCTGTTGCAGAAGGACGAGGCAGCATGAACTCACCCAGAGAGGTTGCCTCCAACCTCCTGCAGGAATCTGAGTTTACAGAAGGGCAGAGGAAAGCTTTATATCCACCTCCCATTCCCTGAAATCAGCTTGCGTTAGCCTCCCTGCCCAGCTGGGCCACACTGAACCTGTGACTCTACATGCAATTTTATTACTTGAAGAGAAACTGAAGAAAAGCATCGTCTCAGGCTTCTTTTACCAGCTGGTTATCCTTCACTCAGCAAGCCTGTATTCTGGGTAGTTTGTGCTGTGGGGCAGAAGGGGCTGTGAGAAAGGCTAAGGGCAGGGTGTAAACGCCAGAAGTGACTAGCTCATGTCCCTGTACTCACCCAACATACTTGGAGTCCCAAAGAAGGGCCTATGATCCAGAGGCCCCCCTTTCTGTCTGAATACACTGTTCCTATTTGAATGGCAGCCATCCTGCCTGGGGCAAGTCAAGGTTTGCACACGCTGGAGCTGGTGCACTCTTTTCCAAGGGGTGAAGTGCCATGGTTCAGAGCTAGCTGGCTGGGGAGCCCAGCCGCAAGCAGGGGTACTCTCTGAGGGTCTGAGCGTGCAGCCGCTGCTGAGTCCTTCCCCAGCCTCTGCACAGAGCTGGATACTCAGAGATCCTGCCTCCCTGAAGCTGAAATCAGTGGCAAATTATTGCGGTAAATGTGGCAGTGGTAAATGATTGTGCTGTACACAGAATAGCTGACTTATTTGTCATGGTGGTGATAGCAATAGTGCTCATAATGTTAATTTGTATGAATCCATTCTGTATAGGGTCTTGCAATGTGCTCATCTCCACAGCTCCTGAGTACCTTTCCTTTTGCAACCTCTCATCCGCTCCTAGGAAAGCTAGCTGTATGGAGGGAGTGGATTGTTTTACTACTGCAAAAAGAAAAGCATAAGAAGATGGAAATAAATGTATTGACAAGTGAGATGAATAAATGTTCCTCTTGCCTGCACTATGTAGAGGTGTTTGACATACCAAATTATGGCATAACTATAGGAGTAATGGTTGCAGCTGTTGCCTTTGTAAAATGATCTGCAATACCACATGCTAATAAGTAAGACAACATGTCTAAGTCATTTTATACGGTGCCAGAAGACTAATCCCATGCCATGCATGCACAGTGCCAAAAGTGGTCATATCACAGCAGTAGGATCAGTCCTGGAATAATCACATCCTTAGGAAAAAATCCTCTGTGTAATACAATGAAATCCCACTTAAACAAGTCAACCTTGTGAATCTATTAGAGCAGCATCCCCAGAGTACTGCTACCGTAGCGTGCTTCTAGCACAAAGTGGAACACTCGTGTAAAAATGAAGACAGGAGCGGAATATTTACTCAGGTGAAAAAAGGCTTCTTTTGGGAATGCTAGTGGGAAGAGAGACAGAAGACCTGCAATTGCCGTAAGGAGGATATCAAAACCTAAACAACCTGTCAGCCCGGTTCCGCACCCCTAATCCATACTGAACTCCCCTTGTCTTCTGCAGGAATCGTCTTTGAGCTAAGATGGGGGATCATCCCCCTAATCTAAAGAAGTTCAAGCCCTTGCTGCATTTTCCAATTCATACATTCAGCCTGAATAGGAACAGGATGTCAGAAAGCCCTGAGGCAGCTTTGCAGATCTCATCCTTTAGGCCTACGAAATCTGGATTATTTTTTCCCCTGTGTACTTCGTATTAGCTCTAAACACCACCTTTGAAAAAAATGCTTTTGACAACTTGCTTCTAAGTATCACCACACGTATAAATCTGAGAAATGCATGAAAGCTGCCTATTTATTGGGTAATGAGACCAGCCTTGTTAATTCAGCTGTGCAACACAGACAGATGTGATTTCCCTAATACCTGGGGCCTAATAATTGCGGTATGTTAGGGCACATCTAAGCTTCCAAATCACAGCAGGTTTTTGTATATCCGTGCAGAGCATGATCCAAGTGTATCTATTCCTTGCTTTTCTTCCACAGAATGGTATTTATTACATCTATTTGCTGTCACAAAGCATAGGAGGAAGTTTATAAATAAGCATGTTGGTCAGACATCCTCAGGGTCTCTTAAACAGCTGCTGAGCTTTCCACTTCCAAGGAAAGGTAGGGGATTCGAATAGGCTGGAGCCAGACCATGGGACTCCTCTGCTTTCCTTGGCAGGGGGAAAACATGACTTCAAATAGTTTCCTAGGCACAGACAAGCACGCATCCATCAATACTTGGAAACTCATCCTCTACTGCTGGCTGCTGCCAGCCTGTTGCTTACCAGTTGGTGGTTGGTAGTTCAGCCTTGGGGCAGTAGCAATGAAAGAGGGTACTGCCATCAAAAGACTGCTGTACTCTTCTCCCCTTCCTCTCCAGTTTCAGGCTGGGCAATGAACAGTGTGCTATTGTGGAGGATACACAGTTAGGGACTTTCAAAATATCCTGGGATCAGCACTTGGATTGATGGTCCTATCCTTTGCTTCCCTTCCCTCTGGTGCTCTTAAGTCCTGGTTGATCACCATATAAACCATACAGATCTAGAAAGAACTCTGAGGCAGGAACCTTAGTAGGTCTGGAATTTTTCTGCCTTGAGAAGTACAGCCTCTGTATCCATGGTCTGTCTGCAGGGATTTCATGGCAAATTCATCCCAATTCAGTGAGCAGTTAAAGGACAAACACAATTTCTCTCTTTTTTCCCCAGTACATTTATGGATCACAAGAACCTGCCAGCCTGTCCTAGTAGGGGTGTTCAGGGTATGAAGACAGGTGAGGCAGGTTTCCAAGGAAAGCAGCATGGAAGGCAAATGCATTCCCACAGAGCTTCAGCACATGCTGTTTTGAGACAGGGTTTGGTAACATGTTATAAAGTAACAGGTGATTTAGGACAAAAGGTTTAGGAGGGTTCTCTATGTAGGCAGAGATGACATATTTGCCCAGTGAGTCGCACAAATTCTTTTTTGCCCAAGCAGCTCCTGAATCATCTATACAGCTGTGTGTAGAGTATGGTGAAGATTTCAGGCCTCTTGGTAGTCCTACTGTAGAGATGATGTTGCTATTCCAGAAATTCCCCTAAACAGACGGCCTCTGCAGACCAGAAGTCCTATAAATGCATTGGAAGTATGTTAATTGGTTTTGCATGCAATAAATAGAATTCATTCAGGATGGAACATTTTGTGGTTTAGTCACTGAAAACAGCTTGAAAGTATTTACTGGAGAAGATTTTTGTTTGGGGGCCAGGACAATAGCTGAGAAAGATCAGATCATTTTCGGAAGTGAATAAATCTACTCATATGGACTTTCTTTCTTCCTATCCCTCTTTCCCTCATTACCCATTTTTCTGTCACTTTGTCTGTTGTCGTGATTTACCATAGCTTTTCCCAAAGCAAATTTTCTAAGAGAATGTCAGCTAATTAATTATTGTTTCAACATTGTTTTTATTCCAGACCTTTGACCTCTTGGCAGCTCTGCAAAGCATTCTGATGCATTTCACATTTGCTTAGTAAATAGTTCTTTCAAACAATAAATTGAGAAACAAGGGAAAGAATGCATTGTCTTTAAAAAAAAAAGACAGCAGAGGGGAGATGATAGAGGAAAAACACAGGCCAAAATCACTAATCAGAGACTAAACACAGATCAATGCATTAGGTCCCATGAAAAAATGCAGAGGCAGGCTCTGTACCTAGTACAGGGTAGAAAGGAACATGTCAAGTAATATTACTCTACTATTTTTTATAGAATCATAAAATCATAGAATAGTTTGGGTTGGAAGGGACCTCTAAAGGTCATCTAGTCCAACCCCTCTGCCGTGGGCAGGGACATCTTCAATTAAATCAGATTGCTCAGAGCCCCGTCCAACCTGACCTGGAATGTTTCCAGGGATGGGGCATCCACCACCTCTCTGGGCAACCTGTGCCAGTGTTTCACCACCCTCAGCGTAAAAAATTCCTTCCTTATATCTAGTCTAAATCTACCCCCCCCCTTTTAGTTTAAAGCTATTCCCCCTTGTCCTGTCACAACAGGCCCTGCTAACAAGTTTGCCACCATCTTTTTTATAAGCCCCCTTTAAGTACTGATAGGCTACAATAAGGTCTCCCCGAAGCCTTCTCTTCTCTAGGGCTGAACAACCCCAACTCTCTCAGCCTGTCTCCATAGGAGAGGTGTTCCATCCCCCTGATCATTTTCATGGCCCTCTTCTGGACCCGCTCCAACAGGTCCGTGTCTTTCTTATGCTGAGGGCTCCACAGCTGGACGCAGTGCTCCAGGTGGGGTCTCACCAGAGCAGAGTAGAGGGGCAGAATCACCTCCCTCCACCTGTTAGCCACGCTTCTTTGGATGCAGCCCAGGATACGATTGGCCTTCTGGGCTGTGAGCGCACATTGCTGGCTCATGTCCAGCTTTTCATCCACCAGTACCCCCAAGTCCTTCTCAGCAGGGCTGCTCTCAATCCCTTCATCTCCCAGCCTGTATTGACACTGGGGGTTTCCCTGACCCCGGTGCAGGACCTTGCACTTGGCCTTGTTAGACCTCATGAGGTTCACACGGGCCCACTTCTCGAGCTTGTCCAGGTCCCTCTGGATGGCATCCCATCCCTCTGGCATGTCAACCGCACTACTCAGCTTGGTGTCATCTGCAAACTTGCTGAGGGTGCACTCGATCCCACTGTCTAGGTCATTGATGAAGATATTAAACAGTACCCGTCCCAATACAGACCCCTGCAGGACGCCACTCATCACCAACCTCGATCTGGACATTGAGCTGTTGACCACTACCCTCTGGATGCGACCATCTAACTGATTCCTCACCCACCGGACAGTCCACCCATCAAATCCATACCTCTCCAGTTCAGAGAGAAGGATGTTGTGGGGGACCGTGTCAAAGGCCTTACAGAGGTCCAGGTAGACGACATCTATAGCCCTTCCCGTGTCCACTGATGTAGTCACTCCATCATAGAAGGCCACCAGGTTACTCAGGCGGGACTTGCCCTCGGTGAAGCCATGCTGGCTGTCTCGAATCACCTCCCTGTCCTCCATGTGCCTTAGCATAGCTTCCAGGAGGATCTGTTCCGTGATCTTCCCAGGCACAGAGGTGAGACTGACTGGCCTGTAGTTCCCCGAGTGGTCTTCCTTTTTTCCCTTTTTAAAAATGGGGGTTATGTTTCCCCTTTTCCAGTCAGTGGGAACTTCACTGGACTGCCACGACTTCTCAAATACGATGGATAGTGGCTTAGCAACTTCATCCGCCAGTTCCTTCAGGACCCGCAGATGGATCTCATTGGGTCCCATGGACTTGTGCACCTTCAGGTGCCTTAGGTGGTCTCGAACCTGATGTTCTCCCACAGGGGGCGGCTCTTCATTCTCCCAGTCCCCGCCTTTGCCTTCTGCGGCTTGGGCAGTGAGGCTTGAGCACTTGACAGTGAAGACCGAGGCAAAAAAGTCATTGAGTACCTCTGTCTTCTTCATGTCCCAGGTAACCAGGTCTCCCATTTCATTCCAGAGAGGGCCCCCATTTTCCCTCATCTTCCTTTTATCCCCGACGACGTACCTATAGAATCTTTTCTTGTTGCCCTTGACGTCCCTGGCCAGATTTAATTCTATCAGGGCTTTAGCTTTCCTAACCTGATCCCTGGCTGCTCGGACAATTTCTCTGTATTCCTCCCAGGCTACCTGTCCTTGCTTCCACCCTCTGTAGGCTTCCTTTTTGTGTCGGAGTTTGTCCAGGAGCTCCTTGTTCATCCTGGCATTTTTGCCTGACTTCCTCTTTGTTGGGATGCCTCACTCCTGAGCTTGAAGGAGGTGATCCTTGACTGTTAGCCAGCTTTCTTGGGCCCCTCTTCCCTCCAGGGCTTTGTCCCATGGCACTCTACGAAACAGATCCCTGAAGAGGCCAAAGTCTGCTCTCCTGAAGTCCAGGGTAGTGAGCTTGCTGTGCGCCCTCCTCCTCAGTGCCCTAAGGATCTTGAATTCCACCATTTCATGGTCACTGCAGCCCAGGCTGCCCTTAAGCTTCCCATTCCCCACCAGCCCCTCCTTGTTGGTGAGAAGAAGGTCCAGCGTAGCACCTCTCCTCATTGGCTCCTCTACCACTTGGAGAAGGAAGTTATCATCGACGCATTCCAGGAATCTCCTGGATTGCTTATGCCCTGCCGTGTTGTCCCTCCAACAGATGTTGGGGTGGTTGCAGTCCCCCATGAGGACCAGGGCTTGTGAGCGTGAGGCTGCTCCTATCTGTCTATGGAGGGCCTCATCCGTTCGGTCTTCCTGGTCGGGTGGCCTGTAGCAGACCCCCACCATAATGTCACCTGTCCCTGCCTTCCCTTTAATTCTGACCTATAAGCTCTCGGTCAGCTCCTCATCCATCCCCAGGCAGAGCTCCGTGCACTCCAGCTGGTCATTGACATAGAGGGTGACACCCCTTCCTCATCTCCCCTGCCTGCCCTTCCTAAAAAGCCTGTATCCCTCCATCCCAACACTCCAATCATAGGAACCATCCCACCACTTCTCCGTGATGCCAATGAGGTCGTAGCCCTGCAGGCGTGTGCACGTCTCTAACTCCTCTTGTTTATTCCCCATGCTACGTGCGTTTGCATAGAGGCATTTAAGTTGGGCCCCCGATGAAGCTGTCTTGGAGTTCCTTTGTGCTGCTCTTCAGGTGCTCCCCTGCTGACCTGTGTTCCTTCTCCAGGCTCTGGGCATCTGTTGCTGGCCCTGGCATCAAACTGGTAGGAGTGGGATGGATTGAGGTTCCCCTTCCCCGGCATCTCTAGTTTAAAGCCCTCTTCACCAGCTTGGCAAGCCTACGGCTGAAGATGCTCTTCCCCTTCTCTGACAGATGGGCCCCGTCAGCCCCCAGTAGACCAGGTTTCTCAAAGCGAGTCCCATGGTCTAAGTAGCCGAACCCCTGGCTGTGGCACCAGTCCCGTAACCATTTGTTGACTCGCCAGATTCGACTGGCCCTTTCAAACCCCTTCCCTTTGACCGGCAGGATTGATGAAAAAACTACCTGCGCTCCTGAGTCCCTTAACGCCACTCCCAGAGCTCTGTAGTCCTTCTTGATAGTCCTCAGACTGCTCCTGGCTGTGTCACTGGTGCCCACGTGAAACAGCAGCAGTGGATAATATTCAGTGGACTGTACGAGGCTTGGTAGCCTCTCGGTGACATCCCTGATGCAAGCCCCTGGTAAGCAGCACACCTCTCTAGAGAGTACATCTGGTCGGCAAATGGGTGCCTCCGTACCTCTCAGAAGAGAGTCGCTATCACCCGTCGCCTTTTCTTAGTTGCGCTGGTTGTTATACAGGGGGCAGATCAGGCTGCATTACTCAGCTCCAGCGCTTCTCCTGGTGTGACAGGAATTTCCTCTTCGGCCTGCAGAGCACTGAAGCGGTTCTGCAAGGGCATCTCAGGCTTCGGGGGAAGTCTCTTCCTCCTGCTGGACCTTGCTTTTGCAACCGTCCATTCTTCTGCATAGAGGAAGCAGTCAACGACCTGCTACGCCACCTGGATGCTCACAAGTCTATGGGGCCGGATGGGATCCACCCGAGAGTGCTGAGGGAGCTGGCGGAGGAGCTTGCCAAGACGCTCTCCATCATTTATCAGCAGTCCTGGTTAACGGGGGAGGTCCCGGACGACTGGAGGCTTGCCAATGTGACGCCCATCTACAAGAAGGGCCGGAAGGAGGGTCCGGGGAACTACAGGCCTGTCAGCCTGACCTCGGTGCCGGGGAAGATTATGGAGCGGTTCATCTTGAGGGCGCTCACAAGGCATGTGCGGGACATCCAGGGCATCAGGCCCAGCCAGCACGGGTTCATGAAAGGCAGGTCCTGCTTGACCAACCTGATCTCCTTCTATGACCAGGTGACCCGCCTAGTGGATGAGGGAAAGGCTGTGGATGTGGTCTACCTGGACTTCAATAAGGCCTCTGACACTGTCTCCCACAGCATTCTCCTAGAGAAGCTGGCGGCTCACGGCTTAGACAGGTGTACTCTGCGCTGGGTCAAAAACTGGCTGGGCGGCTGGGCTCAGAGATTTGTGGTGAATGGAGTTCAATCCGGTTGGCAGCTGGTCACGAGCGGTGTTCCCCAGGGCTCAGTTTTGGGGCCGGTCTTGTTCAATATCTTTATCAATGATCTGGATGAGGCGATCGAGTGCACCCTCAGTAAGTTTGCAGACGACACCAACTTGGGCGGGAGTGTTGATCTGCTCGAGGGTAGGAAGGCTCTGCAGAGGGATCTGGACAGGCTGGATCGATGGGCCCAGACCAACTGTATGAGGTTCAACAAGGACAAGTGCCGGGTCCTGCACTTGGGTCACAACAACCCCATGCAGCGCTACAGGCTTGGGGAAGAGTGGCTGGAAAGCTGCCCGGCGGAAAAGGACCTGGGGGTGTTGGTTGACAGCTGGCTGAATGTGAACTGCCAGTGTGCCCAGGCGGCCAAGAAGGCCAATGGCATCCTGGCCTGTATCAGAAATAGTGTGGCCAGCAGGAGTAGGGAAGTGATCGTGCCCCTGTACTCGGCACTGGTGAGGCCGCACTTCGAATACTGTGTTCAGTTTTGGGCCCCTCACTACAAGAAGGACGTTGAGGTGCTGGAGCGTGTCCAGAGGAGGGCAACGAAGCTGGTGAAGGGTCTGGAGAACAAGTCTTATGAGGAGCGACTGAGGGAACTGGGGTTGTTTAGCCTAGAGAAAAGGAGGCTGAGGGGAGACCTTACCGCTCTCTACAACTACCTGAAAGGAGGTTGTAGCGAGGTGGGTGTCGGTCTCTTCTCCCAAGTAACTAGCGATAGGATGAGAGGAAATGGCCTCAAGTTGCACGAGGGGAGGTTTAGATTGGACGTGAGGAAAAATGTCTTTACTGAAAGAGTGGTTAAACATTGGAACAGGCTGCCCAGGGAAGTGGTTGAGTCCCCATCCCTGGAGGTATTTAAAAGACGTGTAGATGAGGCACTTAGGGACATGATTTAGTGGGCATGGTGGTGTTGGGTTGATGGTTGGACTCGATGATCTTAGAGGTCTTTTCCAACCTTAATGATTCTATGATTCTATGATTATTGCCCCCCCCACCTTCCTTCTGCATATGCCGGTGGGGGAGTTTTTGGCTGTTCGGCTGTGGGTCCGCTGCAGACTGCACTTTGAACCAGCAGTCTAGCTCCTTCTCTGCCTCCCTGATGTTACGCAGCCTTCTCACCACCTCCTGCAGCTCAGCCACCTGCTGCAGGAGGTCCTCGACCTGGGCACACCTTTTGCAGGCAGGTCTGCTGCCTGTCCCTACCCCAGGACAGAGTTCTATAATTCACTTTATTTTATTGGCTTGTATTCCTTGATTCCCCATGTGAGTGTACATGCTTTCTCTGGAGAGGCATCATTTATCCTTACCCTGGTGAGGAGGGGATCATTCCTGGCTGAGGCTGACGTGCCAGTGCGGCACTGCAAATTAGCAGTAACTGCCATTCACCGAGTGATGCATCTGGCACTTTGGAGGCCCAATCAGCATCCCTCTGCCTGCTCGCCTCTCTGCCTGCCTTCAAACCCTGGCCAGAGAGTGCAAACTCCCAGCACAGAGCTCTCCTGTTGCAGGATGTGGAGGGAATCAGCTCTCTGCAGTCATGGCAACAACAGTGCCGGGAAAGAGGGGAGAATCCAGCCACAGGCCTCATTGAAGTCTCAGGACTATATTCTGGTGTCTGAGCATCGCTTTATGTCCTTGGCCCAGTTTGATGAGTGAGTGAGACAACTCTCAAAAACCTCCAGTGATCTGAGTAAGGCACTGTATGATAGGGAGTAGGAAGCATCAAGTTGGGACATTGATATCTGTCTGAATGCAGCCCTGAAGGCAAAGTCCCAATTTCTTTGTGAAGCTGAATGGACTGCCTTGGCTGCATTTTACCCAGATTAAGTGCTTGGTGCCACTCCAGCTCTCCTCCAGCTGCCTGTCCCATACCCATCCTCATACCCGCCAAGCAGGTGTCTGGCCTTGTTCTGTCAGACCATCCCAGATCAGTGTGATCATTTCTTCAGAGAGAATTTTTAGCCAGATTAATTAATTTGACTAGATTAATTAATTTTACTTGATCTGATTTCAGAAGTTCCTCAGAAATCTGCTGAGGTTGGGACTATCTACCTTGCCTTGCTGCCATAGGTCCTGGTTTCCTCTGCCCTTGAAGTGGATCCAGCACTCCTCTGGCAAGCTGCAGACGTCTTTTGCTTTTTTTTTTTTTTATGGTGGAAACTGTGGGGAGGGGGGAAAGCAGGAGAAGACAAAGCAAGGTTTCACAAGCTGTGGTCGCAGTGGTCAGGCGGTATGCAGAGAATAGTCTCTCAGCCAAAGCACAGGGCCCTGAGCCAATCTTTCTGGATCCTTTTTGTCAGTTCTCCTACACATTTCCTGGAGGACTTTGAAGGAATCATTTAAGCTAAATTGGGCATTTGCATCCAAAAGAGCAACTAAAGTAGCTCGATTTTCAGAGGTGCTGAAAGCTTACAGCTTCTGTTCAAAAAAGAAAGATTGTGGGGTTTTTATAGGGCAGGAAGTGCCTGCCGTTAGGACCCCAGTTTCCTCATATGGTCTTCATCTTTCTTTGCCTTTGCTTTCCACATCTGTAGACGAAGGAGAGCAACAACTAACTTGGAGGGCTCAGAGAGAGTTAATTCAGTAATGTTTACAAAATGCTCTGAGATCTCAGATGGAAGGCACTATATAAATGCAAAGTATTATTTTATGAAGATCAGTTAGTAGCACTTCATCATTTCAAATGGCACCAATTACACACAATGTACATTGATATATACACTCTATTTTCATAAAGTGCTGCTGCATTTGATTCAAACTTATTTGCAGTCTGATAACTACACAGATATTAATAATGCCAGGAAGAAGAGAGTTTTGCATAGTTTATCATTTGTAAAATTATTTTCCAGGCATTATTTTGTATGCACTGAATGCCAGATTCACTGACCCGTGCACTGGCCTGTGCCCAGGGCCCTTGTACTGTTCTGATGACACAAAGCAGTCACAAACTCTTGTACCTGTTTTGTGTCACCAAAGTAGGGGTGTAGTAGCCAAGATGTATTTGCCAGTGAAGCTGGCTCTGGACAGGTTCAGTCTGTGAATGGTGAAAGGTGAGATCTTCACATATCCTTTTAAACAGACTAATTTTTCCTTACAGAAGTAACCAAAGCTTTCTGTAAATACAAAGCCGCAACAGACACTTCAAATTAAGACTGTGCATATAATCTCCTCTCCATTTTCAGTATACAATAGCATAATTTACCCAGCTCCAATAAAAATATCTAGGGATGCCCCCCCGCACAAAAAGTAAACACTGTTCCTGTAGCTTTGCCAGTCCTTTCTTTTTCAGACTGTGCATATGGCATCACTAAAAAAAGCTACCAAATCATACAGCTAAACTCCGAAGCGATGTGCAATTTTGTATGTCCAACATTAATTTCTCTCACAAAACACTGGAAGGCAAACCATGAGTTTTCTTTCTTTCATCCCCTCACCTCTGTCTCTGTGAGTTGCATTTATATTCCCCCGTCGTATCCTCAGCCTTTGCAATTGTTTTAGAAGACTTATGATATTTGGTGCTCTTTCTTTTTGTCCCTTGGTTGGCACACTGCAGAGAAAAAACCCTCAGGCATCATGGTTGTTGAACAGCTTGAGAACTGGAGCTAATGTGTCCCAGTGGCTTCTGAATGGACATAGGCAGGCCTCATTAATCTGCATTTAACCATGTAGACACATCTGGTGTGGTCTCTGCTGTGCTCACAGCCTTTAAAACATACCTAAACAGCACCTGGAGACAGAGGTGAGCCAACGCTGCACATCATCTGTCAGAATTTTCCTATGGTCAAGAGCCACTAGACCTACCCCCTCCACCCTGGGAGATGCTCAGGGTGGGGTCCAAAGAAGGGGACAAGTCCCACTAGTCCTTCATGTACTTCTTGATTCTTTGCTGGCCCAGCAAAGAATCTTTGTCTTCCTAGACCAGGGGTTGAGGTGACCCAGCACATCGTGGCCTTGGTGCAGGTGGGAGCTGCCCCTGAATGCCCTGCAGAACCACAGCGCAGCCCCTCTGCCCGCTGGGTGCTGACAGCCCTGTGCACCAGGGCTGTGGACTGCAGCTGTGACTGCGTTGGAGGAGGGAGGTGAGGTGCCTGGAGAGGGTCCCGGCATCCTGCAAAGTCACGCACAGGTTTTGCAACTAGGCACCATCCCTTGCTAGTGCAGGAGGCAGTGAGAAGATGATGTTCGTATGTCTCTGCTGGAAGTCTTTGACTCTGTGTTCTTAAGGACACAGACAGCAAGCACAGAGGGCACTGGCACCCTGCTGATTTGAATTTGCACTTCATTTGAGCTCAGTTTCAAAAAAGCCTTTCATTTGAGTACATAACATATCAACTTCTCCACTACCTCACATGCAATTTAAGAAAAACCATTCACAGCTCTGTAACCTCTCACAGTGGTTCAGATGGTCCTAGGCTTCAGAAGGTATCTGGGAATATACCAAGAAATTATATTTTCAATGAATGTATTTTCATCAGTTTCTCTCTGCATCTGAGAGCTGTGCTGTTTGTGAGCCTGATCTATTTGAGGACAGCTGCATAATTTATTGATGGAAGTATCAGTAGGGTAAAGAATTTTAGTTTTCCCATTTTTTTCTCAGCCATATTTCGCTCCCTCCCTTTGAGTCCATGCCAGCACAGTGGGTTTAAATATTTGATAGCAAGAAAATTGTTTTATTTAGCTTATAGTTGAGTGTAAGACTTTTCTAGCAATGGAACTACAAAAATCATCTTAGCACAAGATCTAGAGGAGAAGGTTTTTATGTGCAAACACACAACATGAGAAAATGTTCAGATCGTAGAAGTGAAGGCTGGCTACTGACACAGCAGCAACAAAGTGAAGTTCAAGGCATAAACCAAGAGCAAATTGCAGCATGACAGGTGCAGTCTGTGCATGAGAAGTGAGTGGGCTGTGTGTCGAAATGGACACCTCTGAAAACCTGACAAATTTATTTACTCCTATTTATAGGAGTAAATCTGCCATAGTTTCTAGGAATGGCACGAGGCGCTTGCAGCTTTTTCGAAGTGGGACACCCTGACTTGCTTCAGGCTGAGGTGCTGGAGGTGCTCCTGGCCCTCAGGTGCCGAGGCAGAAGTGGTGTGGTTTTCCAAAGAAGGGCTGAGTGGCCACAGTGGTATTTGCAGATCCTCAGCATCTTTTGATTCCTTGCCATGGAAAAACGAGAAACCAGCTCGGTGTGAAATCACTTCAGTACTCATGTGCACAGATATCTTTTTATGCCAGGTTTTATTTTATTTTATGTTGGGTTTTTTTTGTTTTGTTTTATAATTATGGATGTACTGCATTTCTAAACACTATAATCCAACATATTCTGAACAAAAGTGTTTCAGAAGGGGGAGGGAACAGCATGCAAAGTTCATTTTTCAGGCCTTCCCCTCTGCTGACCTAAGATATAACTCAGGGGTAGATAACAAATGTATAACCTTAGTTTAGATTTTAATGGGTACATCCCCACACAGAAAAATTTGCCATGCTGAACACTTGCTTCCTTAAGAGAAGTCCAGTGTAGAAAACTGGGATATTACGACACACAAAATAATGGAATAAAAATGTCTGTTGCCATGTTTGCTTATTACACACTTTGATCAAGCCAATCCTATTAGTTTCCTTCCAATCTTTTAATGAAGCTACTGTGTGTAGAGCTTTAGCAGGAGATACTTGATGCATTTCAAAATAGAGATCTTTTGGTTGGGCAGGGCTTATAAGCAGAGGCCTTTCACACTGACTTAAGGCAGTAATTCCCAATGAGAAGCACAGGAGCAAGAATTCATAATTTTTTTTCTCTAGCTGGCATTGGCTGTAAAAGGATGCAGCCACGCAGGGTCAGCTGCAAGCAGCTGCGGCAGTTCAGGGTGTAAGTACGTTCCAGCTGCTTGTTACTGCCCTTCAGCTGGACATCAGTAAGCAGGGAGCGGAGAACTGGAGGCTGGGCAGAAGGACGTCATCTCCTGTTCCACCTCTGTACTTAAGCCATTAACAGTTAGCAAGCTCAGTTTGTCCAAATTCCACCCCCACGACAGTAATTCTGGCAGCACAGTTATAATAATTGGTTGGTGACTATGCAAAATGAGGAAAAACTCAACAGGCTTGAGGTGAAGAAAACCCTGATTTATATCTGAAAAATTGAATGTGGAACTCAGAATTGGATACGAGCAAGCTGGGTTGCCAGGGCCGGTGGTATGGCCTTGTACAGCAAGCCTTCGGTTCCTCAACAGGTGTGTGCAGCATCTCTAGCAGTCACAGAGATGACCTTGCCAGAAATTTTCACCTCTGTTCAGGTGAAAGCTTGGTCTTCCAGGCTTAACTACTGAGTGAACAGAAATCAGAAGGAACAATTCCCTTATTTGTTTAAAGGAACTCTAAGACTTACTTAGAAATGTAATGAATCACGGCAAGACCCAGATCAGAATTAGAATGCACACAGCCCGTTTCTCAGGCTTTTAATGCTTTTCTTCTTTAATTGGACTTACTGTGGTTTCAGCTTATTTGAATAAAGCTTCAGATATGTTTGGATTTATTCTAGCTTGAATGATGCAATGTGATATTCCTGGGATTCAGAGAGGACTATGGGATTCTCATAGGTATTTTAAGCTGAATTTTAATGGGAAAGGTGACATGGATTGTCACACTAAAGGAAATTGCCATGGCTGCCAATAGTGCTAATCCAATGCCTTGACTGACTAATCCCTAAGCAATCATTGTGCTCAATAAAGAACTAAGCAAAGATTTCTGCAGGTTGGTTGGTTTTCCAGCTATGATACCAGCAGCTATCTAACCCGATACAGCTTGAGGAATTTGCATGGATAATGGGCATGGATTGAACAGCATCCCAGAAAGCTACTTTTATAAATAATGCCTTTTGAAGATCACTAACAGAGTGCAGCGTAGGGCAAGTTCATCTGAGCTCTGGGATGAAATTGAGATCTTATGCTCCCCTCTTTCATACAAGAGCGTAGGGACAAGATCAACATACCAATTACTGCAGGAGGTATTGCATCAACTATCAAGTTAATGAAATTAAACAAGTCCCTGGAGCCGGCTGATTTTGCTGCTTCATTAGCGGACCTTTTGTTCAGATCATGCTCCCATAGCTCCATGAGACCCTAAACTCAGGAGCTACCAGCCGAGGAGCCATCTTAGCACAGAGATTTTGGAGTAGGTGCAGGTCAGGCCTGAAATCCAAGCAGGCTTGAAATCCAAGGCTTTGCAGCTGCTCCATCAGGTTACATGGCTAGATCCTGTACAGTGCTCTGAGTGTGCAAGTGCAGAGAAGAAAATGATGAGCAGGGCAGGGAATTCAGCAAGCAGCAATGAAACCACTGCTGTGCGGAGACCGAGCAGCTTGTCCTTAGCAGCAGGAATAAGGCCAAAGCTGGGTTTGCATGGCTCGGAAGTTCATTTGCATTCTGCCAATCCACTTTAAAGCTGTTGTCTCTTCAGGGAGACAGTCCCTGCAACTGTATTCCTCTGGACTCCAGGTTGTGAAAGAAGGCCAGAACAAGCCCTACATGCTCCCAGACTCCCTTGAGGGCTGCAGGAAGGCTCTCGCAAAAGCATTTGCCTGGTTGCCTTGGCCCTTCACACAGGGATTAATTTCATGAGGACCTTGAGACTTCTTTAGCTTCAGCTCTTGGAGTTATGCCTACTGCTGGGTGCTGGCTCTGCTCAGAGATGGCCTCTGCTCTCCCTACAGTCTCTGAATTTGTGCAATTTCCATTTTCTCCTTTCACTTTAAAGCACAGTACCAGTGTGCAGACTGCAAATGAACTGGAACACATCAATGTCACAGGCAGAGAGTGTTCCTGTACAAAATAAAATCTTTCACTTTGAATAAGCTCTAAACATTGTTCTGTAAAACACATCCCTTACCAAAATGCTCCCTACTTTACCAGCCGTTTCTCTAATAAACCTTCTTACACAGCAAACATAGAAAGATGTTGCGGAGTTGCACTGTATGCAGGGGCTCCCCAAATTCTGGCAAGATTTGAAGGGAAAATGAAATCCAAAGGTTTCCCCCCCATTCCTCATTCCTAGTGTAGCTTTTCACCAGCTCTCTTCCTCCTTACCCCAAAGCTACTAGTACTCTTATGCAGAAAGAGAGTGCCCAAGTGTCACTGTAACACACACACCACATGCTTTAAGACATCAGAAAAAATTAAATGAAGTATGGAGATCCCCATGTGCTGATGGCTGATTCCTTATCAACACATCAAGGCTCTTCCCAAGTCCACAGAGGACCTGTTCTCTTTGGGACTCCTAAAATATTGACAAAAATAATTAATGAAATTATCTGCTGTCTCTGTTTCTTAAGCCCAGTCCAGCATGTTAATCCCAAAACTACCTTTAACCTACACCAGCTTCCTTCATCCTCATACATCTCCTTTTGCTGCTGCCATGGTGGTTGGAAAATGATCTGGCTCTGAACTCAGCTGATTTGGGTTATTGCCATGTAGATGAATATGGGATGTGCCCTTGGAAGCCATTCTCATCTTTTTTGTAAATGTCCAGCATTTCCATGCAGAAAGGTAATGGTATATTTAAATTATGGGTTTGTTTATTTTTCCAGAACACAAGGACAATGAAACTAGCCTGAGGCTGTCTACACAAGTCAGGCAGGGATAGTGGGCCAGTGGACAGACATCTGAGTTACTGAAATAACACTCAAGAGGTAAGTGCTGAGCATCTGTCCAGGTGTGGAGCTGACACAGGCTGCCTCTCAGTTCAACACATTTCTGAATGGCACTTTCATTCCTCTGTATCCTTTTTTTGCTAGCCTGAGGAAAGCCATCTCTGTGCTCAGCTCCTGTCAGAAAAGATGAGCTACACTGCTGATTACTTGCTGCTGGGAAAGTCATTCTAGTGAACTAGAAATCATCTACCCAGGAGTGCTATCAACTGCAGAAACACACAGATCTAAAACAAAGACCCACACACACACCTTGACTAAACCTGCTGCTTTGGGATTGTAGGCGATTTCAGAGGGGTGTAGGGGTGAGGGTTCCAGTACCCATGGAAAATAAATTGGAACTGGGTGCCTAATTGTATTATCTTTTATGAAAATCCCAGCCAACATCTGGAGTTCTGTGCTTTGTCGGAATTATGCCACCAATATACTTCTTTTTTGATGCATAAAATACTTGAACACAGCTGCCAAGACTATTCCTCTTATCTACCTCCTGTGCAACTCCCTGGAATTCAGTCAGTCCCCAGGCCAGGCTGTGTGAGAGATGGAGTAGACAGTCAAAGAAGACCTCTCTGTTCATGCATCTGTATTTCAGTCAGTCTAATATGCAAGCCTGTTTGGTGGAAATGTGCTGTTTGGTCATGCCTGTGAAATGCCACTTGTTGTGGAGGAATAATTGGCTCATTGAAAGGAGCCTTGGATGACACTTTGATCAGGTGGCAGGAGGGTTTGCCCAACGGTGTCAAATAGTGCTCTCAGCTCAGAACAGAGGCTGTATCATCTGTTCGGAGCATAAGATGCAAGAGCTCTTTTAAAGCCAAGGAGGGAAAGCAAGGGGAGGATGTGAAATGGAATAGTAAGCAAGTAGTCAATGCATGAGGTCAGAACAGGTGGAGACCCATCCCGAAACACGAACTAACAGTTTGTGGTGGCTCAGGGAGGCAGCCAGCCACAGTGCAGGTGATATTGAGGGTTCCCAGCAACACCGTGAAGCACAAATAGTTTAGGAAGTCCCACTTTAAAGTAGTTATCCTCCCTTTTTGTAATAAATCTCTGCATGCATTTGAGTCAATGTGGGCTTGGTTTTGATATCTGTTTGATTTTTTTTGTATACCATTCCTGAGAATATGGCTCAGACTTGGTTTTCAAAGTGAGGGCTTGATTTTTCTGAGTGCTCAGAGCTCTTGTTGACTTCAAGAGAAGATGTGGCCACTCATGTCTTCTGAAAATCAGGTCCATCTTGTGTGAGCATGTGGTTCTTTTTATTTGTCGCAAAACTAAAAAGAAGTTTTGATGGAAAACAAGTTTTATCTCTTCTCTTTCATACAGACAACATGTAGAACTGCCCTTGGGGCTTTCAATATATTTACATCCTTTCACAATTAACCCTAATGGGACAAATGTGGCATTTTTTTTCTTCTCTGAGCAGATACACTCAAAGCTGCAAAACATCCAGTGTTTAAATAGATCCCATTATATCAGCTACACCAAATCTCTCCTCTTTCTATACAGAGGATTAGACTTCTTTTCACTGTCATGCAACATTAAAATAGGAAGGCATATACAAGGCTGACATGGATTTGACAAAAAATTAATGATTTGTACATCACTTTAATGCTTTAAATCTGCAATTCATGTATGCTAATTAGGTCATAATGGGGCTGTTTGAGAACAGAACTGTCATCAGGCTGCTCTGGCGGCTTCTGGGAGCAGAGATACAGCCCTGCCTTGCCCTGGTTGGCTCCTGGAGTCTGTGCTGTAACCTGGCAGATCTATGACACCATTTTTTCTTGCACAATTGTTTCCTGGATGTGGTGCTTTAATCTATCAGAGTTATGATGGCATATCTCAAATAGCGAGCTCCTGGATCCTGCAATACATCCTGGTGGAAACGGCATCCAGGCGCTATATCTCAGTGATTGATTCCTTGATTTTAAACTGTCACACTCTATCTCATAGGGCAGCTGTCAGCTTCCCAGATGCATGAAGTTGTATTTATGCAGTGTGCTATGAAAAAAGAAATATATGACGATTTTATTTACAGATAAGTAAGGTTGTAAAACTTAGGAAAAACAAAAGGGGATTCAAAAACATGTCTATATTTTATTTTTCAGCTGAAAAGCCTGGCATATCTCTCTGTTGCAGGAGAACAAAACTGCTCCCTCGTTCAGAGATTGCTTTAGTTTTGCACCAGTGGTGCAAAGACAAAAGCTGTCACAACAGAGGGAGAGAAAGCCAGAAAGCACCTTCACAAATGGGACAACGGGAGGCAGCGCATCTTGCAAAATGATAACGGTGCAGAGCATTGTGCTGTGTGATAACATGAGCTGCTGTCTTTTCTGACAGCTGTTCTTTACAGGTTCTACCAAAGCCCAAAGCTGCTTTACAGTTTGAACAAGGGTACTTTGTATGGAAATGCCGCAAAGCATGCAGTAACAGAGGAGGAAGTTATGCCTTCCTGGGACTTTCTTCAGGGAGAGTATTATATGTGTCATGGGGCTGATCCAAGCTGCCTGAGGACAGCTTGATCTTTCAGTCAGTGCCAGATCATAAAGGAGAGTTTTCAGGAGAGGTACCACATTCTTTATTCTAGAAAACGGGAAGAAAGGCTAACTATAGATGAATGCTTAAAGATTGTGGGATTTTAACAATGGTTCCACAAGGAATGATGTATTTAAAAAATCTGGGAAGCAACAGGTCCAGGTAGCAACTGGATTCTTCTGCCTGTGGGATCCCTCTTTTTGACTTCTCTTTTGGCACATTGTCTGCAGTCTTGTTCTCTCTCTTTGTTTCTTCTCTGCCTATACACACACACGCACACAGAGACATCCATTCACTCGTATTTATGGTCAGACTGTACTTGTGGTGAGTGTGCATCTTCTACAGCCAATGAAACCCCGTCCCATCAGGATACCTACCAGTCAGGTCTTTCCTTGGCCTATGTATAGGTACTGTACCTTGTAAATGTGGGGTGTTTTCAACTCATTAACAGTAATAACACTGTTCCTCATCCATTTGTTAACAGTCATTTTTAAGAAACATGGTCATAAAAATTCTTTTTCTTTGGCACTTTGCATGGTCATATGTAGAAGAAGAAGCCTTCTTATAGCATGTCTGTCTGTTCCCTTGTAGAAAAGCACATTCAAAGCATATCTTCAAGGCAAAGCTGCCCTGTTCATAATCTCACTTTTCATGTACAGTGAACAATCAAAATGAAAATATAGAAGGTCTGTTAGGCAGCATGTCTTGTCTACTCTGTAGCCAGAGTGCCAGGGTACATGCTGGATGATCTGAGAAGTGCTGACATGGCAAATCTTGGAGTAGTGGCCCATTTTGACCACTCTGCAACACTTTTGTGCAAAGTGGTAATGTAGACAGTTATGGACTACAGAATAGCTGTAGGTTTTGTACTGTGCCTCAGAGTCCCAACAGAGATTAAAGCTCTCCTGTGGTTGGTGCTGCATACTCATCGTAAGAGATGATCCCCCTCCCAAAGCTTGCAGTCAAACAGACAAGACAGATGAAAGACGGGAAGTAGAAGAGGCACACAGAAGTGAAGTGATTTTCCTGAGGTCACACAGCAGGTCAGTGACAGAGTCAAGAATAAGAAGCCTTGCTACTTCTTGCCAGCATGATGTCCATTGCCTAAAGCTATGTACAGAATTTCTCTGAGGCTGAAATGCTCACAGTCTTCTGCAGGGCTGCTGCCAGCAGCAGAGTGCAGCTGCGCTGTGGAACGATGGCTTTTACTTTCTGCAAGGGAGCTCTGTCTACAGCCTTTGCAGGGCTTGAGCACAGGGCACTGCAGTGTGAGTTTGTGCGGCTGCCCTTGCGCTGTCTCTTCACTGATCTGGCAGCCCTATTGTAACACTGAGGGGTAAGCACAGTCCAGTACAGGACAGAGTCTGTGTGCCCAAGAGATGTTCTTCAAGTCATCACTACCATACACAGGATTTGCCAACAGTGAGATGTGATGAGCTCCCTTACTCCTTCCCCCTTATCTGGACTAGCTATGTTTTATTGATTGGCGAAATCTTTCTTGTGTTGTTCTTTAGTACTTATTCATGATGCAAAGAGTATCTTTCCTTTACACAGGGAGGCCAGAGACCACATGTGAACTTGAAATATGTTTGTGTAGGGCCATCTTTCAAGAGCTTATAGTTAAGATGCTCTGCCACTGCTAATCCAGGTCAGAACTGGCTTCCCTGTTGGAGTAAAATGAATAAAGACAAATGCCTCTGTAACTTCACAAGTATAATTCAGCACAACACTGGGCAGGATGGAAACAACCTGTCTAATGACTTCTCCAGCTTTTGCTGGCTTTTCCGAATTAAGTCTGCTCCTGACAGGACAAGCAGCTGGGGCCAGGCCAAAGGAAGCAACAGGGAATCCAGACAGAAAGCATTTGTCATAAGCATAGTTCAGATTGCCTTTGACTAGCATGTTGAGGTTTTATGCATATCATAATTGATTGAAACCCTGGACCTTCTCGTCCTTGCTTAGAAGTTGCATGTCACGTGGTGCACCAGACCAGTGCAGGAGTACGTAATGACTACGTGGAAAGTACAAGGTGTAAAGTGAGAGCAGATAACAACATTAACATGTGACAGCATGTGCTTAGTGATAGTCCTAATCTGAGAAAATGGGGTAAATGTAATCTTTAGTGTGTGTTTTGTTTGCTTTAGGTAGAAATTGTCTCCTGATTCTCTGGATACAGCAAACTTGTCAGCAAGCACATTAATGCCAGATTGATTTTTCCAGCAGTCCTTGTCCCACTCATCATTTCACATGTAAACATACTGAGAGATAAAATCCTCACCTTTCCAGTGAAAGGCGGCAGCTCTTTCTACAGGCACTTGTGGTATTTGGTGAAGTTCACCATGCAGGACAGGAAATCCATTGCTAAAGAGGCAGGGTGCGAAAATACTGGCCCAGTGTCAGTTCAGTTGTCCTCGGCATCATCACTGATGTCCTCAGAGTCACCAGTGTCACATTCCTTGTGGCAAAAGCTGAACTCAGCTTTTCCCAAAATTACTCCGGTGCTTGGTATCCAACTGGAGACACCTTGGGTCTGAGTCCCACAGGTGGCAAACACCCACAGCCGCACAAGCTGTCCCACAGCAAATGCCAACCACTGCATGTCGGGAGCGGCTGCCCAGCACCTGAGACACCCACACTGAGTGGCACTTCCATCTGAGCTCCTGAACTTTCTGTGGGCCCAATTCCAGCTTTTTTAGAAATGCTTTCCCCTGCTCAAGGAAACCAAGGGCCTTTTAAAATATGTCTGACGCTCTGCTTTCTCCTTCAATTTAGCTGCCTCCCATTTCTGCACCTCTGTCAAGTAGCCTCCTCCATATGCATGTTGCCCGTCATCTTACTCAGAAAATGCAACTGTAAAGCATAATTAGTATTAATGATGTGAGAGATTGAGTTTCTTATTTGTATTAATTGCTGATTAATGCTTTAAATGTCTCTAGCACTTACAAGGATTTTAAATTAGAAGTATTCCTTTCTGTAGTGTCTTCTCGGAGGGGGGCTCTTACTGACTGGCGCTGACTAACCCAGAGTGTGCCATGAGGTTGTTTATATGTTCAGGTCTGTTACCACAAAACAGGGAAAACACTGACGGAGCTTGCTTAAGGGGGAAGAATTATTTCACAGCTAGCGCTGCACTGAGCTGTGTTTGGTTTTTAAATAAAAAATATTGCTGTGGAGCTGGAGGGGCCTTGTGTGAGCCCCTTGGTAGCATTGCCAGTCCTACAGGTGGAGGAGGATCTCGGCTTTTGTTATATCTGTGTGTGTGGGTAAGGAAGTCGGTGCCCTTTTCTCTGTTAAGAGAACTTCTGTAAACCAATCTCTAGGGCTACCAGGGAGCAGCACTTGGCTCTACTTTGACAGCTGGGGACTAGGACAGCTTTCCTATATGTAGTGTTAATGTATTGTTTAAGCATTTAACTTTGTCATGTGTGTCAACATATCATCTTAGAAACCAGTGTCCCCAGCTTCTCAGCCCAACCCTGTGAATAGCAATGACTGCTAAGGAGTCCAGCCAGTGACCTCTTTGGGAGACAGAAGTGGTCACAGAGACCAGCACAAGAAATGTCCATGTTCTCAAATCCTGGTCCATACATAGATTATAATTAGATACGTAGGATAAGGATTCTGCCTGGGCAAGTATATGGGTATATCAATGTACCTATTCCACAGGAGCACTTTCCTAAGGAGAAAGGGGAATATACTGCCCATGAAAGGTACCTGTGAATTGTATGAATTCATCCATAGGAGGGATTATATTGACATAACTATTTCACGGAGAGCAACCAATGTGAAAGCTCTTAGTCTGGCTGGGCCTGCACCTAGAAACAGCAGTCCCATCTTCTGTGTAGGTATCTGACAGCATTGCTTTGGTACTGCTGCTTTGCAGTTTAATTCAGTTTCTGCATTCTGCTACCAGTGTGTAGGTCTCAGCTGGAAGAAGTAAATGCTGTGACTCACATTGGTCAGTTGGGCTGGTTTAAGAGGTTATCATCATAGAATCATAGAATCATTAAGGTTGGAAAAGACCTCTAAGATCATCGAGTCCAACCATCAACCCAACACCACCATGCCCACTAAACCATGTCCCTAAGTGCCTCATCTATAAGCATGCACCTATATCATTATATATGCATCTATATAAGCATGCACACTCACATGGGGAATCAAGGAATACAAGCCAATAAAATAAAGTGAATTATAGAACTCTGTCCTGGGGTAGGGACAGGCAGCAGACCTGCCTGCAAAAGGTGTGCCCAGGTCGAGGACCTCCTGCAGCAGGTGGCTGAGCTGCAGGAGGTGGTGAGAAGGCTGCGTAACATCAGGGAGGCAGAGAAGGAGCTAGACTGCTGGTTCAAAGTGCAGTCTGCAGCGGACCCACAGCCGAACAGCCAAAAACTCCCCCACCGGCACATGCAGAAGGAAGGTGGGGGGGGCAATAATCATAGAATCATAGAATCATTATGGTTGGAAAAGACCTCTAAGATCATCGAGTCCAACCATCAACCCAACACCACCATGCCCACTAAACCATGTCCCTAAGTGCCTCATCTATACGTCTTTTAAATACCTCCAGGGATGGTGACTCAACCACTTCCCTGGGCAGCCTGTTCCAATGTTTAACCACTCTTTCAGTAAAGACATTTTTCCTCATGTCCAATCTAAACCTCCCCTCGTGCAACTTGAGGCCATTTCCTCTCATCCTATCACTAGTTACTTGGGAGAAGAGACCGACACCCACCTCGCTACAACCTCCTTTCAGGTAGTTGTAGAGAGCCATAAGGTCTCCCCTCAGCCTCCTTTTCTCTAGGCTAAACAACCCCAGTTCCCTCAGCCGCTCCTCATAAAACTTGTTCTCCAGACCCCTCACCAGCTTCGTTGCCCTCCTCTGGACACGCTCCAGCACCTCGACGTCCTTCTTGTAGTGAGGGGCCAAAAAATGAACACAGTATTCGAGGTGCGGCCTCACCAGGGCCGAGTACAGGGGCACGATCACTTCCCTACTCCTGCTGGCCACACTATTTCTGATACAGGCCAGGATGCCATTGGCCTTCTTGGCCGCCTGGGCACACTGGCAGTTCACATTCAGCCAGCTGTCAACCAACACCCCCAGGTCCTTTTCCGCCGGGCAGCTTTCCAGCCACTCTTCCCCAAGCCTGTATCGCTGCATAGGGTTGTTGTGACCCAAGTGCAGGACCCGGCACTTGTCCTTGTTGAACCTCATACAGTTGGCCTCGGCGCATCGGTCCAGCCTGTCCAGATCCCTCTGCAGAGCCTTCCTACCCTCGAGCAGATCAACACTCCCGCCCAAGTTGGTGTCGTCTGCAAACTTACTGAGGGTGCACTCGATCCCCTCATCCAGATCATTGATAAAGATATTGAACAAGACCGGCCCCAAAACTGAGCCCTGGGGAACACCGCTCGTGACCGGCCGCCAACCGGATTGAACTCCATTCACCACAACTCTCTGGGCCCAGCCACCCAGCCAGTTTTTGACCCAGTGAAGAGTACATCTTCCAGTTGTTTCTTATTAAACCACAGCAATTCACAGTAGGGTTGGCAGAAGGGAATATGTGCTGTCAAACTACCGGGGTCAGGGCTGTGTGACACTGCTGGACCAAGAAATAAAATGGTGAGGCAGAGGCTGGTGCTACCTTCCAGATGTTCCAGAGCTTCTTGTCAGAGCCCTGCACCCCGACTGGAGGAGGGACTTCAATGGAAGTTCTCCACTGAGGTCAGGAAAATACGTTTAAAATTTCCATCCCATGAGCATTGGGCCCTAGCGTGAGACTGCATTTGCTGAATGTACCCCAGAGGGAGGATGACAGCCTGCAGGAAGGAGCAATCTCTCACTTTTTGCCCTCAGCTGGGGTGGGAGGCTTGCAGGAGCGTGGAGGCAGTTGCAGACAGACATTATCCACATAATTTTATGATATCCACATAAAAGGATCTCTGGCTTGCAGGGATGGACCTTCCCCAGGGGAGGGGATGGGTTTATATGTATGTCTTCCCGCAGGTGAGTGCTTCCCAGTTTGGGGAGAGGGCAGCCTGGCTGTTATTGCATGCTAAGGTTGCTACTGTGAAACTGCTCTTCTGCACCCTCTGTAGTAACTCTAAGAGGAGGAGGGTAAGGGGTAAGTTTCACTCCGAGGATGCAAAATGTAATGGAGTGCATCACCACCTGCCTGTCCTAAACAATGTGCTCTCATTGGCAATGAGTTCGCTCATGAACTTTCATATGAAAGATATTGCATTAAACACAAATATTTATCCTAAGGTTTTGTTTTGACAACATGTATGGCCTTTAACTTAGCTCCTCCGTGACATCTCAGTCTCTGTTTCAGATTTGTGGCCTTTCTGGGAAGACTCTGAACTCTGGTTTCAATTAATCTAAGAAGAGTTTATTCTTTTCGATCTGATTCAGGCCACTCATGTAGAAAGAGACGTCCTTGTTACTGAAAGTTGTGTGAAGTTTATTTCAGCTCTAGAAAAATATGGTTCTGACAGGCCCGCAGTGGAGAAGGCCTCCTGGGAGGGCAAATGCAAGATAGTGGTCTGGCAGTGGGCTGCTGGAGGTGTTTATAGGTTAGACAGCACTCAGGTCAGCTGTGCTCCCCAGTCTGTGCTCCGTGCTCTTGGAGATGCAATGTGGCCCTTTCCTTCTTGCTGTTACGATTCTTCACAAGGACTAAAATGACACATTTTCCAACCCGTTTGACTTTTTGCTTCACAGAATGTTTTAAAATAGTGGGGCTTTGGCAAGCTCACAGATTTTAAGTTCAATAAATAAATCTTCCTATTTTTTAAAGGCTTTTGATCTCTGTAAATGTGACAAATGGACCAGAAACCATAGGCAGTTAAGAAGGGTCTCAGATCCATAGTGTGCATGATATTTAACTACAGGAGCAGCACACTGTATGCAGACGTCTTTTAAGACAGAGTTAAGATCCCAAAGTTCCTTATGCTGGTTCATGTCTGGTCTTTCTCTCACAGCCCTGGGACTGTGGTTGTCCCCTGCCTCTTATATGAGGATGGGCCCAAGATTGCTGCTAAACCCTGCACCAGAAATGATGAAGCCCCACTCCTTTTCTGTGTGCCCAGAATACTTCAGCCTCTCTGGGAGGGCTCTTGTCTGCATGTCACAGCCTGTGGCCCTGGGGATGCGCAGCACAGCCTCCCCCAGAGCTAGTCACGTTCCTGCACTCAGATTGGCTTTGTCCAAGCGGCACACTGGTCCATAGGCCCTCAGCAGTCTTCCTGTGTTAAAATGCCCTTTAGCATGCACAAAATTAGGAGGGATGTAGGACTGCTTGGGGTCCTTAGTTGTATATTTGTCTTATCAGTTGACATCTGGGATGAAACACACATCTGCAGTGAAAATGGGGGTACAAATGGACATTTTAGCAGTGTGTCTTGAGCTATTATGTTGACTGGCATCCGAACTCTTTGCCCTCCTCTGTGACAACTCAGGGAGGGAATAATTTCCAGTGTTCTCCTAAAAGATCCTGGGTATCATACAAACAGTCTGATATAAACTGATTTCAACTAGGAGCTATTAGAGAACACTGGAGACCCACTCCGCAATGCCCCAGTCCAGCCTTTGGTTGTGCAGTGTTGATATCATCAGTGTAAGGAAAGCAGGAAATTCCACACCCGGCACTGGAAAATAAAGGAAGAAGTTGGATGACAATCTTCAGGCCATTTAACAACAGATTTATGACCTTTTTTTTTCTTTTTTTCAAACAATGGCTGGTAGATGGGGACTTGTTTTTCTTTTTCATTACAACTGTTCAGGAGTTACTTTCTTTTCATTGAGCATGTGTATGTGTTGCCGTAAATCGGCAGATGAAGAACTCTCTAAGACTCAATCTGGAGTTTTAGAAAGCAGGCATTCTTTATTGTGGCACCGGGTGCAAGGTGGAATTTCCACAAATCAAGCACACCTATGGCTAGATCACCATTATATTTATACACAAGAATTACAAGGTAGTACACTCCCAATTACAATGATTGGTTAGTGATTTACATACACTTATAATATCTGCTGTGTCATTCTCTTCTGTTACTACGCTTGCTCAGGGGAAGGCTCTTCACCTGGGCAAGGGTCTTCTTGACCTGTGGGTGTGTTTTTTAGTATTATAATGAGGGCAGTTCACTTCAGGTTACCTTAAAAGTAAGTTTCATTGCCAAGTTAGCTAGATATTTATTCATCTACCTTTTCAAGTTGTCAGATAAGTCATCCCATATACAATAAAGCCTAAGTGGTCTGGTCACGCTCTAGAGACTTAAAAGTAAGGTTAACATGGTCCAGTGAATAACAGAGCAACCCCTACATAACGCTAACATAAAGATTAATCAAAATGTTCTTATAGTCACTCATTCACTATCAAACACAAAATATAGATTCAATATAAAAAAAACCTTATAATAATCTTCAACATATGTGTGTGAGTGTTTTACAGAAGCAGCAAGTAAGGCTTTCCATTTTTTCAGTCCCCTCCTTTTGCATGGTAACTAGAATTCAAATTCTGTAATGAATTGCTCAAAATACAGACATGCCTATGCAATGCTGACTTCATCAGTATTCTGCATTTTCATTGGTAAGCCCAGTGCAGCCTGCCCACAAGTTTAGTGTGGCTGTTACAGAGGAAGAGGAGAGGAAATGCCAGCCAGTCCAAACACAGAATATTGAAAAGGTCAACATAGTAGAGCATGCTGCTATGATTCATACAGGCTTTAAGAGTCTAATATTTCATCTCATGACAAAGATTGTAATGAGAACTGAAAATGGCACAACATTAATTCATCTTTGTGACAAACACCATAATGAGAGTGGAAGTGTACAAGCTTCAAATATTCGTGTTACTGATCTGTGGTCCTTGTTCTGTAACAGGACACAAACCCCAACTGCTCACTTAGAAATAGAAATCTAAAACCAGCAACTTCTACAGCTACTCTGAACGGCCTATTACACGTTCTGATGCTAATGCAAGCAGAGAGCGACACAAGCCTGCCAAAGGCAACCAAATCTGCTGTGTGCTACCCAAGCACACGTCGCACACTAACACACAGTCTGGCTGCCATGGCATGACCATGCTGAACTGTGTACGTGCATGTGTGTTTGTACAGCTGTATAACAAACATGCTGTTTGCATAGGCTTATGTCCACAACGGTAGAAACTCCCTGTAGATACTGGGAGTTGGCTGGGAGCAAAGATGATAGGCTGGATAGTAGCAGTAAAAGTCCCTTATTTTCTGCCTCTGACTAGTCCTTATATAAATGGAGTGGGAGAATGTATGTGTGTGTAGAACTCTTTCACTTACAACTTTTTTAGTCGTCATTTTCCATCTTATCCTTTGGGTCACGACAACCTAAGCAGATTTGGTCTCGTTAGTCTAAAAGTCTAATTTTATTTTCTGTTGGTTTGCTTTAAAAAAAAAGAAAAAATAGAGAGAGAGAAAGAAAAAGAAAAGAAATGGCATACAGGCTGTGGCAACAGTTCTTGGAAATTCTCAGATTCATTAAATAAACAGACATCTATTCTTAAGTATTGTGATACAAAAGGCTGCAATGTCATACTTCACTTTCTGGGCACTGGGCGCAGCCTCTGGCTTCAGCTCCACAGGCTGCTCTAACAGGGTCAGTCTTTTGTCCTTGTAGAGTGTCACTGTATATCTCCCTCCACCCTACCCCGAGGTTTCCAGGTGACCCATCACTTTGTGTACCTCAGTCTATGGCTAACCATCTTGATCCCCTCCCCTGAAGAGACTTAATGATGACGATGTGCCAAGCATCCTGAAAAGCTTTGGATGTCTGATAAAAAGCAAAGAAAAGAACTGGCACTTTTCAGAGGTCTGGCCCAAAACACAGCTTGGCTAGTGGGACCCAGCCCTGAACAGCACCTAACATGTTGCTAGAGCAGGGCAGTTTTTCTGTCTGCGAGCAGGAACCCACTATGGCGTGGATCACATTAACCAGAGAGATTCTTGTTGATCGTCCTTTCCCTTCCTTTCCCCCCATGCTTGCAATTGCAGAATTTCCTTCAGGCAATGGAAGCAATTTACTTGCTTAAGTAACATTAGGAAAGTATTTAACGTATATTTAACAGTGTCACAGTGCAATTTAGCAGCTGGAAACAAGGAGCAAATGAGCACCATGTGCCATACCAGCTTGTAATGGGCCATCCACAAGTGATCCGTGGAGGTAGTTTAAGAATTAGTGTCTTATTCTACGTTTTAAAGAAATCCGTATTAATAAAATACTCCATCTCTCTCTCACACACGTATACAGACACGCAGAAATGTGTGTTTCACATTGCAAACCATATAGACAGAAGATGTGTTAGCCACTAATGAAACGGAGCTCTGGGAAGGACTGCAGCAGCTGTTTAAAAGCACACAGTCACACTACACAGCATGCTGGAGTGGGAAGTGAAGAGAAATATTGTATCAGGTTGTAACTACAGGAGGAATTTAGATAAGCAGAAGGAATTTAGGAAAGTAGAATGTGATCACCCACACTGAAATTTAATTAGACCTCCAGAGCTTCCACCCTCTTACAAAAGGTGTCATAGGATTGCCAGAAAAGGCGAGCAGGTACTATTCTTGTGCTTGGCAATGTACAAACACGCAAGATGATATAATTTATATCCTGAAGACTTAACAGTTTAAAGCCCCCAATTAGAGTGTCAGGAAGGAAAGTGGAGTAGAGACAAGTGGGGAGAGGTGGGTTGGGAGGAGGGAAGAGCATGTATGGTTAACTGATGGTTTTGGCCTTAGTAAGACTATTTGCAATGCTTAAGGTGCAAATGTGTGTGAGTGTATTTTCAGGATCAGAGTTTCCTTGAAAACAAGCTTGTAAAAGATGAGTTAAAATGGGGAGGAAAGGGATGGTCAGAGGGTGTTGGAGAACAAACATGTATATATGAAATGTAGGTTTTCTGTAATTTTGAGGTTCCAAGTCATCTGAAAAAAGTTTCATGTTAAAGAGGCAACAGCCCCATGATTGCTGAATCCTGTCCCAAGGGAAGATGTAGAAGGGCAGAAGGGTGGAAGGCAGGACTCTGGTGTCTCAGCCAAAATGAGCTGGACATGAGTGGAGACCTGCAGTCACACATTCACTTTTTCATAGTTTCCATTAAATGTTCCACTGTAAAGATGGATTATACACTTTAACACCATGCTGAAGCATCAGTAGCTCCAGGATTTTGCTTTCCCTGGAGGTTTGCTGTTCAAGCCGGGGCAAATGTACTATGAAGTCAAAATATTTGGGGTTGAAAACCTGGCCCTAGCTGAAGTTGGTTTTAAAGATCTCTTTGACTTCACTGAAGGCCAAGTTTCACCACTGGTACTTTTATGAGACATTTTAAATTTCTGTGACATTTTAAACTGATTATTTTGCAATTGGTTTCTGAGCATCTCTTTCATGCTGGAATGTCACATTAATTCATTCTTAATTGATCCATATGCTTCCAATTTTCTAAATCCAAACAAGTCTAAAACTTGAGTAGTCAAGATAGTATCTTAAAGTTTATTACCAAAGATATAGTTTCTATGAGTTAAATCCCCTTGCAGAGGTAAGAAGCAGCAGCTTTTTGTTAAAAAAAAAAAAACAACAACTCAGTACTGAATTGTACTATTTTTCCAAAGCAAGTTGTTTTAACTGTGGTTATTTAAACTGCATTTGATATCAGAGGATGTAAAGATGACTAGACACCATGGTTACTTGATTTCTGCAAGCTGCAGTTCCTTGCCAAAATATAGTTGGAAGGACTGCTCTGTAGTAAGACTATTGTTAGATGTTGTAGTCTTCTTTTTCTCTCCTGAACAATGCGAAGTATGTCCATACTGATTAAAAATATTCAAGCTCCTACTGCATGGCAGATGTAAAAACTTATAATTTAAATTCTCATTTGAAATTAAGTTTTAGTGGAAAATGCCTATCAATCTTACTTATAGACAAGAAAGATTTTTTCTACAGCTTTATAACTGTAACAATATGCAGATATGTTTTACTTCTCATTCTAGGGAAATAGGGCTTAGAATGTAGAGGGTGTTTTGAATTTACAGAGTCTGAAAGGATAAGATCATGGCTTATTTTGTGTCAGTAATGAACAGAAAAAATTGCTTCTCATACTTCCATTTGGCACTTATTTTGTATTTTCCGCAATTAAAGTGGGGTTATAGTTAAAGTGACTCTAAAAATGACACATTTATCCTCTCGCAGTGACTCCTGTATCAAATTTCCTCTGATTATAAATCAAGAGATGATTTCACTAGCTGTCAGCACTGCAAATTCATCTTGGGATCTCAAACTGCAAGCTGCATTCTTTATGCTTATTACAACATCATTCGTAACAAAGACCCAGGAATGTGGATGTGATTGACTCTGCAAGACACAATGTATAATCCAGCTCATTCCCCCATGGCATAGCTGGGGGCACAGCAACACAGGGAAACGGGCTGACATAGCTGTGATTCAACATGCCCACCCGCGCTATTCTTTTGTAGGTGTGTTGGTGTAACTCCCTCACATGGACTTTCTAGCCCAGAATAAAGTGTCCAGGTTGGACAGCACTAAAGTAGTATGAACATCCCTTCACATGCTGAATAACCCGCAGTGACTCAGGTGCAGTCCTACCCTGCAAAATACAGATCTTCATTGAAACACAGAGATGCCCAGGCTTTAGTTTCAGTTCAGTTCTGTTTTGTCTTTAACCAGATTGAAGAGATCCCAGTGTCTGTTTTGCCAGTTCTCATGTTTGTAAGTACCTGCCCAGCTTTTCGTTTTGACTGTTTTCTGTTAGACCAATCTCCTGTTGCTCAGCTTTACCCAGTGAAACAAAGCTGCAGATGTAGGTGCTGGAGGCACAATCGTGGCACAGGCAGTAGCATGGCATGGTGCAGCAGCCCAGAAATGTTCACAGGTGCAGAAGATGGTGCCTTCCCTTTGCTAGCAAGATTTATGCTAGCAGAGGTGTACCCCTCTTGCTCTTAGTCATTTTCTGTCTTTTTACACCTTCATTTTCCAGTGTCATCAGCACCACAGGGACTCCGGTAAATCTGGCTTCCCCTAGTCATCTGTCCCACCCAGAGGTCACTGCCTGTGTGGCAGGTTTAGCAGTGTGCAGTGGTCCCAAGCTGCCACTGCTCCCTGCAGCCTCTTACCTTGAATCGTCATCAAAAGGAGATTTGTTCTCAGTTGCCAAACTGTAAGCTGGAATTGCTGAAGACATGATGTCTGCTCCACTCTCCTGAATCTGCTACAGGGAAAGGGAGCACCTTGTATCAAAGATTTGGGGTCACTGACAACCTTACAGGCTCCTACCGTTGCTTAGGGAAACTCTGCCCACAGGCACACGAGCAGGAGCCCAGGGATGCAGGATGTAGGGCACCTACACGGCTCCTCCAAGCTTCCAGCACAGTGAACTCAGACTGGCATGTTAAGAGACCAGCAACTGTATTGTGTCAAGCTTATTTATCACTAGCTCCAGGTGTGTGAGTCATTTAGCTTTACGTTTTATGTAGCAATTTAGTGTGCTGCCACCTCACCAGCCTGCTGAGACATCTTCTGGCTAATTATGCTCATTCGTTAAGCACATACTGCCATGAACGTCTCCGTGCTAGAGCAAGGGTAGTGCAAACTTAGCTGGCAAGTGAAATACAAAAATGTTTATTGTTGCAGTAGTGCTGGCACAGGAGAGAGATGTTAATGTGCATAGAGACTCAATAATAAATTAAATGTTTGACAGAGAAAAAATGAATTTGCGACATTCTTCCATCTTTCTAAGAAACTGACAGTGTGTCCTACAGCCATGGGGTCCACATGCTGACAGTTACAAAGAGGTTTTGTGAACAAACTAATATAGACTGTGTCAGCCTGCCATTAATTCTGGAGTTCCTTTTCTGGGCAGTTTGTAAAATCTAATCAATGGGGCATTTTTCAAAAATCTATGAAAATTGTGAGCGTGTAATTGTGCCTTCCTAAAATAATAACAGGGAATCTGGCAAGAGAAGGTGAAAGCTACACAATGTGCCTTTCTTCCTGGCTGCTGCTGGAATGTGTCTTGCAAGCACAAGCTTTTCCCATTATGCAATAGTCTCATGCAAAATCTTCAGTGATATAATGCTACTTGGAGAAATTGGAAACTTCAGATCCACTTGCCCTTCTCTATTCCCACAATATATACAGTGTTAATATAAAGTTAATATCATGGCTTTCCCCTTGCTTTCTCCTCACATAGTTTAACTGTTTATTGACATATTTTCCTTTTATCTCAAATTGTATGGCAGGCTCTACACATCTGAAGATGGGCTGGTTCCAGCCTCCCCATGCTTGAACTGCCTCTTGAACTTTCTCTGATTACATCATTATACATAATGATACATTATTAGTGCCATCAAGGCATGCAGAGTTGGTCACAATGCTTACACTCTGAATCAGACAGGAGCAAAAAAAGAGGGCAATAGTTTAAGTAAAGGGGGAAGTGGAGATGACATTGAGGAGGAAATTGATTGCAGAAAGCTTTATGAAATGAGCACTTAGATGAAAGAGGGCTCTGAAGGAGAGAAAAGAGCCTGTTGGACTAGAAGTTGGGGCTGTTCCAAAATGAGGCCCCTACTCAAGAAAGCATTTCTGTTCAGGGTAGTGTTTAGGCATGAAGTCAGACATTTGTTGGGCTGGGGCACATAGAGCTTAGGGAGACGTATATAAAGACACGATGAGAAGGAAGAATCAATAGGAATGTAAGTACAGGAGAGCAAGGAGGCCTCATAGCTTGTGTTCAACAGGGTCAAAGTCAGCAAAGTAATGAAATGTGTGAGGGGGAGATTAGGGTTGGTCATACCAGACGTTCAGGAGAAACTGGCTATTTGAGTGAGAAGACTTGCAGGGAGAGGTGCTGTCTTCTACCAAATAAATCAATATGCTGGTGGGGAGGGGGCAGATGAACTTTTGAATGCACAAACTTTTCTCTGAGGCTTTAGTAGCACTGCTTGGAGACCTAGCCAAAAAGAAAAACAAATAAACACCTTTTCCACTCTCACAGGTTTTGAACTCTTCACTTCCTTAAATAAATGGCTTATTGCTTGCACCAAAGTTGTAGAGCATGGACTTGAACATGAGGCTTTTGCACTCCAGAGGAATGTTGAAGCTCTGTTTAGAAAGAGTGATAGCTGCAGATATGTCTTCATCCACAAACACCACCACAACAGATTTAAGAGATCTTGCAAACCCAAGCCTCTCATTTGATTTTGCTTATTTCTGCTTAACTGAATTGGAGCTTTCCAGCTAGCCTTATTGTGTTGTACAGCTACACAAACAGGAGGAGCAAAACTGGGAGAAAAACACAAGGCTGACTATTAGGAGGAAGAGAGCAGTGTGGGTAGGAATAAAGGAGCAGAGAACAGAGATCACCTGGTGGGCATACAACTAATTTATGATAAAGGAGACAATCTGCTCTTGATTCCTTTACCATACGCTTATAGTTTGACAGTGGAGTTTGAATACACAATATCTGCCGTACTAGCATTAACTGTTATATTTTTATCTGTCTTCTGACTGCTGTATAATATGAGGATTATTTGATTTCTAAAAAGATAGATGATATAGAAGTAGAGTGTAGGCCATGGACTAGACACAGGACTCTGTTGGTGGTAAAGGCCTCAATATTCTTGATGTGTAACAGATAGTGCCTGCTTCAAGGGGCTTGTAGAATAAATATGTAGGAAAAATACCTCTGAGTACAGCCTTTCCTCCCCAGAAAAAAACAGCCTTTAAAACTTCCAACAACATTTCATTTAACTCAGATAAATAGAGCATAGTCAGAGAAAACATCTCCTGTTGTCCCAGTCTGGCCCAATCAGAGCATATTGCACACATGTGTGTGTGTTCCTATGGTGTATCTGTTCTCCACTTGCTCAAGATGCAGCTACATGATTGAGCACCCTTATATTCAATATTTCAAATTATTTTTTCTGAATATGCCACTGAATAAATGCAAATAAAGGATAGTCTCATCACATAAAAATCAGCAACTCTTGTAAAGTTGGCTTTGACACACAGCTGAGTAATGGCATCTTCACCTGTTCTTGCTAAACTTCAGGCACAGTTGGGTGTGCACGTCTAGCCCTGCCCACGCTGAAGGATCGTAAGTTAGCTTAAGTTGTGCAAAGCAATGCAACTTAGTGTACCCGTTTCAGTTCAAACTACCATCATGCACACTGACGGCTGGTAGGGGGTAACCTGTAACACCACGGTTTAACCTCTTTGTCCTTTCTCCTTAAAAGCAACCTTGTAATAAAGTTTTACTGAAAAATAGAAGTTGCCTCAGTAACAGTGGGAGGTAGAACAGAATTGAACAAAAGAAACAGACTAGTGAATAAACTGTTAGTGGAGGTGTGAGTTGCTGTGTCTTTGCCTGCACTATTTGAATCATCCAGCTTTCTTAAAATAAAATGGCTATTTATTTCAGGCTGCATCTCACAGCTACCTTAGCTGTCAGAAGTCATACATAAAAATATCCTTTCCTCCAGAGAGAGCCATTCATCACTCAACCAGTAAATATTACTCACTCCATTGATTATACTGTGATTATATTTTCTCTTTAAATGGCTGTTAGAATTGGGTATAAAAGACACATTTGTTTCTGCTATAGATAGTCTCTGTCTTTAAATGCTTCATTGTTTTGAATTAGTCATTGCAGTTTGCACAGCTGAAATGCCAAATGTGATGCCTTTCTGGGTGAAGCTTGGGGGCTGTCTCAGCCTTTCTCCTATTCATTTTTGGGCCTTCCAAGGGATCCTTCAAATCCTATACAATGAGTTTAGAAGTTATTACTGCCATCCCCTTGTACAGAGATGCAATTTGACTTTCTGCAGCACCAGAAATTCTGAAATAATTCTCCACAACAAAAAGGTCTCAGCTCAAGCGAAGCGATTTTTATCAGGTAAATAGGGTGTCGGAAGACCTGAGTACCAGACACAGCTCTTCCCTGCCTTGCTTTCTCCTCCAGTATTTCATGAGCTGTCAGCTGGGGATAGTGAAACCCCACATAAAGTAAGTGCTTTAAAATTTGCAGGTGGCAGTAAAAACTCCCTCTAATCTAGCCTGTTCCTCCAGATCTCTGTGCTTTCTAGGTATAAACTGCCAGGCAAAGAACTCCCTATAAACATTGTGCAGCCCATGAACATTATCAACCCACAGACAACCTGCCATGTGGTTAATTAATTAGAATGAATCCTAATTAATTAAGGGGCATCCTCAGTGATTCTGTCCAGAGCCAGCTCAGATGGAGCCTAGCTCAGTAGCACTTGCACAGCCCGAGGCCTGAGCTTGCTGCCTGCCTTCACACAACGCTGTGACAACATGCAAGGGAACCATCAAAACACTGGGGGCAATCCTGAGTGTGCTATATGTTTTTTTTTCCACCACCTGGGTATCCCTACAGAGCAGAGTGCTGGCTGAGTGTAGGTCTGGCAGCCCAGCGCAAAGACTATGGACTTCTTTGTTGGCCACCTCTGTTCTTTCCAGACCCCTCTCTCTTCCCCTCCCCTACTCCTCTGACAGTACAAAGTACCAGCCAGCTGAAGTTTTACCGATTCTTTTCAGGATGCTCTCAATATCCTGCAGACCAGCAGGGGACTTTCCAGCTGCAAGCAGCCTTAGAGACCTTTGCTGTACACCAGCCTTCCCATCACTACACTTATCATCTGCAGCACAGAAGCTTTTGACAGAACTGGAGCTTGTCTTTCAAATGGCCAGTCCGTGTGGGAAGAGGTTATTCAGGCCACATAAGGGTAGGAAACTGTCCTCACGTCTTTCCTTTAGATCCACCTCAAAGACATTTCTTAGGCTTGCTGCCGTGTGAGAAGGCAATCCTAGCAAGTCTGTCTTTGGAAATTCAAGTTTCTTAAACCTGGAGAGGAGGAGGAAAGGTTTAACACTTTCCAAATGTCCAAGCTCTTATCTGCTGTATGTGTGTGAGTGAACAATAGTCCTGTGGTCACATCAAAAATGCAGCATGTTACAGGTTAACTGGTGAGCTCATTTTAAGCAGTTTTAATGGCTCTGAAAGTGATCTGTGTCATTTTATTAAAAGACAAACATGCACTGTATTCTGTTATAGATATACTACGTCATGGCTGTAAGAGAAAAACAAAACTGAGCTTAAAATAAAATCTTCAAAGGTACAAGAAAAACATTAAATGAGATAATCTGAGGCCCTGAAGTTATACTGAGATCCACTTATCCATTATCTTCAAATTAGGGACCACCTGTTCTTCATAACTGTCTGTTTGTATGAATGAGGAACCCTGAGTTTAATTAAGTAGCATGTGTGGGTGGAACAGGCTTCCTGACAGCAGTGAGATTATTAATGGACATCTATATTGAAGTTATTTGCATTTTTGAAAGGCTAATTACAATGTAAATTTAGTTTTAAATTATTGCTTTGCTGTGGGATGGGAGTTGTCACTTATTATTAGGGGGTTTTTTTCAGATCCCAGGAAAACATTGGTTTGGCTGTATAAGCACTCTGTAGTCTCTTATTTTTCCCTAATTTACACTTTTTTGCTCATGGTTCAATGTGCTGTAAAATATGCCCCCATCTCTAGTTTCATTATTTTTATAGGTTTTTGTTTTGTTTCTGCCCTGCAACTTTCTAAGGTTCTGAGGAAATGAAAGCCAAGCTTTTCAAAAACAGGCCTGAAGCTGAAATCTGGAAAAGGTGAACTTGTCTTAAGAAAATAGCCCCCACTGACTTCCTGGTACTTTAACGTTTTAACTGCTAGCTTATTACATGTAGCTGGTGATGTTTGCAACATAAATATGCTGAATGCTAGACCATGTTCTGTTGTAGTGAACCCAGAATAATTCAAATATAGTTTGTCAGAGCCCACGAGTTAAAACAAGCCTCAGCTGGTGGACAAGCCTGCAGCATGTCCAGCCCTTCCCATGCCCTGCTGTTCAAACTATGTGAAAGACAGTTTTGGCCCATGCTCTGAGCCAAGGTAATGCATGATTTACATTCTCCCTATTTCCTCACCTGAGAAGTTTGAAATTTGGCCCGGAACAGGTTTGAGGTGTGAGCCAGAGAGGTGCAGGCAGTGTAGGTTAGTCAGTGAAGGCTCTCACAGACAGAAGAGGGTCTTTTGCATCAGGCATGTTGTGCCTGCACTGTGTTTGCAGGTAGAGGGAAGAGAAAGGCAATGAACTAGCACACCCAGGGAGATATTACTTGACCTGTTTCTGCAGTAACATGGGAAAGTAGTTGGCTGAACATCAGCAACACTTTAGTTTGGTATTTTGTGTGTTGGGCGTTATTAGATGAAAGAGTGCTCTCTGGAGTGAGCTGCAGCCTGCCTGCCATTGGCCACAAGGTCACTTCGAGGCTAGTAGGAAATAGAAACATCTGATTCCACACAGACTACATTAAAGACCTATCTGCTTTGGCACTGATGGATAAACTAAAGTTTACAGATGGGAACAGCAGGAAAAACATACAATATCTGGTCACATCTGAAAGACCTGCAGAGCATGGTAACTCAATTGTACGCAGTAAGCACTTCGCTTGCATCGCCACTGATAGAATTCAATTAAAAGCTATTAGCATAACAAGCCATACAAGGGTTGCCAAAGTGCAAGGAAGCTATAAAGCATCTGCCTGGGACTAGGAGGGGACTCATTTGACAATTTTGATCTTTCCTGCTCCTTCCTCATTTAATAGTGAACAGTGACAAAGTGCTGATCGGCCTGGTGGCATGTATTCTTTACCTTTTTCTTAAGTAAGAACTACCTCGTAGAGATTTCTGAGGCCTACATCCATAATCTGTCTGCCTTAAGGCTCTCTTGAAAGAAAAGAAGCACTATATAGCTCTTGTTATGAAAGTTGCACAGTTCATGTATTGCTGGGGGAAGGTACCCACAGCAGGAATTGTTTGATTGTGTGGGAGGTCGGATTAGGTATTTGTTGAAGTCTCCTTGGCCTTATACTGTGTGACTCTACAATTTCTTCTCAGAGCACTGAAAATAAAACACGGCTGTGAATTAGAGTCAATTCCTACCTTCTCTAGTAGTCCCTGAAGCAAAATTCTCGTGGATATTGAGGAACCCTTCTAAGAGCCCTGATGACACATGAAATACAAGAGTGTCTCCTGTGTCTCCAAAAGACTTGCCACTCCCTGTGTGTTGCCCTCATTTTGGCTCACTCACACCCACTCTCCTGCTCCAGGGGTGGGGGGATTCCTGTAAAGCTGCATGCCCCTGTTTGGAGCTCCTTCCCGCTGGCCATGGGTCCACACATCCAGGGCTGGAGCTGGTCTTGAGAGCCAGCAGCTGCCACAGGCTACAGGAGGAAAAGGGGTCTGTCCTAAGCCCAGATCTGCCCATATCCCTTACTAGGACTGGAGTTTTTTTAAGAAGACGACTGGAAAGAAGTGATCATTAGATATCTTTAAATTCTTAGAAAAATAATAAATTACAGTTAAATGGTTAAAAGCTTGAACAAAACTGTTGCAAAAATAACCTAACAGTTGAAAAATATGATTACCTCAGGGTGGGACTATTATTATTATTATTATTATTATTATTATTATATTTGTTGGGTTTTTTGTATGGCTGATCGAGTGTTCTCATTTTGCCATAAATTGGAGAAAAATGGCTGGACATGTGGAAACACTTTTATAGCCGAGTCTCTGGACATGGCCATTTCGATACGGGAGAGGTGCTTTGCCCCAGCGTGGTTCCCAAGGTGACCCTCTGCCTCTTGGGGACAGTAATACTTACCAGTGCCACAAAGACATTTTGTCACTGCTGAACTTCTTTATGAGTTCCTGAGATGAAAGCTTGTATAATAATGCAAAATAAGATTCATATTTCTTTTATTCCATAGTCCAGCTAAGGGCATGTTCTGTGAAATGGCAGAAAATAGTATGAGATTTTCGTTTTAACTAGTTTTTCCTTAAAGTATCTTTTGTCTGTTTTTCATATGTACAATAAGGTTTCCTTCCTTGCTCCGTAGCTGTGTAGTCATTCCTTTTTGTGTTATTAAAACTGAGAAGGAATGCCTTTAGGTGAAAAGAGACTTATTAATGTGTTAGGTCTTGCTGTCAGGAATAGATCCTGATTTATGTGTTACAATTTTGGAATGATATTAACTCAAATTTCCTTCATAGAATGAGAAGGTGCATGTAAATTACAGAAAAATAACTGTGATTTAACAAAATAAAACTATTTTGTTTTATCTACACTCTCTTTGAAGTAGAAATATCAGTAATATTACTAAATTATCCCAAACCCATAGATTAGTATAAACTGTTCCCTGACTGCAGCATTTTGGAGAGAATTATTAAAGAAGCAGTTGGTGTTATTCTATACTGAGTTCATGCAGCTTCATGCTCATGCGGCTCAATTAAATACCATGCTATAGTTTATTTAGGAACAACTTTATAGACTCATTTTGCAGCCTTAAGTTTAAGACCTGCCCACAGATAGATCAAAATGTCCCAGTTATTCTCAGTTTTTCCTGGGTTAAATATTTGAGGGTAGGTCGGGGTGGATAGCATTATTTCATGCGTGGTACTGCAAGAGGCTGTGTATCACATTTTCTAATGCTTTTGCATTTGAAGTTTTTATTTGATTATCTTGTTGTAGGGTGGAGTCAAATGAATATGTTTTCAATTTTGCAGTGAATTGTTACAATCTGAAATGGCTTTTGTGAGCTTCTTGGCATCGATAAGCAGAAGTGATTGTGGTTTTGAACCCAAGACTCATAAGGATGGCCGTAACATAATCATTCCTCCCTCTCCGCACATTCCCCCCCAGGTTCTGACTGTGGAATATTCTGAGTTAGCCAAAAGATGCACATGGAAAAATTACTTTGTTTTGAATAAATGTGCAAAAAGGCACACAAATGCAGTGTTTATTCCTGTAGGCTAATATTTTCAGGCTTAGTTATATACTTGCATTCACATATTTTAGTCCCTGAATCTAATCCAATTTTCCAAAGTTACAGCATTCTCAGCAACTCTGTAGCCATGACAAAGAATTAGGATGCTGATTTAGACAGTTAAATTTGCACCTGTAAATTTATCGGAACACTGTAACTGTAGAAAATGATGAGTTCAAAAAATGTCTTCATGATTAGGGCCAAATGAATAATTGATTTATTTTTTTTATTTTGTCATCCTTTTTTTTAATTGGTTTCAATCAGACTTATTGTCCTGCTTAACAAAATTACTTCTTTTCCCTTCCCCAAAATTTTGCTTAGTTCGATTAAAAAAAAAATCTGTAAAAAGAGGAGAAAAAGACTGAGATTCAGAGAAGTTTGAGGATGTGGTGATGGTGTTATTCTCCTCTTGTTCAGTAGCTCAATGTCTAAGAACACTTCTCTGAATGTCAAGAGACTGGTTCAAATCCTACTCAACTGGTAAACTTTAAGCAGGCACCTCTTTTAGGTGAGTTTTCTAACTAGGCTATAAGTACTTGGAACGTGAACTCAGTCCCTTCTCATGGGATTGCAGCTGTACTTTGTACCTGAGACTGCTGAAGTATTTCATGTAGACGATGATTCCACAGGCTCTTGGTTAGAGCATGTGCCTGGGGCTTGCCCCAGAGAGTATTTGTTCAACTGAATATAGTAAAAAATATCACTGGAAAAAGGACTATGCAGACAAATGATCTCCTCCAACGGCAGTTCCTTCCTTGGGATGTGGGACTTGTGGTATCCAAGCTTGCCTGGCAAAGAAGGGAATACATTCTGCATCATTTGCATCCTTTTGAAAAAGGGAGAACAAAGCCGCATCCTTTCCTTGTCCTGACTTCCCCCTCTCTTATCACGTATTATTTGTGGCACACTTCATGTTACCTTGCAAAACTAAAAATAAATGGAGGTTGTGAAGGTGAAGTTACACTTTCAGCTACTTTACAATTTGTTAGCAGAATTGTAAAAACCCTTTGTTCTGATACTCTCTGCTGCTCCTTTCTCAGCTTGACTAACAGATCACCCTTTTTGCCAAAACACACCCTGCAGCCAATTGTCACACCAGTGTATATCTGGTAGCTATCTTAGTGCACCCTTGGAAAGATGAGCAATGGGTATAGCAATATTTTGGCATGAATATTAGCTGTTTAGATTTTCACATGTACTGTTCTAGGGAATGTGTAAAGGCTCCTACCCACACCTTGAAACAGTTAAGAAATGGCATAAGGCCAGGTAAGAAGTCTAATTGAAATATCACATGAGGGGAAAGAATTTGGAGCACAGCGGTATTACCATGTAACAAGTCCACCATATAACAGTGGAAAATAGTCAGGAGTATGTGGTGAGAGGAAGAACCATCCATTTACTTCAAAGAGTAAACTGAATGTAAAATATCCAGATTCAACTTTACATTTATAGTAAGGCAACAGCACACAGCTAATCCTCCTCCAGTTCTTGTAGTTGACGCTTCAGTCTGGCACAGTTGTCTAAAACTGTAGGAAACGTGACAAAGCTGGGGACTCCATGACTGTGAGGAGCAAGCTGCTGTGCAAAGAGGATGCTGTGCTGTCCCTTCATCCTGCCGCTGTTGAGGGATGAGGAATCACGAGACAGGCTGAAGCCTTCAATGTTGCATGCCTGTTCTAACAGCGATTTTTAAAAGCCGAAAAAAAATGCTGGCTACGTCAGATGTACATTTCAAGTGGCTAAGCAGCAACCAAGAGAATCCCTAGATGAATTTGCACCTTGTTGACAAGGCTTGTGTGACGTGCACAACTACTTCAAATGCAGGCAATCATTCCTTCTTCAGTAACAAAACTGTTTGATGTGGCCCTGATCTGAGAAAGCCATTAAGCTCATCTTTAAATATGTGCATAACAATCTGAAACAAAGAGGCTTTCCAAATCTGGGTCACCTGTGGAGATACATGTAACAGGAATTATTAAACACAGCCTAGAAACCAGTGTTTGCAAAAATAAAATGCCAAAGCTGGGATCCCAGGAGCCTCAGGCTTCAAAATGGCTGAGTTGCTTAGTGCTGAATGAAGCCACTTGGGGGCACACACCTTTACACTTAAAGCTGCTCAGCACCAGTATTTCTGCACTGGTCTTTTGGGAAGGGGCAGGAAGGAGGGGAATGTGTTTTTTCTTGAAATGTTAGTTTTGCAAAAGGTTTAATCTGCACAGACATCAAGACACAGGTCTTGATGTGAGAAATGCACCAGCTCAGGAGTGACAAATCCAAGGCTCCTGGGCTGAATTTGGACAGTGTGAGCAGCTCACCCACTGCCCTGGAGCCAGTTAGATGTTCTTTCTTCTCTAGACACAGCCAAGCATCAGGCAATAGGGTATATGAATTACTCCAGCTGTTTACAGCCTACCCCCCACACCGTTTGCACTGAAAGCCACTAGGTGTATCCACGTGGCTCTAGCTGCATCCCGATGCATGTACGTGTGGAATCACTCTAGCAGGGCTGGGGAGGGCACGTCTCAACCTTTGCTCACCAGGGTAGAGGGTGGCAATACTGCAATTGGCCACATGATCAGCCTGAAAGAAAGGCAGGGCACTGCCATGTTGGGTAAAGTAAGCATGGCTGAAAACAACCTTCTTGCAGGGCTGCGTGCCCCATGCAAGGTCACTTACCTTGTGAGGGAACCAAACCCAGTTGTTCTGTGCTCGCCCCACAAGCTATTCGTTTCAGTTAGGTATTTTCTCCTTGAATAAGCAGGACAAAAGGGATGCGATATGCTGAATCATTTAGGGAAAAAATCACCCTGTCAAGTGGATTATCATCAGCTAAGCAAGGCCCTGGAGGCCAAAACCTCAGCCTCTAAATTATACATGCTGAATGCCTGTGCTTTTACTGTATCGTTGAGGCAAAGCCTGCACTGTGTGTTTCAGGGACGTTAAAGGAAACATGAAAGCAAAGTTATACCACAGCTGGTATTTGCCCGGTGATTCCACCTTACCCTTGGGAACAGCAGGTGTCCTAGACACACCGAGTCCCTAGCAGGGAGGGAGGGAGGGGATGCTCAGTGTCTTGCTTTGTAATTCTTGGCAGAGATACCTGTGGGGTCACTCAGCTGCTAGAACATTAAAGCATATAAAAGCAGGATGTGGGAACTGCAAACCTCTTGGAATAATGTACACCCTGCACATGAGAGGGAACAGATGCATTCTCGGGAGGTGGGTGTCACTCTTGCTTGTGCTACTCACTTCTCTGACGTTTCTTCTGTTTACTGTCTACCTTTTTCTCCTGATGTCACTTTCAAAGCTACCTGTGCACATTAGCAGATGGTTGCCTTTCTGGCTATATTGTCTTTCCAGGAGGTGTTCAGAGTCAAGGTTTAAGTGAAAACACCCCTGCATTTGGCTTAACACCTGACATTGTCTGGGTTACTTCAGGTTTGAATGTCATACTAGCAAAATTGCACAAATCATTTTCTTATTGGAAATTCCACCCTGCAATTGCACTTCACTCACAGGGATTATCTCCCAAGCCAGCTATTCTCCACTGAATTACATTGTTCTAACCCAAAACTTTGGATATTAAATTGACAGTTTCTTACCCAAGTGATTTAGAGGAGTAGGGATATGAGATTCTGGTGTGCATCTCTGGAAAAATGCTGTAGCTTTTCCCTTCTCACTAGGTGAGGCTGCAGGATCTTCTGTGCTGACTGCACTGATCTCCTTGGGCTTGTTCTGCAACGAGTCTTTCTTTTCCCACTGAAATGCTGCTTTTGTGACCATTTCTGTGGCAATCACTGTCTACAATGGTAACCCCCATTCACTGTGCATTAACACAGTCTCTGAATAGAGCATTTTGTTACATGCCGTTCAGAGGAAATCCATCTCACCCGAGGAAATGTGTGGAAAATGACCTGTGAAGCATAGGAAAGGGAGTAGGGCCTTGATCCTGCATTTCCTTCCTTGGAACTAGATCACATGGTGCTTTGCATGGATGCACTGGGAAGCACGAAGCCCCGTCAGTCTTGAGCATCACTTTCCTGGACTGCAGGTAGTAGCATAGTGGGAAAAGCTGCACCCAGGCATTGCTACATCCTCTTTTTGTTTGTGAGCATGGGCAAACCCAACTGGTACAGCTATATCAAACAAAGTCCTACGTCTTACACCCAAGAGAGGCAAAAGGGATGGTTCCCACACTCTGTCCCTTGGGACAAGCCTGTAAGCACATAGGCTTATGATACCGAGCTTTTATTCTGCAGGAGGCCAGTGTAGGGCTGAGTGTGCATGCACAAGAGTTTGACATGCATGAGCTTCACACCTCTAGGTAATAACTGGCATCAGGGCCTTTACAGCAACTCCTGTCTGCTCCAGGAGTGTGATAGTAAGCTGCCCTCTTACTCTGAGCAATAGTATGATTGAGTTCCCATTTAAAACCTGTATTGATTTTGATGGGAGTTTTGATAGAGTATGGGTGTTGAAGGACTGCCAGATTTGGCTGTTAATCTTCAGGATTGCTTCTTTCTGCTTCGCTGAGCATATGCCCCATATTTGCTGTCCTCGGTGTGAAGGATTTAGGAACTGTCAATATCTCTGTTGATAGATGAAGCAGTAAACACAGTGGGAGCAAAATGCACGTTTGGGTCACTCCTGCTGAGACCTGGCCTGGCAGTTATACTGGGGTAATTTAAGAAGTCCTCACTTTCTGCTGTCTCCCTGTAAGAGCCTATTGCCCCAGGAATACAAGCTGTGAAATCTTTTGGGTGCCTACCACTCTGTTACCAGTGCTGCAGCTCCAAACAGGAGCTGAGACGCAGGGTGGTTTCAGTTAATACATGCTCACCATCTCATCTCCTGCCTTTGCTGTGTGGGGTGGTCCCCTTGCCAGTCCAGCTGTCGCTGACCTGGCACTGCTCTTAGAGGTGCTCTGCAGAGCGGTGGCTGCTTGAGCCCATATCGGGTAGGCAGCAGCAAGGTGGGGCCTGAATTTCAGAGATGCTGAGGACCCACCACTGCCATCAGTCCTTCTGGAGTGCTCCCTGCTCCTGAAAGCTAACCCCTGTGTATTGTAAGACAGGACAACCTGCACAGGAGGGTTCTTTGGAAACTGTGTTTCATGTGTCTATCTTCGTAGATTTACCATAGATGCCCTGATTCAGTGAGAATGAGTCACTTCTGCAAATGGTCTGGTGCTTAGACTGCAATGGCTTCTGCTAGATGTCTGTAAAGACTGCAAAGTGTTGTGGCTGAACTAACAGGTTCATCAAACGTATATGGCAAGCAAGATTTTTAGAGGGGGTGATTCCTTTTTATTTATTTATTTTTTAAGTAATGTCTGGCATTTTTGTCACAACCTTAGCTGACAAAGCATTTTCTGGTCACGTTGCCTCAAGACAGCACAGAAGATTAATGTTTGGAATATGCTAAGCTCTTGAAAAATGTAAAGATAATATCAGAAAAGTAATTCAACATGTCGCCAAAGCTCTTAACCACAAGTGATGACATTCTAATCTTTGGGGAAACACAGGACAAGCGCTGTCAGCCTTTCAGAGCGGTGTAAGCATGTCGCAGTGCAGAGGGTGCAGAACCAAGGCTGATTTTGGAAAAGGATTGCTGCACTTGCATGGAGCTCTCCAAAAAGCAGAAAATCCATCAGTGCACCAAAGAAAGTTCTTCTTTTGGCTAAGCCTGTGGGTGTCAGTTGGGTGTGGGATGCATTACTAGTTGTTCCTCAGAAGTTTCAGTGTGACCCTGGGGCATACACATCCCGTTCCCACATCTGTAGAAATGGGCACATGAGCAATCTTTTTTACTCATGGACTGCTTTGTTGGTTGGCTCTGAGGGAGCCTGGAGGCATGCCCCACAGACGGAAGCAGAGAGAGGCGCTGAATTTGTATAAATGCTAATTGTGCTGGGCTCACGCTTAGATGCTGTACTCTCATCTGTATGCAAACAGACAGGAAAACAACATGTGCAAATGTGGTTCATCTGGCAAGGTGGGAGCGCAGGCAGAGTTCAGTCACAGCCCTTACCGTGGCTGGTTACCACCTCGCACAGTGGGCCTGGGCTCTCTCTCTGCTGAAGTAACGCTGTACGGCCATGAACAGAGAGACCATGCAGACAGCACTGAGGTCAATAACGCATGGTTTTCTGAGGCAGCCTGCCTTTCTTTCTTTTAAACCGGAGTGTGCTATGGAGGGGAAACAGAGTTGCAACAATTAGCTTCAAAGTCAAGAAGCCTCTAAAAACAAAGCTGCTGATTTTTGTTACAGCAGGGCAGTTTCTGATGTCCTTGCTGAAGCTAATGAGAACTTGGCTAGAGCAAAGCCTGTAGGAAGATCAGGCCCGGGGCCTGTGCTGTTTAGCGTTAAGGCAGGAGAGCCAGGCAAGGCCAGGAGAGCAGAGATGGAAGGGTCCTTGCCCACAGGAGCAGTGTCCTTTATAGATGCAGCCCTTCTGGGAACTGCTAGTTCTACACAGGGTTGGTGGAAAGTGGGTGATAGGTTTTGCTTCGTTTCTGACGAACTGAGCCTTATTTACATTACAGTGAAAGAAAAGTGACTCTCACTGACTTTTACTCTAGGACCAAAGCTGAAGAAGGGTGAGAAGGGCCGTGTAGCTTAGCACAGGTTGATTCCAACTATTGGCAGAGAGGAGGCAGATGGAAGTGCACTGCTGCTGGTGGTGTTCCTTTACGCTGTTCCTCAGCAAAGCCTTTAGCTGTCATCTAGGCATGCATAAATAGATCAGTTTATTTATAAATCTCCACTTACTATACTATAGTAACTCATTATTTTGTCTGATTTTCTTGAAATGAAGACTCTTGAAACGAATGCACAAGTTAAAAAGAAAAAAAAGCAAGCCAGAGAGCCCCCAGCCAAGCAAAAGAGTGCTACAACTCTGAAGCTGACCAAGATGATCCTCAGAAATGGAAAATGTCCTAAAATACAAATTAAAAAAAGGAAATATGTTCTTTTGGATTCTGAGCCTTTAAGTCACAGTAAAAACATATGACTTAAGAATTCTCTGGCCCTAATACTTGCAGGACTTGCTTGCTTGTTTCTTTAATAAAAACTGAAATGTTTGTGTGTAAGTTGACTCCATCTGCTGGGCTTTATGCATGGTATTAAATATCATGAGATTCAGTTTTGCCCATTCGCAGTTTTATCTTAAGTTGAGCTTGCCAGCCAACAAGGGAGAAGTTTACGTTAGCTGTGAGGTTAGGACCATAAAACTGTGACTAACTTAAGGAAAGAAAGTAACCTGACAATATTTCAAATATACCCACTGGATCAGGAATACTATATACCATCAATTGCAAAAGAATACTTAATTTTCAAAGCTATCCCTGTGGTTTCATAAGCTTTTGCCTCTAACAGAAATGCAAGAAGTAATAAAAGAAGACATGGTTCCAAATGCTATAATGGATCCGAAGGGAGCGCAGATGGGGCAGATGATTACAGCACTGAACTCTCTGCTATGGAAATGGACATATCTGAATAGAAATTTCCCTTCAAAACTTAACAATGAGGTTACAGCTCTTGAGACTGCATAGTGCTGACCAGTACTACTTTTCTGGCATGGTTTTCTTTAGTAACTTCAATAAAAATATCAAATTGGTAGTAGTACCTTTCTTTCAGAGACTCTCTAGGCTTCAGGCCCCAAATTGTTCACAACCCATGTATGTCAGGACAACTTTGTGGTTAAGCCCTTCTTTCCAAGGATCTCTTGAGAACAGAGCATCCTATGAGGAAAAGCACTAAGAAGTCTGTTAAAGCTTGTAGTGTGTCAGCCATTAATCCAGAAATTCGTTATAAAAAGAGAGTAGCCTAATTTAAAATCTTCAAGTGGGTGTTTTTAAATTATTCAAAATATTGTATTACAAATCCAGCTGAGTCAATTCAAATTTCAACAAAAAATTCAAAGGACCATAAATTATCTGACTGGCATTACATGATTACCTCAAAAATCTTCATGACTAAAAAAACATTTTTCCCTGTAAAATTGTCAGATAAATTAGAAAAACCTAAACCACTTCCACAGCATGTTTCAGTTGTTGCAGCAGACATTAAAAACCTGAAAAAATATCATAGATAAGTTCTTTGTCTATCACATTTTGTAGCGCCCAAAATATAAAATGTCTCTTTTTGTTCTTTTTATGTATTGCTTCTAAATCTCTAATCATTACATTCTGACTGTTTGTGTGCTTAATCACTGCTCATCAACATCTTTCTTCTATGCAGCACTGCTAAAAATGTTTGTTTGCAGTTGTCCTTGTGTTCTGAACTGTGCCGTTTCCCATGCATAACTTCCTATGCAGGGAGGCAGAGCATTAATACCCTGTTCAGGTAATTCGGAGAACACAGTGACACATTGGCATAATTAAATAATGTCATCAGTCTCTGAAGTGTACTCCCTATGGTGATGCACCGCATGAGAAACCTCCTAATACGACACCTACGGGTTTCTTATACAAAACTGACGTTACTGTAATGTATTCCATTAGGAGAGCTGAAGTTTAATGGAGGAATCATTATTTTATTTTATTGGTATTTCATGGGTAATGTGGTATGACGCTTCTGCCCACTGGATCCTGTTATACTTTTTTCCAGCTCAATTAAAGAGCTGCTTCTTCTATGTCTTTGCCACATAGGTGCTAGACCACCACGGTCCAGCCTCTTCAGTGTAATGAGTTTAGGTGGTCTCTGCCTACAACGCAGGTTTTGTATTGCAGAAGTTCTTCTGGGCTCTCTTCTAAAGTCTCTACAGTTTTTAACAGCCATTTTGAAGTGTGGGCATCCAAAGTATGACACAGTGTTCAAGTAGCGGTGTCCTCAAATATTAAATTGTACTGCCTCTGATATGTCCATCCCATAGCTGTAACCCTAAGCGTTTCTCCCATCACACCATTCTCACCACAGCCATCAGGCAACATGACATCCCAATCCTGAGGAAAATGGCTGGGAGAGGGGTCTCTGCAGCGTTGCAGCTGCTCCAACATCAGGTAATGGGCAATATGTACCACACTCGTCATGACAGCAGGGCAAGGCTTCAGTTCTAATATCCATTGCCCTTGTTATATGCTCCAGATAAAGTTTCTCACAGCAGATTTGAACACATTTGCAGTGCTGCTGTCTCAGAAAAGCAGGGGGAAAACAGAGGAGAAAGCTGGGACAAAGGACCATTGCCCCAGGGTGCTATACACAGCTTGGCTTAGCGGGTTGTCTCTCATTCCTTGCCAAGTTTTTTTTCTGCTTTCTGACCTCCATGTCTCCTGCCCTTCCTGTTCCTGCTATGTTATACATGAGCTTTCGGTTTCCTACCTTGTATCACCTCTTGCAGTCAGGCTTGCTTTGTTTTACCCATTCCTTGCTCTGACTCCTTGCCCCTCCTGTACTATTTATTTATCCATCTAACGCTGTTCTCATGATTATGGTATTTGGGCACCAAGCAACTTGAATAAACTGTCTACTCCATTGGCTCAAACTTCTCATTTATGTCGGTTGCCTGGTAACAGCTGTTGTAACTGAAGTTGCAAAATTTTCAGTGAAAAAAGAATCCCATGCTCCCAAACAGCCTGAACTTGAATAAAACTGCAAACAGAGCTGGAATTTTCCATGCTTTGGGGCTCTCCCAAGCTGATCTCTTGCTGTCAGCTTGGAAAGTTCAAACAAAACCAAGTCACCCTCCTTAAAGTCCTGTGGGGGGAAGTGCAGAAAGCCCCACTTGTGTCTCTGCTGCCTTAACTCCCGTCCTTGCTGCACTCACAGGAATGCAAATCATTACCTGAGCCCTGCAGCTGGCTGGAGGCTGCTGGAGAAGCTCGCTCTTGGCTGGAGGGTGTTCCTGACTCTCGAAATGGCAACAGAGGGTTTGTCTCTGTTTGTCTCTGCCAGTGGTTTCCACCCTGCCGGATTCAGTTTTGAAGCTAAAAGATGTTTCTAATTACAAGCATTGCAGAGACAGCCTGGGAGCTGGGAGGCTGTGAGATTTTAGCCGTGCTGAGGAGAGGAGGCAGGGGGTGTCGGCGGTCAGGCACGTACCCCTCTCGCTACCTGGGATGAAACCTTTGTGGCTGTGTGCTGCGGATGTGGACGGTGCAGGCATCACGGCCTCAGACCTGACCTGCCTGTGGCCCAGGGCCCATCTCATACTTTGCCTTCATGGACTGGGAAATCAAACTGGGGGGCAGAGTGATAAGAAGGTAATTTGGCTGCTGGAAGAAGCAGCTTTGATTCAAAACCCGGGGTGCGGGGGCTCTTTGAGTACCAGTGGGGCATTGCAAAGGCAGCGGCAGCTCTTGGCCGCACCCTTCTCTGTCAGCTCCTACCAGCCCCTGCCCACCAGCGGTGCTGGGATGCCTTCCTTTGGAGCTACCACAAAACACCATTAAAACTTCTCCCCAAATTACTCCTAGATTCTACAGTACCTTGTAAAAGCCCTAATCCTCCTGCAAAGCAGGGAGACGTTCAGCCCCTTGCCAAAAGCACCCAGACCTTGCAGGAACAGACTTTCATGTGATCATAAAATTAACTTCAGGGCCAAAATTGTAACTGCTGCAGGAAACTGTGTGGAAACAGATGAAAAACTAACTGTTAACCTCATAATGAAAAATCCATACTATAGAAATCACGGAGAAAGCGTGAAAGATTTCATGGGCCAGTTACAGTAAAAATAAGAAATTTCACGCTTTGTTGCATTAATTGAAAACACCAATAACATTATTTCATAGTATTAATAATGATTATTCAGTGTTCAAAGTTATTTAATGATGAATCCAAATACAAACAAAATCAGTATGACCAGATCATAATCTATTTTTAAAAATACGAATGAGCTGTTGAAACAGCAAGCAAAAGAAATCAGCATGTGTTTGTTTGTTTGTTTGCTTTTTTCCTTATGGAATTAGTGGGTGTATTTCATTCCCAAAGCCTAGCAGAGGGCAAAAAGAGCATTTTGCCATCCATTTAATACAAATTCTGCAGGGGTGAGAAGCTGTTCTTAATGCCAACATGAAAACTTTCCCTCTGTGTTTGCAAATATGTGCACAGATAACAGCAAAGGATAGTGTGTGTAGGCTTTAACTGCTGAGTTTTTCAGGGTAATGTTCTCATCACAGGGAGAAATCACTGAGATTTTCAAGCCTCCAGGAAAAACAAATCTAGGTACTTTGGGGAAGTGGCAGATATGCACTGGTGCTGCCCAAACTTTGGCCAGGGTAGCTGGCTTTGAGGTTTCTGAAAACGAGGTTCCTCCCGTGTGAGATTAAAGAAGAGAAGCTAAGGATGTTAATGGATAACACTAAACAAGATTTGCTTAAATTGCCATGTCCCTTAATTACTGCTTAAATATAATAAAAGTAAATCATGTGTAAGATTTTATTTTTGATCCTTATTGATCTCTGCAATATGTGTAAACATGTTGGGACAGAATAATTACAGCTGAAAAATATTATTTATTATTAAACAGTGTGTCTTATTTTAAATATCAATATTATGGCCTCTGGCATTAGCTTTGCATTGACTAGAACCATAAGGGGTGTTTTTTCTGTTTTTTAAACAGATCCAGCACTTGGTAAATACTTAACGTTGTCTAAACAGATACAATCTTGGTTTATTTTCTGAAAATCCCTTTGGCTTTGCATGTAGCTAACAAGAACATTACTTGCACTTTACCCCCAAATTTCAGATTCTCCTTTCTCATCCTGATTAAATGATAGCACAGGTAAAATTTTGTTTGCCTCAAATATAACATTTAATAAAATGGACGGTAGGTTTACTTTGTGGAGTATTGTTCTATTTTCTTTTTTTTCCCCCTCTCTTCCCAAGTGTCTGGTTTTGGTCCCTTGCCTCCTCTGTTGTGCGACAGCGCTTGGGCTGGCTGCCTTAAGCCTTGCAGAAGCTGACTTAGGGCAGGTTTGTCGCTGGCAGACACGTGGTGAGTCAGCAGCGTGGGAACGTCTGCAAAGGAAGTTTTGGAAGAGTCCATGACAAACCCGGTTCCCATTTGAAGCCAGTGACTTCAGTAGGAAACGATTTTCTTCCCTAGTGAAGGAAAGATCAGTTTGTTACTGGACAAGGGGGAAAGCTGTCGGTAGAAGTATTTATGTCTTGGATCTATTTATTTACAGCTGTGGGATTATGTAGCTGGTGTATTAGGTACTTGCTAGTCCTGTGGGTGCAATAACTCAAGAAAGCCCTTAATGTGCAGCTACAGATAGATGTCAGGCTATGGACTGGTGCCCAATAGGTCAGAAAAGTGAACTGTTTATTTAAGTCCCAAAAAGTCCTCAGGTACCTACCAGACATGGCTGAGGTTTCTCCCTTTTTGTCCAGCCCCGTGCTTACGTGCTTTGCTGAGGCCAACCACACTTACTAATCAGGAGAAATATAGTACTGCTGCACAGCCATCCAATTAGTGAAGGGTTAATTTCTTCTGTCCAGCTCGGGCCCTTCAAAATAGTATTCTTCCCTGCATGGCCAGGAGTCTGTGTTGCAGGTTTAAATCACACCCTGGGCATTGCATGTCCATTAAGCATGGCATAACCACTGCAGATGGGACATTACTGGGTGTCCCTGCGCTCCTCACATCTTCCATAAAACACATGGCTGTTCAGGGATGTGGCTGGCTTGGGTGGCCTCTTCACCGTTGTCTGTACCAGCTGCCAGCTCATGCTGAAAGGCTTGGGAGAGGGGGAGGTAGGGTTAGGGTGGATGTAACTAAGGAGAGGCTGAGTGTAAACTGTTGAGCAGATGAGAGAGTTTGTCTCACCTGCTAGCTCTGTGTTCACACGGGGAAAGTCAGAGCTGGGTTCCCAGCAGGCACTAGTGGCAGGGAGAAGCCGCAGCAGTAAGTGGCAGGCAGAGGAAACTCGGAGCACAGCGCCAGGCACTCAGAGAGGAGCTGGAAATTCTTTTCCTGTTTGCCACACACCCAATCTTAGGCGGCCTGAGCTTGTTGCTGTAGCTGGTGGAAAACTGAGAAATCCCTTAGGAGGAAGGGTGTGATAAAATGACTGAGGGTTTTACACAAAGGCTGGCAAGGTGTGACCAGAAGGCATATATTAATGAGAGGGAAGTTGAATTCTCATCTGTTCCACCTGTGAATCCCCACTGAAGTCAGTATGGGAAGGCCTAAATGACAGGGATATCTGAAAACCTCTTGCAGTTTAATTATTGTCAAAAAGCTCTAAGAAGAATTTCAGTGGCTGAGGAGTTATGCAGTCTGAATATATATCAACAGAGTAAAATCCCATTAGAAGTAGATGAAACTACAAGAAGATGATAGCTGGACGACAGAATAAAACCCTATTCAGAGACTGATGTAATGTATTTTTCCACTGCAGGGCAGGAGTGAAACTTCAAGCTATTGTTTAAAGAGAGAAAAAAACTCCGTCCCTCAGGGCTGCAGTGGGAAAGATAGTTTAAAAAAGATCATTAAAGAAAAATCCCTCTTGAAGACTTTGATGTCTATTGATGCAAGGTGCTATTTGTTCTCCTACTGAAGACAGATCTGAAAGACTCCGCAATTACTAATAAATCACTTGCAATATTGAGCAATTACCAACAATGCAATCATAAAACAGTGCAATAACTAAATAATTATACACTTGTTAGGAGAATACATTATTGGGCACCCTGGAAAGAAAGGGGAAGGAGGTGAGAATACAAAAGACAGGATATTGGATACCACACAAATAGCAACAAAATACACTTTGCAGCCAGAATGCTGAGTAGTTGTACATGATCAGGGCCAAATCCCAGCCCTGGAGAAAATCAGGGAAAAATTTTAATAGGAAGGTTAATCTGTTATTCAAAACACCAAATATGATGGCTGGAAAAGGCCTTTTCTGCCTACTGGCCATGTTCTGTCCAAAACCAGCCCTGAGAGCACCAACTATCTCAGTAGCACTTGTTTTATTACTCATCCTAATGATAATAGGCTGCCACCTCAACTGGGACCCCAGCTGAGGGTGAGGAGCTCAGAGGAGAGTACTGCACTGCAGAGTCAGAAAGACATGTCCGTGCTGGTTACCGTGGCCCAGCTGGAGCCAGAGGAAGTAGATTCCCACACTCCAGAGGCAGCTCAAATCCCTGTTGATGCATGGAGGCCACCCTTTCCATACTTGGTTGTGAAGGGATTGGGAGAGCTTGGGCTGTAGGAGTTCTGCACTGGGGTAAAAAAGAAAGCGGGGGTAGGGGGGAAGAAAAATGGTGAATGGGAAGCTGAGGCTTCATCGGCAGAAGCTGATTATGACAGTAGAGAGTGAGAACATTGCTGTTGTTTAGATTTCCCCCTCAATGAATTTGGGATTACTCCAGAAACATCAGGAGAAAACATGTGCATGAATGAATTGCTTCTTGGAAGGAAAGGTGTGTATCAGTTGCCACAAGTCAGACTGATATGCCATTGGTTTGTCTCACTGGTGTTCAGCCGTTGCCTTAGGTGTGAAAGCTGGAATACAGTGGAAAAGAATGAAGATTTTGAAATACTGTTGGGAAATACTGTGAAGTGCTGTAGAAGCAGAAAGCACACTATGTACTGTATACGCTAAAGAAAAATATCTGTCATTGAGGAGATCGAGAAATCATAGCTGGAGGATTTTGGATATGTACAAGGATTAGGGGCCATCTGGAAAAAGGATCATGTGAGGGAGCGTCTGTGGTAAAACATTAAAGGAAAGGCAGAGTGCTTAGCATGACTGACCCAGATAGCTTTGTAGACACCATCTACATAAGCAAAGTACAATTTATGGAGCAGTCTAGAGACTCTGATATTCCTGCAAAGCACAATGCCATTCCTGGAAAATCAAGCAATCCTTTAGCAATGGCAAAGTACGAGGGGAAGGCAAATAAAAGTAGACTGGGACTACTAGGTGAGCCCAGACTCCAGTAGCCAAGGGTTCATGCTCTCTTCCTCCTCCTAAACAAAGGAGAGGAGGAGGGCTGTGCTCTAATCCTCCTTCTGGCATCCATTTTAAGTAAATCCTTCGCGGTCAAGGGAGGGGAACAGCCACTTATACACCCTCCTCCTTCAGCTGCTGAAGGTAATGTAGCTGGCAGCAGGCACAGCATCTCTTTCCACTGAGCCCTCTCTCCTCCCTGCCGTGTTGCTAGAGAGATTGATTTGTGATCTCAGGGACCAAAATTTCCTCTCTCTCTTTGAGTTTCCCCCAGGCTGCTCTGGCCTGGGAGCCCACAGCTTTTCCACGTTTAGAACAAACCCTTCATCTTTGGGGAATGAATAGGTAAAAACTTTTAGCATCTGTAGCTCATATTACTGGACAGTACAAAATAGCCTGGAAGGAAGAAAGGGAGAAGGCAAAAGAAAGTAAACAGAAAACTCAGAATTGGTGAGAATCTTTTTAAAAACCTGGACCTTCAGCTCTGATGTAAATGGTCTTTTCATGGATTTTGTGCTAAAATAGACATTTTAAAATCACATACATTAATTAAAATTATATATACTGGCCAGGTTACAGCAAATATAGATGTTGCTGTCAGCAGCCACAAGCAATGGCTGCAAACAGAACTAATGAAACCCAAAGTAAAAGAAATCAGTGCTGAAAGCTGGAAGTAAACAGAATCTGGAAATGACATACTATTAAATAGAAACCAGTGGTGGCCCTTGAAAACTTGTTTTTTTCTCTCAGATAATCAAAGGCCATATTGTGCCTTTAGGCACAGCTTTGAGCAAGGAGAGATGAATAAATTGCATTGCTACAGAGTAGTTTTAGGGTGGGAAAACCAGAGAGTCAGTGTAACATCCCAGTTGCTCAGATCTGTAAGCAAATGTAGCGCTTTGCTGTGCAGCAGCTGCAGGCTATCTTCAGGAGCTAGCAGCAGTCTCCTGAGGAAGAGTGACAGTGTCTGGCCTCATGGTCAGGAGGGTAAATCACCACTGCAAAACTGTAACGTGGCATGAGAGCATCCCATGGACACGGGCTCTAAAATATATATTTAACACACAATGCTCTGTATCAGAACTAATTTGACAGACCCCAGGATCTTAACCTGAATCTCCTCAGTCAGTGGTGTAGTAAAAGGGCAGGACCTTCATTTTCCTCTCTAGCTCAAGAGGAGAATTCCTCATGTACAACTGCTAGAGATTTTTGTCCAAAAATCCCAGTGAGGAAAAAGTTAAGCCTGACTGATTTTCAGGGCAGCCTATGTGCTTCTGCATAACCTCAATTTACCATACACCCTGTTTGTACATTGAGCTACCTGGAGATGAGCAAGATCATCATGGAGGGGTGGCTCAGAACAAATCCCAGGTGATACTACACAGCCGACTTATCACAGAGTTAATAAAGAAACCTCCAGTTCGTAGTTTAGCCTTACTATGGAGAATCAGGGAGAGCCCAGGGCTGGGCAGGCTCTCTACCATCTCACTGCCTGGTAACATTCGCTAACACAAGACATCTCTTCCACTAAGTGCTGCGTCTTTCCATGCTGTTGCAGAGCAGAAGGGCACCTCATTCCCTTCCTGGATGTCCTGGGGAAACGTCTTGCTATCCTGGCACGGGAGTTGATCCTGACCAAGGTTCACCACAGATGGAACAAAGAGCGAAACTCTAACAAAGTGATAAATGGGACCTTAGTGTTGGTCATGGACCACAAAATCACCCTTCATACAAAATGAGGTTGAGATAGGAGTGAAGCAGACTTTAGCATTCTAAGTGAAAACAACAGTAAGATTTTTTTGAGACGTGAACAGAAATAAAAAAGAAATCTGAGATTATATCCACCTATGCTTTTAAGCTACCTTCAAAAGGCTTTTCTTTCTCTCTCTTTCTGTAAGTCCTAGCGATTGTACCACTAGGGTGTTTACATAACTTTGTGGCTGAGGACCATTTTAAAGAAATCTTTAAACATGTAACTTTCATACACAAATCTCCCCTGCGGCTCTGTTTAGGTTTTCCTTTCCCCTCTGGATTTCTCTGAACATACCTTTGGTTTTTTTGAGGGACTAATTTCTGCACCTGCCAAACTTTTAAGACTGTTAATATCTTTTGGACCTGTTTAGACAGAGCCATCTCCTGCCCACACTGTAAACAGAGCTTATTATCAACAGCTCTTATGCTTAATTAACTGTAAACAAATCATTATCCGATTGTGAGCAAAACATTCCTTTCCACACTGCAGGGTGGGGTTTGGCCCTCAGTGTTCAGCTCTTGTGCACTCAGCCTTTTCTTTTACAGGCATGCATATATTGACAGGTATACCTGCTACCAGTAGAACCTGGAAGGGTGCATGTGTTGTTACTGCATAGGTTGGTACAGCCAGGCTGGCTGCCCCAGCTGACGAGGGGGCTCTGCCAGCCCTCCCTTACCTTTCCTGGAACGGCAGAGAGGAGAAGGGACCCTGCTCACCTGGAGGGGGAAGGCGAGATGTGATTCCACCTAGAATAACTGAAACTGGATTTCTCCCATCTGGTTCCACACTTGTATTTTGATATTACAGGGAGTATAGTACTGGCTGTTCAAGCACACTCTTCTTTCAGATCCTTATAGAACATAGATATTAAAAAAAAGTCTTTGTTGAGCTAAATCAATAGAGTTATATGAGCAGAAAGAAGATCCAAGGTGAAGTAAGGGTGGCATCATGAATGGAAACTGAGAATCATCTTGCTTTGCAAGTCTATCTCACGATTCCTTTATTTATTATTTCAACTTTAAATTAGGTTCAAATCAAACTTCTGCAAGAATGTGATTTTATATACATTGTAAACAGATTTTTTCATATTGTATTTTTAAAAATTCTACTGCAGTTCCCAAGAATGTTTGTTAGTTTGCTTTCCCTTTATTCACCAACATTGTACCACTGAGACTTGGCAGTGAAAGTGGTTTTATTGATTTTCATTATCCAAGCTGGGAGAAATGCAAAATATAAGCAGTGGGAACTATGACCTTTTTTGCCTTTAGTAATTGAAGGGTTTACTGGTAACAACATTCAGTAAGTAGCAAACAAATATATTTTACTCCGTTAACAGAAAAAGAGTTTGAAAAATCATAAATCAGATCCCCAGGGATTATGAGATTGATTTAAATGACAAAGGCTTTTCTTTTCTTTGCATCTAGTTCAACTTTATCCCCAAATCCATTCCAGTCTGAAGTCCAGGAACAAAACATACCTGTAATAATAACCTCTTAATGCTCTTTTAGGACTTTCAGAATGTACCTGAACTCAGATTGACTGTGTTTATTAATGGTAGAAAAGAGGCTGAGCCAATAGTGCTCTAAGAGCATCTTCTTTGGCAGCCCCGGCTACTGATGTCAAATAGTTAAATGCCTAACGGGTGATAGTGTAGGAAGGAGGCACTGCTCAGAGCCAAAAATTAAAGGTCAAAACTTGTGTTGTCTTGTTAGCAGTAAAACTAGGAAAAATTCCTTTGTGTTTTTAGGCAAGTTGCTTAACCAGTCCATGTCTGCTGGCACAATACTTGTGAATCTTCACTGACATTTGCTGACTGTTTTGGGATCTTTAGATAAAGCCTCATAGATATAAAAGCAAAGTACTGATTATCCTTATTGCAATTTCCAGTTATAACAGAGAAACTGTAAGAGCCGTTCAGCTTAGAAAAATATGAATTCAGAAGTCTTAAATTCTAGTCCTCTGGCTGGCGCTGTGCTAATGTGATACCACTGTGGGAAAGGGCAGGAGGGAGGGCAGGGATGCTAGTGGGGCTGCATTACTGGTACAGTATCTGTACAGCAGGAGACTCCTAGCAGTACCAAGGTACTGCTTGGTAAGGCACTTACCTAGGTAAGGCATGGAGATGTGACCACACTGCTGTCCTATAAAACAGCACAAATGAGATGGAAACCCTATGCTTTTATGTGGAGGACTGATCTAGCACAAGTGATGATGATGGTATAAAGTGAGCTTATACCTGGTCAGCACCTGGTGTTGGGGCTGCAGAGTTTCTGATTTGGTGCTCAGCAGCTCGGGAGCTGAGTGGATGGTCCTGACAGCCTGCAGCCTGTGTGGAGAGGAGCCAGAGGGAATGCCTTGCACACATGAAAAGTGCAGTAGATATGCTAAGCAGTCATTTGGGCAAATGTGCTAATACAACAGCTTATTGTGGTTGATGGGCTCAGTATTGTGGCCAGTTCTGTTTAGTATCTTTATCAATGATCTGGATGAGGGGACCGAGTGCACCCTCAGTAAGTTTGCAGACGACACCAACTTGGGCGGGAGTGTTGATCTGCTCGAGGGTAGGAAGGCTCTGCAGAGGGACCTGGACAGGCTGGATCGATGGGCCAAGGCCAACTGTATGAGGTTCAGCAAGGCCAAGTGCCGGGTCCTGCACTTGGGTCATAACAACCCCATGCAGCGCTACAGGCTTGGGGAAGAGTGGCTGGAAAGCTGCCCAGCAGAGAAGGACCTGGGGGTGCTGGTCGACAGCTGGCTGAATATGAGCCGGCAGTGTGCCCAGGTGACCAAGAAGGCCAATGGCATCCTGGCCTGTATCAGAAATAGTGTGGCCAGCAGGAGCAGGGAAGTGATCGTGCCCCTGTACTCGGCACTGGTGAGGCTGCACCTCGAACACTGTGTTCAGTTTTGGGCCCCTCACTACAAGAAGGACATTGAGGTGCTGGAGCGTGTCCAGAGAAGGGCAACGAAGCTGGTGAAGGGTCTGGAGAACAAGTCTTATGAGGAGCGGCTGAGGGAACTGGGGTTGTTTAGCCTGGAGAAAAGGAGGCTGAGGGGAGACCTCATCGCTCTCTACAACTACCTGAAAGGAGATTGTAGCGAGGTGGGTGTCGGTCTCTTCTCCCAAGTAACAAGTGATAGGATGAGAGGAAACAGCCTCAAGTTGCACCAGGGAAGGTTTAGATTGGATATTAGGAGAAATTTCTTCACCAAAAGGGTTGTCAAGCATTGGAACAGGCTGCCCAGGGAAGTGGTTGAGTCCCCATCCCTGGAAGTATTTAAAAGACATGTAGATGTGGTGCTTAGGGACATGGTTTAGTGGTGGACTTGGCAGTGCTGGGTTAATGGTTGGACCTGATGATCTTAAGGGTCTTTTCCCACCTAAATGATTCTGTGATTCTATGATTCTATGAAAGTGGAGGTCTTGTCCACTCCCCTTCCTGCTCCCAGCCACGTGGCCCTGCTCTAGCTCTCCAGACTGCTCTGGGATTTGTCAGACCCTTAGCTGAGCAGCCTTAGCTTGCCAACAAAGCAGAAAACAATCCTTTCCTTTTTTCTGTGTTAGTTTTCTACCAGACTGATGAACTGAAATGGCTCATGGAGATATCCAGGAAGCATGAGGTGGGAAAGGGCGATGGGAGGGGAGGAAGACAACAGTAGTAACCTTCAGCGACAATGAGCTGTTAAATCTGCTCATCCCCTCTCATGAAACTGATACATGAATGTTATGAATATTATCGCATGGATATGTATATGTATTTATGTCTGAAACTTATAATGAGGCTGCCTGCCAAGCACTGTAAGCCGGTGTAAACCAAAAGAAAAAGGCTGCCGTCTTGCTGTGCCATGCCCTCCCTTGGGCCAGCACAGGCTTTAAACCGCATTACGGAACTGAGTTCTGATTTCTCCTGATTTTCTGGTTTCTGCAGAACTGATTTGGCTGAAAGCTAATCTGGCAAAAAAATTAATTTCCACAGCATCTCATTGCACAGACCTACAACTGTGCGTGCTGGCACACGAACAGGAATGGATGGGAACAAACAGCTGGGGCAGGGAGGAAGCAGAAGTACTCCTCTGGGGGGCAAAGCCAGTTTACGCTGCTTACAGCATTAGCTGGATGATGATCTCCTTAGAATGAAATATGGTTTAGATTTCTGTAAAAGAACCAAGCAGGCAGCCTCTCTTCAAAGCACAATATTATAGTAAAAACAAGACCTCATTATTAATCAGTTTTAAAAGTTGTTGTATTTTACTCTAAGTAAGTTTAAAGTGAGCATAAGGATGATATTGATGGCCTGGTTCTTAGAAGTTTTGTGTGCCCAACAAAAAGAGATGTATGTGACCCTGCTGCTGCTTTGGGGTTTGGAAGGCTTCAGCTCTCAAAGGTTCGTGGGGTATATTTTTTTCTAGGAAAGTATTATTTTGTCATAATTCCTGATGATCCCATGCAGGAGCAAATGATGTAGAGACCTGATAAGTAAAAATTACCTTCAGCTGTCTTTCACCCTATTGCAACTCAGGCTGTAGTTTCTTAAGAAGTGTTCTATGGGTATTCCAGTTCAACACTCTTGGTCCTCCTATACTTGGCTTCTCAGCTGTGCCAATATGGCAGCTTTTCTTGCCACACTGTTAGCTGCATTGGAGGAACTTACTTTTGGAAAAAAGTGCTGCGTCCTTCTTGCTCCCCACCCCAAGAAGAAAAACATCATGGCCAGCTCTCTGATAAAGGAAAGAGTTTCTTTTCAGGAAGTTGTACAGACTGAAGTCCCAGAGATAGTTACAGGTAAAACTTTGTTTGTAGGTGTTAATTGTAACCAGCTGGCTTCAAAGACTTTCAGACTGTTTCAGCATAAACAAATGTGTAGTGCACCCAGAACACAATAATGTCTTATTTGCAATACCATGCATAACTTTCAAACAAACACTATCAGACAGTAAACACGCTGGTGATTCCTCTGCAAGCTTTCCTCCCTCCCCCTTGTTGATGTGTGATAATTAAAAACAGTCTCAGTTTCTGTAAGATACTTAGCACGCACATTTAAAGAAAATCTTTTATTTTCTTCCTTTCTGAAATAACTTATAGTCTAACCATAAACACTTTGAAACCTACTGCTTATGCTTCAGGGACGAAGTTGGGGCCAAACTTGTTTTAATTTTTTCCAGACATATCAGGTGGTCTAAGACAAGACTATCTCTGTCAACAAGCTCCATCCAACTCCAGTTACAGTGCATATCACCTGCTCTTTTCAGAACTGGAGAAAAAAATTCATACCACATTTTTTCCTGAATGTGTCAGACCTTGCTCATAAACAGAGAGGGGGAAAGGGAGAGAGAAACAGAGAGAGAGAAGCCTTTATGTTCACAGTCAATTATTAACCCAAACCCCCCTGTACTCTGTAGCCAAAGCCATATAACCACAGAGACCCAGGCTTCCCACCAGCGAGTCAGCAGCTGAGATAGAGGAGTGCCTTGAACTCCTCCTGCCTCCCGCTCCCACTGACTCAGCTCTGAGGCTGCTGTGTGGGACTGCTCGCCCTTGCCATTTCTCAAGAGCAAAGAAAGGCGTGAGGAGCTGTTGCCTCACTGCCCCATGTACCCCTGCTGCTCCCTCCTTACAAACTCAGCTTACGGAATCACTAGGAGTTATACCAAGTCTTCCCTTTTCCCCTCCTTGATTATTTTTTATGTGAATCATTTCCGTAGCCTAGCTGACCTGCTGGTCCCTCCAGCAGTTGAGAGGAATAATGATTTAGTGCAATGAATGCTTTACAGTGGCGCTGACCCATGAGAAACTGTTGGGCCCTGCTCCGCTGCTGGGAGCCAGTGGTGAGCTGACTTGGGGCTGAGCCGGCGGGGACCCACCAGTGGTTCTGGGATGGCCACATGGGCTGAGTCCAGGGAACCTTTCAGCTGCCCCTAGCATATCCGGCACTGCCCTACTCGCCCTGGGCGTGTTTCTGGCCTGCAAGCTGTGCTACCTTACCCACGGTGTTTCCTGAAGAAACAGAATATTCCTGTTCCTTTGCATTGCTTCTTTGCTTTGGAGGGGAAAAAAAAGTCTTTTTTTTCTGGTTCAAAGCATATGGGATGCACATTTGTGCACTTGCACATGCAAACACACGTACATACCCAGGGAGAGCAGTTCTATATATGGTTTAATAGATTATTTCCCTGAGATTTGCTCTGAAATGCTGCGGGCTGGTGGCAGACACATCCGGATTTGAAAAGGAAAGGAGGAATTGTTTACCACTGCAGCAGTCCCACACAGCCTGTGCCTGCTCCTGAGGAACCAGCATAAACTTTCTGCTTGCTGGAGTTTACGTGGCTCTATCCCCATCTCATCCCAAAACTTCACTAGTCACTTCAACTTCCAACTTAGGCTGTTTTGGCCCCCTTCCACTGCAACTTCTCTGGTACTATCATTTGGTTATGTTATACAGCACAGGGTGTAGACTGCCTTTTTGAACGCTAATCTGAGTTGGTGGGGCATTTATTTTTACTGCAGCATCAGTCCCCTTGTGCTGTACCATGTCATGCTGTGTTTAGAGGTATTTTTAGATTACTTTTGCTTTGCTTGTGGTGATTTTCAGTTGTACACACCTCTGTGTGTAGATTGATGTTATGATTGTAATGGTATTGGGTAGTCTCATGTATTTGCACTATGTTGTATGTGATCTGGTGGTAGTTAAGATGCAGGGGCACTACTTGGTACTGTGTGGTACAGAAAAATGTACTTTGCAGAGTAGTGTGTGTCTGGAGAGTGCTGCAGAGCCTGACATCCCATCGTGCAGGTTGTGTGGCTTTGCCATACCACATGTTGAAGGGTATGGGCTGTTGCTGTATTGGGCTGATGTGTTTCTCTGTGTGTTGCTGTATGGTGCAGAGTAGATACAGTGCTTGGGAGTGCCTGCAAGTTGCTGTGTGGTGTGGCAAGGTGTGTGTGAGGTCCTGCGTCACTGTCTCAGTAGGTCAGGGGTGGGCAGCACATAACTGTGCATGCGTGTGTGTTTCACTGCTTGGCAGGGCAAGGGCCGTGGTGTGGCCCTTATCATTGCACCACAGTGCAGGTTACCGCACTTTATTTCTCTCTAGCTGTGTTTTGTGTGACAAAGGGCCTGCTGTGTGTGTGCGTGCCCCGTGCTATGTCAGGAGGCTGTGCAGTGAGGGGTGCGCTGTGCCCACAGTGGTACAAACCAGTGCTGTGCAGGAGTACCGCTGTGCTGGCAGGGAGGGCTGTTAAGCCTGTTAGGGCACACCAGAGTGTCATTCCCTCGCAGAGCCATGTGTTACAGCGAGATGCCCCTGTAACGAGCTGCTACAAGTCAGCATTTCATGCCGGTCACAGCCTGCAAGGACTGGACAGAGTGCTGCTGCGTGAGTGCTGCTGCATGGGTGCAGCCTGCGTGCCCCGCTCTGCACAGCGCAGGGGGTGCGGTGGGCACCCGTCCCCAGGCCGCACAGGGAGGGTGCAGAGTTGCTCCGCTTTGCACGGCGCGGACTATGCGGGGCAGCGTACCCCACGGGGCCCGCGGCGGGCTGACCCACGGGGCGCCGCGGCCCCTTTAAGCCCGGCGCGGCACGGGCCTGCCCTGCGCTGCCCGGCGCTGCCGTGTCCCGGGCGAGCGGCGCCGCCGCCCCCGGCCGCCCCGCCGCGCCTCCCGCCGTACGGGGCCGCCCCGCCCGGCCCGGCCCGCGCCTCCCCGGAGAGCCGGGCGGGGAGGGGCGGGCACAGCGGCCCGCCGCGGCGGAAGGAGGCCGCCGGCCGCGGCCTCGCTCCCGGCGCTGCCCGCGCGTGGAGAGGCGCAGCCCCCGGGGCTCCGCGCGCACCTGCCGGCCCGCCCCCGCCGCGCCGCGGGGCCGGGGACAGGCACCTGCCGGCGCCGCCGGGCCTCCCGCACCTGCGCCGACCCCCGGCCGGGCCGGGCCGGGCCGCGCGGCGGCGGCTGCCGGCGCCGTTTCTCGGCGGGCAGGGCATGGCGGTCCGCTGAGATGAAAGTGACCGTGTGCTTCGGGCGGACGGGGATCGTGGTGCCCTGCAAGGACGGGCAGCTCCGCGTGCGGGACCTGACCCAGCAGGCCCTGCAGCGCTACCGCAAGGCCCAGGAGAAGGTGAGGGCGCGGGCCCGCGCCTGCCCGCCCGGGGGGCCGGGCCATGTGCGGGGCCGGCCTGGGGGGTGAGGGGCGGCCGGGAGGGGGGCGGCGGCCGGCGGGATGGGGGCGGCCGGGTGACGGCCGGCGCGAGGGGTGGCCTGGGGGAAGGCCCGGGGCCAGCGCGAGGAGCGGCCGGGGGGTCGGTTAACGGCCGGCGGCAGGGCTGGGCTGGGCTGGGGGGGGCGGCGGCGGCGCTGAGGGGTGGGCTACCAGGCCCCGCCGTCGTGGGGCCCACGGGGCATGGTCTTGGTGGCGCCCGTTCCGCACGGGCCCGTGCTGTGAATCCCCCTGCCAGATACCTTGTGTGACGCTGGTGGGCTGAGAGCGTGTTCTACTCAGTTAACAAGCTAGCATGGCTTATTTTACATGTTTTAAGATTTCTTATGTTATTGCTGTGCATGTTGACTAACAAACTTGATACTGACACAAACCTAACTTGTTATTTCCATTAAAACTTGTGTTTTCTGGCATCAGCTGCTCTGTGTGGTGCTATCTGCAAGGACAGATTACTTCCTTAACGTGAAAGGAGCTCGAGATTTTCTTAGGTTGTACCTAATTGAGCATAAAAATACTTTTTTTCTTTTTCCTCCAAGAGGCAGGTGCTGAAGGCTAATGGGATACTGTTTAATATTGATGAAAGGCCTAGTGTTGCAAATACTGCTTTGTGACAGAGATTCCAGTTACAAGCCCTGAATTAAGGGCTTGCAGGATTGTCCATCCTCCAAAGACATCTGAATAAAAAGTACAGCCAACGGCTTATGGGATCTATTTTGTACCCTGTGCTGGTTTCTTCTGTGCCCAATCAATTGTTTGATATCCTGAGTGCAAAACTGGAAGTAAAATTCTTGTTCTTGCCGGTTTATTTTGAGAGAAACTTGCTACTGATATGTTAAATCCATCACGAACAGCTGAGGCTGCTCTGTGATAGAGATTATAGTGGTCACCGTGCTAGTCTTCCTGAGCAAGTGTAGTGCTTTAACCTGCCTTAAGATACATAAATGATAAATATTTTGTATGAAAAAATCTTTTTCCTAAAGAATATTGCATGTGTGTCATAACTGCAAAATGTTTACAGAATTCTTGGTGCTTGTTACGGCCAACAGTCAATGAGATCTTTTGCATTGAAGTATGGTTCAGAGTACTAAAATAGCGTATGGTCTCTGTTCAAGCATGGCATTTATCAGAAACAGAATTACTTTCAGCTGAGTTGAACTTAGAAATTTAAAATTTGATTTCAGCTTTGGTTTGTTCTTGTGATGACATTGGGATTAGTCTCATGATGATGGCTGAAAGGTGGCCTGCAAAGCTTTTGTATAAATACTTCAAATGCCTTTCCTTCTCTTTTTTTTTTTTATTCCTTTAGAAAGGAGTAGAAGGGTGTCTGCATTTCTAGGTAAGGCCCTGACTCTTCTAGAAGGCTCAATAAGCAATTTATAGGAGAGAAATTCCAACAACTTGAGAAAGGTTCAGATAAATGCCAGACATTTAAGATGTACTGCAGTCCAATTAGTTTCTCATGATTTTGTACCCAATTTGCTATTTAGGTAATATTTAAAGAAAGTTATTTTTATGCTAAGCAGTCATCTGCTATGTCCGCTTCAGTGTGAGGTCAAAATGATCCAGCCCTTCTCTATAGGACAGCCAGAGGCCAGAGTTCACATTTCTGACCTTGTTGTATTTCTTGCCTTTGCAAATAAAACTTTTTTTCTGGCTATTTCCTTATAGAAGTCCTGAGTTCCCTATTCTGCATTGTAGATGGACAAAGGGGATACAGGCCAGTTTGTTCAAAAATTGCTGATCACCTCGAGTAATGGTGATTCAGAGCTTGTACAAGGACGTGTAAAGAGGCAGGGTGGGGGAAGCAACCTAAGGACCTGAAAAATAGAGAACAGGTTTTCATTCAAGTCACTGAAGAAAGTTTTATGACTTGTGCACCCTCTCTCCCTCTGTTCACTGGAAATTTAAACAGTTCTCTTGCAGTGCTTTGATTAGTTGGTTTTCAGTCTACATGATTTGCAGTGGAACTAGCCAAAAAGATAAATTTTCTCTTATCTTGTCAAACATCACTCAGAGTTAGTGCTCTTTCCTGAGAGAAAATTTGGGGTTGGTAAAATAGATCATACAGAAGTCACAAACAATTTTATTACCTTGTGGAGAGTTTTTGTCCAATCTAACATGGATGGATTTGATGTTTTACTGTTTTCCTTCCATTAGCTTTCTAAAATTAACTTCCTTTAAAAAATGTAGAATCTTACAGAGAATGGGATTATCTCAAGATAATCAGCAGCTAAAATCTGCTGTGAGGTATGGGCACGTAAACAGGTTTATGTTAAAGATAACTGAAGATTTGTTTTTCTTTTCAAAATATTTAGAATGTTTGGAATACTATCTGTGGCAGAATGCTGCTGTTTCTGTTGGCATGTTAAGTGTTCTTTATATAATACTTTTTCAACTGTTAAAATCTTTTAAAAGAACAAAGTGGAAAATGGTATTGTTAAAGTGCCGAAAGTACTTGTAGAAGGGAGGAATATTGATACAAGGAATATCTTTCATAGTTGCAGAAAGGAAAATTAAAAAGGTAGCTAGGATACAAGCTTTGGGAAATTTTTATTAGTTATGGTACTGTCAAATACCACAAAAATGTGTGTGAGAGGCTCTGTATTTTGGGGGTTGATCTGGAAGCTAGTTTTGCTATTACACTGCAGTCACTTGTCTGGTAAAGGGGAAGATATGAGATTAGAATGTTAATTCATGTATATTGTAAAATATTTGAATTTCTGTGTATAAAAATAGCAAAATTTTTAATTGGTTTAAAGTACTCAGCACTTCTTTATACTTGTAGTGAGAGGAAAGTTGATGCAGTAAATGACTAAGTCTCACTTCTGGGAGACTCGGTAAATAGCTGAGAACTCTGCAGGCAGTTGCTTATTGTAGCCTGCTGCATTTTCTTAGCAAGTTTGATGTGGTTTCTTGGCTGGGCTGTGTTGGCAAGGTTTGGTCATGAAGGCTCAATTGCTCTGTTAACTAAAACAAAATACTGGGCCATTGTTTCAGCTGAAAAATCAGATAGTGATTATTTTCTGATGCTACTGAGCTTAGCAGTGGGTTTTAGAGGTACTGTTGCAGTTCTGAATGGGCAGATCTTGTCTGATTCACTGGAGGATACAAATAACTGTCTGGACTTGTGAACCATTGTCTGTATTACAGTATCAACTAAGACTTCTGTGCTCTGGGATTTCATGATGTGGATAGTCTTAGATGTTTAAGAAAACATTTTGTTGATCAGCTGCTTTGTGAGAATTGTAAATAAATTTTTGGGGAAATGACTGTCATCTCAGAAAGTAACTTGTGTTTCAGTGAAATGAAGTTTGGTGGAACTTTTTTGTGACTCAGGATCTGCTTTTGTTGCTCTTTAGTAATGTATGTGTTAAGGCTTCCTGCTGACAGGTAGATACAGTAGGATTAATGATTCCTTATTGTCAGCCCAGTCCCTTAGTATTTCTTGTGACTTGGTATTTTTGGTGCCTTGGGGAGCACTTGCATGTTATCTGTTGTATTTAGGATTCTTTGCTTGAGTGAGAGCAGATGTACTGCAAAATACTTGAGTTACTGTGCCTGTTGTTACTGTGTTTGCTTCTCTGTGGCTATAAGGAATAGCCCTTGGAAGCAAGACAAGGTATGTCGTTGCTTGTTTTACAGTGAATTGTGAGAGACCTTTTGTTTGGCTTTTTTTTTCCTGAGTATGTGGATGAGAGAGGGTGAAAGAGGGGTTCTGGGTCAGCACTGAAGGGTGAAGGTTCCATGTGCTCTTGTGGTGTTGTCTGGGTCTGTGTGGTCCTGTTGAAAGCAATTCCTCAATGCATACGGGGCTGAATGGATTCAAGCTAAATGCACCATTGTGCTCATATTTCTCCCCTTTGAAATGCCGCTCCCCCCAAGTAGGAGGCAATACTTGAATTACCAGCTTTGTAGTGAAGCCCTTGGTTCAGCTGGAGATGCTAGTTTGCTAACTCAAAGGCCTTTAATGCTGTTGGTATAGAAGGAGATGTACGCCCAGGGAAAAGAATGGCTATGAGACTAGCAAGTGAAATCCACAGTGACTTTTCTTTAAGCTGCAGTGAAACTTTTCCCAGGAAAAATGTATGAAAACATCTTGCTGCTCGAGATGTTCTGTATCTTTCTGGAGGAGCCAGAGATGGGGAAGTGGTGTTTATCATCTGTGTATCAATTTACTCATGTTTGCATGCATGGCGCTTACCTAGATGACTTGCTTGAAGTGACTCTCTGGCTGTCTGAGGTCTTGTTCATAGAAGCCAGTTGAGTGGGTGGGACATGGAAGCCATGTAGCAAAAATAATAAGCACTGCAATTTGTCATTTAAACATCAGTTTAAAATTTGTCATTTTAAGCACAGTTAAATTCTTGAGTGGCTCACTTTCACAGTCTTTGTGGGCCTCCCTTTGGGAATGCTGACACAGACAATCAAATATTAGATGAACTATCTTACAGGGACTTGATCTCCAGTTGTTACGGGCATTAGAGTGTGTGTTTCCACTGATGAGAATGTACAGAAGCCAGCAGTTGATTCTGGAATGGTAATGGTAATTTTAATTGGCGGTCCAACTGAGTAGGAAGCAATAAAATAGTGACTAAGTTGATTCAAGAATGGTGCATTTTTTATTATAGCGAAAATAGTGGGTTGTTTGCGCTGTATTGGCGATCTTCCCCAAATTAGATGCATTTCAAGAGCTAATGCTGCAGGTTGACTGTCTATATCGGTTGCTGATTCCTACTAATAAAATACTTTTCCCTTTTCTTTCTGTTCTTGCTTGCCCTACAACATGATAATTAGTTTTCTGGAATTATGTATTGCTGTTGTAAATCAGCCAGCAAGCAGAAGGAGTACTAAATGTTCTTGTAGTTTGTCTAAAAACATTGGGGGTAGGGAAAATGACAATTTATTTTGACTCCAAACTATGCTTACAAAAGTTTGCAAAAACATGACACATTTCTTCAGAAGATATGTGTGGAAAGTTTTGAAAGAAATCCTTTGTTATGAACATTTTTCTGTTTTGGGCAAATTGTAAGTATTTACTCCTTTATAAAGGCAGAGTAATGCAGTTGTATTTGTGCGGTATTTTTATCTTGGACCTGGTCTCTAGGTTTTTTTTTTCTATCCCAGTTTGTCTTAGAAAGTTATTTTATGCTCTAATAGGGATGGGGTTAATCCATAATATTTGTTTTACCAAAACTAAACTTTGTTTTTAAGTACTTTTTTGCTAGGAAATGTTTTAACTATTCATTCCCATATTTGTCTTAGTATTGCTCAGTCAGCTACAGTATGTTAGTGAGCTTTTACATTGTCTTGGAAACTGATGTATTTCAGTGAACAGTTTAATTATCGCTTCTGCATTCAGTCTTCAGGTTTGTCCACTATGATATCATACTAAAAAAGGAGATTATAACTTGATACACTGCTTTTCCATTACTGTTGTATGAGTTTATGGGTAACTGATTCATATATAGAAAGACAGGCTGTGTAAGTAGGGGGAGTAAAGAAAAGGGAAGGAGACAAATGATACAAACTCTGTTATTAACTTAATAACACTGGTGGTGATATTTCATTGAGACTGGAAATAGCTTTCAAGTGGCAGAATTTTGGGTTTCTTAATTTTCAGGATCACTTTCACAGTGATCCTCAAAAACTGAGAGGTAAGAATTGCCTGCCTTTTTACCACTTTTGCATAAAATGTCTGCTGCTGTGCTGCATCATAGCCACTAGTGTTGATGTAATGAGATTTTGGTAGATTTCCAGTCTCCTTTTCTCTTTCTAACAGGTGTTTATAATCCAAACAGAAAAACTGCCATTTGACTTAGTCAGACTTGTCATACAAAATGTCTTATAGGACATTATGTACTTACGTAACCTGAAAAAGAAATTTTTGGATCCCTTTGTTCTTTTTAAGAAGTAGACCTCTGCCAGTAACTTGGGCTTTTGGCTGAATATTAAGTTACCTGATGTTAAGGTGTTTCAGGGGAGCTCAGGTGAAGGGCAGAGCTGGATAAAACTGGTGGAAATTCAGTAGGCAAAATGAGAGTAACTCACCCTGAAAATATTGCAGGTCAGGCTTCAGTGTATACGATAATAGACTTTTCATTTTTGTCTCCCAGATCATTTTTATCAAGTTCTGAGTACTATTCAATTGTTATCACATGAGAGACACCAAAGATTTTGTAATAACTGAGTGTTAGAACAGTCATAGAAGGAAGACATTGAAGAGCATTACAGAGTTCTCAGTAGTGACTGCTTCCTATTGCTCTTTGCCTAGTTGAAGATGAACTCTGAGTAGTCTTGTATGAATTTGTGAAGAAGGAATTTAAACTCCAAATGGTATTTTTTGTGTATTTATTTCCAACTTGGGAAGCACCATGTAGTATGATAGTCTTAAAAAAAAAAAAAAAAAAAATTTCCTTCTGGCATAGGATGGAACCAGGAGGTGCTTTTGCTTGCTGCATAAAATTCAGCTTTAATATTTTTGCTACATATTTGAAAATGGAGGGTTGTGTTCTATTGGTATTTTCTTAAAAACTTAATGTTTTTGTTTTTAACAGATAGTTATTTGCAAATAATGGTTCATGTTATGTGACTATATTTTCCTCCTTACTTGTTCAGTATAATAGGTCAGTTGAATCGCACCATATTGTGCAGTCTTGCATCCTGCTACTGAAGCAGCAGATTTCCTCCGCCATTGAGCAGAACATTCTTTAGGCTTTCCTAATGATGCTAATGTCATAACTGCAGCTTTCCTAGGCGTGAAGACCTATTGCTTCATTATTGAAAACTCCCTCTAGCCCAATATTAAGATGCCTGCGTTTCATCCTTGATGAATATAACGCTAAAGGTCTTGAGCAATTAGTATCATTGAAAACAGATTGTGCTTTGTATTTTTATATTTCATTCTTGAGTCTTGCTTATGCATAAAGATGTACCCATTTTATGTCAGAGAACTGACGGAAACAGAAATGATGGGCTCATGTGAATGACTTCTTGATAGAAATGGACTTCTAAATTCCACTGACCAGATAGTGCCCTAGATACATTGGTAAACTGAGGAAGCTGCTTCATATGAAAAATTAGGAAAATCAGCATGTTACAAGAACTTTTGGAAGAGAAGTCTATGCAGTACTTGCGTAGTATCTTCCTTAATAAAAGCATTGTTTGTTCCCCTCAGGTTACATGTTGTTGTCGTAGGTCTATAAGTCTTATCATCAGTACTTTTTCTTACATAGGATTACTTCAGTAACTTATTTGTAAAGAAAACTTTGTATTAAAAGAAATTACGGATTGCACTGGATAGGACTTTTTTTGGACCGTTATCCTCATGTTAAAGAGGAAATATGTAAGATTTGATTCTGTAAAAGTTTTTTTTCTTATGCCTAGTGGTTGTGCTATAGACACCTCCATTAAGTGAACTGTTGTAATGTTTTAACGTCATCAAAATCTGTCTTACTTTCCAGTGTAAACCTGTAATTCTTATGCCACCAGTACATCCATTCAGAACTGATGGCTTTGCTTTCTTGTGGCAGGTGCCGTAGCACTACTCCAGTGCTTAGATTTGCTCTTGGGAATGCTCCTGAATTGCAAGGTTTAGACAAGTTGCTCGTTGGTTTCATGAGGATGCATTTATTGCTGCAGTGAGACCTTTTACTTCAATGCTTTTCTTTATTGGTTATTACATGTATGAAAAAGAAAACTGCAGAATGCTTGAATGAACATCCTTCTTACAGCTGGTAATAAGGATACCATTTGTATGAATGGTAGATAGGGAGGAAGATGAATGATTGTAGTCTAACAAAGACTGATATTTGGAATCACAGAATTCAATCTGATGGGTAGAGGCTAACAGCTGGCTCTGTTTGGGCTCTTTTTTTTTTTTTTTTCTGGCTAGGGATTCGACTTCAAAGATGAGGCTCCATTGAGCCAAATGGTTTTGCAGTACGGCTTATCTGATAGAATGTTTTCCAGATTCCCAACAAAATACTAGCTATTGGTGAATCTTAACATGCACCCTCCCTATCATTTTCCTTTACAAAAATGCAGTAATTTCTCAATCAGTAGCAGGAAATTGAGTGCTTAGACTAAAGGAGAATTAGATACAATCCAAAGAAGCTCTGAGACTTGCATTCCTGGAAAATTGTGTTGCTTTATTGTTTTCTTTGACTAATCAGTTCCTCTGTTCGTTTCTCTTCCCTAAAACCTTAGAAAACCTTCAGACTGTTGCAGAAGATACCTCATTCTCATCAGTCCATCAACAGCTGAGCTGATCTTTATTGGCAAACCTGAATATCTAAGTTACAGATTTTCTGAGAGGGGGAAAAAATTACTTTACATAATCACTCCTGTTTCTTTTATTTGGGTGTCAGTGTACAGGTGAACTAACAGTAGTTCCAGCTCCGAAGGGGTTAGAATCCAGCATGTCTCTATTTGGACCTTTGAAGCAGAGACCAGTCATAAATCCTGATGGGTTAATGCCCTGTATGTGGTGGATTTGTCCTGTGTTCGAACTCTGGAATGGACTTTGGGCATCCACCTGTAGGCCATCCTACAGTTGAGGATTATTTCCTGTGAAAGGTGCTGGTAAAGTAGTTAGTGTTTTCACATTTCCCTGAAAGCTACCATTACCATTACAAGGTTCTGTCCTTCCAGTAAGTAGATGGGTGATCTTTAGCTGCTACAGAAGGTGACTGGTTAAAAAGATGCATGTGCTGCTCTGCAGCTGTTCTCTTGGTTAGTGTGTCTGTGGGGCAGGCAGACTTAAATTAAATGCATCTTTATAGATGTCGGTGATGTCCATATAGAGGTAGCTCCTTATTTATGTTTCTCCTCAAACTAGAAGTTTGGAGGGCATATCGTCTTTCCTAGTCTTTTTCCTTTTTTTTGTTAGTCTTGCAGTGCTGGGTGTCATTAATGGTGGTAAGGCCAGTATTTCATGTAGAGGGTTTGGGGTATAATTCCACCATTTTCCTATGTTTTAAGGAGTCTGTCTACTATGGAATATAGGTACCATTCACTTCACTTCCTGTAGGTCAGGCATTTTTTGTTGAATTCAGTTCTTAGTGGCACGGTTTGCCTGCTGTGACCTTTGCCTAAACTGTCTATGATAATTTTTTTTAGTAATCCCCTGTGATACTCATTTGGTGCTGAATTTGATGGATAGTATTCTGAGTGTTACAAAGCTTTCCGCTAACATTCTCTGCTTGCCAACTTTTTTATTTCTGAGCACAAGCCAGATTGCAAACTTAAGGCTTAAGACTTTGCTGTTAGTGGAAGTGTTGGCTGTAGACTGATTTGGATACAGACCTTTTATAAGTGATGAGTTTTACGAAGAAGGAAGATAGTATGTGACCTGGAACTCTGCTTAACTAACTTCTCCCTCCATAGCTTTTCAGAATTGCATGTGCTAACACTGCAACTCCTGCCTAGAGGTCAGTTGCAGAACGTCTTTCCTGTGGATCCCTGGTTGAGCAGCTATTGAAATTCTCATTCTGCCAGCTGTAACCTTTTCTATGAGGCTTTCTTAACTAGTTCAGTAAGGATTCTGATGGAGGGTTCTCATTTCAAAATTTTTGTTGGATTTATCCTAGATGCTAAACACCACAAAGGTAGGACAGAATTACAGTAGTGCAGACATAGGGGAAGCAATAAACAAGGCTACTTGTGACAATGTGTCTGTAGCTCTTCTAAAAGTAGAAGTAATTCAGGGGTTCTACAGATCTGATCAAAGTGAGTTTGCTGTTTTGCAGCAGTTTAAGCCTTGAAAGGCTTAGTCATACCTTTTCCCTTTCACGGGTGGCAAGGCCTATGCAGTTGTGCAATGAAAACTTCTTCAGTCTATCCAGGACAAAACCAAGTGGGTAACTTCCTCTGTTGATCCTCTAGCCTGTGTCATACTTTGTTGTCAGTAAATTGGATGATTGTCCTGCTTCTCACCTGTACATTTTTAACCTGAAACAAGCTTCTGCTTTGAAAATAATCTTCCATTTGCTACTTAAGTTATTTCTTTAAAGAAGTTGTTATTAAGTATGTTACTTTTTACTTGAACTGTGAGTTAGTCTACATGAAAGCCTGTATGGAAACCAGAAGTCATACAGGAAGATTTTTGCTGAGTAAAGACTCCAGAGGGCTTTCATTTAGAAAAAAATACCAGTATTCGTTAAGCTTGAAGGAAAAAATGAGGCAAATACATTATTGCATCAATTAAATGTCTATATATAGTGAACTCTATGAAAATGCAGTTTACCTCCAAACCATGTTCCTTCCACTCACATTGAGTTAAAAAGTTGTTGACTATAACAATGATTTTTAAGGTATAGCATTTTTTTCTAATAAATAAAATAATTGGCTATAGTAAGGGGTTGTCAGCAACCTATTGGATTATTTTTACAAGCTGGCTTATTTCATACTGAGTAAGGACAACTAAAGCTGAGGAAGTATCTGGTCTGCTCTAGTATGCCAAATATGCGGCATACTTTGCTTTGACTCATTGAATTCAATTGTATTTTCTTCAGGTTACTCACTTTTCTGAGATTTTCTATAGAAATTGTCTTTGTCTTTTCCTCTAGGTTGCCCTCCTCCTCCCCCTTCCCATTCTGTAGGATAGGTTACAACAGTATACTAATATCGCATTTACTTTATTGGCATATTTTTTCAGAAGTCTGTTTCTAGCAGTTGCCTTATTTAACGTATATGTCATGTTTTTTTTAGCTGATGTTGGAAATTTGGCTGTCATCTTGCTTCTGGCACCTCAACCTGTTCTTTGCCCAAAGAATAGAAGATTGGAAAGGAGATTGCTTCCTTGAATTCAATCTTCCCATGTCTTGCATGGGCTAGAAAGACTTGCTGAGATTTTTCCAAGGACTGAAGGGAGTTAATATGCTCAGCTCCCACAGAATTAGACTCATTTGAAAAACCTAGCTGCTGCCAATTCACAATGAATTTTCCCCTGCTGGCTGTAATGAACGTATCCTGAACAAATGTTTCAGGAGTTCCTGACATTATAAGCTACAAAAAGAAAACTCCCTGAAAAGCTGGAAACGAAATAGTTGTGTTGGGCAACAAAAAGGAGAAGGTTCATTGACATTTTGACATTGTGCATAGAGAAAGACCAATGTTCGCATAGTAGTAGTCATGATGCAGGCTTTGTTTAGACTGCTGTAAAAAGGGAAGATAGATTTTTTTTTTTCTTTTCTTTTTTGAGGGGGGGAAAAGTAGATGTTCGTGTGTGTGGGGGCAAAAAAAAAAAAATTAGGGTCTGTCCTGTCAATGATAAATGATGACTCCTCTATGTTAGGCAAGAAGATTAGCACTTGAAAATCCAGAGAGGTCTTCTGTATTAATGTTTCAGGAACAGTTACTTGGCTAGCTTTCATTCAGCTGCTGACTGATGGGAGATACTAACTTTACCTGAAAAGCCCTCATAGAAACCACTCCACTGGCTTTACAAATAGCAAAATTAAGAATTCATTTTTGCTCAAAATATTCAATGTAACTCATGCTTGAAAGAACACTCATGGCCTATGCATTTTAAATATATTACTTCTGAGGGTTTTCTTCTCCTTGTGATTATTACTGTTGTATTCAATCCACTTATTTTTCGAAACTGTCAACAGAACAAAATTGCTCTAAACTCTTATCCTTTTCATATATTTCCACTTGAAGTAAGATGGATCAGATGGGAGTGTGCCAGTGTTGACCCCTTAATCCTTGAGTCTGGAAAAATGTTGGTTTAGGCCATCTTCCGTTTAAATTAGATTTTGTGTGTTGTGGGGGAGTAATTGCAGCAAGTCAGAAACTGAAAGGAGTAGATGGTTTTCTTTTGTACATGCAGTGTGCCTTTTCTTATTAGACCTTTCATGTAGCATTAAAAATGTAGTGCTAAAGTTGGACTGCGTCAGCCCACAGCAGGGGGGTTGGACTAGATGACCTTTAAAAGTCCCTTCCAACCCAAACTATTCTGTGATTCTATGATCCTTCTCCTCACTTCCTTATCCCAGCTCTGTGCTAGCTGTACTTGCAATGTGTGTGGGGTTTTTTTGGTTCATTTGGGTTTTTTGGGGTATTTTTTTTTTGTTTTACTGCAGCAACGTTCACTTCCATTTAATTCTGAATAGAGGCCGAATACCCACTTTGGTTCTGATTTTTAATATATCATGAATTTTGCAGTTATGTACGTTGACATCGTATTCTTTCTTGTCTGGAAGAAAAAAAAAGATATTCATTGCTATCATTGTTTTATTAAATAAGCTATATTCAAAGATACTAGGACAACACTAGGTAGGTCTTTTTTGGTTACTTCAGATGTTTCAAATGTAACATACATCTGGCAGTATACACACACAGTTTGTCTTGGTATGACACAACCGTCTTTTGAATTCAACGAAAGTGGAGGAGTCTGGCCTATTGTTCATACTGCAGTTCATTAATGGCTGTAGATATGAAATGAGCATCTCACTAAATGGAAGTCTTGGTCAACCTCTGACTCTTGCCTTAAAGGTTTGAGAATAGACAATATGAAAAAAATACCAGCTTCTTTCCAGATGGCTGAATGCTTGATGTGTCTTTATGTTTAGCTGTCATTCAAACGTGAATGCTGTAGTGATTATAAGTGTCTTCCATTTTTCTGGTTTGAAATGATCCCTTTTATGCATTGTGTGTTTAGAGATTAACTGTTTGGCTTATCAATAGGGATTTTAGAGCAAAAAAAACCCCAACTTGATGGTATAGCAAAATCCTGGATGTTAGTGTTCATAAGCAGACTTTACAGTGCAGGTCTTAGCTCCACATAACCATGTTGCACACAGTACTTGTTTTGAAATAGGTTGTAGTGGACTATTTACATTCTTCAAAATGTTGTTATTTTGGTTTTGAAATATCTCGTGCATGATAAGTTTCATACTAGTGGTTTTTATTAGTGAAAAATTTTTTTTCTGCAATCTAGGGGGGGAAAGTGATAGAGGAGGCTTTGTGGGAAGGAGTTTCTTTTAATTGGGAAGAAAAACGAAAGCTAGATTTAGTTTTTAAACTATGAGTGTGAATCACACTTTCTACATTATGGTTTTAGATAAATATGTGTGTTAGTTACAAGTTACTGAAAGTTACAAACTGCAATTTAATGATCAAATTGTTTAATACTGTTGTAATCTTTCTGAAGCTCACTTAATGAATTTTCAGGCTCTTGTTGCTTTTTGTTTTGGAGCCTAACTTCATAGTTAGTGTAAGATACACCTCTAATAATGCAGCCAAAACTGTTGCAGGCCAAATCACTTACCTTACGTGACCATTATACTGGCAAATTCTGATGTTATCATTTTTTCTTTTAACTGACAATGGCTGTTTCCTTACTTAGCCATTTAAAAAAGAGAATCAACTGCTTCATTGCATGTGCTGGTTTCCTTTTTCAGGCACCACACATAGTGATAAAATTTAGTGAAAGTAGATCCAATTACTTTGCTGAAAAGCTTTCAGCATCTTGTGGCTGAACTCATCAGTGACTGGCTCTCTACCTGTGTTTGTGTGTGAGAGTTGGGGAACTGAGATATAATCACCTCTGTTAATGAGAAGGTAACATTACACTGGAAGTCCTATTGGCAGTACATTGTGACAAAGCATTCCTGTAACCTGGTTAGCCTTGAGCATTTTTGTGAATAATGGCTATGTTATGTCCTGTTTGCTGTAGGCATTTCAAACAGGTCTTTGTTTAATTTTACAGTGAAGTCTTCTGGAGGTGCTTGAGCATGGCATAATATGTGGAGCCAATGTATGTGGATACAGTTGTGGAGCCCAAAAAGAATGAATGAGGTAGCTGACTGAAAAGTAAATTGGACTCATCTGTATGAGTGATGGATGGCATCAAGCTGCAAATGAAAAGGAAGGTTGTACTGGCATCTCAGGACTGTTGCAAAATATATGCAAATACAGCATTTAATCAAGTGTGCTTACCAGCTGTTGTTTTCATTTGAAGGTTCTTGTGGGGTTGTACTGACTGGATTAAAATTGTGTAAGGAAAGTTTCCATGTGGTCCTCCTGCAAGCTCTGCAAAGAAATTCCTGGTCAGAGGGTTGGAGAAAGGTGCCATAAAACAGTAACTGGAACACGTGCCTCAGGTGTAATTTTCCACATTTGAGCTGAATGCTCTACTTACCTGTTTGTTACCTGTTTTGCAGTGACTTTTATTCTGCTTTGCCGCATTCTCTTTTCTTTTAAATCTCTGAAGCTGTTCCTTCCCAACTCTTTTGTTGGGAAGATACTTGGAGGAACAGGAGAAAGCAGTTCTTTTTGCCCTTCAGGATAAGGGGCAAGGCGAGGGAACCCTTCTGCACACTGGTGGTATTGAATTTCAATGAAAGAGTGAATAACCTCATTTTCTTCTTTGTTGTCTTCTATCTGGCCAAAATCCACTTCACGAGATGCGGTTAGGCATATGGCATGAAGTTTTGATGATGTGTTAATTCTGGAATGTTCTGTATTTTCAGTCAGGTGAAGGTGGAAGTTGATCTCAGGAGTGAGAGAATTGTCCTTGTTTGGGTTTTGTCCAGTTCCATCACTTGGTTCTGCCAATATGATTAGAGGTAGAGGTCTTTTGGGCTATTCACCAGGTGTATTTGCTGTATCTCAGAAGTCAAATACTAAAACATCAATATTGTACTGTGATAATATAAATTTTATTAATATAACACAAAGTGTAAGAGATTATATAATAATTCCCATGGTGTAATATTATGCTGGTAAATATTTTTATTACTTTTTAAACTTTCTGCTCATTTTCTTTCAAACAATAGCCAGAACCAGTGAAGATGACTAATCTTTATGGAATTAGGCAGTGCTTGCCTGTTAGTTGTGCCTTCAGAACATTCTTGACCCAGTCATTTTTGCCACTGAGAGGTAAAGGGAGGAGGGAGGCTGGTTAATTTGGCATTTCATGTGAGAACATAGTGGCATGTAACAGCTTCATCTAGTACAGACCTTGCTCCAACACTGGTATGGCTGAAAATCCTTTCTTTCCCTCCCCGCACATCCAATTCTTAGTTGATCTATTACTTTCCACCACCACCTTTTTTTTTTTTTTTTTCTCCCCTTTCTCTTGTAATGAACTTACTTCTGCCTCAAAGGGACTCTACTTACATTTTCAAATACTTCTAATGCTTTGGGTATTTAAAACTACCTTGACTGTCTCAGCATCTTTCTAGCACTGGGGCCTACAACTGTCCCTAATGGCTCTATTTTGCAGCTCTGTGACCAAAGCTACTGTGAAAGGTCATGCGTTTCCTCTGTCTTCTGAGTGAGGAAAAAGACCCCAAATCCACCCTTAACACTTCTCTAAAGAGAGCGATGAACTGTAACTGCTAGTAGCCTGTCAGAGAGTGTGGAGAGAACTGATCAGGGCTGATATGGGAAGTGGTACCGGTGGGAATTGGTGCCATTGCTGCAATGCACCAGCGTTGGAAGTGTGAGAAGACAGTGGTGGTCTGGGGTCTGACTGGCCTTACTGACAGTGCAAGTCTGCCAACCTTCTGACAAAGTTCCTCCCCAGGCTCTGCTTTGGTGGTTGATCCATGCAGGAAATAGGATGGCACTGCAACAGAAAAGTCCTACTGTCTTCTGTGAAATAAGTGAAATACTTTCGTATGATTGAGGGAGAGGATTTTTTTCTTCCAAAAAAATATGTAATGGCTTTCTATGTGGAATTAAGGATATATTTCTGTAACTTACTACTGTTTTTTATTACTTGAGCTTTGTCTAAAGCTCGGTTTATGTTATAAGGTTTTACAGGATTTCAGCATACCTGATCTGCAGTGTCTTGCAGGCATTTGTATTCTGTTGCGCGGGAGTTTGGAGTCTGCTGTTACTCAATCACATGTTTGAAACTCCCAGCTGCTTCTGATAAGCAGTCCCATGTCAGCTGCAAATACATTAATCACTTTGTCAAAGGAAGGCCTGAACAGTTGTAAATAAAATAATCTTAGATAGTTTCTAGATGCAGAACTGAAGTGGTGGCTGCTCTTATTGTAGAAGCTGAGCCACTTATCATTTTTTATTCAAGATCTTTAGTGCTGAGTTTGTTAGAAACTGAGTTTTGTGAGTTTACAGCCAGCCTGTGTTTTTGTTATCTCCAGCTGTATTGAATGGTTTGAATTTAAGGTATCTTCAGTTTTAGTTGGCAAAATAACAATGTTGTTCACTCACTTAACCTGGACTTTGCTTTTGAAATACAGTAGTCTTGTACATGTCTGCCTTGTTTTCTTAAGTTGGTTTTTTTTTTTGTCCTCATTTCTGTGTGAAAAATGGGTGGTAATTTGAAGGAGTAGCTTTATAGTTCTGTGTGCTCACTTTAAGTTGGATTTTAAGAAATCATGACTGTGGTCCCTCAACCCCCCAGTGTTACCTTCAGTTATCAAACAAAAAGCCAGACTCAATGCTAATTAGTTATTTGCCAGGTGCCTGTAGCTGTGTAGCAGTTTGCTTATTAGCATAACAATACTACTCTGAATATTGTAGCTAATATTTGACATGGAGAACTTGGAATATGAAAGTTAAAGCTTAAAATGATGTTGTTTTAACTTAGAGATGTTTTGTTCTGGAGTTGTTCTGTTAACTTACATAGGGGTGAGTCTTTTGTGTTTCTACATTGTTGAAGCAATCTAGTCTAATGGGCTTGATGAGCTAAAGGATATTCTTAGTTTATAACTGAAGATCAGTTTACACTTGCATTCTTGCATTTGTGTAGTTATCTTGGATTCAGAGCCTGGCATACAATGCACTCCAGTTTCAAATGAGACTTTAAGGGGAGGGTTTTTTTGTAGTAGTTACAACTGCAGTGTGTGGATGTCTTTGTCTAAATGTGCGTCCAACTATCTTTGCCTGTTCTGGTTTTGCATGCTTGTTCTTCACTGAAATATTCTTCTTAAATGTCAAATGTTGGAGTGTAACGTAAAGGTGGGCTAAGTGATCCCTTTACTGATGTATTCTCTACATCATATTTTATTTTGATAATATTCAGATAGTGGGCCATATTCAGAGAGTGGTTCTCATTCACATTCAGATTCAGTATAAAATCAGAATGCTCTTATTTTTGAAGGGTTCCAGTGCTGCAAATCAAATCAAAGTTTGAGTGTAATTTAAAATGTTCTGGGTCATTTTGGATTTATATATCTGTGCTCTGACTATTGGACTGTTGGGAATTCCATGCTAGGGATATCTCTGCATTTTTTTTTTCTGTTTTCCTCCTGAGATCTAATGTGTGAGATAGGTATTTTTTTCCCCTGCATATTCAACTGCCAGGATAAACCAACTTTCTCTTCTTTCTGCTCTCTAGTGATAGAGGAGTTCACTAAGCGAGCAAATAACTACCTTCCCTGCCTTGTGAAAAAAGGAAAGACTTTCTTTTCTAGTCCTATTAGTTTCTCAAAGCATAATAATTTAAAGATGGCTAAAGAACAAAAAATATTCTAGTCCCTCTTTGCAAACACTGTCTCTGAGGGGCAGAAGAGATTCACTGTCCCTCTGTTGTGCTGTGGCCTGCAGTATGCAGGTGTCAAGTGACTCCGGTGGAGGAAACCTGTTCACTGTGCTCCCTTTGCCATGCTTTATAACCTGTCTGAAGAACTTTCTGTGTGTTTTGTGTTCTATTGTTTGTCTTCCAGGAGCTCCGAGCAGGTTCGTTATCTTAAAATGTGAACTGGGACACTTCTAAAAAATGAAACTGAGGTGATAACCTGCATGTCAGGTTGCTTGTAGCAAGCATCTTTGCCTTGAGAGACAGCCCAAGATGGAAGCTCTCTGATGTCTAAGCATGTCTTGCTGTAAGGAGGTGGCTATTATAACTTGTAAATGTTTGTTTTTTCCATCTACTCAAGAAAAACAGAATGTGTTAATTGCACATGCAAATGAATCACAGAAGGAAAGAGGAAGAAAAAGAATATGAGAAGGATGAGTTTCATTCATCCAAAATGAAATTTGGTGTACGGTGGTGTGAGGAGGATAGGTGAAGGAGACAGAAGTGGTTATCAGTCCTTGCTCATGCTGTTGTGTTTTGACTTGTAGTCATAGTAGTACCTAGTCCTGTTAATTTCTCTGAGCATAATCATTTGAAGATGGCTAAAGATCAAGAAATATTCTAGGCCCTCTGGTGACTAGGGATTGACTAGCTATTTTTTGGACCATTTAGCACATTAAATACAAAGCGAATAGTGAGCTGTGCTTATGCTGTGTTAGCCTCATTCCAAAGACTAAAAATAAACTGTGCTTTCTGGTTGTCAGCTGTGTCTGCCTGCACTCAGTAGTCCCCTTGATTTCAAAGAAAAACAAGAGAAGATTTTTCTGCCCCTTCCCAGATGGGTAACAGTTTTTCTGTCACAAGCCTGTGGTAATCCACAGGCCTTATGCATGAATTGTTTGGTTGTCTTTGTTTGTTTTGCTCTTTCCACTCAGATCCTTAAGAGCCAGCAAGGCAAACAGTGCAAGCAGACTTCACAAAAACTGCAGATGTGCTGAGATAAAACCAACCTTAGTGACAAAGATAAATCTGTTTCTCTACTGACCTGATCTGGTTAGAGTTCCCATTTTGACATCAGGTTTTTAGCACCTTCAAAGACAGAAACTTTTAAAATTGTGTATTTAAATTGACCTTACGTAAAGATTTTTTTTTTCCGGCTTTCCTACTTTATAATTGCACCATTTAGCAATATCACATCCAATGATAATTTAAAAGAAAAATGAAAAAAAATTGGGGGAAGGATAAGTTTTCACAACTAGTCTTGAAAGATAAAGTAAATGAATCTAAGCAAAAATCTAGTGTGTGTGAAAATACATAAAATGAGATTTTTTTAAAATTTATTTTTTTAAATCACTTGCTTACATGGAATAGCTTCCTCAGCTGTAGTCTAAAAGCAGATCTTCTAAACAGTAGGGCAAATTGTGTTGTTTTGAAAAAAATTATTGGTTCAGCTCATACTTGAATGTTTAATTTATTCCTGTTAGGATGAGTAAAATTTCTTCTTCTGTGTTGTCTTACTGTGTGAAGAAAACCTCTTAACCTCTCTGAAAATCAAAATGTGTGCTTTGACCAGAAATGAAGCATCATGGATATATTATTTAGACTGGCTTTACTTCCTGTGATCTCTCATTTTATTTCCTGTATCGAAATCAGGACACGTAAGCTGACGTGAACCAGGCACGAACAGATCAAGTGTGTCCTTCTCCAAGAAATACCCATGTTAAAAAGTATTTTGATCTTTTGAGAGGTTCAGGTTTTTTGTGGTTGATGTGTTTTTAATCCTCGTGAAAAGATCATCTGTGATGCTCATTTGCAGGTAACATTTTGCTTTTCAAAAAAACTTCTGATTTAAGGATTCTTCTATTACTTTATTTCCTATATGTTCTGTATGCATGCAGTTACTTAAATTTTTGTTTTGAGAGTCTTAACTTGAACTTGGAAACAGTTCAGTACACTGAATTAATAAGGGAGGCTTACTAAGGAGAAATTTTAGATAGGAGTTGGCTGCTAGTGTGATAGGATGATACCATGCTCAATAGCTATGTTGTAATCTAGTATTCTTTTAATTTTATTGAGGTAATTGGTCTAAGATTCCTTAAGTTACTGTTAGACGAAAACTGATCATAGAATCATAGAATCATTGAGGTTGGAAAAGACCTCGAAGATCATCGAGTCCAACCGTCGACCCAACACCACCACCCACTAAACCGTGTCCCTAAGTGCCTCATCTACTCGTCTTTTAAATACCTCCAGGGATGGGCACTCAACCACTTCCCTGGGCAGCCTGTTCCAATGCTTGACCACCCTTTTGGTGAAGAAATTTCTCCTAATATCCAATCTAAACCTTCCCTGGTGCAACTTGAGGCTGTTTCCTCTCGTCCTATCGCTTGTTACTTGGGAGAAGAAACCGACACCCACCTCGCTACAACCTCCTTTCAGGTAGTTGTAGAGAGCGATGAGGTCTCCCCTGAGCCTCCTTTTCTCCAGGCTAAACAACCCCAGTTCCCTCAGTCGCTCCTCATAAGACTTGTTCTCCAGACCCTTCACCAGCCTCGTTGCCCTTCTCTGGACACGCTCTAACACCTCAATGTCTTTCTTGTAGTGAGGGGCCCAAAACTGAACACAGTGTTCGAGGTGCAGCCTCACCAGTGCCGAGTACAGGGGCACGATCACTTCCCTGCTCCTGCTGGCCACGGCTTAGACAGGTGGACTCTGCGCTGGGTAAAAAACTGGCTGGACGGCCGGGCCCAGAGAGTTGTGGTGAATGGAGTTAAATCCAGTTGGCGGCCAGTCACGAGCGGTGTTCCCCAGGGCTCAGTTTTGGGGCCAGTCTTGTTCAATATCTTTATCAATGATCTGGATGAGGGGATTGAGTGCACCCTCAGTAAGTTTGCAGACGACACCAAGTTGGGCAGGAGTGTTGATCTGCTCGAGGGTAGGAAGGCTCTGCAGAGGGACCTGGACAGGCTGGATCGATGGGCCCAGACCAATTGTATGAGATTCAACAAGGCCAAGTGCCGGGTCCTGCACTTCGGCCACAACAACCCCATGCAGCGCTACAGGCTTGGGGAAGAGTGGCTGGAAAGCTGCCTGTTGGAAAAGGACCTGGGGGTGCTGGTCGACAGCCAGCTGAATGTGAACTGTCAGTGTGCCCAGGCGGCCAAGAAGGCCAATGGCATCCTGGCCTGTATCAGAAATAGTGTGGCTGATTTTAAGAGGCCCTCATGTAGCAGGCAGTGGTGTCCTATCCCAGCCTGATGAAATGTGTAAGATCTTTGTGATTACTTCAGCTATGTACTTAAATGTGTTACGGTCATATGATACAGCCTATAATTTCAAAAGCATTTACTCAAGTAGTTTGATTGGACCTCTTCTTGCAGAAAGGGAAATGTGAGAGAGCAGCTCTCGCTGAGTTACGAGTGTTACAGCTATGAGTTCGGTCTCTTCGTTGGCAGATGCCTTCCTAGTAGGAAGCTGACAGATGCAAACACTGCTCAAAATGATGTCACTGTCAAAATTGTGGGTTTTTAAAACTTCTTTTTTGCTTCACTTTATGGCTTATGGTAAAGAACAGATTCAGGGCTACATGCCTGTAACTGTATCAGCTGAAATAAAAATGCCCATGCTATTTGCAAATACTATGGAAAAGGAGGCGAAGTTATGTTTTGGTAGTGGGGTTGAAAGCTTGTTAGTCAGCCCTGCTAAATTTACTGTTAAAAGTAAAGAATTTTCTTGTATGTACTCAGAAGTTTGATTGCTTGGAAGTAACTTCTTCCTGTTCTCCATCACCCCACAGTTAAGGCAGAATTCCGCTCTTAAGATCCTTTCTTAGGTGGCTTTATTTTTATAGTACTTTGTTTTATCTGGAAGGCAGATTAGGAAGCACCTTTTACAGTCACCTTTCTAGGACTATTTCTACTGTATGGCCTTCTGTGTTTCCCATAGTTTTATTGCTGGATGCTTAAAAGCAGTTTCTTTCTGAGCAGACTACCTTTTGTCCTTTGCCCTTGCCTCAGCTTTAATTTCTGTCTTTGCACTCAATCAGCATAGATCTTTTTCTTGAATATTACTGACATGAGAGAATGTGTGTCAGTTCAGCTGGTAGAAGGATATAAAGAAGTTTATCTTCTCTCTAGCATCTTAAAGCATTTTCATTTCTAATGCAAGCAGATTCAGAGTTTTGGTGAAGGACAACAATAATACTATGGAATACATGAGGAATCTTTTTTACTATCTCACTGTGCTGTAACATGTTTCTATTCCTTGTATTTTCTTGAAGGTTTCTGCTGCTTTTGAATTTCTAACTAGAAATGATTAAAAACATCTTGTTTCATTTTATGCAGCTGAACTATAGAGCTATAAAGACAATGTAATTAATTCCAGGTAAGAATTTATTTTCAACAGTGAGAGCTAGAAATGTGGGTTTGTGACTTACTCCATTGTACTGTAATGCAAACTAAACTCTGGAAGCTTCCTGAGCAGTGAAACCTAAATGTTGCTTTTTCTCTATTTTTGGAAGTTTGTGAAAAGAAGACCTGATTTATACTCCATTGGCCTTCATATAGGGAGGCTTATTTGGGTCTGGTCAGTGCTAGGACCCGCTGAATTCAGTAAATGGCTGGAATAGACTTAATCTCTTGTGCAGAAAGCTGTTTGTCTTTGCTTTTTACAGAAGGTTCTTGTGTTTGCTTTTATTCCTTAAAAATGTCATCTCTGCAACGTACAATATTGTTACAGAAATGATACAGTTCTACTACTTCAACTGTCTTCATATGTATGAATGTAGTTCTTTGCCTGCTAGAAGGATGGGGTGTGATACATTTTTATTAGGGTTTCTCTTAAGTTGTATAAGGATGTTCAAGTCCATGTACCTTGTGTTGTTGTTGAGATCTAACCATTCAGCTCTAGATCATTCTTGAGAAATCCCTCTGCTGTGACTGAGGAATATTTAACAACCAGCAGTGATTATACGCTTTTTGCTTCCTGATCAGCTGTGGATCTTGGGAACTCCGTATTCACATAAAACAGAGCCCCACCTCTACTACAGCTGATGGTGGCAGCCCAGTTGCTGGCAGTTGAAATGCAGTCTGACTGGAAGTACCACTTCAGGCTTGTTTGGAGGTGGCTATGGTAAAAAAACAAAAAATGCTAGAGGCTATTCTACTTTAGCGATAAGTTTTGAGAAGGATTTGGAGATGAAGTTTGAGGCTGTGACCGATCTCATCCATCTGTTCCTCTCCAACTCCCTTTTTGTACTCTGCTCCGGAAGCTGTGGTTTGAGAGGAACTAATACTTAGTGCTATTTGGCTGTGGATGGTGATACATCATGTAGCCGTAGCACGTTTGTAGAAATCATTAAATACTTATTATATATTGGGAGGTAATGGATCACATTGCAATATACAATCTAAAAATAATTAAATGGTAGAATATCTCTCTCTTACTGACCTTAAACTAAAATATCCCCTTCATCAGGAGATAGGTTGGGATTGTGGGGTTTTTTACACTGTTTAAATGACAGAAAACAATGTAGCCGGAGTCCAATCCTTCTCCCCAACTTTGACCTAGCACTTATTCTGTCGCTGTGGGTATGGAACAGGCATATGTGATTTCCATTTTTTAAATACCTCCTTTTTCATGCTGTATTTCATTGAAGTCTATTTGCTTTAGTGAAGTAATAATGTGGAGAATGTGGAGGTGCTTCTGAAATATCAGCCTGAGTAGTAATTGTGGGAGGAGTCTTACTAAGTCATTCCTACTTCTGAATTTTTCAGTGCATCCTATCTTTACCATATTTGAATTAAAAATTCCAGGTTAGGGATTACAATTAATTTCATGCATTCTGCACAGCAGAACAAATAACAGCACCAAACAATAATTAATTCTGAAATCATTAAGTGGTGTTGTTTATTTTATTGATGGGCCACCTGAAATATATTTAAACTTGTTAGGATTCTCTTGCTTGTTAACAGTCTGAAATATGCTAGATGAACTGCAACATTTATAAAGTATGTTGCTTTAGTTTTCAGAAAACTAGACTGACGCTTTCTTATTTGAGTTTGGAACAAAGGAATCAAAATGGTGCTCCAAGTTTTTGATACATTCAAAATGTGTATCTATAGATGTATATAAAAAACTAATAATAAATGGGAGTGTCTTTAATTACAGACTGATTGGTCTTTCTCTTGAATGTGTGTTTGACTGAAAATAAATGCATAGAAGAATTCTTGAACCTATTTTAGACTATTTGAACACTGAAGGTGTTGCATTAGATGGCAACAGTTAAGTTAGGATTCTGTGACAACATGTTAAAACCACTTTTTTTAATTTATGTCACTTCTCTGCCTACATTGCACTTGTGCATTCATGTGACCTGGCTTTAATTTAACATTTGGTAAATATTTGCATAGTAATTCCTAAAGTGTTCTCCCACACATAAAGGAAATGATGATAAACAGCTTTTAAGTGGCTTGATGTTAAACACAAACATGACTTGCAGCCCTAAGGTAAAATGCACATTAGAGTAACTGTTCAATATTCATTTGGGAAGTGCTGGTATGTGTAATACCAGGTAACTTACTCATACTTTTTCTTTACATGTTTAGATGTTTCTGTTGTATACTTCAGCTAAACTTCTGCGTAAGGGGGTTATGCCATGTAGTAAGAGAACTTCTCCCCACTCATGCTGTTAGGATTTTTCGGAACCGTTTTGAAGAAAACCTGTAGATGTGTTTTCTCCTAAATGACCCTGCCAACAGGAGAGCATTTAGGAGTACAGATAGATGGCAACCATACTTCAATGCTGTCCAGAGCTTCTAGGCTGCCATTAGTGTTTTATTTTTACAAGAGAATCACTCTTTTGTTTTTCAAAACTAATTCTTTCTTCTTGGGCATGTGAACTTCCAGTGATGATGGTTGAGGAGAATTTGGGAGGAATCATTCTAGACACTGTCACTCATTAGAAGAGGACTTTAATCTCAAACTAGAAAACTAGAACCTCGCAGTTTAAAAAAAAAAAAAAAAGTTGTCCTAGCATTTTAGAATACAGTTTGTACACTTTTTTGCTTTATATTTGGTAGCTTTCTCAGCAAGTGCCTTCTCAGTATGTCCTTAATCAATCCCTTCCCTGAGCAAAAATGGGATAAGTGTAATCTTATCCTATATTGTTTATAAACTTAAAAATCCAGCTTTTTCTGCTTTCAACAGGTAAGAAGTGTGATTTTCATTGAAGCAAACATATGCAAGCTGGGATCAACCCTTCGTATGTCTAACATTGCAACAGCCTATCACCTCTGTTACTAGTGTTACTGGGTTATGACTTTCCTTTCAGACCTTTCAGAAAATACTGTAGAAGAGAATATTGTTTTGCAAGAACTCCAGTGACTTACTTTATAAAGTTACTCTGTTACTTTGGAAATGTAGTCTCCTGCCTCACGGTTTTAGAATATATGGAAACCTGAAGTGTTGATGTTCTTTGTGATTGTAGTATCTTACTAAAACGTAAGAAACTTAAAGTAAGACCATACCTTTCTAAGGAAAGTTTCGATTTCTCTGATGATGATTTTATCTTGGATGTACCACAGTTATTTTTCAGATCTATTCTACTCCTTCTGAGCTCTCAGTAATGTGTAAAACACAAGTGTGTGTGCACATATGCATACACATTCATTTTTCCTCCTGTTACTGTCTATCCCCTACTCATCATGTGGATGAAATGCTATTTGGGACTTAAGGTATTCAACTTTCACATCTGCTGGTAGTTAATGGCTTGTTTTATACAGGGAGTTAGCTGAAATATTGGTGGTTTATTTATTGAAGCTGGTTGGACTCTTGGTGGGAGTAAAGAAGCACAGAAGAAATTGCTACATAGATTTTTAGGTTTTTTTTAATATAGACACTTTGTATCCTGGCATGGTAGTGTTTGGAGTTCATCCAAAGAACAGAAAATGTTCTCTGACTTCAAAATCTCTTTGGAATGGGTGAGTGATTTTGTTGGTCAGATGAACTGTTGTTACTTCTGTGACTGTGCAGAGGGAATTTTCTCCACCTAGGCTATCTAGCAGTAGTTACTATTTGCTTCATCAAACAAGTCTGTCAAAAGCATCTCTCTCTCTCTGTGCTTAGTAGCTGGTTTTTTTTAACTTTCAGGGATAAAGTTCTGATTAAGTTAATAGAAGTCAGTTTCACATTTGTATTTCTGCAAAAGTGTTCAGTGTTGTTGTAGTCTCTGGTGGTTGCTGTAATTGGGGAGTCCTTGAGATCAAAAGGTCACAGTGGCTTCACACTGTGTGTACCTGAGTCATAGTGTGTGTGAGAGCAGTACCTAAACTATTAAGAAGTATTTTTCTGCTAAGAAAACTGTGTGAATCCCGTTCTGGTTTAGTTCTTGTATTTCAGTGTGAATTGTCATTCCTTTCTTTTAAAGAATCTAACATTGGCCACACTTGCTCCAAAAGATTGGTGAGGAATGGCATCTTCTGTTCTTCCAGACTGATTTAGAGACTACTTTCTTTTGATAAGGCCACTAACAAAACCATTAAATTACTGTATTTGTTGTGGCCTGAAGTAAAGGGAAGGTTAGGAATTCGTTAAGCTTAATGTAGTTTAGGGTGGCTGTGTGTCTTGAGCTTGTTTCCTGCCAACTTGCTGCATTCTGTTGGGACAATCGAGCTTTTACACTCTTTTTTTCCTTTGTTTCTTCAGTGACACATCTGGGTTGGTGCAGCTACTGAATCACAAATAGAAGCAAACATTGAAAGCAAAATATTCCAATCAGCTGCTTATTTTTTTCACATCAGCTTTATTCTGTCTACTTAAAAAGCATAATACGTATAACAGGTTTTAATATATCTTCAGACAAAAATGTTAGCCGCAGAAGTTTGTCTAATTAAGAGGAGTGGTTTTCAAGTATGCTGTTTTAGTGTTATTAGCTATGGAAACCTTTTGTGATTGCATTAGTTAAAAGGTTCAGGAGGAACATCTGCAGCTACTGATGCATTCCAGTTTGAGAGAATCATGTTTTGTAAGTTTATTGGTAGGGTCAAGTGATACTCTTTCACAAGGTTTCTGCATTAGGTAAATTGATGTAAGTTAACGCGCTTGCTTGTAGCCCAGAGGTACTTTTCCTCTCTGCCTTTTCATCTTAGAATTTTGTGGTTACGGTAAAAATACTTAAACCATGGGCTATATAATAGAGCTTTGAGCTGTAATAGTTGTCTACACTTCATCACTTTGCAGAGACAAAAGCATGTTAATTGATTTTCTTAAACTTTGTAATTTTGAACACCTGCTACCTAGAATGAACAAACATTTGCTGTTTCACAAATGGGTGGTTTTAGTGTGAAATGAAGTAACTGTAGTTAGAGGTAAATTACAGATTAAATAGACATGTTACAAATAGAGATACTTTTATGTGCTTAATTGGGTGGTTGTCATTCAGCCATACTGTACCTTAGATAGACTTAACCCTAAAACAAGTGCAAGGTGGTAAAAAGGCTGTGGGTTAACCTAAGGCAGCTAACTCCCACACGGCTGCTTGCTCACTCCTTGCCCGGTGGGCCGGGGAGGAGAATCGTAAGGGTACAAGTGAGAAAACTCATGGGCTGAGATAAAGACAGTTTAATAGGTAAAACAAAAGCTACACACACAACTCTGCCCCCCCACCTTCCTCCTCCTTTCCCGCAACTTTTATTGCTGAGCACAGTGTCATATGGTGTGGAATATCCCTGTGGTCAGCTGGGGTCAGCTGTCCCGGCTGTGTCCCTTCCCAGCTTCTTGTGCACCCCCAGCCTACTCGCTGGTGCGGCAGTGTGGGGTAGGGGGAAGGCTTTGCTGTGTATGCACTGTTCAGCAATAGCTAAAACATCCCTGTTACCAACGCTGTTATGGTCGCAAATCCAAAACATAGCACCATGCAAGCTGCTATGAAGAAAACTAACTGTATCCCAGCCTAAACCATTATGTGTCAGTGGAAGAATTGAAACTGAACTGTGGAAGCTAGATGGGTCAGAATAGGAAAAACATTTTGTTTGGAGTTCACCAGCAAAGTTGATAGTGGCATAATGGGCTGACCTGTTGGTGATGCTAGGGTTGTTGTGGTGTGAGGTTTTTTGGTTTGTTTTTTGACTGCTGCCTCTTGGTGATACAATAAAAAAGAGGCCTAATCCAATTGATCCACGTCTGTACCTATGATGGAATTATCCTGATTTATCTGCTGTCTACATCACTTGATGGCCAAAGTTATAGAATGCCCATAAATAAATATGGAGTGGAATATCCCTACTTCTCAGGGACTTCATTACGTGGGGAATATCCAGACTAGAGATAAGGAACTTGCTAGTCTATATAGTGTCGTGCTTCACTTTGCTTCTGAGAACTGTGATCTAATTAGACTTGACAAGGAAGGGATTGGAGATATAGATGTAATGTAAATGGAATCATTGGGATTGCGTATTGCACATCAGCAGTGCTCTTTCTTTGTCTGTTTCTGAAACCTTTCTCAAAGCTACATGTGTGCATGCCGGTTTCTTGACCGGTAATTTTAGCATATTCTGGCCAGTCTCCATAATATTTGATGGAGAACTCAAATATGCTTTGTAATCTTAACTAAGCATGTTTCCTTTCTTCAGTGTGCTGTAGAAGATGTGCCAAGTCAACATTTATCAATGCTGATACTGTAGAGTACTCAGACATGTTGCTATGACTCGATGAGCTGCCATGTGCTTGTTAAACCACAATAGCTGGCCCTAATAGGATAAATGTTCAAATGTTAACTGAGGCAATTCAAACATAAGTACCACTTAGCCTGTCCCCCTTGGAAGTTATGTGTACACAGGTAGCTGGTATGGTTTGGGGGCAGTGGTTACAGACTGTGTGTCTACTTCCTGATTTGTATTTCATGTCAGGGAGAATTTGCTGTTGAGCAGTGCGCTCTGAGCCTTTTGGTTTCCGGGTCAGCAGGACGTTGGCTAAGCTCCCAGTTATTGAAGTGAAGTAGTTAATAATATATGAGGAAAGCATTAGTTTTTGGAAAACTAACATGATCCCTGTTAATATGGTACACAATGCTGCACTGGAATTTGAGAGCATTTATTTGTGAAAACAAACTGGGATTTATTTATTCTATTCATTTTTTGCCACAATAGCCTGACCTACCTTCTCAGAGAAAGAAATGATGGGTGTTTTTTATACATATAAATATATGTATACACCCCTTCCCCCCCCTCCCCCCAACTGTCAGGAGTGGTGCATGTCCATACATATATATATATATATATATATTTTTACGTGTGTGTGTGCTGATAATAACCCAAATATTCCAACTATAAACTATTGTAAAATGAAAAAAGTTTAATTTCTCTTTATGTTTTATTAACTATTTAACTTAAGTAAAGAATAATAAGGCAATGGAAATGTACGTTTTAAAGATCTTTTGCATAGTGTTCTATAGGTAGTGTCTTGTTACGTGTCTGTAGTTTTCATTCTCTCTCTCGGTTTCAATTTTGGATAGCGGCTCCAAGCTTCTAACTCATGATTAAAGAGGGAAATGAGTGGGAAGCAGATGGCATACAAAGCTGCTTTGTCTGATGGCACTAAAACAGTGCAAGGTTAGGTTAAGAAGTCTTGTGTCTGTCTTACAGGATCCAACTTCCTGGGTAAATATTCACCACCTGGAGTATACGGATGGAGGAATCCTGGACCCAGATGATGTGCTGGCAGATGTTGTGGAAGACAAAGATAAGGTAGAGCTTGGATGAAAATACTACTTTTGCTTTTTGCTGTGTCTTTTCAAATAACTAATGCTACTTTCTCATTTCTTGGACATCTGGCAGGTGAAGTGAGTGTTAAATATTCTTAAATTAAACACATCTGCCCATAGGTGCTATAGCGCTCTGTTTCTGGAGTAGAACTGGAGAGGAAAAAAAAAAAAGCATGACCAAAGCAATGAAGATAATCAGAGGAGCCTAGCAGTTGATTTAGGACTTAACCTTTTCAAGCAGTTCTGTGTTTCTTTTTATTGCTATATGAAAATAGAGTGGTGAAGGAATGTGAGTTTTGCAAGGCATCTTTTTTTATGCCACTTAAAATATCTTTTATAATCTCTTCCTTTGCTTAGAATTAAGTTTCTGAGAATCATTCAAATGTCATGGTTGAATATGTGTGACAAAATAAACAGACAAATCCTGCGATGACAAGAACAGATGCCTCAACTGTGTTAAATTTCAGGAGGAGTTCCTGTGATTTGCTACTGAAAGTCTAAGCAGGCCGGTTATTAATTTTAAAAGCTATGAGTCTCTAACTTTCAATTCAGATAAGATAGATGTCCTCTCTGGGTAGAGAAGTAGTAGCTGTGAGGTAGCCCGTTTTAATTTTTTGTAATTATCAGGAAAATTAGTTTTGGGAAACTAACTGGTGACTTATTTCAGCATAGAGGAGGAGGAGGTGGGGTATAATTTGTAACACTTTGCTGGTTTTTTTCTTTTTTTTCTTTGTAAAATCAGAGGAAAAAATATATCTAGTGACTTGAAACTGAAGATCCAAATATGGGATATGTCTGTAATTTCAGACAAATAGTTTTGTCTATTTATAGTGCCATATGCTTGGTGACTTCAGAAACAATTTTGTATATTGTGAACAGAAATGCTAGTTTTGTATGCTGTTGATTCTTCAATGACTTAATACAAAGTGCAACATTTTGCTTATGATTAATGGGATGCTGTTTCTCAGTACCTTAGAAAATTGTCTAAGGCGTACGTCAGTGTAATTTTATTGTGGTTTGTGTGGGAATTCTTAAAAACAACAGAGCTCTCTTTGGTATGTGTTCTTTTTATCGAACTTGTATTTCTTGCTTGTCCATGTTTACTGAAAGTGTACTTAAAACACCCTAAGACTTTTTTCCAGTAGCGTTTGGAGACTAAGGACTGGGTTCTGAGGATTGACACAGCTGTATATAAAGGATAAGACCATAAGCATAAGGTGTCATAAAATGAGATATCGCATCAAAGGGAAATGCATTACTGGTCTCGTCAGTTAATAAAAATTAACGTGTCCACACAGGATTTCCTCTATTTGAAGTACTGATACAGGAACACTTATGCAAATATGAGCAGTAGTTTGCAGAATATTTGATATACCATCCAGTTTTTAACTTGTTGCCAAAGCCTTTGCTATACTTTATTGGTAGGTGTCAGTGGTTGAGTATGTGCTGCTGATGAAGTTTCTAGTTCACACATAGCTGTAGGTTTGAGCAGCTTCTGTTATAACAGTGCTAGGTAGGACTCTGTAGTTCTGAGGATGCCTTGAGGAAAAACCACTGGAAAACCGGGATCTTATTTGCTGAAGTGGTCTGGGGTGGTTTAGGAATACAGCAAACTCCTCGATTTCTCTTCCTGTGATGTCTCAATTACATGAGATGCATCACTGCCATCTTCTCTTCTTCAGGCGGCCTTGGTGAAATGGTGATCAGTAAGATTTACTGAACAGCAGCAGCTGCAGTGACAAATCAGGTTTTTTGATTAAACTAGGGGAGAATCATGTAATCATGTAAGGGGACTGCTGGTTGAGAGATCAGAGAATTCTTTCATTTGAGTGGAATGGGGCCACAGCATGTGTAAGGAGCTGTCCATACTACCTACTTACAAGGTTTGGTATGATCTGATAACAAAGAACCAGCCCTATAAAAGCCTTACGAATATTTTTAGTAGTTTTATTGTGGCCTGTTAGCCTTTGAGCCTTCGCCAGTGCTATTCCACACTGAGAATATTGGCTAGGGGCGATCTTTAAGCTTTGCAGAAAGGGGAGGAGATATTTAGATCGAATTGACCTGGTATCTACTTTGGTGTTTAAAGTCCCTAAATAGATGAAAGAATTCTTGGTACGTTTATCTGTGCGCTGATTCTCTTTGGTTATGATTATCTATATGTGTGATAAATGAATAGGCCACAGCTTTGTTGCTCCCTTGTCCTTGTCATCCTTTCTTATGCATCCAAGCCAGTAATGCAGTCTCCCATGAAATCAATCAATTTATAAAAATAAGCGTTGCACTTAACCTCAGTGCCTATAACCAAAAGTGTGTTTGGCATTGCTGACCATCAAGCTCTTCTTTAGTGGCAGAGGAAAATAGCTGATGCTTTTTTGAGGATTAATCTGCTCTAGATCGTACTTTGATAGCAGTAAATTAGCACAGTTTCTTCAAAGGTAAATGTGCTTGCTAATCTATTGAAATTCTTTCGCTGTGGAAACAAAATAGCGAATCAGAGAGAGCTATCAGATATAATTTATTTGGAATTTCAAAAGCTTTTGACAGTCCTTAACAATAGACTGTTAAGGAGGCACAACTACTCATGAGGTAAGCAGCAAGTGCTGCCGTGGGTCAGTAAATGATTGAGAGGGAACAAAAAGATGGAATAAATGGTCAGTTTCCAGCATTGTGAAATGATGGCACTGGGATGCATAATGCACATTATTGGGAGTGGCAATGTTTTTGAGCTCTGCTTATGTTAACTTCATGATTTCCTCTTAAACTCAAAGTTAATCAAAATTCAGCAAATAGGCAGTACAGTGGATGACATTAATTGCTGTCAACTGCACAGTTATGCATGTTGGAGAGGGTGGTTTGTTCTGTTTGTATATAAAACAGGTCTAAATTAGTATTATATGTGCTTGGTAATGTGTCATGTGAAAATGTTTTGGAAATTCTTTATGAGAGCCCCTCCTGCTGCTGCTGCCTCAGCAATAATCTGTGGCCCGAATTGGATGTCAAAGCTAGTGTTGAATAGTTTTAAAATAGTTTGTTTTCACTGAGTTATCTAGCAAGTGGTTTGTGTCCTGATTACTCTGAATGATGGATCTAATTAATTAAAAACCCCCAATTTTGTCATTTGAAAAAAAAAAGCTATTTAAATTGTCTGCTTTTAAGGAGTGCTGGCTGGCTGGGTATAGCACTTACACAGCAGTTATTTTCTGACCTGGGTTTGGCTCTGTAGACCTTCAGGGTTGTCATTCCGGCTGTGAAAGTGATGGCATGCTCTAATGTGCAATGTGTATTTAAATTAAGTTATATTGAAGTAATTCCACCTTTGAACAGTTTCTGTTCCCTCCAACCATCGAATTCCTCATGAAATGGAGAAGGAAATCAGAACTAAAGTAACCTTTACATAAGTAGAGAAGGTGTGGCTGAAGAGTATGAGGTGATAAAGAAAATGATTTGTACAAGCAGGTTGAAAAATGGTAAAATGAAGTCAAAATAACAAGGCAAGTGGGCAGGAGTATCTCATAGTTTAAAAAATAAATAAAAGGCTGTGGAATTCTGAGGGAATTTCTCTTAATGGGGAGTAACAGCATTGCTGCTTTAAAAGCTTCCTCTGCAAATCAGAGGCAGAGGCCTCAATACTGGCTTGTTTAAATTACCTTCCAGTGGGTCAGCAGAGCCTGAAAATGTCATGCTTTACAGACCTTTTTGTTATATGGCTTGATTCTCAAATATATGATCCATGCAAGTAATGCATACTTAAGTTAGAGAAACGTGGTTCAAACTCTAGACTTCTGTGTAATTGAGCTTTCTAGTATTTTCTCCAGGGTTTTGTAACTTTCTGATAACTGGAATGCAGAACAGTGTTTTTTATTCTTCAGTTTGTACAACAGTATATTACACTTGTTTAGGAAAAACAAAGCAAGATAAGTAAGACTTAGTTACAGCTGAGAATTTTTACCTATTGAAGTATATGCTGCGGTGTTTTTTTATGTAGGCTGCTCTACAAGTTGTTGCATATTAGTCAACTTTCCCCTGGAGAAGTTTTTTTAAAAAAAAACAAACAAAACAACAAACCACAACTCCCTTTGATATAAAGAATAAGCATGTGAGAGATGCCTGGTAACACAGAAAGCAATTAATGATGTTAGTTTCGTATAATGTGGAGGTAACATTTTAAGTGTGCAACGGACACAGGATAGTTCAAATTGGTGTATTATAACTTGGATGCTCTGTGTTTTTCATAAAATCTGCACCAAAAAAGGCACGCATCAAAGAAAAAAAAAATTACATCTTTTTTTCTCTATAAGGTGATGAATGTTGCTCTGTACTAGGGTTTTGACACTCAATGTTTTATGACATTTAGTTGATTAATACCATGGCCAAGTTATTGTTTTAATGTGTGTTCTTTTACTGACTGTTAAACTGGTTGCAGCAAATACATGCTTCAAACTTTTGATACTTAGTGCTTCTGGCAGCCTTGGTTACACTTCCGTAAGTTTGAATACCTTGTTTGAGAGAACTGTTGTCCAGAAGCAGCCAATTCTTATGTTTAGTTCCTTGGTGCTAATGAGGTAAAATAGGGATTAGTAGAAAAGCCTGGTATGTTCAAGTTGGGGGAAAAAAGAAGTTGAAGAAATTTGTCAGAACTGGTATGTAAGGGCTGTTGTTCTTTGATTTGGTTTTAATTTTTTTTTTCTAAGTATAATTTTCAGGCTGTGGTTAATATCTCTGCCAGAATATGTGTAGATATTTGCCTCTGTGACTCTTCCCCTTACTGCTTCTGGTTTTGCGTTCATATTTCGTGGTTTCAGTAATGAGATCGTAGAGATGAGCGGAAATCTTAAAATTTGACTAACAAAAAGGATAACTAATAATTCATTCTTCTTTCAAACCCTAAATTGGTAAAAATTAAAATGGATTTCATAATGTTATTCAGAATAAAAGTTACAGCCTCCAAAGGCATGATAGTGTTCTTATCTGTTAGATTCAGAGTATTCTGTTTCTTCCTTGTATAAATAATTTGTAATACGTTTCAGTTGTAATTTCCCATAATCAAAGTTATTGGGATATGAAATTGTTACTGCTGACAGTATTTGTTTACTTAAATATTCTTAGCTAGTTCTGGGTGATGAAGATATAAAGACAAAACACTACTGTGAATAAAATCTCCATGTAACTTCTGTCAAGGGAATCCCAGCGTAAGTATTCTTTAGGTGTCTGATAATTAACTATGCATCGTGCGTCTACGAGGATGGGAAGTATTGGAAATGGCATATTTTTAAAGTTACCTTTATCCTTTTCAGCACCTTAAAATGTGAAGAAGAGATGTGAGACACAAGAAAATTCTAGGTCAAAATGGAGTGTCTATCCTTTTGCATTGACTGTGATCATGGCTTTTCCCCTTATCTTGAGTAACAGGCTTTTTAACTTGCTCAAAAAGATAGTGCCAATGCTTGTAAAAACCTCTGTTGAGTTTATCTAGGTTTTACCTGTAGTTTAAAAACAAACAAAAAAAGGCACTGGGGATGGGGGTGCCATTCTTATGGAAAAACTGTAGACCTTGATTTGCTGGCCCTTTGATGAACTGAGACAGAGTTTTGTTTTAGCTATTGATGGAAATAGTATGCAAGCCAGTCAAGCTGCAGCCTATTTTTAAAAAATGTTTTCACACTTTTTAGGAAGAAAAGGTTTTATGCCATTTTGAGCCAATGCTTGTTTAGGAAACGGATGTCTGATTTCACTCTTGTGTAGTAGGGTATGCTGTGAGCCACCATATATATATATATATATAAAATATATATATATATATTAAAAAAAGGATCTTTTGATAGGAGTTAGTCTGTTTATTTTTGAAGTGGGATCTGAACTGTGAGTTACCAGAGGGAAGGGGGGGAGGCGGAAATCACCATCATTAGTACTTACTAAGCAACACTTTATTTCAGTAATGCAGTTTCTTTTAGAATACAGATTATGAAGCTTTGAATTTTTATGAAATTTGTTTTAATTTCTTGCTGCAGAGGTGCCATGCATTATTCAAGATTATAAAATGATTTGGATTTCAGGAGCATTTGGATTTGCTGATGAGGATTTCAAGCTGTGTAATTATGAAACTGTATGCACATAGGTTGGAAGTTCAGAACTCATTAGCGTAATCATTAAAATAACCATTTTTAAAGTGTGGTATTACATTCCGGGGTGTGCAATTACACTATCATGTGCTTCTGGTTACTGGAAGCATTCTTGTAATAAACTTCAGGTCTAGCAATGTGCTTCAAGATAAGTTCATAGCTTTAAGAACAGACACCTGGTCAAATGTTGCTTAGCTTATTCAAGAAAATTCAGTTTTATAGATTTTGAGCTATATGCAGTGTCTGTATGCATAAATTAACATCGTATTTATCCTAGAAAAAAATTATAAGCATTTACATATTTAGTGTTGTATAATGTAATTTTTCTTAAAATAGATATTGTCTTGGAAGATATTACAAGGGTTACTTATTTCAGCTCTACCTACTTTAAAAGTAAAAAAAGGTTCTTACCAGATGGACTCCAAACTCTTAGTTTTTCCAGTGTAATGTTTGTGTTTGAACATTCTGAACTGTGAACTCTTTCTCTGAACATCTGTAACTACCAGAGTTTTTCCATTTGTGATAAGTATTCCATTCCTTTTCTCAGATTAAAAAAAAAAAAATGAATTAACTGTGACAGTGGATCTGTGACACTAATAAGATTCCTGATAGGATTTAAACAGGCAATCTTATTCCAAAACTGAGAGGGGGATTTTGGAGTTAAAATCCTTTTTATGTAAAATACATGCAAATCTGAAACGTGTGCTTTTCTAATTTGATTTTCTATTGATCCCTCTATTATCTGATTTGTATTTTGGCATTTTAAATAAGAGTATTAAAAACACAGCAGGCAGAAGGTTTGGGACCTGGGTCACTTGGGTTTTGGAGAGTATTCAGCTGTACAATCATAACACTTTCTCTCGACCTGAAAATGTGTTTTGTCATCTGGGCACTAAGTACTGTAGCTAATTGGTGGTCTGACAACTGAAGCTGTTTGAGTTTCTGTTCCTTAAACAATGAGAGGGAGGGAGGGCGGGAGGTCATTCTAAGTGCATCTGGTCACAAATGGTGGGTTGAATGGACATTCAGATGTCCTGATGAAAAGGAGCTTAATATCTCTCACTATAAGCATAACCTGGTGGAAGATGCTTATTCCTTCTTAATGATATTCCTTGATGTAACAAATACTTGGAATTCTATATACATGTGTTGATGCTTAAGTGCATATAAACACACACATGTTAATGTTTACCAAGGGAGTGATATGCATTGTGAAAATAATGTAACCTTGTTGTGGAAAGATAATTTGGTGGGTTGTCTTGCTATAAAGTAAGCCGAGCTCTTAAATACTTCCATGTAGTGGTTTATAATATGCCTTGGATTATTATTTCCCTTGTCCTACTTAAATTGCAAATGGATTGAAGAAGGGGCTTTTTGTTCTGTTTTCAAGTGAGGGCTCCAAAGACTACTTCAGTACAAGGAATTATAAATGCCTACTGTGGTATACCTTGTTGTGTAAGACAGTGGTGAAGGAGGTGAGGTTTTGTGTTGGTATTTCATTCCTTTTCAGAAGTGACCCAAGCAACTGTGTTCTGGCCCAAGGAACTGGAGTTAGTCCTGGTACTGTTTTGGGAAACTGTTTCAGTGTAGTAAGCTTGCATTACTTTTGATAGGTAAACAACTCCTATGTGATGTTCTGTTCTTCTAATTCCTGTGACTCTTCTACCAGTATTTCAAAACTTTAAACAAGCTTCAACTTTCTGGAAGAAAATCTCATTTATATTTCAGCAGTTGTAAACAATTTGGGATTTGTGTTTTGGAACTCTCCTGTTGTAATGGGGATATTGTAATGGTGTACTAGTGAGATGGCCTAATACCATTGCTATGGTGAACGCAAATCCCTCCTAAAAGTTTAAAAACAAAACCAACCCAATTTTTGTGTGCAGGTTTGAAACATCAACTCTCATTTTATTTAAGATACAGTTGACATGTTTGAGGAAAATACCATATAAATTGTCATTAAAAATACAGATATAACCTGGTTATGTGCCAGCTTCCTGGTATACGCAATATTGAGCCTAACAGAAAGCCTGCCTTAGTTAGCCTTCAAAAGGTTGGAAAGGACACCGGCTATACCCTTCAGCTGAGGAGGCAGCTTTGTAGCTGAAGTGTAGTAGACTTCTATTGAAAGTGCCAAGTAAGTGTGAGTTAGTGCTTGCTTTGTGGGATGGAGGGGCTCATGTGTGCGAAAGGCTGTAGGGATGGAGATGGCATTGTCCTTTGATATACCTGTCATACAGTAAATACCTTTTGAGAATGTGTATGAATAAGAGGACACACCTTCATCTTTTTGGGAGTTTAGAAATATCTTCTGCAAAGAACCAGAAGGCTGACTGTGTTCATAACCTGCTTACAAGTCTTATGAGGAGCGGCTGAGGGAACTGGGATTGTTTAGCCTGGAGAAAAGCAGGCTGAGGAGAGACCATATCACTCTCTACAACTACCTGAAAAGAGGCTGTAGCGAGGTGGGTGTCCGTCTCTTCTCCCAAGTAACAAGCGATAGGATGAGAGGAAACAGCCTTAAGTTGCACCAGGGGAGGTTTAGATTGGACATGAGGAAAAATTTCTTCACCAAAAGGGTTGTCAAGCATTGGAACAGGCTGCCCAGGGAAGTGGTTGAGTCACCATCCCTGGAAGTATTTGAAAGATGTGTAGATATGGTGCTTAGGGACGTGGTTTAGTGGTGGACTTGGCAGTGCTGGGTTAATGGTTGGACTTGATGATATTAGAGGTCTTTTCCAACCTAAATGATTCTATGATTCTTTTCAGTATTAATGCTTTCCTGTTGTTCATTCTGTTATTGTTCTGCAAAGATGGCATTAATATCAAAAGTTATAGTAATTTGAAGACTCAAGTCTTGAGGGCTTTTAGTTTTCTTCCCTTTCTTCAAAGACAGATGGAACAATAGTTCAACAACTTAAGTAAAAAAAAAAACCCAAAACACTTATATTCACAATTACACATTTGAGGGTCAAGATACAATGCTGCTTCTATGTAGTTAAAGTTCAGCTAATTAGCCAAACAAAAATGAAGTTTAAAAAATTCCTTAAACAAAAATGTGCATTCAGGAAAATGTTATAAGAAATTATATTGTTACAAGAAATGACATCCAGGAATAAGTAGTCTAGCCAAAAAAAAATGAAATAACATTAAAATATTCTGAACTTTCTAGCATGAGAATGTATTTGCTGTGCTGCTGCCTTCTACAAGCCCTTGACTGATTCCGTTCAATGCTGGCTCCACATGCAGCAGTTCCTTTTTTTTTTTTTTTTTTTTAATTCTGATGAAGCTGTTAGAACTGTTTTCTCACTGTTGTAGTGCTAGTAGTCTGATTCTTGCTCTTTTACTGCAAACTCTATTCAGACATTTAATTGCATCCCTGTTTTTAAAGATTCCTTCCCTGTTAGGAGATAAGCCAGGTAATCTAGAAGTCAAAGCTGAAGAAGAAATAGGTGACAGTAAGGAGGGGAAGGTGAATGACACAGGAATTGATTATTGACTCGTTTTGTTTATTGGTCATTTTGCAACAGTAGCTACTATGGATGCTTGAGAGGCAGAAATAAGAAAAACTCTTTTTAAAAACTTGCTGACTTTTGTGGGGGACTTGTGACCTGAAGTGTATAAAGGCTATCTTAACTTCAGGTTTGTGTGGCAAATCTTACTAACCACAAAAGGATGCTAGACACTTCTGTAAGTTCACTTTTGCTGTTGAATAGTGGATAATGCTTCGTATTGTATATTCATCTCTCTGAACGTCTTCATTTTTTCTGTTGGGGTTCAGCTCATGCCCAAACTCTTCTTTTTCTAGTGGAAGAACTGTCTATTGATATAACTTAAAGTGGCTATTTGAAAGAAGGAAAGTCGACGATATTTTCCTCAGGTTTGAAGGGTTTGCAGCTTTCAGGATTTCGCCGTGTTATCTGAAAATAAGAGAGATTCTGCAGATGACTCAGACTTGAGAATCAACATGGGATGCCTGAATCTGAAGGATCACTGAAATTTATCTGTTAGAACCATTTTGGATGAGTGTGAAAGAAGTGGTGTAAAGGGCAAAGGAGATTTTAAAAAAAAGATTTTAGAGCACGCTTGCCATTGCCTGTGCCAAGGGCAGGGGCTGCAGTGGAGAAGGAAACAGCCTGTCTCAGAAACAGCTGGTGCAGTAGTTGACAGGCTGAGTTCATGGCGAGGACACACCTTTATGGGTATCAGAAGTCTGGGTTTGTGGAGGAAGACCAGGCTGTGCACTATGAGTGCAACTGTAAACTTCACTGCTTTCTGCTGTTACCTTAAGTCAGGCTCTGTGGCCACAGAGCAGCTGCAGCAGAGAAATGCTGAGAGGTTGTCTTGCACTGTTCCTTCTTTGGGAGGGAATGCTAGAATTGGAGGAAAAAAATTAGGGCTTGTAGGCTGCCTCTAGGTTGTTCAGTTCAAGGCTCCTCGGTCAATTTTACCCTGGCGTCCTGTGCCAGAAGAAACTGTAGGATAAAAATGTCTGGTAAAGAAATGCCTGGTAACTATAGTTGAACCTTGGGGAATAAAAAATAGCCTTTACTTCCCATATGTTTAAAATACATTTATCTTATGGTAGAAAAATGACGGAATGTCAATTGCAAACAACATATGGCAAAGGGTAATTCTAAAAAATTATTTTTAAAAATTAATGAAGTTGACATACATACACTTCAGCTTGGTTGGAGGCTTTGTTAGTGGATGCTTTTTCTGTTGAATGTTGAAAATTGAGTTGAAGACAAGCAATAGTCAAAACTTAAGATAAAAATGCATGAAAAGCTAGTCTATTAAGTATGCAGATGTGCATTATGTGGCTTCCTAGAACAGCATAAAAATAGTACATGGTCTTATAACACTGTTTTTGCAAAAAAGTTGTATTTTTTCATGTGGCGTGTGATTTCTTCCTAATTAAAAGTAGCTAGTTTTAAATCTATAGGGGTTTTTGTTACTGTCCTCCTTTTAACAAAACAATTTCATGTCTTCCTTGCTTTTTCAAATAAAATAAGAGCTAACTTTTTGATGATCTCAAGTTCTGCTCTTATGATTATTTAGCAGGCTATAGTAATTATAGTAATTAGTGTGTTTTTTTTAAAAAAAACCACACTTTTTCCAGTGCATTTTTAACTTTAAGTTATAATTCTCAAGAGGATAATAAAATACACTATGGTAGATTGTGCAATCAAGTTAATGCAATCAAGTTGCTAATCATTTTCTTGGAAGAACCTCCATTAGAGAAGATGAAGACTTGCTCTTCTTTTGCTGAAGAAATGTCCTCATTTGCTGTTGATTGAGGTCCTAAGCTTAAACTGCTAGGTTTAGGTTGACCCAGGTCATATTAGTGGCACTTTCAAGTTATGATTGCTTGCCTTCCTGGAACTACACAGAGATTACTGACTGATAAGAAACCAAAGAACTGAATTTCGGAGTAGTGAGATTTTCCTGATCTTAATGTTTTACATGTTTAAAATCTGAGGAGTTTTTCATATGGCACTAATGCATTTTTATATTAACACTTCTGAAACGTTTTTCTTAGATGGCATGTTCTTCTTACATTATTTTATGTTCAGCCTTTAAGGAAGGTTTTCCCAAACTTTCATTTATGTCTCATATCTACCCTGTAGGAATCAAAGCTGTAAGGAGAAAACCTGTATGATCAAGAAGTTCCCATAGCTCAGTATAGAATAATGATAATGAGATGAACAAACAATACAGCAACAGGAACTAGGTGTCTTCAGATAATTTACTGTACCTTTGTGACATTGAAGCTAAACTGCTGAAGGTAGGTATAAAATGTATTATGTGAGGAGCTTTGATCACCATGTGTGGTGTATTTAGTTTCAAGTTATCAGATCTATATGAAGCTAAAACTACCCACTGGCTTTATTTATAATCCTTGTCTAGAACTGTAGTTCTTATTTCGAGCCCCCCTCCCCACAAACTGGTTATAGTAACTGATGAATAAAAGGGTGAAGAATTTTAATTTCTCCTTTTAGATGACAGCTTCTATTTTGTTATTCTGTATAGTAGTGTTATTCTGTATGGTAGCAGTATTCACTTAACAGCAATTCAAGTAACACCTTCATAGCTAGAATTCTGTTGTCATGTATAAACACAAAGTGGAAACGTAAATTCATTTGGAGACAGTAGCAATTAATCTAAGAAATCAAATATGAAGTGCACTTGAGCAAAGGTTTTTTCTTTTTTCCCTCTAAAAGGTATTTTTTTGCTTTTGTGAAGATGAAAGCCTACAAAGATATGGAATTTTTGTGTTCAGAATCCCTTCTTCAGAAACCTTCCCTGCTCCTTCCAGTCCTCAAAAGGCTGGCTTGAGATACAGCAAAGGACTTGTAACTATATGTGGTCTCTTTACTGTCTTACATGTGTCATTCATATTCCCATTTCCTTATAACCATTTTAGAATGCTGTCCTGGTCTTCCCATGTGAAAGAGAAGATGGCAGCAATTGTGTACAGCTGTGCTTATATAGCCTGGTAGGTTGCCTGTGTCTCTGGAAAAGGGGCTTTAATGTCAGTGTATGAAGGCTCTGCTTCCAGTAGGGCCACTAAAAGACAATGAATGTTTCTTAGGCTTAGTTTTGCTTTGGCTGTGGTTTCCTGGCAGCCTTGAGCCAGCCTAAGTGTGCATTTGCTTTCAAAAGAGATGGTGGTGTCTGTCTCCACCCAGTCCTGCTGCTCTTGCCCTTTGAACTGTACAGGAACTGATCTGCGATTAAACTGGTCTAACAAACAAAAAACTTCATTGTTTTTACCCAGAACAGTTTCCCAAAGTTATTCCCTTTGTGGGCTCTGTGCCTGCCAAAAGAGGTGAGAAGCAGCAGTTGTTCTGGGTAGGGGAAAGGTGGTGCTGTTAGTGTTCATGAAGTGCTCATGCTACTGTGGTATATGAGGAGTTGAGGCTCCTGTTCTTTGCTTGCAACCACTACAGGAAGAACATTAGTTTCAAATTGTGTTACTAGGCAATAATACACTAGCATGGGACAAAAAATGTCCTTGGGAAATTAGGACCACCTTTCACTCCTTTGACTGCACTGCTTTGTTGAACTGGGCCCTCTTTGCGGTAGTAGCTCACAAGTTTCAGAGATTTTGCTGCCATTTCACAGTCTAATTTTTATCACTGTCCTCTGTTCAAAGAAATTCCATTTGTTTGTTGCTGGCAGGGAATATGTAAATAAATAACTTATTACATGTTCAATTAAGACTTCTAACAACTGTCCTATACCACTTCATGCACCTTCCTACTCTGGGATGTTTACTCTTGTACCCAGCTTGCTAATGTTGGAGTTCTCTCTGCTCCCCTGGGAGAAGGTGCCTGTTGGGCAGCTGCTCTTGTCCTGCCTCACAGGTATGGCTCTTAAATGAGGTTTTAGGATAGGTGTATGGGCTTTTTTTTTTTTTAATTTATATACTGCTTCATCTAAATGGATGTTGGCAACCAACAAGCTCTCTTTCATGAAGTCAAAAATATTGCAGAAGAGTTGGTTTTCACCTCCTTGGACAAAAAAAAAAATTGTGTGGAAAAGGATTATAGTGCAGCATAAAGGGTTTTGTAACTACGCTGATTAGCCGTGCTGCCTCAGAGTTTAGAAAACTTGATGATTGGCCACATACAGGAGAGGAAAACCTGATAATTGCAGCATTTGGAACCCCATCTTTTCTTCATTAAAACTAATGAGGATATGAATAATTCTATAGTTTGGAGGTTCTGAAGTAGTATAAGAGCTGGAAATAGAGATTGTAGGCTCACTGAAAAGAATATCCTTGTGCTGTGATACTTAATTGATCAATGGCTGTTTCAAAAAACAAAATTGTACATACTTGTCAGTAGACACTGGGAGAGTTATGTCAAAAGGTTCAGAATGATCTGGATCACTATAAACATTAGCTATAAGGTGTTTGTGGGTTGCTTGCTTGTCTGCTTTAACTATATTCTGGTAGTAGAACAGGGCTTGAAAGTTAATGTGCACAGATGTTGTAGCAGACCTACCTGGCTGGTAACCTCATAGCAGAAGAGAAGTGAGGATGACTATGTCCAGCTTCCTGGTAGCCAAAGCATTGGCACATAATTTAGTCCTAGTTGTACTCCTGTAGCCTTGTATTAGTACAGATAGAAACATATGCTGTGAAACTCTCTTGGAAATTCAAGTGACAAGTGTTTTTTCTGGCTTATTTATTACTTTAAAAATTAGTAAAAGGGGTAATTCAGTCCCTTTTGAAATTGTCCCAAACCTGTAAAGCACATGAATAAATGCTTCCAACTATTCCTTTTTCTGTTGGCTGTTTAATTAGTAACACTAGCCACTCCATGGAGGATAGCTGAGAATATAAACATACTTTAAATATCTTCAAATTGTATAAGGTAGAATTGAGGAAGAACAACAACAGCGTTTGAAGTATCTTTATCTTGTGTTAACCTTTGATTGCATTGTAAACAGTGGGTGTTATTGGGACTTCGAGTACTTGGCTTTTCCCCCAGTATGTTCCTTACTCTTAAGAAGCAAAAAAAAACCCAACTCAGAATTGTACTGCGAGCACATTATAAACACTATCATAGTCTGCAGTACAATTTCAAGTAGCGGAAAATAGTTTTATCCAGTTAATGGAAGACACATTATTGATTGTATCTGATACAGAGAAAATCGAACTATCTGTTAAAGGTGATGAACTGTTTATTTCTAATATATTGTTCTGACAGTGCAAACATTTGAAAAGAAAACCACTAGATTGCTCATCTCCCAAGAAAAACAAAAGCATCTTTTAGCCCTCTGTGATCTTCATGTGCTCTTGCTTGTTGTCTCTAATTGTCAGGACTGCATGTTACCCTTCCCATCTGACCTAGCTCCCATTCCTTCTTTTTAATTTATCTTTATCTCTTCATCTGAATTGCTTAGGTAAGGTCTTCTGAATCAGTTGAACTGGTTTGTCTAAAACACTACCAAAAAAATCATCTGGAGATGCACTTAGATATTTAAAAAAATACCACAAAAAAACAAACCCCTGTCCCAAGCAGTTGAAACCTGTCAAAGAAATATGCAGCTGTTCTTAATGGTATTTTATTTTTTTAAGCTGTGAGGTTTCAGGCAGCCTTAATAGTTGGCAGTGCTGTGACTTCCACTTGCTACCCAGCCGGTGGATAGTCTAGAGTATATAGACTACTTCTATATAGAGTATATAGACTACTAGAACTACTTCCACTTGATAGAAAGTGTAATTTTAAAATCTCAGGACAAAACCTTTAAATCTGGAATGATCTTCATATGCTTAAACCTGTTCTGAAAGACTAGATTTAATGTGTAACTGGGAATCGATGCTTTTCGGTTTAAGGAAGCAGTAATGTTAATATAATACAGCATGACTGGGCAGCCTGATACGGTGAACCCTGGGGTCTTGATTAGAATTAGACCTGTAGTTCTAACGGAGGCCACTTACAAGCAAGACTAAATACTACTCGTTCTGGCAGATACCTGAACAATTTACTGTACTTTCTATGGGAAATTAGTAACAAGATACAGAACTTCACCTTGTGTGGAGAGGATAGTGAGTGGAATATCCCTGCCATTTAGGGATGAAAGTAGATCTTTCCTTTGTCTCTTAGCTATTCTTGGATTAAAGAGAGGAATCTAAGATTTTTCTCATGTGGGATGACTTGGTGTTTGAAAAGTGATTGACATAAGTGCAGACAATATCAGATCAAATTTAGGAAAACTACAGTGTAATGAAATAGGATGTATTCGATGCTGTTCACTGCCAATAGCTCCTCTGAAATGTCAAGAATTTAGCAAAAAAATGAGGTAATAGGTAACAAGATGTATTTAAGGTGAAGGAAAAAAGAGTAAGCAATCCCCTGAACCTGTTAAAAGAACAAACAAAAAACCCCACAAAACAAAAAAAAACCACCACCAAAACCAACCAACCACAGAAACCCAGACAAGCTTCTTTTTTGTCTATACTTAGAAAGAAAGAAACCAGCCTATGGACTGATAATATACAGCTGGCTTCCCCAAGGTCCTGTCTCCCCACCAAGTTTCTAATTCCTGATGTGTCTTCCTCTGGCCCTGGCTAGTCTTGCCTTCCATGGTTTTGAAGCAGGAGCTGAGATGATGATGCCCCTGTTAACTGTGAGGCCTTAACCTTTCCCTTATGCTGTCACTTCAGTGAGGTGCTTCAGCTCACTGGCTCCTGGGGCCCGGTGGTGGATGCCGTGCCCTTGTGCAGTTGTTCTAAAGGTGCCTCTTGCTGGCTTCATTGTAACATCTGTGGTTTTAGAGCTCACACTTATTGGAGGGGGGGGGAAGAAAAAAATCCCAACCAAAACTCCCAAACCACTGCTGCATTATGTAAGTAGTAGTAGCACTAATTTAGGTGGCCTAGGGAACAATGGCTTTGCAGATTTTGAATGATTTTAGTGTTCCATCTCTGCATCATAACCTTATACCCCTGAGAACTTGCTTTCCAGTTCCCACCCCACCCCCCATTCAGTGTTCTGTTAAGTATGCAAGTACCAGGCAATTCCCTCTTTATGGTTTGGAAGAGGATGTGTTAGGCTGGGCAAAGGACAGGTTACTGTCGCTTTTCAAAATTAGTTTCTTGGCTTTCAGTTCGAACGTGTCCAGTGTCAGCTTTCAGCATTGATTCTTGTTTGATAAGCAAGTGTTGTTTAAATCTTGGTTCTGAGAAAATACGTTTGTTAATGTCATCAGCTCTGAACTTTTGGAGAAGCTGAATGGGCTAAACTACTCAGATCACTCACTGGAGAGCTTCCCTCCTCTCTGGCCTGCAACCGTTTTTTGTTTCTCTAGTCATTCTGTGTGTGCATGCATTTGTATACAGACTTAGCCCTACACATTTTAATACGACATTCAGAACTGTATGCATTATTCTTGTATTTTATTAACGCTATAAACAATATTAATTGCATGATATACCTACTTTCTGCTCTTTTATGCAGCTAAAGGCTAAAAGATTAGATCATCCTTACGAAATGAACTACTGATATGGAGAAGCTGTAGTCTTTTTGACTGGTCTGTTACCATTGCTAAATCCCTTTGACTCATGCTTTCCAGAGAACTGTTCCCATTTCTGAAGGCGCAAACCACATTCCTTATTCCTATTCATTTTTTTCATGTTAACTCCCTTGTTTCCAGCTGCTGTCTTGCCAGGAAAAATAGATACAGGATGGCCGATTGGATGAACACATTGCAGACAAGACAATTTCTTTAATAAAGTCTAACACAAAAGTCTGAGAGGCTCTGTCAGAGTGGCAAACAACTGTTTATCCAAGCTGAGATTGCCAAGTTTCAGAGGAGATTGCTTTATTTTGGCAAAGTGCTGGAGCACGTAAGGAACATCTTAAATATCTTTTTTTGGCACTTCACAAACAACAGATTTATTAAACCTCGTCACCTGTGCTTTATGGAAGACTGTAGGTGTGGAACTGAATGAATTGCAAGAGGCAGACAGTATTTGAAAATGGCCACAGCCAGTTCAGAAGTGTTTGCAATAGTAAAATTTACTGTGTATGGAGAAGGTCAGCCAAAAACACAACTGTGGGATCTGTATGCCAGAGGCCTCTTCCATTATGCATGGGGGCACTGCTGATAGTAAAGGGAGGCTCCAGGCTCATGTTCTGCTAACAAGTGTTAAATAGGTATTATACATTGACTCTCAGCTGGGAAGCGTGCATCTTCATGTGTTTGTGTTCTTGCTGGTAGTGCTTTTCAGAGATTTGTTTCTGACTTCGGGAAACTTGACACTGTAATCGGTATGTGCTCAAGAAATAATGGCCGATCTAAACATCAGGTATCAATTGTCCTGGAGTGGCCAAGTTGCCGACCTTGTAAACCAAGGAGCAAAACCTCTATAGGACAAAAGCCACAAGACAGATAGCATGCCTTGCAGAGAGCTGAGGAGACAGGAGTAGTTTACAGACAGGAGACTGTAGGAGCCACTGCTTTGTAGACTTCAGTTACCTGGCCAAAGAGTGGGCTTGTAGTTTGCTCCCAAGGGAGCTTGACTTTAGGAGCAAGCCAGCTGGAGCTTTAGCCTGGAGAATGAATTATCTAGTGGTGTGGTAAGCCATGCTGTTTGAATCTCTGATGCAGATACAACTAAGTAATATGCTGTTAAATGGCTTGCACAAAGGATCTGTATGATTTCATGGAGCTATGTTTGGGTTAGAATAGTCTCCCCCCAGCCTAGCCTGCCCCTGCCTTCTGTATCTGTTACACAAAGGTGCCATGGAGATTGCAATGCCTGGTGCCACTGGTACGCTGTCTCTCTTTTCATTATCACCTTCACTGCAGAGGGATTCTCTCCTTTATCTGCTTCCTCTCCAAGACCTGCAGATCGCCAGAGTGGGTGTGGGCAGTACAGTATATTATTATTGGGTCTCCAGCTGTTCTCCCTGTCGCTGAGCAGCATGCAGTGGGACCTGTTGTTGGTAATGGCATAGTACTGGGTGATTAGCAGTGCTAAATATTGTGGCAAGGTTTTGTTATCTTGTAAATCTAAAGTCAGAGTACAGATTTCACTGTAGTACATTGGTCCATCGTTGTAAGTCTTTGAACTACATCAGCTCTGCTGCTGATTATGTGATCAAGTCCCCTTGTAAAAAGTGTGTGCGCGTAGGGTCTTGCAAGGCTTGTGCTGTTGCTTTGTGTGTCTTATAGATGGCTTGGGCCATCATTTCTTCTTTTCCAGCTGGTTGCTGCTCCCATGTTCTCTCACTCTCTTTTGTAACCTGGTATGTGGCATTTGAGTGCTAGTGAAATCATACTTCTTGCACCCTTCAGTCGTTAGCTCACGGTGTTAGTGATAATATAGTGCTTCTGGCAGAAGCCTGGTGCATTAGATTTTAAAATGGCTTTGTACATGTAGTGTATCCAAAAGAAAATTTTGTGAAAGAAGACTTGAAAGCCCAGTTAAGTGGTAAAATAATAATCAGCACATTGAATGCACTGACGTTTTAAGCAATTAAACATTTTCAGGAGAAGACAGAAAAACTATCGGTTTGGAGTCATCTAGCACTTTTTATTATTCCTAATAGCTAGTGTTTTGTTAGCTTGCTAGTATTGAGAAATTTGTAACAAAGGTTTTTATACTGGGTCTAAGAGACATGTCTTTTAACTTGTACAAAAATTGCCTTTTCTGTTGATTAGATATTGATCTGTTCTTCCCAGTTGTTAATTGCAAAATACTTCTTAAACTTGTAATTAGTTCAGTTGTTTGTTACTGCATGCATCGGCTTTCAGTGGTGTAAAATGTAAATAAAGTTAATAGTTAAATAGTGTGATCACATACTTTTTATTTTTTAGATAGTGTTATCTTTCAGGTCTTTTGACCAGATTTTGTAACAAGGTAGTATCTCTTCATTTGTTTATCTGGATGAACTTCAGTGTTTTGGAGAAAGATAGATATTCAGTCTGCAGTGGCTTGCAGTATAATTCCTTTGTAATTATATATTGTTTTGAGTTTGTCCTATATATTTCAGTTGAAAGCTTCTGCTTCAGCTAAGAATGGAACTGAATAAACAGAACTAAGGGAGCTTTTTAAGAATAGATCATTTGTATCTGAATAATACAGAAACATTTAGAGAAAAAAGTCTTAAGTCAATGTATGGTTCTTTTCAAAAGGGTGAAATTTTTTTAAGGTGAATTGAAATCTTTTGATTCCTAGATGTGATAACTTTTGTACACTTGAATCAGTTGGTCCTTGTTTATCATACCTTTAGACAATGTCTGTGGATTATTTGCTTTTGGACGGCTGCTTGCACTGTGCATTGTACCTCAGCACATGCTCCTTTTCTTACAGATTTAAAATATACTATTGTTGAATGCACATTGTTGATTCTTATGTTCTGGAGCAAATTGTAAATTTGAAAGAATCATAGAATCATTAAGGTTGGAAAAGACCTCTAAGATCATCAAGTCCAACCGTCAACCCAACACCACCATGCCCACTAAACCATGTCTCTAAGTGCCTCATCTACACGTCTTTTAAATACTTCCAGGGATGGTGACTCAACCACTTCCCTGGGCAGCCTGTTCCAATGCTTGACAACCCTTTTGGTGAAGAAATTTCTCCTAATATCCAATCTAAACCTCCCTTGGTGCAACTTGAGGCCATTTCCTCTCATCCTATCACTAGTTACTTGGGAGAAGAGACCGACACCCACCTCACTACAACCTCCTTTCAGGTAGTTGTAGAGAGCGATGAGGTCTCCCCTCAGCCTCCTTTTCTCCAGGCTAAACAACCCCGGTTCCCTCAGCCGCTCCTCATAAGACTTGTTCTCCAGACCCCTCACCAGCCTCGTTGCCCTTCTCTGGACACGCTCCAGCACCTCGACGTCCTTCTTGTAGTGAGGGGCCCAAAACTGAACACAGAATTCGAGGTGCGGCCTCACCAGTGCCGAGTACAGGGGCACGATCACTTCCCTACTCCTGCTGGCCACACTATTTCTGATACAGGCCAGGATGCCATTGGCCTTCTTGGCCACCTGGGCACACTGACAGTTCACATTCAGCCGGCTGTCGACCAGCACCCCCAGGTCCTTTTCTGCTGGGCAGCTTTCCAGCCACTCTTCCCCAAGCCTGTAGCGCTGCATGGGGTTGTTGTGGCCAAAGTGCAGGACCCGGCACTTGGCGTTGTTGAACCTCATACAGTTGGCCTCGGCGCATCGATCCAGCCTGCCCAGGTCCCTCTGCAGAGCCTTCCTACCCTCAAGCAGATCAACACTCCCGCCCAAGTTGGTGTTGTCTGCAAACTTACTGACGGTGCACTCGATCCCCTCATCCAGATCACTGATAAAGATATTGAACAAGACTGGCCCCAAAACTGAGCCCTGGGGAACACCGCTCGTGACCGGCCGCCAACCGGATTGAACTCCATTCACCACAACTCTCTGGGCCCAGCCACCCAGCCAGTTTTTGACCCAGCGCAGAGTCCACCTGTCTAAGCTGTGAGCCGCCAGCTTCTCGAGGAGAATGCTGTGGGAGACGGTGTCAGAGGCCTTACTGAAGTCCAGGTAGACCACATCCACAGCCTTTCCCTCGTCCACTAGGCGGGTCACCTTGTCATAGAAGGAGATCAGGTTGGTCAAGCAGGACCTGCCTTTCATGAACCCGTGCTGGCTGGGCCTGATGCCCTGGATGTCCCGCACAGGCCTTGTGAGCGCCCTCAAGATGAACCGCTCCATAATCTTCCCCGGCACCGAGGTCAGGCTGACAGGCCTGTAGTTCCCCGGACCCTCCTTCCGGCCCTTCTTGTAGATGGGCATCACATTGGCAAGCCTCCAGTCATCCGGGACCTCCCCCGTTAACCAGGACTGCTGATAAATGATGGAGAGTGGCTTGGCAAGCTCCTCCGCCAGCTCCCTCAGCACTCTCGGGTGGATCCCATCCGGCCCCATAGACTTGTGAGCATCCAGGTGGCGTAGCAGGTCATTGACTGCTTCCTCTTGGATTATGCCCCGGGGGTTCATCCTGCTCGCCGTCCCTGTCTTCCAGCTCAGGGGGCTGAATACTCTGAGGATAACTGGTCTGCCTGTTAAAGACTGAGGCAAAGAAGGCATTGAGTACCTCAGCCTTTTCCTCATCCTCAGTGACAATGTTCCCCCCTGCATCCAATAAAGGATGGAGATTCTCCTTGGCTCTCGTCATTAATATATTTGTAAAAACATTTTTTGTTGTCTCTAACGACAGCGGCCAGATTGTGTTCTAGCTGGGCTTTTGCCATTCTCATTTCCTTTCTGCATGATCTAACGAGATCCCTGTACTCTTCTTGAGTCGCCTGCCCCTTCTTCCACAAGCGGTAAACTCTCCTTTTTTTCCTGAATCCCAGCAAGAGCTCCCCGTTCAGCCAGGCCGGTCGTCTTCCCCGCCCATTCTTCTTACGGCGTACAGGGACAGCCTGCTCCTGCGCCTTTAAGACTTCCTTCTTGAAGATCGTCCAGCCTTCCTGGACTCCTTTGCCCTTCAGGACTGTCTCCCACGGGACTCTCTCAACCAGTGTCCTGAACAGGCCAAAGTCCACCCTCCGGAAGTCTGTGGTTGCAGTTTTGCTGGCTCCCTTCCTTACTTCACTGAGGATCGAGAATTCTACCATTTCATGGTCGCTAAGCCCAAGATGGCCTCCGACCACCACATCTCCCACCAGTCCTTCTCTGTTTGTAAACAGCAGGTCGAGGGAGGCACCTCCCCTGGCAGGCTCACTTACCAGCTGTGTCAGGAAGTTGTTTTCCACACACTCCAGGAACCTCCTAGACTGCTTCCTCTCTGCCATGTTGTATTTCCAGCAGATGTCTGGGAAGTTGAAGTCCCCCATGAGAACAAGGGCTAGCGATTGTGAGACTTCTGCCAGCCACTTGTAGAATGCTTCATCTGCCTCTTCATCCTGGTTGGGTGGTCTCCCAGCAGATTATCTGCCTCGTTGGCCTTCCCCCTCATCCTTACCCATAAACACTCAACCGTATCATCATCACAATTGTTGAGCTCTAGACGATCGAAACACTCCCTAACATACAGAGCCGCCCCACCGCCTCTCCTTGCTCGCCTGTCCCTTCTGAAGAGTTTATAGCCATCCATTGTAGCACTCCAATCGTGAGAGTCACCCCACCATGTTTCTGTGATGGCGACTAAGTTATATCTATCCCGCTGCACAATGGCTTCTAGCTCCTCCTGTTTGCCGCCCATGCTGCGTGCATTGGTGTAGATGCACTTGAGCTGGGCTATCGATTTCGCCCCCAGCATTGGCGTGCCACCCCTAGGCTCATCTCTAGTGAGCCTGGTTTTATCCCCTTCCCCCTTCGAACCTAGTTTAAAGCCCTCTCAGTGAGCCCCGCCAATTCACGAGCAAGAATCCTTTTCCCCCTGTGAGACAGCTGGACTCCATCTGTCACCAGCAGGCCTGGTGCCGTGTAAACCTCCCCATGATCAAAAAAGCCAAAATTCCTCCGATGGCACCAGCCCCTGAGCCACGCGTTGATCAGGTGTGTTTTCCTGTTCCTTTCAGTATTCTTCCCTGCCACTGTAGGGATTGAGGAAAACACTACCTGTGCTCCTGATCCTTGAACCAGTCGCCCCAGTGCCCTGAAGTCCCTTTTGATCACTTCTGGACTTCTCTCTGGAACCTCATCACTGCCAGCCTGTATAACCAACAGCGGGTAGTAGTCGGAAGGCTGTACCAGACCAGGGAGTTTCCTAGTAATGTCTCTGACCCGGGCCTCAGGGAGGCAGCAGACTTCCCTGTGGGATGGGTCCGGTTGGCATATTGGGCCTTCTGTTCCTCTCAGAAGGGAATCGACTGTTACCCTCCTTTTTTTCTTAGCAGAGGCAGTCATAATACGTGGGGCTGCCTGCCTCACCCTAGGCAACCCCCTGGATGGACCTTCGTCTACATCCTCATTTGCCTGGCCCTCAAGTTCCAGGGCCCCATATCTGTTGTGTAAGGGCAACCGGGAAGGTGAGGGAGGCCGGGCAGGGGTTTGCCTGGCACCCCGAGCAGGGACCTGTTTCCATTCCCCCCCGTCGCTTAGGTCCCCTCCTTCTGCCTGGTGGCAAGAGGGCAGGAGATCCTCTGCTTCTTGTGGAGCCTCCATCTGCTGCCTTTGCCTCAGGGATGGTAGGGTGTGGCTCCACCAATCTATCTCCCTCTCACATTCCCTGAAGTGGTGCACAACATGACTTTCAAAGTTTTTAAGGGTTCTGTTGTGTGACTTTGTGCTAGTAAAGGCTCCTGAAGTATTTTTGGTGGTGAAGTAAGAAAGGATGAGGGCAGATTTGAACAAAACAGGAGTTTCTATTATCTTGATGATACATGGCTGAAGAGTGGGCCTCCAAGTGCTCTAGCTCCCAGTTCCCAGTAATTTAAGCCTGGTCATTTAAGTGTTAAACTTAGTAAGTTAAGCTGTTAAGGTGCTCTTTCCCTTTTCTACAATGTTGAGGCAACTTCAAAAGATTGCATAGGCTTATACGTACAAGAATACATGGCATGTATATTTTGATTGTGGGAAAATGGATAATTAAACTGTAAGGTTCATGTGGAGTTCTCTAGGTACAAATAGCATACCAATTTTGACATTCATAGGTTTGGCTCCATATGAAATCTAAAGCATGGATGCATAGCCTTCAAATCACAGTTCTCAAGTCTCTGGCTCAACAAACCTTATTGAAAAGTACTGGGTTTTGCCTTTGAGCTTGGCTATCTTCTTCTTCCCTCTTGCTCCTCTTTTCCTTATTCCTTTCCCAGAACAAAAACAGTGAAAAATCCCAGCTCTCTGTTGTTGAATGGTTCTAAAGTTGTAAGATTAAGTATTCTGTCATCGGCTTTCTGAATGAGCAATGCTGTGATAGGTACTGTGAGCATTGGTTGGAGCAAAACTAAGTAACTGTAAAAAAAAAAAAAAAAAAGTCTTTGAACACTTCTGTAAATGCATGGGTTTGGTCTCTTTTGTAGGACTCTGAAAGAGCAACGAGGTTTCTGTGTACCCTTTAGCTTGGACTCCTCTGCTGTGTTCCCCTCGCAGGGTCCTTCTGGGCTGTGGAATGGCCACCTTGTACCGGTATAGGTGAGGGACAAACTGATCTAGGGCTTTACTTGTTGTTTTATCTCAAACGCAGTGTTTGTTTCTATGTTATTCTTTCTTGGGAGAAGGGAAAAGGACAGGAGGAAAGGGACAGGAGAGTTTCGTTGTGTCTAAAACTCCTTAAGAGTTTTATAGTGTCCTTATGATAAGCATGTAAGTGAACAATTTTGAATATGTTTTGTGGTTTTCTTTAAAAATCTGTTGAAAAATGAAATAAATGTTTAAGGAGCTAAATTTTAATTTGATATCCACTTGATAGCTCTGTACTGGACTGCTCCTGTCATTGATTTTACTTTTTAAAACACTGTTTTACAGCCTACTTAAAAATTATTTTCCTACATGTGGGAAATAGTGAAGTAATTAAACACATTTGGGTCTATGCATAAATTTTCTAAAATTAACTCTCTTTCACACTAATCTTTCTTGTCTTTAATTGGGTTGAAATGTGTGAAAGGGAAAAAGGTTTGGTAGGGAACTATTTTTCAGAGAGTAGTTTAACTACAGAGCACATAAAGGAGTTGTTAGATATGCTTGGGCCAGGGAAGCAAGAACCTTCTGTTAAAAGGAGAAATATTTTTGTATTGGTTTCTGCTGCATTGTTTTGGAGTAAATCACCTGCTATTTCCATGCTTTTATACCTTTCACTCCAATGGAGAAATTCAGGTGCTGCAGTTAGGAACAAAATATCCCATCACTTCAAGAATTAAAAATCCTTAATCATGAAATTGTGGTTGTCACTTACCACATTATTATGGCTACATTTAATGTTAATTAGTTTACATTTTCCTTTTTTCCTTTTTTGTTTCCCCAGCAGAGTTTGCTACCTATTCACTAACAGCAGTGCTGACTAACCTTTTCAGTCTTCAAACATGTCTAATAAGTAAACTAATGCATGACCCACTTGCACAAAATCTGAGAAATCATTCTGAAAGGTGCCCAGTGGTAGGAAGCATTTCAGGGAGAAATGGAAATGTGATGGAAATGGAGGTGAAAAATTTTTAGTTGTATATCCGGCTGTAGTAGAATTGATGTAAAATAGTGGAATAAACAGTTGAAATACTTTGATTGTAGCCATGACTCTTTTTTTTTTTTTTTTTGGCTTTATTTACAGCTGAATCCTTACCCCCTCCTTTCTTCTCAGTAGAGTTGTTTCCTGTTTGGAAATTCTTTTCAAGTGCTGAGTAGGAAGCTAACTTGTTTCAGGTGTATGTATATAAATTTTAACCCCAAAGCAAATGTTTTTGCTCTAGGGAACTTTTTACCTTTAACTCTATCATCTTTGTTTTCAAAGTATGTTTGCTATTATAATAAACTAATTTTTTCAGATAACCAGTTTATGAAGCATATCTTGGGATCAGCATTCAGTCTTTCACCTGCTGTAACAAATTTGAGACACATGGTTATGCGTTTTGTATTCAACTTTTCACTTTCGAGTAAGTGATTAATCTTTCTTCTTGTCATGTTTCATGTCACAGTAGCACTGTCGTTTTCTCCCTCTGACAGCCTGACACTGTTTAAACATCAGTCTAATTTTGCACATAAGCCAGTTTAAGAGAAGGCAAAAAAAAAAATCACGTGATACATGTCACAATAACTTATTTTCAGAAGCAGCAGGCTTGCAGAAGGCACAACTCGCTCTGTTCTGTCTTGATTTCTGCTGACAGCAGGCTGTGGTGTTAAGCACGTATAACAAAAATCAGGAGTATTTCAGACAACAGAAGTATGGGAGAGTACATATCTTACTGTGAAATGAAAAGGCAAAGCTTGTTGGAGGGAGAAGGTGGTGGAGCCCACGTATGATTGATTCATACTGGTATCTGTCTTTTCAGGGAAAACATCTGCTTTATGCTGTGTGTTTTAAGAACTACAGTTTTCTTAATATGCTGTAGTTCTGGATGCAGGTCTGGCCCCTCACCTTCAACATTTGAGCCTTCACCTTTAGAATGATGTTTAAATATGCTGATTTTACCCTTCTGTTTTGTAAGTTCACAGGAAGTCATATGGAGGTCATGTCTAAAATAGGAGTAAGTGATCAGTTAGGAATGGCATAGGTCTCCCGTGTATGAAATCTTTTAGGTACTGTTCCTTACTCTGTCATCTTAGCTACATTTGCCATTTGTATGGCAAATTCTTCCTTTTTGTCCTCAAAGAACCAGCATTTCATGATAAAATGGGAAAATACTGCTGTTTTGTTTCCTTTTTAAACAAGCTGCACAAGAATCTAGAAGCAACATCTGTGGTGGGTCAAAACCATAACTTATATTTCAACTTGATAACAGTTTTCATATGTAACTGTGTATAACCTCAGTATTCCTGGAGGTACGTGAACATGCCTAGAAGAATGATTTCCAACCAATATATATGGTACGTAATGCTGCCCTAATGAGAGAACAGTTTAAGAAATACCATTGTATCTGGACATTTCCATTAGGGTCTTCATGAGAACAAGAGAAGATAGAAAAAGCAGAAAGCCTTTCAGATAACTTTTGGTAAAGTAGGATGTTAAATGTTGTTCTTTATATTTTGTGGCTGCTTACTTATCCTTAATGCAAACAAAACTTATTTACCAGATTATAATGAGATTGTAATTAGGTTACATGAATCTCCTAGAATAGAGTTGGTAGAGTCTATGAAACGTGTTGATAGGTCAAGGTTTTAATTAAGCTCTGGTCTGTTCTGTTTCCCTGAAAGTATCCTGGACCACTCCTGTGCCTTGGTATTGAGAATGAAAAATTCAGGGAATGCCTGTCTATAAAACGTTTTCAGCTTGTATTCGCCAACCTCCTTACTTTGCTCATGGGTTCAGGTTTACCATTCTGCTTTTTCACTTTTATTTGCTCCCTGACTTTTGAACATTCAGAGTTGCAAAGGAAAGCTACAATATAGGATTTTTTTTTTATTTTAGAGTTTATTGTAACCACAGATGTAGTTTTCAGTTGTTTTCCATGTGTCTGTCTTGTCTGTGCTTGGAGAGAGATCTCAAAAAGGGATGTGTGTTCAGAAAGGAAGGAATTCACTCTTAATGGCCCCAGTTTTCCAAACACTTCTCAGGATAGGTGTGGAAAACTTGATGCAGATTGAAGGATATTTGCAAAAAAACTGCTACAGTGTTAAATCTGGCTACATGGAGAGTTTTTTACTGTGGGAACAATATATGTGAATAATGAAATTCCTGGTGAATTCAGCAATGTGTTTTTTCCACAGGAGGGATGATAACATTATGTATATTATCTATAAACAAATTTTGTTTATTTTTTATGTAAGAATACATGACTGAAAGGTACCTATCATTTAAAGGTTTTACCCTAGAAACTAAATAGCAGGAAGTTTATTTTAATGTTTAGTCAGAAATCTGTAATAGTGAAAACTTCTATTAACTTAATGTTATTTTTAAGGACAGGAATGAGAAAAAGAGAATTGGGAGAGCAATGCACATGGAGAGTGGATGAGAGACTTCATTTTTCATAGGAAAAGCTCTTTTGTGGTATTTTACTGTGAGCTGTTGTGTATACAGTTGTCTTATGCTCATTCCAATTTTTTTCAGTTTTGAGGTGGTGAACTGGGCAAAGTAGTGAACTGTCATGTATGTGTTCTTTTCTCTTGGAAGAAATTAAAGGTGTAAGACTAAATAAATTTGTGTCAAGGGTTATATTTTTTTTTTTCCTTGAAATAAATTTTGCTCTGTATCTGTGCTGAAGAAGGCATGGTCAAATTCATCTTCCACTGGGAGCAGGAATTTGCAAAACAGGTGGGGTTTTTTTTTTTTTTTAGCTCCCAAAGATTTTAGTTGAAAATTTCTTTCCTGGCATAGAGGAGATACTTCCTTGTGATGAAGACATCTGTTGTTAGGTCCAAAGTTACGCTCCTCTCTAACAATTGTCTGTCTTCACTAGAAAGCAGTGGGTTAAAAAACCTTTCCCTGCTTTACCAAATTCCACTAAAGGGGAAAAAAGAACGGAAAATCACTTGGATGTCTTCACCAGGTTGACATATAGGATAGGAAGTGTTCATAACATCCAGGGGCTTATCAGTCTGCCATAGACCTTTGTATCTGTGTGTAGGATGATTGCTTTCAGGCTTTTATGATTTTATTCTTCTCTCAGTAGTGACACAAATGGGCACTTACTATGGAAATTACTTATCCTAGCCAGTGTTAAGCAGCAATATCATTAAAGTCTGAGAATTGGGTCTCAGGGATAATTCTTGCTATGTCTACCTGAAGGACTCTCCCTGCACAAAACTCATGATTTCAGACTTTATTTTGGGTTTTGGTGTATCAACATCTTTGGGACTTCGAAATGTTCTCACCTCTCCCTCACTCCTCCCCTGTACAAGGAAACCAACTGATTAGACAGAAGTACTAAAATTGTGTTGAAATATTAACTGAAGCACTCTTGTTAAAAATATAATCTCTCCTTTTTGTTCTGTCTTCTAAGGATGAAAGAGAGTTTCTTGTGCTGTTCCCAGAGCACTGTGATACACCAGGTTCTGCATTTCTCTGCATGGCCTATCCTGGCCTTTCTCTGTGTCCCCCTGCCTTCCTTTTCTAGTTGGTGTTTCACAAGGTGTGTGGTGGTGTAAATGTCAGTGCCTACAAGATCAGAATGTGCAAAAATGTTTTTATTACACAGACTTAATAGAATGTCTATAAAAAGAAATACTATTCAGTCATCGAGAGTAGCTTTGTCACTCGTACCTTCATCCTCAAGTAATGCAAATTTCAATGGGCAAATATCACCTAGGGAACAAAATTCTGAGAGCTTGAAAACATTCTGCTTACCTGCTAACTGTAAGGAATAGAGAGCTGTCTTGTGGGGTTATACCTCAGCTTCTGTGTAGTCAAGGTTAGCAAAATGAAATAGCTTTTCTAATTCTCTGACTTTTTTTGACAGGTGAGCAGTTGATGGAAACTTGAAAATCGAATGGTAACTTACCTAGAGCACGTCTTCCTGTATCACGTGAAATGAGCTGGGCAATTAGCTGGAAGCAAATATTAATACTTATTTTTTCCATTAATTTGTAGACAAAGTAGTGTGTATCAGAATCGGTACTGTCAGCTGCAAATGATGATGTACTGTTAAAGCTGAAGTCATTTGACTGCAGGACATGCTTTCTGTGCTTTCAGAGACTTCTAAAGCGGTTTATTGCAGTCCTGAAAATCATCAGGGAGACAATGGGTTTTTCTCCCACTAGCTGTGCAGCAGTGAGAGAAGTACATTGTTTCCATTGTTTTAAGGCGTCAGTGGGTAAAGAGGGAAACACTATTTTTTAACAAGGTCTGTTTTATCAATTGATGTGTTATTGACAGTATAGGAAGCCTTTGTCCTGTTAGGATACATCACAGGAGTGCCTTGTCTTGCCTGAACTTTTTCAATTAAAAAAAAAAACAAACAGCACAACCAAACACAAAAACCCAAACCCAGCAACAACATTGATTTCTCTGGGCTAAAGTTTACCTTGTGGAGCATCAATATGCTGTCATGAGCAGGTTAAGCTTTTCTTCTGAGTTTGATCTAGTATTTTCCCTTTCTCGTATGACAGAATGAGCACTTTTTGTTTTAGAGTCACCATTGTATGTTGCCAAGCATGGAGAATGGAGTAGTTTCTTGCAGGATCATCTAATTCAAGTAAATGCTTAAAGGTGCTTAAAGAAAATTGCTTATGTGGATGCAGTTTTTTCCCCTTCTTTCTCGATTTCCCTTCCTTCCATATATACACTGTCCTTTCAACTGCAGAGCAGAGGAAGAAAGTGTTGCCACTGAAAAGAGGGGCATGTCAAACTCCTTCAAATCAAAAATAACCTTTTTCTTCCTCCTTCGCTTAGACCCCTTAGTGGTAGTTGATCTCTCTTCCTGCCATTCCTTTGGGTTATCATGTGCTGTTGGCCTGATCGAATCTGTTACTGTCCACTCAACACTTGTAATATAGCCCTAACTGAAAGTGTCGTCAGGAGGAACTTTTGACCCTTAATTGGAGTTTGTTACTAAAGCAGATTTGTATTAGGCTGAACTTGGGTTATTTGCCAGAGAGATTTCTTAAAAACTTTCAAGGAAAGTGAGTGAGCTAATGAAGGTCTTTGATCTCTTCTGTACAGAAGCTAACTGATGTTTGGGTTGCTCATAACTAATTTCATCCTTCAAATTAATTTTCACAAGCTTTAGAAATTACCAGTGAAGCAGTAGTTCATAGCTCTGGTCTTTCTAGTAGGCGTTGGGCTTAATTGTGTAGCTTTGGGAAATTCTATTTATTATGGAGGGCAGCATACTGCCATTAGGTGGAAGAGTCGGCTGGCTTGCTAACAGCATCACATTCTTGGTCTTGTCTACTGTTACCTGTTTAGTGTCCCTATCTCTTGGTAACTTCATTGAGGAGTTTGCTCTTTTCTCCTCACGTATTCTCACAAAGATAACATCTAGCGTATCACAGCATGTACACAGATACGTGTCTAAGGAACGCTTGCTTAAAAAGGAATTTTTTTAGTTTATAGAGCCTTCACTGATTCAGTTTATAGATGAAGTGTCTTAAAACACTTCTGCAGAATGATGGATGATAAGAGCATTGGACTCATTTAGCTTTAAGACTATTATTATAATGCTACAAGTGAGCAGTTTATTCCTGTAGAGCCTTACAGGAATGGCAGAAGATCCTGCAAATTCCACGTCTGCCTCTTTAGCAAGAAAACCCAGAGATGTCAAATTTCATGAAACTAGAAATTGCTGTTTCACTGAACTCAATGCAGGTGCTTATAAAATCCAAAGATTTAATCCTAGGATCAAATTTTAAATAACAAGTTGAAATGAGTTTTTAAAAGCTCTTCTGTTATAGTATTCTCATGCTAATTCTCCTAGTTGTCTTCAGTCAGCATCTTAGGATGTTGGGCAAAGTTATTTGGTGTTTTTTTGCTGTCCCTGAGGAGTGTTTTTTCATGATCTCTGGTCCTACTTGCCTAAAATTGCTGAACTGTGAATTGTGCTTTTTGTTTAGTATACCTCTGTGTGTGTGCGCTCTATACGAGTCGTGTGGATTGCTTACAATTAATTAAATTTATCATAAAGGAAAGCCCAGTAGGAACCTGTTTTAGACCAAGCCTCTTGCAATAGTGGACTAATGAGTTGGCACTTGTGTAACTAATGCTTAAAAATACTTTTGTTACAATAACTCCTTTTTCAATTAAATAGTTCTGTGAGACAAAGCAGTTGATTGCTTTTGTGTTTCATGTAGGATTTCTCCACCTTTGAAAAATCTGCTGAAAAGCCTGAAAATGTTCCATATTGTATTTATATTAAAAAATACTAATATGATGGAAAGGACTTTTACTCTTAGATAACCTGGAGCTGCAGGTTCACTTGCACTGAAATCACGTTGTTCTCTTAATTCCATGTGGAGAAAATTGAAAGTGGACTTTGTTTGTTGTACCAAGTGGAAATATTTCATATTGAATGAAACAGCTAACTATTCCATAGAAAACTTTCTTTTATATGTAGGACTTTGCAGTACAGTGTTAGTGGAGGAAGAATAGGAAAAGGGGAGATTTACTTTGCCTATTGTAATGCAGTGAATCCCTTAAACTAGTGATAGACCAGAAAGCCACGTTGCATGTAGTCTCATCTTTTCTACCCCTTCCGCTGCTGGGCTGCTTCAAAATGACAGCAGTGATGTTCTCCTTTATATTTTCCCATTTTTCATAGACTCCCATTTCTGTTGAAAATAAAAGCACTGAAAGGTTGTATTTACTTCTAGAAGTGAGAGGTGGAAAGAACTCTTGATAGTTGTCCCGAGGCAGCAGAAAAACTAATAATGAAAGAAATAGTTCACTGTCTGTGAAATGTCTGGTCTAAAATGAACACACCTCTCTGCGCTTCTTGGAGATAAGCTGGTTAATGGCATTTCAACAGGCTGGTGAGTATTGTGGATGATATCTGTTGTGTAAGAATACTATGTAAATATTACTGCAGTGTGAACAATTTAATATTAGTTATCCCTAGGCATCATTTACATATACAATAAATAATGAACTCAGGAGCAAAAAGACAAAGTATCTCAAGTGATTTACATATTTTCGTTTCCTTTGTATAAAATGCATAAAATGTGCTGTCACAAAGTGATGCAGAACTTTGCAAGTTGCTTGAAGATACCAGGTCTTTTCTCAGAAGAACTTCAAATGCTACTTAGGCAGATGGAAAAGACGATGATTTAGAGGTAGCAATGCAGCAGGACAGAGATTGCAGGGAGGTAAATGTTATTGGAATTTAGAATTGTTTCCATATTGCTTTATGAAAGACTCTGTTCCTCTCTCCAAACTAGCAAACTGGAAATAATTTATTGGATTATATTTCAATATCCAATATTTGCTTTATGTACATCTTCAGACAATAGTAAAAGAGAATCATAGAATCATAGAATCATTGAGGTTGGAAAAGACCTCTAAGATCATCGAGTCCAACCGTCAACCCAACACCACCATGCCCACTAAACCATGTCCCTAAGCGCCTCATCTACACGTCTTTTAAATACCTCCAGGGATGGGGACTCCACCACTTCCCTAGGCAGCCTGTTCCAATGTTTCACCACTCTTTCAGTAAAGACATTTTTCCTTACATCCAATCTAAACCTCCCCTGGCGCAACTTGAGGCCATTTCCTCTTGTCCTATCACTTGTTACTTTGGAGAAAAGACTAACACCCACCTCGCTACAACCTCCTTTCAGGTAGTTGTAGAGAGCGATGAGGTCTCCCCTCAGCCTCCTTTTCTCCAGGCTAAACAGTCGCAGTTCCCTCAGCCGCTCCTCATAAGACTTGTTCTCCAGACCCCTCACCAGCCTCGTTGCCCTTCTCTGGACACGCTCCAGCACCTCAACGTCCTTCTTGTAGTGAGGGGCCCAAAACTGAACACAGTATTGGAGGTGCGGCCTCACCAGTGCCGAGTACAGGGGCACAATCACTTCCCTACTCCTGCTGGCCACACTATTTCTGATACAGGCCAGGATGCCATTGGCCTTCTTGGCCACCTGGGCACACTGACAGTTCACATTCAGCCGGCTGTCGACCAGCACCCCCAGGTCCTTTTCTGCTGGGCAGCTTTCCAGCCACTCTTCCCCAAGCCTGTAGCGCTGCATGGGGTTGTTGTGGCCAAAGTGCAGGACCCGGCACTTGTCCTTGTTGAACCTCATACAGTTGGTCTGGGCCCATCGATCCAGCCTGTCCAGATCCCTCTGCAGAGCCTTCCTACCCTCGAGCAGATCAACACTCCCGCCCAACTTGGTGTTGTCTGCAAACTTACTGAGGGTGCACTCAATCCCCTCATCCAGATCATTGATAAAGATATTGAACAAGACTGGCCCCAGTACTGAGCCCTGGGGAACACCGCTCGTGACCAGCCGCCAACCGGATTGAACTCCATTCACCACAACTCTCTGGGCCCAGCCACCCAGCCAGTTTTTGACCCAGCGCAGAGTCCACCTGTCTAAGCCGTGAGCCGCCAGCTTCTCTAGGAGAATGCTGTGGGAGACAGTGTCAAAGGCCTTACTGAAGTCCAGGTAGACCACATCCACTAGGCGGGTCACCTGGTCATAGAAGGAGATCAGGTTGGTCAAGCAGGACCTGCCTTTCATGAACCCGTGCTGGCTAGGCTGGATCCCCTGGTTGTCCCGCTCATGCCTTGTGAGCGCCCTCAAGATGAACCGCTCCATAATCTTCCCCGGCACCGAGGTCAGGCTGACAGGCCTGTAGTTCCCCGGATCCTCCTTCCGGCCCTTCTTGTGGATGGGCGTCACATTGGCAAGCCTCCAGTCATCCGGGACCTCCCCCGTTAACCAGGACCGCTGATAAATGATGGAGAGCGGCTTGGCGAGCACCTCCGCCAGCTCCCTCAGCACTCTCGGGTGGATCCCATCCGACCCCATAGACTTGTGAGCATCCAGGTGGCATAGCAGGTCATTGACTGCTTCCTCCTGGATTACGGGGGGTTCATCCTGCTCGCCGTCCCCGTCTTCCAGCTCGGGGGGCCGAGTACCCTGAGGATAACTGGTCTGCCTGTTAAAGACTGAGGCAAAGAAGGCATTGAGTACCTCAGCCTTTTCCTCATCCTCAGTGACAATGTTCCCCCTTGCATCCAATAAAGGATGGAGATTCTCCTTGGCTCTCTTCTTGTCATTAATATATTTGTAAAAACTTTTTTTGTTGTCTTTAACGACAGCGGCCAGATTGCGTTCTAGCTGGGCTTTTGCCTTTCTCATTTCTTCTCTGCACGACCTAACGAGATCCCTGTACTCTTCTTGAGTCGCCTGCCCCTTCTTCCACAAGCGGTAAACTCTCCTTTTTTTTCCTGAGTCCCAGCAAGAGCTCCCCGTTCAGCCAGGCCGGTCGTCTTCCCCGCCCATTCTTCTTACGGCGTACAGGGACAGCCTGCTCCTGCGCCTTTAAGACTTCCTTCTTGAGGATCGTCCAGCCTTCCTGGACCCCTTTGCCCTTCAGGACTGTCTTCCACGGGACTCTCTCAACCAGCGTCCTGAACAGGCCAAAGTCCGCCCTCCGGAAGTCCACGGTTGTGGTTTTGCTGCCCCCCCTCCTTACTTCACTGAGGATCGAGAATTCTATCATTTCATGGTCGCTAAGCCCAAGACGGCCTCCGACCACCACATCTCCCACCAGTCCTTCTCTGTTTGTAAACAGCAGGTCGAGCGAGGCACCTCCCCTGGCAGGCTCACTTACCAGCTGTGTCAGGAAGTTGTTTTCCACACACTCCAGGAACCTCCTAGACTGCTTCCTCTCTGCCATGTTGTATTTCCAGCAGACATCCGGGAAGTTGAAGTCCCCCATGAGAACAAGGGCTAGTGATTGAGAGACTTCTGCCAGCCGCTTATAGAATGCTTCATCCGCCCCTTCATCCTGGTTGGGTGGTCTATAACAGACTCCCAGCAGGATATCTGCCTCGTTGGCCTTCCCCCTCATCCTTACCCATAGACACTCAACCGTACCATCATCACAATCGTTGAGCTCTATACAATCAAAACACTCCCTAACATACAGGGCCACCCCACCGCCTCTCCTTGCTCGCCTGTCCCTTCTGAAGAGTCTGTAGCCATCCATTGCAGCACTCCAGTCATGAGAGTCACCCCACCATGTTTCTGTGATGGCGACTAAGTCATATCTCTCCCGCTGCACAATGGCTTCCAGCTCCTCCTGCTTGCCGCCCATGCTGCGTGCATTGGTGTATATGCACTTGAGCTGGGCTATCGATTTTGCCCCCAGCATCGGCATGCCACCCCTAGGCTCATCTCTAGTGAGCCTGGTTTTATCCCCTTCCCCCTTCGAACCTAGTTTAAAGCCCTCTCAATGAGCCCTGCCAATTCATGAGCCATGATCCTTTTTCCCTTGTGAGACAGCTGGACTCCGTCTGTCACCAGCAGGCCCGGTGCCATGTAAACCTCCTCATGATCAAAAAAGCCAAAATTCCTCCGATGGCACCAGCCCCTGAGCCACGCGTTGATCAGGTGTGTTTTCCTGCTCCTTTCAGTATCCTTCCCTGCCACTGTAGGGATTGAGGAAAACACTACCTGTGCTCCTGATCTTTGAACCAGTCGCCCCAGTGCCCTGAAGTCCCTTTTGATCGCTGCAGGACTTCTCTCTGCAGGACTTCTCTCTGCAATGTCATCACTGCCAGAAGGCAGGCTCATCTTCAAAACAAGCATGTTAATGTATGAAACAGAGCTATCTAGAGCTGTCCGAGAGTAGTGTGTTCTCAGTATAATCAGGCAATAAAAAATGTGGGCTTGATGTCTAATTCCACAGCCTCTCTAGCTTGCATTTAATAATTTAGATTTTTTTGTCATTGCTGGTCTGTAGAGCAAAAAAGTAAAGACTAATGAGGCAGGTAAACTTCCGAGAGCAGATTGAGAATTTTTTAAGCTTCATGATGCACCAGACTATGTTATGATGATAAAACACAAGCAGACATTAGATGACATACTTGGATTATTGCATGCAGGGGAAAGGCTGAGTTTTGGTAGGAGCTCGGTGAACCTCTGTTCAAATCAGAGGATAGGTTGTTTGCAGATAGCTGTCTGCAGCCCAAGCCTTGGATGACTGATGATGCATATAATTTAAAAAGCCTGGAGTTTACTGAAATATTTATGCTTTCCTGGACTGCCTTGTTCCATGTGTACATGGAAACTGCAAGGTTAGTCTGAGAAGCTGGCCAAACTACGGATGTGTGTTAGCTGAAACTCTTACTTTCTACAGGCGAGTGGGAAAAGGGGCTGCTACTTTAATATCCTTGAAATAAGAATGCAATAAAGGATGTTTTTAACATTTTAGGAAAATTCCTTGTATATGTACAAGATTGTCTGTATTTGGGTTTATTTAATGCTTGTTGTATGGCTATTAGATGCTTGGTCCTCCAGCTTTTTTCTGAAGTAATTAACACGATGATTTCATTAACACAGTCTACTATGAGAAGCAGTGGATGATGATTTTCCATTTCTTGAACTATGCTAATTAAAGCAAAAATGTATCACAGAAAACATGAAAATTCTAGGTTTGAAAAAGCCATTCTACAATTTTTGGCACTGTATTATTTTTTGCACTTTGTAATAAAGATGTGAATTGTAATGTTTTTGCTGAGGAGTGGGGGAAAAAAACCTGCAATAGATAAAAAAATGAAATAATGTAAAATAGACTTATTGTTAAGTAAATAACTAGAATTAGGGAGGATTTGTAGATGAATGCAGCCATAGTGCTCACAAGGACTAGCAGAGTTGTGTCTGCGTACGTGAGAAAACCCACATTCGGTTACATGTCTTTGCTGCAATGGCTATTAAAATAGTTACAGAATTTTATAGATTTCTTTCTTTAATTTCAAAATGAGCTCAGTTTTTCCCTCATCCCTTGTTTTGATTTCGTTGGGTTTTCTACCACTTCAGCAGCTTTTTGAGTATCTGTGTCCCTTGTGGCCAAGTGCTTCATGTGCTCTTTTTGGAAGCTGGAGAAAAGATTTTGCCAGCATCGCTGCCAGGAAACTAGCCCTGTGATAAGAGAGTTGTTCTCTTACCACCCTTAAGTGTGGCTTAATGGTTAATTACAGTTTGTTACAGAACTATTAAATATTGCTGCTTGATTTAAAAGGATACTATTTCAAGCTTGTTGTTTTTATACCTCTTTTCACAGCTGTGCATTTCTGCTATTATCTTTTAGTGCTGTTTGTGCGAGCCATGCCATTTAATGTGCTGTTCAGATGGACCTTTTTTGTGACAACATAATTTCAATACAATTTCACTTGAAAATTGTACTAATACTATTTTGCCTTTAGAAAGTTAACATAAAAAGTATTTGTTGTGTGTTCCGTGTCCCCCCTCACACCCTCCTCCACCTTTTAGGTGGAATATGTAACCATTTTGACATTTGTGCTTCCCCTCCCTCACTAATTGGTAAAACAAATTTTTTTGTTTTATCATGATTGTAAAGAAGATGTAATAATATATTTATGGCTATGTTCTGGAAAAGATTGTGTAAATGTTTTTTGTATTTTGTAAGTGTTGGAGAAAAAAATCAACCTGTCAGGGATTTGGGATCATGAGCCTTGTTTTTCTGAAATTGCATGAAATGTGGATCTGTATTTTTCTTTGTCGTGTAAATGCCAGTAGTGTTTTGCTGTTTTCTGTAGGCTTTTTGTTTGTATTTTGAGGGTTAAATAACTTTTCTATTTTTTCTTGATCTATCGCTGTAACCACAGTAACCATTTTAACTGTGTTTGATTTAGTCCCAGTAGGCAAGCAAAAATTAATATTTAGAGCAATTCATAGGCAAAGCGAACTTACCTCTTCATCCCAGAGGATTTAAGAAATGAATTAATTAACTATTGTTGGCTTCAAAATTGGTGTAGTATTGACAGGTTAAAAGTTGTGGGTTTGTGTTTTCAGCTTTTTAACTAGCTCCATACTCTTTCAGCTTAAGAAATAGATCGCCCCCTCGCCCCCTCGCCCCCAATACCAAACAAAACAAAGACCAAAAAACCTCCAAAAACTAAAACCACCCCACCCCCCCAACAAAACCCAAACAAAACAAACCCCCATCTCCACCCCCAACGAGAAACTCACAAGAGTTCACTTGGCCTTGACTTGATTGCATTGCTGATGCGAGAAGCCAAAAAGGTCGTAAATATCAGCAACAGGTAAGTGTAGCTTCACTGCAGTTAGCATTCCTTTTTAAACTTGCAAATTCTGCATGTTGAATATTAGGCACATGTTTGAGCTCTTGTATTTTTATGTTGTTTGCAGCTCTATAATTTCATTTCTAGGATCAAAACACAAAAATGAAAGCATGCTTGACTTGCTGCAATTTCTCTTACGGTTATATATAATTTATGTTATATTAGATATAATACACATAATAGCTATAAACACACACATATAAGATATAAATATGTTATAACTAATATATAACTGTATATATAAAAATACAGCTATATAGTTATTTAATATATAATACATTATAGTAGATATACTATATATTATAGCTCTGTGTATATCAGATATATTAGACAATATTATCAGAGAGATATATTACAACTAATATAATTATATACAATTATACCTAGCACAACATATAATACCTTCTATATTTCAGTGTATATATATTCAAATAAATATATTTTTCTCTGTGTGTATATCTCTACGTCTAGAATACATCTTCAGTGGTCAGATTGATCCACATGCAGGCAGAAGTCTGGCATGTGTTAAGGGTAAAGCCCTTTAAGTGGGGTGGAAGTTCTTAGCTCATGGAGAAACAAAGGGCTTCATTTTACAATAGTGACATTTGTTAACACAAAATTAAGTTCAGTTATGTCACAAATGCAATTGCAAGTGGGAGTTTTGGAGATGAAAGTGGTCTCTTACGTGAGGCATGGTGAAATTAAAGGAATTGGTTGCTAATATTCAAAGTAGTGTTACTACTTACACTACATAGCTTTAAAATGTTATTTTGTTGGATTTGTAGCCTGAATGAATTTTTTTTTTAAATTTCTACCTTCTTAAATGTTTTTACAACACTTCTCCATTGTCTTCCCAAGCAAATATCAACGTATAATATCTGGAAGTGATTAATGGTAATTACCTTTCTGTATTATTCCCTGTGTTGTGCAGTTAAGAGCAAAGTAAAGAAAAACGTAAGAAAAATAGGAAATCAAAATGCCAATCTGAGAGCAGCAATTCAGAGAGGTACAAGTACATTGTATTTTGTTTAGGTCTTTTGACAGATACTGTCCCATACTTTGATCTGCTGATATACTTTGATTTCTACCTAGTCTAGCAGTTTGTTGCTAAGTGCTCTACAGAGTACAGATATTGCTTTTGTTTGTCATCTCTTCAGGGAACTTCCAGGGAGGCTAATGCAAACTCACAGGCACCATGGACGAGTCAGAGAGGAAAGGTGGGAGAATAAGGAGGTGTCTCCAAAGTGTCATCACCCTACCTGGTGGTGCTGCGGCGGGAACTCTGCTGTGCTGGCTGCTGCTATGGGCTGTGGCTAGCTGGGGAGCTCATGGAGCTGGGGTGGTTCTCCTGTCAGAACGCAAAGATACAACCTAAAGTCACAGTTTTATCTGAAAATCTGAAGTTTTATTTGCTGCTTCAGTAGGTAACGAGTGTATTGTGGGATTCTGTGCTTTACCAGGAACTTGGTCTTAGCCTAATTAATCATTAAAGGTTGTCAGCATACTATGGTGGAGCTTATTATTAGAGACTGCATGTATTTCAGAGATCTGTGACCCTTTCATGGGGAACTATAGAAACCTCAGGAACAGTAGTTATTAGCTTAAATTATGGAGTTCATATTTTTTAAGAATATTGGCCAAAGTCAACGGCTAATAATTTTGGTGTCTAAAATGATGAAAAAAGATTGTAAAACTAGAATTCTGGTTATTTGACTTTGAGGAACAAGGTGATAAACAGATTATCAGTTTTCACAATGTCTCCCTCATACTTTTCAAGAATTATAGAATACTTGTGTGAGTTATTAGACAACACTAAAAAAAAATCAAATAACTTGCATATTTTCTAAAGTATACAAAACATTTTCTGCCCATGCCCTTTCTACCAGATTCACAATTTAAGAGTGAAAATTGCTGAAATAGCAAGTAAAATGTCTTTAGGTTTTTTGTTTTATTTTCAGTGTATTTCTAATACATATTATCTCTTAATATTATACTTGATTTACACTGGTAAATAAGATACTTAAAAAAAAATTCTGTCTCAGTTTGCAAAACAGTGTTAGGTGCAAGTGTCTCTGGTGAAATAGAAGGGAAAAAGAAGAAATGTCAGATGTGAACGTTGCTGCAGAACATTGTTAAGGCCTGTAGGTATAGTAGGTTTAAAAATGGGAATTGAGTATTTCTACAGCTAACGAGATAATTGAGTTGATGCTAGCCTACGTTTTGGAAAAGAGTTTAAACTCAGTCCTTCGTGGCTTAAAATGCTTTATAATTTTTTTTGAAGAGTAGAGGGAAACCTGATTTGAAGGCTGAGAGTATTCAAAGATCCTCTTACCATTTAATGATACTTATGGCACAGGTCAGTGTGGGGAGATAGGTTATTGGATTATATGAACAGAGCAAATGCAATATGATAATCCTGATGTTTCCTCTCTTGCTAGAGCATGAAATGCAGGGGAGAGTGTACCATAATGTACTAATAAGAAATAAAGATACTGCTCAAACGTGTTAGGATGGATTTTGCCCTTGTTGAGAGAAAGAGAAGTCATTTCAGCAGTGGTGCTGTTTTTAAAGAAATAAATCACAAACCATCATGCTCTGGACCAGATCAATGGAGTTGAGCGAGACCATCCTCTGTGTTTGTGAGTAATTGGGATACAGGGAGCAAGCTAGTGGGTAGAAGTGAAACTTGTTTTGATGGTAGGATCAAAATGTTGAAATTAGCCAGTGGGAAGAAATGCCTGTGTTAACTTGGCATAAATGTTGTCCCACTTGTGAGTCATTGAGCTGTTCGAGTAGTTAATGCTGTCATTGTTTTGTTTTTCTGTTCTTTTCTCTGTGTATATTGTATATTATATTTCAGGTTGTTCAGTCTGCAGGTGTTTTTCTGGCAGGATGCCACTGGCTTACTGAGACAAGACTGTCTGCTGACAAAGCAGTCCCTTTAGGTGGTGTGTGTCTGATGTACAGTCTCCAGGGTACTTTCACATAAATACTTTGCATAAAACGGTTACTTCCTTGACCTAATGTTGAGGGAGACAAACTTAATTCTTATGCATATATTAATCTCATAGTGATGTTTTAATAACTGGAACCTGTATAAATGTGTGATGGGATGTTGAGTTGGCCAAAGTTTGCAGGTAATATTATTTTTCGTCACTGCCAGCATTTTAAGGGGAATCTATCTATCTGTCTATCAGAACTGTGAATCTTGAAAGCTGTGTTTTTATTATAACGGAAACTAAAGGAATAAATATAAATATTGAGCATGGCAGAATGTGGAGAGGGCTGGTAGAGCAGTTCCCCAAACCCCACTCTCTGCTGTGCCCAGTTCTTAGGTTTGTTTTCAGTTCAGCAGCCCTTAGTGGCTTCTTGGGTAACACCACATACTCTGGAATCCTACTGGTGCCAAAGAAAGTTTTTATGTCACCTCCAAGGCCTGTTTGTGTATGTTCTCTCTGCTTTCCTTGGGAAGGCTCAGCCTCTGATTGTCCTGTAGCACAGACTCTGGGGACAGGGGGAGAGGGAAGTGGGGAAGTTTCTGTGTCAGCTGCCTGCCCTCTCCTGTGTTCTGTGCAGCGCAGTATGCTCAGAGGCTCCCAAACCCAAAATGCAGTAGCCAGGAGAGGCTACCTGGGAGCCTTTCGTCCTCTGACCTGTCATACCCTTCTGAAGGATAACGACATAGAGTAATTGCAAATCTCTAGGTGTTATCTATCATAATGTGCATGGATGTTTTGTTTTATGTGTGCTAACTTGTGAAATCATGTGACTGATTTCTTATGTACCTTTTAACTGTTCAATCTGCCCTCCTTATGAAAATCCACATACTGAAACCACCAAGTTTTTATACAATATTGCTGCTTATTTTGCTAGTTTTTATGACTTTCAGTCCTTCTGGGGTTGAAGGTTGCATCAGTTGAATAGCACTTGCCTGTGGATGTTAACTGTTCTATAGCATTTAGGCATTGGACTGTCATTAGAATTGTGCAAAGATTTATCATGTTATGACTGTAAAACTTGCCTTTAAAAATAAAACAAACAAAAAACAACCAACAACAATTTATCTTCTCTTTGTTATAGCATATGCTGTGCTCTCAGTTCAGCCTTTGGATCACCAGGTTAACTGACAGAATAGTCATATTCTTACTTCTAAAAACTTGAATCCAATACATATTTGGCATAGAACACTAAAGATAAATATATTTTCCTGTAAATATACTTTCTAAATAACAGAAACAAGACATTAAAAGATTTTGTCGCTCATCCTTTGGGTCTTTTGGAGAACGACACTAAGGAGCAAGAACAAAAACCTGCCTTATGCAGAAGCCTGTGCTACGCTGGCAAACGAATGGTGCAGAAACAAGAACTGCCTTTCTTGAATTGGAGTAGGCTCATTGGTGGTTTATATCACTGGTTAGTTCTTTGCAGTGGTGTAAGAATGGAATAACCATGTGTCACGTCCCACCTGCGGGAAGGGGAGAGTGACTGAGGTTCGCAAATCCCCTCAATGTGGGTTAAGGTGAGATAACACTCAAGGTCCAAACACGAACATCAACTTTAATGGGATGAACACTCTAAGCATCAACCCTCGGTGTATCAATATGTAAGCGGCTTTATAAGAAGTTGAGGTAGGCCTTGTGTTACTTAACAGCATCAAGAGCAGAGAACGAGGGGGGGGGGGGGGGGGGGGAGAGAGAGAGAGAGAGCTGGGAAGCAGGAGGGAGATAGAGATCACCAATCCTGGATCCAGCGTCGGACCTGCCGACGGGGGGGTGTCAGTGTGGAGAGCGCCCCGAGGAGGCTCATGTGCGCCCTTATTTATTGGCCCCAGTCTAGGGTTTCTAGAATCTTCTTTCACCCCAGCTTCAGGAGTGGTTGAGACATTAGTCAGTCAAGGAGAGTGACACTGGGCCCTTCCCCATGGCTGGCTTCTGGAGCTTTCTCTGGGGGCATTGTCTGTGCTTACAGCACAGTCATGTGGGCCTCGTCCCTTACACCATGTCTTAAGCTTTTTTTTAAAGTAAAAATTTAGATATTGAGATCAGTCTTAGATCTTGTTCTCTGAAGACTACAATATAAATCTATCAAACTTGATCTGTTTTTTTATGTGCTGCTTTTTTTTGAAGAGATATTGAGGGGGTAGTTACTGTATGTATGTGATCAATAGTCTTCCAAATAATTTCACCAGTGACTTCATTAATCCTAATCAAAATGCAGTGGTGAGGGGAGAAGAAAAAAATATCACTATAGAATAATTAGCAGAATGAAATTGAGTTAGTAGGTGTGACATCCAATTATTTTCTGCCCTGGAGATAAATATCAAGTGAAGGTTGGATATTAACAGCTTCAGTGTAGCACCTCTGCTGCTTCCGAATCAGACAGGGTGAGAAGTAGCTATGTTGCGTGAAGAAGAAAGATCATGTCTCAGACCATTGTGGCTAACACGTAGTTTGGTTCAGGAGTGGGTTAGCCACTTGTGATTGCTGCTTTAATGAGGACTTTTTTCATAAAAATTACTGTTCTGTGGCTTGCTACGTGGCAAGTTTAATTCTGATAATCTTTCGCCTCTATGGAGGAAAACCATTCCAGGGTGGATGTCAATGCAGGAAGGTTGAATGCTGTATCTGTACACTTGTTCTATTGCTTTTTGAAAGACTTGTGTGTTCCAACATGGCATCCTTGAGGGCTGAGACTAAAGCACAGGATTGCTCCCACACACCCAAGGATTTTGTCTAGGCTTTCCTACTAAGGAGGCAGCTTTAAATAGTTGCAGTTCATGTTGTGACTGATTGAGCTAACATGGTTCTCTGATAACTGGACTCCCTGATCCACTGAAGGGTTGACATGGAGTGGAAAAGCTGGACATGACAGACTGTATCAGATTAGCTGTAAGTGTGTAATAGACCTTATCCCATGAATTGCAACCAAATGCAGTCTTCTGCAGTGCTTTAGGCTGTTGTAGACATGGTTTCATCTGTGAAATGTGAGAGCTTTTCTTTCCCCTTCATTAAAAAAGAAGAAAAAACATTGCATTTTAAAACCCTGGTGGGCTTTACTTGAACCTTGTTTGGAAATACTGTATTACTGCCTCAAGTTGATACCATGCTTACATCGTGTCCATGCAGTGTTGTTTTAATTTCACTGCTACCTTGGGATATATTTCATACATTTAGTTTTTGCTAGGAAACTGCCCAGATTTTTTTTTTAATGAGACTACAGGTATAATTTTTTCCTTTCTTGTTGGTTACTTAGTGCAGTCCAATTTATTCTTGGACTTCTGACAAAATAAGTTCATGGTCTGTTAAGAAAAACTCAACTGTTTAAATAGTTAGCTGTCAAAAACAATGTCACAAGTACCTTTATGTCCATGTAAATTACAGTTTATGGAAAACTAAGTATTGTCGGAGAAAAGTTTCATTACTAAACAGAAGTAGAACTGGGTTAGAAATTTTATATAGATTGTATAATTATCTGTTGGAAATAAATGAAAAATGCTGTTAAGAGGTTTTTATATCATGTGAAAGTGGCCTATTTCTCACAAGATAGTTATTCTTTCACTCCATGGTTTTAACTTCATGTTGAATTTACCATTTTCCCCATGTACTATTTTTCTTTGAACTTCTACAGTATATAACTTATGTAGCCAGGACTTTTTTGGGTGAGAGAGGTGGTTTATTGAAGTGTTTGTATAGCTGTAAGAATTTAATGATACTGACGAGATGCAGAAGTGCCTATATTGGTTTCCTACTGTAGTTCTGGTATTTCTTCTAATAAAGTACTCACTGCTCACTCTGTCCTCAAATTGTGTTGTATTAAATGCAGATGTGTGATGCAGACAAGGTGTTTTTTTGGACTGAAATTGCAGATGATGAAACTTAGTTCACTTGATTGGAGTGTAGCACAGACATTCAGATCTGAACAATAAGAAGACTTGATTCCAAGCAGTAAAACAGTAGAGGTGAAGAGGCACTGATATGGTGGTAAGAAAGCTGGCATTGTTCATTTGAAGGAGGAAAGCATCTAGGTTAATGGAAAAAAAACCTCTTCACAGTAGCAGTCTTGACAATGTGTAGATGCTTTAATGAAATTTAAGGGGATGGATTTCATATTTGGTTGGTTTAGGTGCAATTTTCAGTTCTTATAGCTTTTATTTTCCATATATTTGGGTCATTAGTTTTACTAGTAAAACTAATCTTAAGTGGTTGTTTATTTCTTGGAAATAAACACAAGTTTAAAGAAGTAATTCTGTAGGACTTTAATAAATGTGAATGAAGCAATGATCCATGCTTACTGTCATTGAGATGTTACTGTATCTAGAACTAATGCAAGCAATCTGACATTAATGGTGTCTTGGAATATTTTTTCAGGCTTCTCTGTGTAGTTGGAATAAGCACATAGTGTGGGAAACTTAGTAAGGGTTCATTGTTGTGCAGGAAATGAGGTTACTAAACGCTTGTTTGTGCAAATGAAATTCCATGTGTGTTTCAAAACTGAGTGTTATAAAACCCTGTTGTATAGTGTATACATTTTTATATGTAGAATTGACATGTAGGTGAGAATTGACTTTTTTACTTGTTGGGAGGGGATAAAAGACAGCTCTGACTAATGTTAATGTTTCTCCTCACTGTAAAATGTTGTGGCTAATTGCATGCATTTTAATTTTTTCCTAACAGGTTGCATGGCAAACAGTTGTGTACAGGTACCTCTAGGGACAATGGAATTCCCTCTGATCAAAATGGGTGTGTGTATTAGCTTGAGAATATAATGAACTTGTTCAAAATAGACTTCATTGTACGTGACTTTTATTTGGCAGATTATAAATGACTCATCAATTTCATATGACTTACCAGATCAGATTCAGGATATTGATTCGGTAACTTTTACTTGAGAATGACCCAATTTTTTGCAATTTCAGCAGACTTCATGGCCAGATATTTTTCAGGTGTTTCAGTAAAAATGTCAAATTTTATTGTACTTATATTTAAAAAAAGTCAACAGTAAACTTTTTTAAGGACTTCGGTTTGTTTAAAATGCATTACCTAAGTGCAACCTGTGCAAAAGACTTCCTTTATCATATGATCATGTGATGTTTTTCAAAAACTTATAGTAGAAGGAAGTGCATTTTGGAGCATATCTGGAATACAGAAAGCTTTAAAAATGTTTCTTTTGGTACCTTTGTAGCTTCCTTGATTTCCCCTCTACCCTGAATGGGAACTTGAGCAAGTGGCCTTCCACCTTCATACTGTCTGCTGTGCTGTCAGTCCATCTATGTAGCCATTCAGACAGCCAAGCAGGGTCTCTTAGAGGTAATCCAAATTTTGATTTTTGTAAGAGAATGCTCGGATCATATGTGCCAATTTATTTATACCTGTGAGAGTAATTTTTAGCTGTCTTTTTTATGCTAATCAGTTACAGAATTTGTGGTAGAAGTACTACTCTGCTTTTAAGCCCTCCGAGTTTATGAAAACTAACAAAAAATGATGGCTCCCGTCTTTCAGTGAGAACGCTGGATTTCATTGTGTTTGCACGGATACCATTCCGAGTAGATTGTAACCATAGCTGATCACTACATAGCCTATTGGTAAGGACTGGCCAAAGTAAGGATTTCAGGATGGTTCCATAAGCAGCTGGAGTCTTATCAACAAAGGAGGAGAAAGTGATTTGCTTTTTCTGGGAGGATACAAACTCTCTGACACTTCATAATTGCAGTGAGTCTCTTCCCATACTGTGTAGTTTATTTAAAAAAAAAAAAAAGGAGCAAAGCATTGCCTTAAAAAGACAAATCAGCCAAAAGTAAAGGCCACATGACACATGATACTTATTTCAAGCTTTCTCTGAAGCCTTAAGTAGACCTTTAGTTGTAGAACAAGGGCATACTGGGTTTTTATACATTTTCACGCTTTCCCAGTGAAGTAAGCGCTAACCAGCAGTTGTAGGAAAGACTGTAACTCATTAATAATACAGTTTTTCTGTCCAGTGACATTTTTGCCAATGAATGAGACAAAATGAATTCAGGGTCATGCTTACTTGCTAGCAGTTCCTTGGCGTTAACGCTCTGTGTATAGAAGAATTTTCTCCTTGAAGTAAATCTATGGTGTGAAGAAAGGGGGAGGATGACTGGGTGGGCCCTTATCACAGTTCATACAGTTTCATGTTTAAAGTACAATCCACCCTAACATATAAAACTATGAAGACTAATGACTAAAAATTTAATTATAGTGTAATATATATTGTGTAAGTATTGGCATAAAAATACTGACAAGTCAGTATGGAGTAATTTAAATAATTACTAAATACTACATTGTCAAGAACTCGGAAGGGTTTTGATAAGAACTTCCCAGTTCAGACAACAGACTTTTTTTTTTTCCTGGATTCGAGCAGACCTGGCAGGTCTCAGTACTGAGACTTCATGGAGAACGCAGAGCGAAGAGCAGCGTGAAGACTTAGGAGGAAAGAGGGAGTATAGTACTCAGTGAAAGACAGACATTTAAAACAAACCAACAACACTGGTGTGTTGTTATGTCATCCCCACCCCCTCCCCGAATACCCAAGTTAGAGGTCTCACCTCTAGCCTGTTAGCAATAGAGTTTAGAAATGCAGTGCTCTTTCACCTGTAGTAAAACCAGAAGTCTGTAATCTGGCACTCAGTTTACAGGATTTTTGTGGCCCTGCCTACACAGGGCACATGGCTTTCCCCAATCAAAGCAAAGTTAAATCCTGCAGCATGTAAGAACACATGGATCCTGAGGTGAGGAAGTTTTCTAGCTCTGAAGTCATCATTCTCCAAAAGGAACTCACCTCTTATTTTTAGTTAATTCTGAAATTATTGCTGAGGATATTATTACTTCTTTTAAAAGGTTAAGAGATTTATGTCATGTTATAAACATGTTTATGTCAACCTATAATCAGCATAAGAACAGGTTCATTCTAATAGCTGGTAGTCTCTTAATTGGAGTCAGCCTTGTTAGTGGCACATTTTTCCTTGTAGCTGATTTCACATGTAGCTTCAACTCGCAGGAAAAGCAGCAGCGTAGGAACTAAGGAATACTTGTAAACCAGTTGTGATTGTCTATTCTTATATTTATAACCTGGAATTCCTGGTAAGGCTTTGTGGGCTTTCCTTTCCCTTTCAATTGTCTTTAAGCATTCATCTTAAAAGAATACAGGTTAGTTCTTGCCTTCTGGACTGAAAATCCATGCTCTTTCCCCCTACGTTCCATTTAATTAAGTTGATACAAAGTACTTGCTTCTAGTTTTTTTTTTAATATTACTAATGTTTCTAGACTTTAAATTAATTAAATATGTAACCTTAGCTCAAAAGTGTCATTCTACCAACAAATTGTTATCAGACCCCAGTATGTTCAATATCGTAGCTGGGGTATATAAAATGTGATGGTGGTTAACTGCTTTGTCCAATTCCTCAAAGGCTAGCCATCCTGTCACAGGGTAACGAAATACTGTTGGGTTAGTAAATTAAATACCAGTTTCTTGTCTTTTTTTTTTTTAAACTCTTCTTCCCAGTTGTAGTTAATCATTTGGTTAGTCCTTAACATGTGCAGATGTTATCTCTAAAACCTTGTTGTAAGGGGTGGGGAGAAAGCATAACAGATAGTATGCTTTGATAAAAGGGGAAAAGCATGATGTACAGATACACTGTAATTTATTGTTTGGCTCTTTGCTGGTTTTTAATATTCTGGCTTTTTATGCAATATGCATCAGTCATTGCAAGTGAGCTACTTTAGGCTGTCAATTTGACAAATGGTGTATTTTAGTTTTTAAAGCTTATTTGTAGCTTCATACTGTCTTTGAATATATTCTTTTTCTTAGCTTGTCTAAGGTGCTCCTTTAACATCACTTGAAATCTTTGAATATTCACAAATATTTTTGTTCAGTTTAGGTAATTTCACTGTAATGTTCTTACATTTAAAGAGAAAAATATAACATGACAGAGCACTATAGGCAATGTTGGATTTTTTTTTTCCTAAGGATTAGGTTTTAATACATCCTTACAGAATTTTGAAGGAGTCTGTCAAAATCTGTACTTTTAGTGCCCTATTCTTTGGCTTCTCACTACGGTTGATTGGTTATTGAAATACAGGTAGCTATTAAGATTGATCTTAGAGATACCTGCTTTAGTAGATGAAAGGAGCCTGCTCTCCTATGGGGAATTAGTTTGTAAAATCAGTTTAAAAGAAAAAAGTGTCCATCTTTAAACTATGTTCTTTTGTGTGTTACCAGTCACCAGGCTCTCCTTCCTGACCTTGCTCAATGTTAACAGGCTATAGGTGCTGCAGTGAAAACATCCGTAATGGAGGTGCCGGTTTCCAGATACCCGCTGTTCTTGCCCAGTGGCTTCTTTGATTCTGTGATCACAATATGAAAGGAAATCAGTTGAAATTCAGTAATTCCCAAAGTTTAGCATGGGAAGGGGTTGTAGAAATTCAGATATGGTAAATGCCAGACACTGTTTATTTTATGTGGTTTATGGACTGTCCCTGAAAGCAGAAAATACTTTTTTTTGTTTTCTGTCTGATGCATTTGGATCCTGATTTGGGATTTTTTTGGTTGTACCATTATAGAGAGAATATTCTGTTTGTAGATTCCTCCCCTATTAATACAATTACTTTTACATGGTTAGAATTGCCTTTGTAATTCTTTTCTATGATTGCAGCTTGTTTGCCTTTTCCTGGTAACATCAGTGAGTATCAGGTTATGGCAGTGTATATCTGACAGCATGTGAGAAGCTGGTGCATGCTCGCTTCCAGCTGGGGAGAGCACTGCTAAGTTTCTTCCTAACACTCATCAGCATGTGTGGTGTTGCCTATAAAGCCAGTCATCTCTTACTGTGACTGTGTGGTTCCAGAGCAGGACTAACTTGTACTCTGCTGGGTCAGAGCGTATGGAGAATTCACAGGTGCTTGTCAACCCCTGGCTCCTTGGACTTCGGCTGAAGAGTTTGCAAATGCGGGTATCAAAAGGATACTGTTTTTCTAAAAAATCTGGGGAGAAGAAAAAGGAGGAGGTGTCTTAAACTTTTTTAACATTTGGGGCTGCTTTTGTGCCTTGTTTCCAACTGCTACACACTGGTTTCCGAGAAGTGCAATGCTGAAGATCCTGGTTAGTTGATGTCCCGTGGATGTCTGAGTTAACAAGGGTACAATGTACTTTACATCAGCAGCTCTTGTCAGAGGAGTAGCTTGCAAGTATACGTAATCGTCCTCCTCATTGCTGATGGGTTTTTTTGCTTATTAGTGTTTAATATCATATTTTTCTTTATCAAACTATGAAAGCCATTAAAGTAATGTTAACAAGAAATACTTGGGTAATCTCATCAGTCTGTACTTTTTCCAGTTCAGGATCCTGGTCGTGAATTCCATGTGTATCTCATATCTGTAACAAAAGCTTCTTGAAGCAGTATTATTAAGAGCGTTCTCAAATTGGAAGGCCAGATAGTGTGTTATCTACTCATACCAGCAACGTGATGTCTTGGCTTCACAGTTTGAGCTTTTTTTGTCAGAGGACAATGTCTATGTACCCAGAATTGGTAGATTTTTGTGCCACCAACAAATTTACAATTACAGTGCAGGACTTTTTTTTTTTTTTTTAAAAAGCCCATTACAGATTTTTTTCAAGAGTTGAAGTAGCATGTCCTGTGTTCCACTCTAGCATTAAAATATCCCAAGTTCTAATTGCCAAGAATGTGGTTTTGTGCTATATCATCTCAAATGATAGTGCCCCAAGGACAAAGACAGAAAAACTGAATGAGGAAAAATAAAAAAAAATAGTATCCCTTTTGTTAAGTGGTAGGAAAGCTTTGCAATCTGTCAGAATCCAGTTGTGCATACATTCCTTGTGTGTGTGTCTGAAGTGTAGGGAGAACACAAAGGAAATAGATTTTCAGGACACCAGTTGTGTTACAAGCTGTTTCTATTTTTTTTCTTCTACTGATAAGTAACCTGATGCTTTACCAGTGATACTTTTCCCTTCCCCTGCTGCCCCACTCCCTCTAGATCAGAGTTAACACTTGCACTGAATTAAACGCTTCAGTGAAGAGCATGAGTTTAAGACTCGGTGAGTGAGAAAAATTGATTTAGAAAGAGCAGCAGTGCTGCACAGGAGGCAGTTGGATTGGAGTGCTGGTGGTTAAGTCCTTTACTGTTATATGAGAGAGTAAATAAAATTAAATAGTGGACATTTTGGTGAGATCCCTTCTCTAGGTCTGTGTCACATTCATTACCTGCAAAGTTTTTTTCTGGTTTTCACCCATATATTTAATAGATAAATCAGTTTCCAACTAACTGGGTTAAGACTTGTTACATATGTGTCAAGCTTGATGTGGTGGGTTTTACCTTGGCTGGATGCCGGGTGCCCACCAAGCCACTCTATCGTTCCCCCTCCTCAGCAGGACAGGGGAGAGAAAATATAATGAAAAGCTCGTGGGTCAAGATAAGGACAGGGAGAGATCACTCACCAATTACTGTCACGGGCAAAACAGACTCAACTTGGGGAAACCAATTTAATTTATCACCAATCAAATCAGAGTAGGGTAATGAGAAATAAAACTGAGTCTTAAAACACCTTCCCCCCACCCCTCCCTTCTTCCCGGGCTCAACTTCACTCCCAAATTCTCTACCTTCTCCCCTCCCCGAGCGGCAGAGGGGGATGGGGAATAGGGGTTGCGGTCAGTTCATCATACGTTGTCTCTGCCACTCCTTCCTCTTCGGGGGGAGGATTCCTCACACTCTTCCCCTGCTCCAGCGTGGGGCAGTCCTCCACAAACTTCTCCAGCATGAGTCCTTCCCATGGGCTGCAGTTCTTCATGAACTGCTCCAGTGTGGGTCCCTTCCACGGGGTGCAGTCCTTCAGGAACAGACTGCTCCAGTGTGGGTGTTGTGGTTTAACCCCAGTTGGCGACTAAGCCCCACCCAGCCGCTTGCTCACCAGCCCCCCACCTCCCCCCCCCCCCCCCAGATGGGGGACAGAATTGGAAGAGCAAAAGTAAGAAAAGTTGTGGGTTCAGGTAAGAACAGTTTAATACTTGAAACAATAAAATAATAACAACAGTAATAAATTTTCATGGAAAGTAAAACGAGAGAGAGAGGGGGAGGGAGGAATAAAACCCAAGAAGGGAGAAAAACAAACAAAAAACCAAGAGGTGATGCAACTGCTCACCACCGACTGACTGACGCCCAGCCAGTCCCCGAGCAGTGATCGCTACCCCCCGGCCAACTCCCCCCAGTTTATATACTGAGCATGACGTCACATGCTATGGAATATCCCTTTGGCCAGTTTGGGTCAGCTGTCCTGGCTGTGCCCCCTCTGTGAGAGACTGAAAGAGTTCATGTCTGTCTCAAACATTGCGGCAAAGCAGGTTGCGGTCTGCATGGCGACGGTGGGCCGCAGGTGAGGCACGGCACGTGGAGGGCGTGCCAGAGGGTGCGCAGTTCCGTGTTCTGATAGGCCTGGCAGGACAACGCACCAGATATGGCCAGAGGTCATACAGAGCTCATTTGAGGAAGGGGCTCATGACCATCCAAAAGACCCTCTCACAACCACCCCCACGGTGGGGCCTGTGCAGGAGATCAGGAGTTACATAACTCCCCGAGGGGCGTGACTGGCGCAGCCGAGAGGTGGGGACTAGACTATAAAAGGCACCACTCCCAGGAGCCAAGTGGGTGCCCACGGCCGGAGGATCGGCGCATCCGCCATCGTCATTGCGAGATCCAAGGGTGGTGAAATATCTTAATAGCGCGCTCTCTCAATCTCTCTCCCCCTCTCAATCTATTCCCCCCCCCAATGCCTTGATAGAATTTCATAAATGCCTCGATAGAATTCACACCATCTATTATTACGCTTTCCAAGTTTAAGTTGCTTGTGCCATAAATAAAGTGTTTAATTGATCGCCTTAGGTGTCATTTCACCTTAATTTAGCCCAAGGGAATCACATAAACCACTATGACCCCCTGAGTCACCCAGTCTGGGTCGTAACACCCTCCCAGCTTCTCGCTGGCAAGGCATGGGAAGCTGAAAAGTCCTTGACTAGTGTAAGCACTACTTAACAACTAAAACATCGGTGTGTTATCACGTTATTCTCATACTAAATCCAAAACACAGCACTATGCCAGCTACTAGGAAGAAAATTAACTCTATCCCAGCCAAAACCAGGACAGTGTGTCCCCCATGGGGTCACAGGTCCTGCCAGGAGCCTGCTCCAGCGAGGGCTTCCCACGGGGCCACAGCCTCCTTCAGGCGTACCCACCTGCTCTGGCATGGGGTCCTCCATGGGCTGCAAGTGGATATCTGCTCCACTGTGGACCTCCATGGGCTGCAAGGGGGCAGCCTGCCTCACTGTGGTCTTCACCACGGGCTGCAGGGGAATCTCTGCTGTGGCGCCTGGAGCACCTCCTCCCCCTCCTTCTTCACTGACCTTGGTGTCTGCAGAGTTGTTTCTCTCACATATTCTCACTCCTCTCTCCTGGCTGCTGTTCTGCCGCAGGTTTTTTCCCCCCCTTCTTGAGTATGTTATCACAGAGGTGCTACCACCATCACTGATGGGCTTGGCCTTGGCCAGCGGCGGGTCCGTCTTGGAGCCGGCTGGTGTTGGCTCTCTCAGACATAGGGGAAGCTTTTAGCAGCTTCTCACAGAAGCCACCCTTGTAGCCCCCCCCCGCTACCAAAACCTTGCCACGCAAACCCAATACACTTGGCAAGGAAAAAGTAAACCCAAATCTCAAAATGTATCAATTGTGCTTTCAAAAGAAATGAAAGATCAAAAAGTCATTTCTATTAAACTTACCTGTGTTTCTGAATGTACCTTGAACAACTTACTGAAGCAATTACATGAATTTTTGGGTGAACTCAATGCTCATGCTACAGAACAGACAACTATAAAAAATAGTCCAAAGCTGAACTGTGAAGTGCTATTTGGGTAAGATTAAGTAAACCTTGCATGTTTGTTAGCAGCTTCAAAACTCATTCTAAAACTTCCTCAAATTCTAAACTTCAGTCTTTATCCAGCAGACGTGTTTGCACAGCGTTAAGCGTGAGTTAAGCCACATTTATTTCAATGAGAGCGCACTTGAGCCTGCAATTCTTGTTGCTCCCAAATTCATTATCTTGTTTTAGCTTTTGCTCGTTAGATTTCACTCTGATGCTTCTGTTTGGAACAGTTGTACTCAGAATCGGATATTTTCAATATGGATGATGTTAAGATCTGATGGCATAATTTTTACCTTGGGAAATTTAAGCAGGTTTAACAGTACTGTTGTAGCTGCAGGATACTACTAGTAATACTAGCAGTAGCCTCAACATGCACATGCAATTTGTATGGGCCAGAAGTCAGTGGTGGTATTATGGTTGGTTTCAGTAACGTGGCTGCACTCACGAATTTTCCCATGTTGTATGTATGAATAGTTAGGAGGCGGAGGGGTGATATTTCTCTTCAGTAATGGTTGGGGGGGGGGGATTGGTGGGGTTGGTTTGTTTGTTTGTTTTTTATTTTAGGAGGCTAACTGGAAATTAATATTTTCATACAGATAGATTTCTGAAGATACTGCATGAATATGAAGCTAGGCTTCCATAGGTGAGCTCTTAACATTCTAGCAGATCTGAGGGAATGTGTTTGACTGCGGCTCCTGTTTGCTGTAGTAAAATTGCTCGGAGTTACCTGCCTGATACCACCTGGCTTCAGATGGGCAGTCCTCTCCTGCCTTTCAAAGGCGGCCAGACTAGTTAAAGTAAAAGCACCAGCCTTAGATTTACTTTATCAGCTGCAGTCCATTCAGAGAGTTAGAAAGTGGTACAGAGAACCTTATTTCCACTTAAATTCCTTTGATTTTAGTGGAGCAACATTAATAATAAAATAGAGTAATTTTGGAAATTAACTTCCTAATATTCTGAAGTTGTTAGGAATAATGCATAAAGCATCGTGAGGTATATGGAATTTAAATAAGTGAAGTAATATAATTTTAAGATGCTGCATTTCTAGAGGTCATGTTAATTTCATAGGAAATTTAATATCTGAATAACTCACTGTGAAGACTGGAAATACATAGAAATTATTACTTTAAAAAGTTTTATGGTATGTTGTAAGGGTTGCCGAGAGATTCCTTGCCATGATCATCGTAATTCAGAAATGTAAATAATAGAGTATTTATTTTTCTCATGGCCTTTTAAACTTAGGCTCTAGAGTTATAAAACAGGAGTCAGAACCTCTGGATGGCTACTTAATTTTTAAATACGTTGACAATGTCAGCAGAGAAAGAAGAGGCCTGAAAGCCTGTATCTGTCTGATTTATATGCTGTGGAATTAAAAGTAGATCTAGTTGTTTTGCCTTTTTTCCTTTAAAAACAAACGAAAGTGGTATTCTTCTAAATGGACAGAATTGAATTATAATGCTTGAGAGAGTGCAGTTTATTGACAGGTTGTGTAGAAAGTTATTTTAAATTGTATGATGGATTACTGACGGAAGATTTAAAAACAAAAATCCAGCTAACAAACTCAAGATCAGGTGAAGAATGCAATGCTAAGGGCTGCTCTTCCACTCTTGTTATTCATTTGATTAATATAAGACAGAGTAATTGTTCACCAAACGAATAAACCCTTGCTTTGAAAAAGTGCAATTTTTTTGTTGCATGTGCAAGGATAACAACCACGTGATATTGGGATTTACCTGCAGCACAGCAATGCTGTGTACAGGCTACTTGGTTTGATGCTGCTTTTAGTTCTAGACTGTCCAAAAAGAAAAACAAACAAACAAACAAAAACCTCAGGACAAGCGTGTGGTGTTCTTGTGTGGAGAAGAATCTACCATGCTAGAGCAATAGAAATGTCAAAAAGTATGACAGTGATAAGATGTGTTAGAAGTTTGAGAGTAAGAGTGCTCGAGACACTTTCCAGTAGTAGGCGTTATTGTTCTTGTTTTACACATGGGAAGATGAGACCAAGTTAGTGATCTGCATACAACAGGACGTGATGTGAAGTGGTTAAACCTTTGTTAGATGTTACGACTTTCTGGCTGTTTCAGTGCTCTTGCCTCTAGCTAAATTCTGGACTGTGTATGATATAGAGGATCTCCAGCTGAAATAAAGTTTGAAGCTGTGAAAAAGTACTTTTTAGTGATTGAAGCCTTCATCAGCATGAGTTTTAGGTTAGTAGAGTGAAATTCCTTTTTAGCTGGGACAGGCAAATACTTAAAATTTAATAATTTGGGCAGATCTAGAAGGAACAGTGTTGGATATTGTAAATTGCAGATTTTTTTTTCATTTAAAGTTTAAATTATTTTAAAAAGTAATTAAAGATTTAATGAAGGTTCTTAAAACTCTTTGAGAAGGACTTTTACACTTTTAGGTCTCAAGGAGGATTTCTTCTAATATTATTGGTTCAATATTAACTATATAGTTGGTTAAAGAGAAGCAATATTCTCATAGAGGATTTTGCTTTCAAGATTCGTGGCTCAGAACAGTGTTGTGTGTGTGGATATGGGGGAGGTTCCTACTATTACTTCTGTGTGAAACCAGTAGAAGGCTGGCTCAGGGACAGCTGGCATAGCGGGGTCCCTTGGGACTGTGTGTAAGTCCTGGTTCCTTGGCTTGAGAGCAGATCATTCAGCATGCACTGAAAGTCTGAGCTGCTGAATTGCCGTTGGAGGCAACTGGGTTAAAAAGGGGGAGGCAAGTTTTTGAGCATCATTACAATTTTTCTAATCTACCTGTAATTATGTTTTTAGCCTGATATAATCACCCTGCAGCTTCTAAAATGTCCTGTGTATAATTCAGATCTACTCAGCGCAAAATTAGAAGCGCATTTCAGTGCTAACTGAATTTTAAGATGGAACTTAAAAACGACAGTCTTATTTCAGTTAACTCAATAAAATGTGATGCTGTGGTGCTAGTGAGACAAGACATGTCCAGCACCTTTAAAATAATCTTTCTAAATCTCATTTTCCAACTCCAAACTCTACTTGCAAATTAGAAAGACAAGTTATCGTTAGGATGAAGATGACTTTTGTGATCTTAGGTCATGAAGAGAAAGTACATTTCCATAGAGGCTTTCTTGCCAGGTGATCCCCGTTATTTGTACCATACAGTCACTAGAAAGAGAGAAATTATGAAATGATTTGGTTAATTTTTAACAATGTTGCCTTGAAAAGTTGGAATAGAACCTGCAATCTTAAAATGTAGCTGTAAGCTCAGTTTTGAAACAGTTTTTGATTAGGTTGACTTTGAATAAAAGGATTCGTGTGTGAAATGAATTGGAAATTTCAGTTGAGTTGCTCCTATGTAAGCATTCCCGGTGTGCTTTCTGTCTCCCATTACATTTGACATACTTTTTGACAGTCTGACAGAAACACAGCTCAGTAGACAGTGAACCTGAACTAGATTTCTTTATTCTTCTAACCAGTGATAAAACAAAGTGGTTATGAAAATAATAAGCTCTCAACAATGAAGGAAGACACAGTGCTCAAAATTGCAACTGTGGAAACTGTGAACTCCCAAGCATTCTGTGGAACCAGCTTTCTGAAACTTAAAGTAGGGTCTCTCCCTTGGTGTTAGTGCTGCTTTTACTTGACATTACTGTCCCTACAGTTTACGTAGTGTTTATATGCAGTTTGCAAAGCTTCACTAAAACTGGGTCATTAATTTTTATGATTGCAATTCCTAAAAAGTAAAAGAGCTTTAGTTGCTCTCTCACAAACTGTGTGTAGTACCTTCTGTGGTAAAGTGCCATAAAAAGTCACTTTCAATATGAAACTGAACCTGGCAAATCTTTGTAGCACTCTGACCCATGCACATTGTTTTTAAAACTGAAATGTTGAGAATTAACTTGTCATCAAAGAATGGTAAGAGCAGAAGAGAGAAAGGTGAAGTTGGAGCAGAACCTCTTTTCAGGAATAAGGCATTAATGAATGACAGTTGACTTAAATCTAAGCAGATAACTTCTGGGGATCATTACATTTCCCAGAAGACGAAGTCAATTTGCCTTTGGCTTGTGCCTTAATGTAACAGGAACAAGTAGTAATTTTGCAGACAGACGGTCCCCTAGAGGATCCTAATTCTTAATTGTATAGAAGTTCTAATTGTTCCATTTTTAAGTGCTAACTTAAGTAAGTTGTGCATGTAACTTAATTGCAGTGTGAACATCCTGGATGAATCTAAGTGAGGCAAATAAGTCTCACAAATATTACTTTAAAAAACAGAATTAAGGATATGTTAAGAAAGCATGAGATGAAGGGTTTCACGTGCTGAAATATATTCTTTTTAAAATCACCTTGTTACTGCAATGTTTACAAGTTCCTTTACCAGCAGTTGTACTATGCTTTTCTTCCTGAGATCACTTGCTTAACAAGACATCCATTTGATAAATTCACCAAGGAATGTTACGCAAAGTTGTGAAGCTAAGTGGTGCTCTTCATTATTGAAAATCATGCCCCAGCAAGGTATGCAGACATGTCGTGTTGCTGGTGATAGCTGGTCAGAGGCTCTGATGCCACAAGTCCAGGAATGAAAGGTTGGAAAGTAATGTGAAAGCTGAGGGCAAGGGAGATGCTGTGCTTTCAAGGCTCTGTTCTGTTCATCACATCTGCTCTTGTGTGATTCTCTGAGGAAAGTTGGTTTAGGGAGAATGGCCGATCTGTTGGGCCTCTTTACATATGCCTTAAGACTGGTGTTCTGTGAAGCGCTGACTTGCTGGGCAGGGTAACGCTGTTTTACATTGTCCCATATCGATGGGATCCTTCCATTGTGAAACAAAATTTCCATTTGGAAAACATTCGTTACTTTGTTAATGAAAATGGTGGGTTTTAAGGTCTATTGGCAACACCTAGTAGTAAGGGTGAAGCGATGTGAGCTTTTGGCAGAATGGTTGGAGGACTGTTGTTTCAAGCTGTTTATTGGCTTCCATGCCACTTAAATCCCCAAACTAATTTGTAAACAGCGTTTTTGGCTAGAGAAGAAAAAAGTCCTGTACACATTTTCCTGTGCTGTCTTGTTTTACACTTCTAACTGAGGCTAATGGTAATTCCCAGCAATCGAAGCCTGTCTTACAGTCTAATTTCTTAAACTACTAACCGAAAAAATGTATTCGTTCCTAAATCAAATGTCAGAAGCAGAAGAAAGAAGCGAAGCGTCAAGCAGACAGTCTGCATGTCTTGGGAAATACGCACCAGCCTGGAGAAAACTTACCTGGAGTAAAACCAGCAATGAAAGGCGTTGGTGAAACACATCCTTTGAACTTCCTTCAAATTGTGGGAAAAAACTCATTCTGTCGGCTTTTCCACACACACCTACCCCCAACTGGATTCCAGAATTGTTGGGTTGTTGTTTTGAAAATGATTGCTTTTTTATGTTTCTCAAGTGGCATGAGTAAGCAGAAGAGATTGTCCTTTTCTGTGATAAGTTATCCTTCTGCATTAGATTTGCAAAATTCATGAAGCAGTATAGAAGGAAGAGAGATCAAATGCGTATAGTATTCACCTTTCATAGGATTTCCTCCACACTATCTCCCACCATAAGTGTCAGGAGTATACGTTCATTGTGATGGTAGAAGAACTGTAGATACATGTTTCTTACATGGCTTATTTTTCTTGAGAGGATAGCGAAGCTTTATATAGTATTGAAACTGCTTTAAAAATTCAGAACTTGGAATTGGTGTAGAAGCTTACAAAGACTCAAAGCAGGAGAATCTTAAGTTTTTCTGACACCTGCTTATGATGATGTTATTGAAAGACAAAGGGCATTTATTAATAGTTTTTGTTGTTGTTATTAACTGTAGAACATACATTTACCTTAAAGGGATATTGGAGATGCTTTCTTGCAGTGTGTTCTGTGTAACTGCTTCCCAGTAGAACAGATACACTGTAAGAATTTAACAGATTGGTTAAGACGGTTTAATCAACAGCTTAACTATGGAAAGTACCTAAAAAAGCAGTGTTGAATGAGGAATGAATGATAACTACTTGGACATGTCTTAAATTGAATAGAGTTTCCAAAATCACTATAAATAGAAATATTAAGGAAGTTACTACCACTTAATACATCAAAAAGTGTTCTCTTTGTCATTATTCCAGGAAGAAAACACTAACTTTGAATTAAAAAAAAAAAAAAATTAAAAAAAACAGGTAGAAGAAATATTAGCAGTATATTTCTTTTAACAGAAAGATATGTAGACTAGTAAAATGTATTTTGCAGTTTGGCCTTTCCTTTGGGATGTTGATACCTTCCTGATGCACTGTTAATATTTCTAAATAGTGGATATATACAACTCCTGATGATTCTTTGTTTTCGATCAGATTATAAATCAGCTATACATAGTTTACAACTAGTGAATTCTTTTGGGAGATTTTAGTGCCTTTAAAACACACATTGGTTAACACTGCATTTACGAGGTAAGAAGAAAGAAGAGTAAAACTTAATCAGCATACTTAGACTGCTGCTTCAGCATGAAATCTCTACATTTCATTGCAGTTCTTTTTTGCATTTCCAATTGGAAAAGATAGACTTCCAAATAGTAAAACAACTGCAAAATATTTAATCTCCTGGATAAATTTAGTATAATTTTAGTGTATCTAAAGCTAGCTTATAACATGTATTGTATATCTTAGTACCCCTGGTGCAAAAATGTTTTTAAATAGGCTTCAGTGGACAAATTGAACACGTTTTAGGATATCTACACAACTAAGTAATTAAGGCCAGTGGGCTCTAGCAGCAAGTTTGTTGTATTAGGAACACAAGTCTAATATCGCCATTATTGTTTTTCAGAACAAAGAAACCTGGCCAAGTTTTTAGTATAGTGCCAGCATGATTTTATTCCTGAAAAAAAAAATATGGAAAAGTCTAATATAGGTTATATTACTTTAATGGCTAACAGTCTAGCAGGTTTTTTATCAAATGAGCTATCTCACAAACCTAAGCTCTTTAATACAAGGTGGACCTAACCAATTAGACAGGGGAAGTCACAAATGCAGTATTTAGTTAAAAAACCAAACCAAACAAAAAAAAAAAACCCACCCCAAAACAACAACCCACAGCCTCCTCCCTGCGCCCCCCCGCCCCCCTCCCCCACCTATTTATCGTACTAGGTACGGGACTGAAAGCTGCCTTCCATCGCTAGATACAGGGGGCTGTTCAACTGAACTTCAGAAACGGTACTTAGTAGAAATAAATGTTACTTCATTTGTGGACACCAGTTTCTCTCCTTCACAATGCTGCAACAACCATTCCTTTGTTTGAAATAGTTAGAAACATCCTCTCTGGATGGCAGAGCAGGGCAAGACAATTACTAATCATGGGTTCACTAAATTGGACCTCTTAAAATAGCTATTGAATTGCTCACTAAGGTGTCTCCGCAGTCTGGCTGAGATGACAGGCTGTGTTAAGCTGTGCTCAATTGTTTTATTTACACGCTTTTGAGATCATTCTCTGGTTGCTCTGAACTTTGCCAGTAACCCTACTGAAATAAATTATTCTGGAGCTGTTTTTCAGTAACTCTAAGATTCAGGCTGTGACTTGAGCAATTAAAAAGAAAGTTATGTTTAGTTTTATTTAGCAGTAGATTAGTACATTAGTTTCCAGGTTCATTTAGAGTTGCATATCTATAGCAACTTGTTTGATTAAAATTCCAAATGTCACAATTGTGATACAGAAGCATAGGAAAGAAAGATGCAAAAGATTATGGTTAAAGAAGATGAACCTGATTTTTCTCCTACCCTTTCGGACTCAGGAAATGTGTTAGTGCATTAACTGTGTGTAGACACAGTTACCATGGATCCATTACAACAGATTACCACTTTTTTCTAAGGGCTTCAGTTATGCTCTTGAGTATCTGGAATTTAGACAGATAAAACTGTTATTTCTCACAAATGAATCAGATGCTTGACAGTCAGTTAAAACTTAATTTATGTGGGGGATATGGAGAGCGAACATGGCAGAATTCCAGATTTTACTGTTAACTTATTCTGTGACTCCTGATGAGCATCTCAGCCGATGAGCCCCCAAAAGGAGACAGGCTGCTGATGCAGACATGAGATAAACTCATTGTCTTATGGGAGCTGGAACAAACTACCCTAGAGCATAATCCACAGCAAAGCCAAAAATTTGCTTGCTTTAAGGAATTTCCTGGTAGCCTTAGGGAGGGTATTAATAGAACTTCTCAAGCTTAACCTTGTTATAAGCCTGTAATGCGTCCCTTGTTCACTCCTTAAAGTCAGGAATTTCAGGCAGATTAATGTGAAGACTAACACAGCCCAGCCTGAATCGGGATTTATGGTGTTGTCAGTGTCTAGTTAATTCTTAAGTAAAAGTTACTTGTTTTGGTAAAATGTACATTAAACCTCAGCAGTAGTTTTGGTCAAATTAATTTATGTAAAAAAAACCCCAACAAAATAAAGCTGTATAAATTCTTTTGAAATCTTTGGCATTATTAAAAATGTAAAGCTTTTCAGTGAACATTGTCTCTTCATTGTGGTGTTTTGGTTTTTTGGGTTTTTTTTTTTTTTGTTTTTTAATTCAGAAATAGTAAATCTATTTGATCTGGGCTGTGTTTGAACAATGTTCTTAACTCTGCAGGGTTTTTAGGGTGCACAGGGGTGGAGGAGAGGGGCAGCATGGTCTCAGAAGAGAACTGCGAAATACAAAGACTAGCAGATAGCATTGAGAGAAGGGAACACAGCTGCAAAATGCCATGAGCTGTTGGACAAGAACTTGCTGGATGATATGTTGAAGTGGACAGTTTTTACTGAAGCAAGGAATTTTTGCTCTTGCAATGCACAGGACTTGCAATGAGTCATGAGAATAGAAACAGAAATTAAGAGAATTGTAGCAGGGGAAAATGTTTATTGTAGATTTTGAATAAAATGAAGTTTATAAATAAAAAGTGATGATGAATTATTGAGTGATGTTTTCGCATCCATTTCTTTCTTTTTTCCCCAATTCTGATGTTGGGGAAGGGGAAGACTAACTTTTGTGGTGCTTTTTGAGTGGTATGCAGTTAGCTAATTGTGACTCTCTTCTGCACCAGAAAACTCTTATGTGGCTTGCTCTCTGCAGCTATTGTTTTGGTCCTCGCAATGTAAACCCAGCCAGAGTGTGAGAAGGCTTTAACAAATAAGGGATTGCTCTTAGTAGTGACTCTGTCCTTTAAAGAACTTCCCTTGGGATTAAGGAAACAATATGATTGTGTGTGTGTCTTCCCTTATTTATCTTGTGTATCTTCTAGCTGGGTCTCGTTAGGTTTTGCTGTACAGTAGATCCATGCTGACATTTTATATTACTGCAAGTGATGTGTGTTCTTTTTTCTGTACTAACAGATAAGAAAAAACGAACTTAAGATATCAGATATGACATGGAATAAATATTGACATTTTAATCAATGTATGATGTTTAGCATTTCTAATGTTAACCTGAAAAACACGTAGTCCTTAAAGCACTCAGGCATTTTTCTAGTACCCTCAGCTCTGTATGGTGACAAGCAATAGCTTAGCTAAGACAGGTGGAATCCTGCAAGTGAAGAAGGCTGAAAGCCTAGTCTGTAGGTGTCTTTCTAGAATCCCAGAAAAAAAGGACATGATAAAGTATGGAAGGACTTGTTTCAGTAGGGAAGGTGAGAGCATATGATCATCTTGAGGTAGCTTCTTGTTTCTTTCAGGAACTGAAATAATAAATACGGAAGATTAAAAGGAAAGGTGTATTCGTGTTTGCAGACTATGGAAAATTAAATTTAATCAGAGTACTTTGTTAAGATTGTTACAACTGAATGTGTGGAACTGGATGAACTGGGCTGTAAAGATCTTGTGGGGGAGGTTTTCTGTAATTGGCTCTGGGGTGCATGGTCTGAGATCAGAATTTTTTGAATAGTAGATTCTGGTTTCCTTCCTTTTCTGCTTTTGTTCTAGAGGGTGCAAATAGTAATGTGAGGTCAGGTTTCCCTGTTTCCTTGTCCTGTGGCTGAGAACAGCACCACTATCAGTATCTTATGCTAGAAACCTGGTTACAGTTTTGGGTATGAAACAGTCTGTTTTCAGTAGATTTTTAGTTTTTCCTCAATTTTGTTTGGGCTGGTAGTGCAGAATAAGTTATTCTCATCTGTGTTAAGAATTTTTGAAAAACAAGGCAAAGATGAACTCACCACATCTAGGTGCTTATGGGATCCCTCTGGGACACTAGAATATTTCAGTGTGCTTCCTGTAGCACTTAAAGTGGTCCTATGCGGGCAGTGTCCTTGTGATGGCCAAGTTGCTGTTGTTTAGCCCAGCCTATGTTGATAAAGGCACCAGCTCCTTGGATGTTGAAGAATTCTCATCCAGGTATCTGTTGTGAGCTTTACAGCACAATCGAATTCAGTGGTGTCAACTCATTCTTAGAATTTGTAGAGATTTGTATTTCTTTTATTTGGTTTTAGCTAAAGTCGGATCTTGAAGTGTCCTTCCTCTTTGTGAGAGCATTTCATGAGCATACCGTAGAGATTTATTAAGTCTCCATTCCCCACGCAAGAAGGAGGATCATTTTCTCAGTAATTTTAAGGCAGAGTTCCTTTTCTGATGCCCTAGGATAAGGCACAAAGCTCTATTGACCCAAGAGGATCCCCCTTCCCCCAGCATCCTGACATTTTCCTGTAGTTGGTGCTTCTGCTATTATGTTGTGTTCTCCATGTGTGGGTTTTTTTAAACAAACAAACAAATACCCTAAAAACTCCAAACAACAAGCATGAAAAAACAGCAGCAACAAAGGAACAAAACAAAAATCCTCCAAAATAACACCTACACGAAACCACAATAAAACAAAACAAAAAAACCAACCCCACACCAAAACGAACAAAAAACCCTCCCAACAACAGTGTAGTTCAGCAGATGGTCCTGCTGCTTTGCAGTGAGCCTCATGCCACTTAGTAGAATCACCTTCACCAGGTGAGCTTCCTTTGTCAGCGTGGCCATCTCCTGATGAGGTGGCGGTTCTGTCTGCACCTTGCTACAAAGTATTTCAGGATAAGCCTCAGAGAATAGCTGCAATGCTGAAAGCTGAGGTGGAAGTTCAGTGAAAAATCTTTCCATTTTTATAAAGTGAGCACTTCAGTATTGAAGACTGACACTGATTAATAAGGATATTAATAGCAGGCTTAGTTACTGTTGGAAACTTTGGTTGCCATCCCTCTGTGTTGTGGCCTTGAAAAGACAAGCAAAATTCTGTCTGGGGCTTGAATGTTTCTGCCTGGCAACTGTTTTTTCTTTTAGTCACAGCATCTCGGAAGCATGAGAAATACCCGAATTGTAAGTACTCTAGAAAAGAGAGCCTAATACATACTAAAAAGACTTTTTTTTTAATGTGAAGATTACTAATTTTCAGTGTATTCCTCTTAACATTTTATGTGTCATTTCTAGCATAGTGGTCAGATGTTGACAGTTTAATCTGTGATGAAAACCTTTTCACAAATGGTGATAGAGATACTTGGTATTGTAACGTATAAGATTGTTACTCCAGTTATGAGAAGATACGCTGTAGATTTGGGGTAGTCTATGTGAAATTCAAAATACTGCTAGGGATTTTCCTTTTTTAAAGAGACTAAACTTCCTAAATAAAATTGGCAACGTGTCTGCTGCTACTTTGTGATTATTCAGCAATCTGTTGCACAAGGAGGAGCAGGAGGAATATTGGGATACGCTGCTGATGGAGAATCCTAAAGAAATTGTAGTTATAAGACGCTATAGAAACTTATTTTGATAATCTAAAAACCCCACAGGAATTGTCATGAAAGATGTTGGTTTCTTCTTCTTTTGTTAAGATTTAATAGCAATTATGAAGCGGGAGACCTTATGAAGATTTGCTCAAAAATGCAGAGCCTGCTCTTTTTGAAAAGAGTTGAAATTGTATGTATCAATAAATGAAGAGATTCAATTTTGTGTATGTATAGTCCCTGAAGCTGTTGTATTTTTTTTGATGCCTAGCTGGCAAAGTCCAGTTACCTGCAATATGTCCTACTGAAAATTAGCAGAGTTCTATTCCTTTTTTTTAACCAAGCTAATCTTAGTTAGTATTTTATCCTGATCTTAAATTGGAGTTCTGGATTTGTAATGGATATAGTTTTCCCCGTGGCAAGAAAATTTGATACAAGTACACACTGTGATGACTTGTTGAAGAATCCTTAATGGGAAAACTTAAAACAGTTGAATTTATGCCGTTAATTAAATAAGCATCAACATAAATTGAGGAAAAATGTTGACAGAATGTATTTTATAAATATTCTTATTTAAGTGTTCAAGTGTTGCATATTTTTTCACTCCAAAGAATCAAAATGATACTACTTTAGATAAGGCACAGAGGTTGTGAATTAGTTTAGCCATAAAAGAGTTAACCTTCTTTGACAGAGGGAGGAGATTAATGACCTGGTGTTTGCCTTACTAATGCTTTGTCCTGATATATATGGGTATATATCTTTGTTTAACAGTATTGAGCAGGTATCCATTGAAATGGTATATCCTCCCCTGCAAGTGACCCTCCTTGTAGGACCCGTTGGAAGCTCTTCCTGCTGTTTCAGGCTGCAGCTGGTTTGAGAGGTGTGTCATGAGCTGTAGGACAGAGCCTGTGGTTGGCCAGGTACGTCTCTCTGTTTCCATGTCACTGGGATCTCTGGGGAAGTCTTGATCACTTACCTCTGGTGACAACCTATAGCTATAATGCATGTGAAACAGTGTGGCAATGAGAGGTGTTTTAGGTCAAAAAATAGGCAGTCCATAGCCCCTTTGTTTCATCTGTTGACAGAGCACTCATTCCACTAAATGAACTCCATAGCTGAGAGGAGGATGGTCACAATGGAGAATAGATATACATTCACAAAAGTGGCTAAATAATTTACCTTTAAAAATGGTCACACTGTGCCTGTTAAGAACTAGTATATCTACAGCTAGTATCCCACATCAGTGTGTGTATGTGATAGCTGAGATTTCTTGGGTTTTAGGTTGCAGTTTCTTAGATGTCCTAGTGATTCCCATCGTGCAGAGCTAGATGGAGCTATAAGATCTTCTGTAAATAGGTACAGTGCTAGGGACACTTCTTCCAAGTTCTCTTGTTTCTGTATTTCACTTTGGGCTGGCTTTGTCTGTTGAAGAGTTATGATGAGTAAGCACATGTTATAACCCATAAATGCTCGGTAAGTGAAGAGGCACTGTTTAACCAAGTCCTGGTAAGTAAGTATGCTGTAGCCAACGGGCACCCTACTTGAAAGGCACAAATTTTCATTTGAAATTCATTCCTCTGGGGAATGAAGGTATTATTAAAGTTGTCAGCTGAGTTATCATGAAGACATTGTGCATAAGACTGCCAATGATATTGGAATGGATTGTAAATGCAAGTGACCTGGCGAATCTACTGAAGATCTTGTAATCATACAAGGGTCAGGGTAGCTTACATGAATATCTGTGTCCTGCACAAGTATAGGGATGTGATAACTGTTAGCCAATTTTTAGTAGTACCTGGGTGTGTTAACTTGTAAGTATGTTTCCCCCATTATTTCCTCTTCTTGTCATAACTGTGCTGTTGCTTTGTGCTGCCAAAGCATGAAATACAGGAAAATAACATGAGATGCTAAATGTTTTGTTTATTGCTTAAATAAGAATCCTGTGTATCGGTAAGATAGTTTAATAAAGGTCACCTTTGAAGTCGTTAATTGCAATAAATTACTGTGTTGGATACTCTAACTGGATTGCTCAGGTCCTTAGCTGTTAACGTATGCAGATAATCATGACGGTGAGCACCACAATTTGTTAAGTTTTCAGACACCACTGAAATCAATTAGATATTTTGTGGACTGCTTAACCTCTCAAAATATTCGTATTTCTCCCTATTTTTAATTTTCCCTCTATCTAGCTGTCATTTTGACTTTGTGGGGGACAGGCATGTGGACTGCATGTCCTTTGCAAAAGAATAGAAAAATACTTTTTGCATTCCAAATTTGTGGTTTGAATATTGCAAAAGATGCTATCTTGACAGGCCCAGAGGCTGAATTTCTATCTGTAGAAAACAGACAGCACCCCAGGGAATGGTAGTGCAAGGTTTTATCTTTTCCACGTGATGCTCATCAGCCCTGGAAGTGACCATCTTGAATGAGGTAGCTCAGTCTTCAGTAGGTCTACTGGCAGTAGACCATCAGCATTGACATCCTTATGGGTATGCTCATCTGGAATATTAAATTGGCATTGTTAGTTGCTCAGGAAGATAGGAATTACTCTTCTGGATCAGCTGTTCTTGTTTCTGTATTTCTTAATTTTTGGATAGTGTTCACATGAGTACAGTATCTAATGAATTTTTCCTGACACTGCTGCACTGTGGCAACATACTGCTCATATTTTACAGGCATGAAAAACTGTTGAGCAGGTGGTGCTTGGAGTTGCATAAGACATTGTGTAACAGGACACCTGAAGAAAAGCCAGCATTCTGGGACCCTGTTTTATATCCTGATCCTAATAAAACAATTCTTTCTCCCTGGTTTTGGATTAAGGCGTTTGTAATATTATGTAGGTAGTGATTGGTTTGTGTCATAATGTACATAGTATTTATTACATATTTTCATTCTTTAATGAAACTACAGATGTTTTAATCTGTACAGATTTCATATTTCACTTTAAAGTTAGTCTGTTAGATTTTTAAGTATTTACAATAATGAATGGAGTATAAAACGATTAAAAGAACTTTAAAGAAATTTGACAAACTTCTGCAGCACTATATTCAAACATTAGAGTATTAGAGGTTATACATCATTGCTGTATATTGGTTGATTGTTGTATGCAAATATTACAACACTGTGCAACTTTAGTGTATAAGTTTCTCTTGCTTCATTTGGATCAATGCTCCGCTTCAATTTTGTACGTATATGAGAAGTTTCAGCTAGTCTCATGTTTTGTTGTGTGAATAAAAGCCATCCAAGAAGCTCAGCTGTAAATTTCAACATGGCAATATATACCAGTGTGTTTTGAAAGATCTTTTCTAGTGGATAGCTAAATCCATAAACACAAATAAAATTTGAATTTTCTGTGGTTGAAGTGTCAGAAATCTGAGCGCTGTTCTAGGTTGTTGGAGATTGATGTGTCTGTCTCTGTGCTTCAGAGGTGTGTGTTGGGTTGTGCTCAGGTGTACTGATTCTGTGACTTTTTAGATGAGATTTTAGTTGGTCTGTTGTAGCTCTGTCTGGCTGACCAAGTACATGGGTAAGAACCAGGGCAGCAGGGTACGTTGTCGAATATACGTCTTGAATTGTAGACAGTCTGGGATCTCCGAAATGAATGGACACCATTTGCTGGTATTAAAAGTATGTAACTGCTTCAAAATGCACTTAGTGGTGTGTCATTGGAGCAAGTGTTTGCATCCATGGGAGAGCAAGTATTTTTCTAACTGTAAGTGCTTGTGTTAGAAGACTAGTAAATTAGGTACTCTGAAAGGGTCACTGGAAGCTTTGGTCACTTTTAGGCAGAGATCTTAACCTTAGTGTTTAAAATGTGATGTATAAAGTAGATGATGTGGATGCCCTCATTGTCTGTAACACTGATAGCTAAAGCTCTGGAATAGCCAATGATTTTTTTTTTTTTAAATATTATGAGGTATATAACTTGGTGCATGTATTGTTTTTTACCTTTGAAGTACGCAGAGAAGTGCATCTTCCTTAGTAAGATTGGCCAAGCCCTTAGAACATGGCTAGCTGAAGATAACCACCAGATTCCCTATTTAAGCACCTAAATATGATTTTATATTTTTGTAAAGGGAGGGAGCAGCAGTGGAGCTTGTGGAAGTCAGTGTGTTCTTCAAGCACTTCAGTCTTTTGAGCTCTGAGGATGTGCCAGGTGTGGTTACAGGTAACTGACTTCAGCCCCTGATTTTCAAAAGCTTGACATAGTCATTAAGACTCAGCTTATGACCTCTTGTTCCTCCTTATTGAAGGTGGTTCTGTGATGCCTTTCTGTCACAGGAAAGATATTATAAGGAAGTTATTATCAAAGAAATGTAAGATGGGATGAGTGTTTTAAGAAAAGAAAAACATTTATAGTCCTTTTTCCTTTATAATGAATGAGCACTCTAATCTGAGTAAAAAGCAGTAATTGGTGGGTGCTGACTCTGTCTTCTGTTGTTTCTGCTCTGCTCACATCCATATGTAAGAGTGCATGCTATAAACCACCTACTTCTGTAATTTTCATTGCACCAGAAATTGTAATTTAGTTGTTTGTAAAGGAGGAGAGGAAGTGGTATCTGATAACACTATAAAATTATGTTTTCTCAAGTTAAAAATAGCAGAAATTAGCAAATTCGAATAGGATTTTTCATATGTTGTTCAGAAAAGAGAATATGTACGCACCAGTACAGATAATTTGAGTTCCAGAGTTTGTCATCAGAATTTGCAGAGGTACAGCTCTACAGTAAAGAGGTTTTGGCAGGATGATTGTTTAGTAGATTGTAGTGGGCTTCACTGTGTTTGGATTTTAGCCTCAGGCTTTTTTGTTGGGCCTTACAGTCATGATGAACAGGCTTCTCTTTGTGCTTAAAAGACAAGTTAGACTAAAACAAAACCAAACAAACAAAAATAATCTGTAAACTGCCTCAACTTTATGGAATGTTGAAAGGGATCTTAAATCTTGTCCAGGCAAAAGTCTTCCAAAATTTCTTTTACTTTGTTTTTTCTTAGCTTCCTATCATTAAACTTATCTCAAGTATGCAAGCTAGCTTAATAGGCCCATGAGGCTCTGCTTGTTCACTTACTTGTCATCCACACCATAATGATGTTTGCTGGTTTCCTTTCTGTACTAAACCAGAGTTGTGCTTTTATTTTGGTTTTTTTTCCCCTCAATTGTTAAATGATTCATTGCTTCAAAGTCCATTTTAGATAGTTTAGAGATGAAAAGCTTGTAATTTAGCAAGATCCTCTTGCAAAGGCTGGTTGTGTGTGAAGTAGAACACTAGCAGAAAAAACGCCTCTGGAGCGGTAGCGACTGTGTGTGATAAGGAAGCACCAGCTGCTCTGTCTTCTAGCAGCAGAATCTGGGCAGATGTGTGGTTTGGCCACAAAATACAAAGAGATGTAAGATGTTGTAAAGCTATATTTCCTCACTTCTTTAGTGATATCCTAAATGGCGCTTGGCTGAGAAAGGAAGAACGTTAAGCCTGGCGTTTTACACATTCGTTCATATTCTGTCCGTTTATCCTGAAGTTTGTTGTTTTACAAGTTGTCTTCATGCTGGAGCGAATTTTGTGATACGATGTCAGGTAGTGTTCCAAGATATCTTAGAGGAGCACAGCTGGTCATTGCATTGTCGGAAAAAGCAAAAAGATTGAGATGCTGGTAGGGACTTGGGGGTGTGTATGTGCAGAGTGTAAGTGGGTAGTGAAAGGATATTCATTGTATCATTTTAACAAGACACTTAAGCTGTTTTTTCTTTAAATACTAAGGCTAGAAAAGAAGAAAATGGGAATTTGTTCATTGGCTGTGTTTCCATTATGGAAGAGAAATAATAGAGAACACATAAAAATAGATAATCGTCAAAGTGATTTACTGCTGCATGAGTACTCCTAGATTAATGTAGTGATAATGTGCTGTCTAGAATTGGGAAGATGCTCAGAGGAAGAGTTAATGATACTTTATTAATAGTTAGCTTTTATTTTGTATACTCCTACTGTCAAGCTTCATTGTCACTATGATTATTTGTGCTGCATATTTCTCTTAGAAATGAAGAAATCTGCTAAAGTCTTTCTAGTGCCTGTGTGTGTGTACACATACACCTGCGTCCCTGTCACTCTGTCTTAACTTCCATCCTCGTAAAATGTTCTGTCATCTACTCTTAACAAAGTTTTCTGTTTTCAGTGATGAATCCCTCCCATGGTCATGAGTTTGACTTGCCTTTACATTATGTTTAAAAAAGAAGAAAGCGGTGTCTTTATTTGCTTTGTAATTTTGCTGGTTGATGGGGTGTACCCTCATAATTGGAAGCATTTCTCCAGATTGCAAAAAGTGACAAACTTCCTTCAAGGATAAACTGAAATTCTCATCTCCTAAAATGTGTCCCACAGCTGCAGTTTGAAGATAAGATCAATTATTGTGAAATATGCACTAATGTGTGTTGAGAGCTGGCAACTCCTTGAGTAAAAGACTCCCTTCTGTCACTTATGACAGTTTCCAGTAGGAGGGAGGAACTGGGTGGGAATCTAAAAGGTTTCCTATATTTGGTGAAACATCCTAAAATGGAAAATAAAAAATACTAAATTACATATAGTTTTTAAAATATCAAATGTTGTCCCTTACGATTATTGGGCTCTAGTTTCTGGTATTTGAATGTTAGCAGTGTTAGATCCCCTTTTTAGTGACACTGCATATTGTTCAAATGCATTTAAAAAAAAAAATCTCTGTTCTGGTTTCATAGTTTGGTTAAATGCATCTTTTATAAGGGCATTCAAGAGAGGCAAGTGAACAGAGATCTATTGGAATGGATCAACCAAGTTGCTTTAGGTAAGGAAACAGGTTTCTTCCTGCAGTGTGTGTCTCTTACACTCCAGAAGGAAGGATCACTGGCTTGTCAAAAGGCTGGAAAGACCATCTGGTAGGTATCCAGGTGTACCAGTAGGTTCTCATTGATGAAATCCTGATAGGACTATAATGCACTTCAGATGATCTGGGTCTCTGCGCTGAAGAGCTTTCCCTACTAATTTTTAAAAGGTGGAGGATGAGGAATCTGCCTAGAGGCTGCTGTGCATCATGAGGCTTGGGAACCTGAGCTCTAGAGCATGGATGTCACTGGGCTTCTTGGTTGCCACTACCAGATGAATTACAGAAGGATCTCTGCCAGCCGTATACAAAGGCCAGGCACACAGTGCGTGTTTAATTGGACACATACTCATGTTGAGCAGGGATTTTGGTTTGCAGAGGGAGTGACAGGTCTGTGTGCTTACAACAATCAGTTAAACTGCACAATGTTTTCTTTCCCTTAATAGGAAAAGATGTGGTGATTGTGTAACTATTTGGATGCGTTTCACTTTTTATGTGCAGTAGAAAATCCCAGCTGGAGATAAATTCTTCTCTCTGTAGAAGGGAAGGGTGTGGACCATTACCTCCCTTTACCAAACTGCTAGCTGCCTTTTCTCTTCTGTATAACTTCCAGCTGAGACTTTTTTGTTTGTTTGTTCTGAATGCTCCCTTGCTACTTTAGTACAGGGCATTCAGAATGGTGTAAAAATGAAGGCTGGTGTTGTTACTGTGAGGTAGAGACTTAGAGGAGATTTTAAATGTTTAATGTAGCTGTAGGACATCAATGTAGTTGGATGTTCTGTGCCTCCATCTCCTTTGACTAGTCGCCAGAGCGTTCCATGCAACATTTTTGGAAGACAGCAAAATGCATGTTTTACAAGCAATCAAGTAAAACTCATTGATCCTGCAATTACTTTAAAGCACATGTGCTGCAATGTCTCTCTGTATTGATATGCTTCTTGTGATATCTTTCTTCTGACACATTCAATTAATGTTTTATTATCTTCTTCCTATTAAAAAAAATAAATACCCAGTGACTGAGCTAGAAGCAAAATAGGCTGTTCACTTACTTAACAAGAACAGTTAAGTGTTTTTTTGAACCATACTGGAAGTATCTTTGCTGCATGAGTTGACCTCATATCATTGCAAGTTATTGATTATACATATGCCTGTGGTTGGCTGAGAGCAAACGGGTTGTAGTGTTTTCTTCAGTGAGGAAGACATAATGAGATGGATGTGGTATTGATTAGAATTTTCAAATTTGTCGAGTATCATCATCTGCATTCCCCATGCAGCACATGTGGCAACTACCAGCCCAGAACAGGGGCATTCTTGTTTAAACAGGAACAACTCGTTTTGTTTAAAACACTTTAAACAGATGACAATGCAAAATACTGCTACCTTAATAGAATCTACATTTCCACATGGATTGCATCTCTTGCTGATTTTCTCTGATTTAGTATCTGCTCTAAAGATGCCATTTCCTTCATTGTTTAAATTGTTGTATTTGGTTTAGTCCCTTTTAAAGAGCTATATGTCACAAAGGAAAAAGATGATGAAGCTATAAAATTATGACATGAGGCAGTTTCCACTGGGTTTAGAACTATGGTGTCTATAAAAAGTTACCTTCTTTCCCAAAACATCTGTATGGAGGGGATCATGTGCTGTTAGTGAGCTCTGGCTGCTGCACTAGCTGTTGGGGTCCGTAACCACTGGCATGCTTGAAAACTGCCTTCACACTCTTCAAAACTATAGTGGCTTGAAGCAATGTACAGATGAGAAACTGTAGCCAGATGGTTTGCATGTGTAAGCTATCTTCATGACTACAGCCAGAAATGAATCTAGTATGCGGTGCACATCATGTGTGAGTGCGCTCAGAGTGATACCTAACAGAACGGTTGGTAAGGTGCCACGTGCAGCATGTTAACCATACGTGGTTGTATGTCTGTATAGAAAGTGCTCACCTCAGCCTGGTGCTGAGAACTTTTTTCAGCTTGTTCAATGAGAGGAGTTTACAGTGAGAGCACTATGACAATTCCAGTACTGTGTTGTAGTCATGGTAATTAATATTTAGCATGGTATCTAGTAATTTTCAGCTTCAGCACACTTTACAAACATTAATTAATTGTCACAGCACCCCTGTGCAGTAGGTAAATGCTTTCTTTACTGCCATTTTATAGAGCAGCCTGGAGCCCTGAGACTTGCAGGCTCACTGGGTCTCACTTGGTGATCTGTAGGTTAAGTTTTTGAAAAATTCTTTGTTAAATTAAGATAACTTGTTATGAATTCTGGGTAAAAATAAAGTTGTCATTATTATTGCATCAATATCTGCAACACTTTGTCTGTTTTAGACTCCACAGATTACATTAGAAAGTAAAAAATTAAGACCCTAATTATTTCAGTTGTATTTTACCTGATCTTTGGATGCTGTGCCATCCTCATCTTACCTTTTGTTGTGGTGAATTTCACTGAGACTTTTCTATAGCAGTCTTGTCCTTGTTGTCTTCTAAGAGCGCACTTATTTTCCTGTAGTTCCAGGCCTTACTCGTAATGCTCTGTGAATATGTTGAGAACTGGCTTTGGAAATATGTTGCTCTTTGCTGTATCTTGCAGAACTTGAAAGCGGCAGTGTAGGTGATCTGTATGGATGAAGGCATGCATGCTGGCTGGATTGTTTTTGTAAATGCTCTCCCCGCCACCCCCAGTTTATACAGTTTAATGGGAATAAAGCCATTCATGTGTAAGTGTTGCTTCTGTATAAATCTTGGCATGCAGACCATTGTGACTGTGTTTCTAGTTGTTACCTTTTGCTTTCCGCTGTATTGGTCTCAAGTAGAACATTTGACTGAAAACTTTCAGCTGCTGCTGTAATACCCTGGTAACTGTTTCTACTTAGAGCTGCTGACAACTCATGAAAGCACTTGAAAAACATTTTGCTTACAGGAACAATTCTGCTGACATATTTTTCTTCCTATCTTTTTATTACTAGTAAAATTTGCATGAAAACAGGTCTCTGTTTATTAAGAGTTCACAATCCTCAGTTTGACAGCGTAATTAGAGCGGCGTTCAACTTGTACAATGGAGCTAAAAGAAACTCGCTTCATCTCCCAGTGAACGTGAAACTTCAGGCCCTGTTTAATGATCTTAAAACAAATTTGACTTAATCCGTGCTTTGGAGTATAACCGAGGCAAGATTCAAAATGAATTGTGGTGGACAGTGGAAGGCTTTGTATGTGGCAAGGCAAAACTGAGAAGACTCATGTGAGAAAACATTCCCCGCGTCTCCCCCAGCCTAATGGAAAATGTCAGGTTGTGCCCAGTTCTATTCCTAATGACTGTGAACCTAATCATCTCCATGGCCCTAATTATGATGCCGTGGTAGGCTGAGATATTAGGTGAGGAATAAGCAGCAGGAGTAGATCAACTCTTGAGCAGCAAATGTCTCATTATGTTCAAGTGATTGGTATTGAAAATAAAGGGGAGGGAAGAAGCAGAAACACACTGCTAAAATACAATCCAGAGTAGCAGAATTTCTCTGCATTCATATTTATGTATTTCTAATTCTTTGTGTGAAGCATGCAACTTCCTTTGCAGTGCAGCAATTTCATCGTTCCTTCTTCCTCTACAGGCTTTTTTGCACCACGCCTGTCCAGTTGTTTACCTGGGAATCAGATGTGTGAGGCTGGGCTCTGGAGTTCACAGCAGACCTGTGACCCTTCTCATTTTATGAAACAGATATTTGATGGTGTGCAACTGGGTTTCATCAGCTCTTTACTGAAAGGGTTTGTGAATTCAGACATACATATTGTCTTCATCTGAACAGTTTCTCTGTGTTAGTGCTCTGGGAGGTCTGGGAGTATTCAAGAGTGGTTTTTTGCTCCTCTGGCCCAAATGAATAGCGGCTGGCTATAGTTTGTTTACTGCTCCGGCAACTTGGAAGCATTTACATATAAAATTAAGAACACAGTCTAGTTTTTTAAATTAAAAGTTTCTGTTGATGTGTTTTAAGAAATCAAGGTTAGCTTTTATAGCTCCTGAATAATCTTCTGGATTTTCATTATCATCTTGTATTTAACTTAAGCAGTATTGAAACCGAACAGATTTTTTTCTAAGTTTTATTTTTGCTTAGAAGGTTTTTTGAGAAGATGATTTAGATGGAGTAAGTCAAGTGCTTTGAAATTAATAATAATACTTTTGCAACAGCACTAATGTATACTTCTAAAAAATAGTCATATTTTATTTTCTTGAATGGTATCAAGTATTCGGTACAGTAAACATGTTAAATATTTATGGCTCTGTCCATAGATGGTACAGTAGGGGTTTTTAAGCAATATTCCAGAATATCTTTCCTTTCCCCTCTTGCTACCTTTTCATTTAAAGAAGCAGCTTTTATAACATATACAGAACACCTGTTGTACTCACTTTGCAGTAAATCAACCAAGCGGAATCTGGTCCACCAAAACAAGTCATTCACCATATGGTTTGTTCCCTGCTTTCCGAGGACTTGCATGAGCTGCTGGCCAGACGCGTTGTGCTGGCCAGCAACTCCCTTCTGCTCTTTTCTATACAGTCACCATGGCCCTTCCCTAAATTACCTTCTTATGCGATGGGGTTTGCTGTCAGTTCTGGTCAAGTGGCAGACGTGCTAGTCATCAAATCGGAGACGACTGAAATGTGTGTGCCATTAGTACAGAGCAACCTGTCTCGGCCATCTTGGTCAAAAAGGCTCTCTGAAGAGACTAATCTGCAATGCATAGTAGCTCTGACGGTAACTCCATAAGAAAAATATCTATCTATCTAGGTGTTATCTTTATGAAAGTTGTTTGATCTATGCATGAAATAACTTACTTCCATGCCATTGTGGGCTGGTAGACTGGTTAGTCCTCTGCAACTTGTACTGTTGGACTGTTCTGAGAGTACTAATGGTTAGAACTCACCCCTTTCTCACTTGTGGTGTCTCAAAGGAGCGTGGATGTTGAAGTCCAGAAAATGCTATATAAATGTTGATTTTATTACAAGGAACTCTTTTTGTTTGAAAGAAAAAAAGTCTTTGGAAAGAATAATCTATTAAAAAAAATTTGTTAATTGATATTTCCAGGCACAGAAGAAGAAATTAAAACTAAATCAGAAAGCGTTCAAAAACAATTTTACATTTACATTTTCTGCTATCTGTATCAGTCCGTTTTGGGACAATGAAAATAAATTTTCCTAGGCTAGTTTTTGGCACTATGTATTAAGATGGAGTATGGCTTCATTAAATAATAGACCTATAAATGAACTGGAATGCTTTTAACAGCTCTGTAATATATAAAGTATGCCTCAGTGGTAGATATAGTTTATACCTTGGTTTACTAGCTGTAAATGAGATTAATAGAGCTCTAGAAATAATGTTAGTTGCTTTAGAGATGAAAGAGAATTCAAAAGATAATGACTACTTAAAGTTAAATTTCTTTGTACAGGAATACTACAGTAGACAGTGATTAACTGTGGAAGAGTCTTACTGTAATAAAAATTTGCAGAGCTATAATGTTTACAAAGACATTTTTAATTGCAAGGTTATCTCTGTATGTCTTTTGAGAAAGTTCTGTAAGGATTGACCAGGCAAATGGCTGCTACTCAGTGTCCTGCTGTTACCCTAGGGCACTCTTGGGGTGTTCTCAAATGGTATGCTCTAATTGCCTCTTAGAAGTGAAGCGAGACCACTCGCCTCATTTCTCATTCAAGGCTGTCGTACTATCCTGGACTATATTCATATTTGATGGCCCCTAACAAAACTGTGCAGCGCTACTTGTGTAGTGCTTGTGATTTGCTGGCAGTTCTGTTATTTCCTGTGGCAGTGATGCCTGTGAGCATTTAAAAAAAAAAAAAAAAAAGGAAAAAAGTAGTATTAAATACCTATATATCAGCTTCATCTCCCTGCAGCTCCATTTGTTTGATTAGTATTACAGTGGTGTGACAGGGCAATATATCAGAAGTAATTGATCTGATTAGTATGGAGATGATATAAACACAGATTGTATTGATGTTTAATAGTATGAGCACCCAGGTTCTGTAAACAGAGATGTTGCATAGCCTATGTGAAAGGTCTCTATAATGAAAACAGCAAATACAGCAGATTTTTGAGCTAAGTTATTTTTCTGTCAAATTTCACAGCAAGTTATGGGTAGTTTGACTTCGCTGTGTTGGAGATGGCAGTGAGATGGGCTGGCACAAATTGTTTTAATTGTTTCTTGAAATACACAATTTTTTCCCCAAGGCAGATAGGATTCTTAGTTTCTTAGGCTGCCTTATGTTGAGTCGATTACAACACTGTGCTAAATATTGCAAAATTATTAGACGTGAAACAAACACTTTTTGTAATTCTGTTTTTGATAATAAGGTTATCTACATCTATTATTAAAATCTTGATCTCTGCGTAATTTGTCCTGATGGAGGATTATTCCTTTTCTGTAACTTAACTTGAGAACAGATGTAAATAAATAGCAGTAGAATATGTGTTTTTGTCTGATATTCGAGTGAACAGCTGGAACGAAATTACCATGAGTGAGGGAGCAGAATGCTGTATCGTAGTTTTGTACGGAAGAAACTACTCATGTCAGGTTTCCCTCATTTCAGCAACAATCATTATGCTGTATCTGTTTCAGTGCAGGCCCCTTGATTGCTTAAGGTATGTCTTGAGGAGATCTCCAAGGCTCAAACTTTGTAAGAGGTTAGGTGTCAGTGCTTAGCCATGATGCTCCCTCCGTCCGGAGGATTACAGGAGCCGAGCTGTGCCTCTGGGCAGGGCAAGCTGCTGCCGCACCGCTGGACCTGCCTGATGAATGCTGGGCTGTAGGGCTCAGCGTCACCCTGCCTATTCAGCAGCCTTTTGGAGCAGGCACTTAATTTGGAAATAAAGATATTGCTGAAAGACAACGTTGCATCTTTAAAGCAAAACCCAGCATGTCAACCGCTTGCTTTTTCGGTTCAAGTCCTGAACTTGTCGCAACTAACAAACTTCTGGCAGTGCCTTCATCCAGAGGCTTGGCTGCTCCCCACCTGCGAGAGCAGTGCTGGTGCCAGCCTGCCTGCCATCGGTGTTCTGTGCACTGGAAGGCTTTCTCCACTGCTTGCAAAGCTGGATGCTTCACAGGAATTGCCAAGTATGATTTCTGAAAGTAGCTCATTGTCTGCTGCATGGAGTCCGTTTTGCTTTAGTCCTGGTGTCACCAGCAAATGAATAACCCAAACAAGTGATGTAGACTAAAACTTTGCTCTTAAAATGCTACAGCGAAGAGGAGGGGTAGGGGGAAGAAGCGGCAGGTCACAAGCTGCAGAACTAGCCCTAGAACCTAGATGAGGTTTTCTAAATTGATGGTTATGTGGAAGATGGAAAAAAAGTGATGGTTAAGTCCAACACTTCAGATCTTCGTGAATGTAAAATGGTTTCAAATTAAATAAGCCTTCTTTCTAATGACTGGTCTTTCTGTGTTCAAAGTCAAGAAGCAGAGCTTCTTAATTGTGAATTTCCCTCTTTTTATAGGCAAAGAAATGTGTTGTGTGGTAGAGCAAAAAGGAATAGCTGTTACACTTTTCAGGGTATTCTTTTCAGACTGAATTTGCTTCTTTAATTTGACCAGTTAAACAGAAAAGCATTCTTCCCTGTCTGCTTGGTATAGTTCAGTTATACAAAAAATGAAGTACTGTTGGGAATTTTCCTTTTTTAATATGAAACATTTTGGACCAGATCACAACTTAATTTGTGCCAGCCGCCTGCTATCAAATTCAATTTGTGAGGGAGGAGAAGAGTTTGATTTACCCACCTGCCTTAATGTCATGGAATATATTTCATAAAATATGGAAAAATATGCACTGCCTCGCACCTGTTTACACATGCAGTAGTAGCTGCTGATTGTAGGTATTGCTGGGGATTAACAACGTGACAGTACTGAATTTTCAATTCCATAGCAAAAGTATGAAACAATGTATATGCACGCAAAGGAGTTTGTCATTCATATGAACAGAAAATACTTTATTTCTAAAATATATACCCTGGTAGAAGAGTCTGTTCCTTTGATGACTGTTTCCTTTCTTTAGTGTTACAGAAGGAAAAATATGTTTCAAGATGGTCTGATTGGTCATGTGCCCACATGGAGTTCCTGATATTGATGTGACTCAGCGCTGTATTCCTCAGATGCCTACTGCAGTTCTTACATGTTGTTTTGGGATCCATCTTTACTAGAAAACTTCGGAAATTGGTATTTCCGATATCTAGTATTCACTTCAGTTACATTTGTGACAGTTTCCTTTTTAAAATATTATTTATAACATGTCAAAAGAAAGATTCAAAGGGGATTTTGAAAATCTGGATTCTGCTTCTGTTTTCTGCTTCACTGTAGGCTGGAATACAGGCTCAGCTTCCAAAATTGTTGCTTGTTTGCGTTCAGATTCTCTAATCTCTGAACTTGGTGGTACTAGTAGCTACTGCAGTGGTGTCCTTGTCTTCTTTGGAAGTCAGATCAGCTCGTGACATGAACACCACCTGTTGAAATTTAAAAACTTGTGTAAAGCCATAGTCAGCAGGATTCTTCTCAAATTGGTCTTTAGTAATATTCTTCAAAGACAGCGGGATAGTGTTGGTTTTTGTAATGTCAAATGCTTGAAGAAGAGTGGAATATGTTTGTGATCTGCATACTAGTTCAATACTTATTAGTACATTAAATGCTAGTTAAACAGCTTATGTCCCAATTCACTTATGCTGTGACATTTTTGCAAGTGCCTTTTCCCCGTTTTCTCCACTTAAAGTAACTTGTTAAAACTTAGTTGTAGATTGTTCAGGAAGGTCATTAAATTATTAAAAGTGAAGTTTTTGAAAAATTTACCTTCAAGAATCAATGCCGTAACACTTGCAATTTCCCAAACACTTTATTTAAAGAGATGGTTACAATAGAGAAAGTAAAAAGGAAACTGAGAAGGATTGTTGGAAAACGCAAATGTTAAATTCTGTGAATGAGAAATAATTGCTTTTCATGTGCCTCATGAGTTTAGGTAAGTAAAGCTGTCTTTTAAATTTAACAATATCCTGAATATTTTAAAAGGAGTTTTCCTCTACCATGCTGTACCATCTTGCAGTGGAAGTGTCTCTTGGCTGTGTTGTAATCACTCTTCAACATCGTCATGTTGGTTTTAGTGTTAGAAGTTGGAAGAAGAGACTTGTACTGACCCTGTCCAGAAAGCCATGTAAGCAAGTGTTCAATGTCGTGAGTTGTCTCTGGATCAGAGATTTTGTTCATATGTTTGAAACTGAGCATGTGTTCAGATGCCCTGGCAGTGATAAGTCTGGATGAGTCCGACTCCAGTTTTTTTTCACAGATCTCAGTAAATTGTTATAAAACTGGGTGTGTGTCTGAGTGCATTTACAATTTAGTAATCCTTCTAGCATTTGGCTGAGTGATAAGACTGCATCCGTGCTTCTTGCATACTTTTTTTTTCTGACTAAATGCTAGACTTATGGTGCTGGAAGTGTGTAATTGTTCAGCACTTACTTCCTCCTCCTTTCTTTAATTTGAGGATTTGTTTTGACAGCTAAAATTCTGGTGGTTTTCTGCTGCAGTAGAACCTATGAACAGATGTCGTAGCAGAATGTTTGTGTCCCCTTTTAAATAGTGAAAATTCAATTTCTCCATTAACTCACAGTTTTCCCACCCAGATATTGTAAATTTTCTTAGATGACTGTGTATGACAAATTTTGGTCTTGTGGTTTAGGGGCCTACTTAAAGCTAAAGTACTTAATACATTTTTATTTGATGAGCGATAATTTTCATTATTTAAAAGATAGTTTTTGTAATTGATCTAATGCATATTTTATGTGTCTCTCTGATTTTCTTGAGATGGTATGATTAGTCTTTGTTCCAGAGCAGATTTTTATCCTGTGCAAAGAACTAATGAAATAATCCATACTTGAAATACTGGGTGCACCTTGCTTGTCATGGGTCTGTCACAGTTTTTGTTGTCTGGGTAGCTTCTAAACCAACATTTTCTTTGTGTGTTTGCTTTTTCTGCTTGACCCTATTAATATGCTAAAATGAAAATCTGAGCATGGGGTAGCTTTTCTGCGGATTCACTGCTGGCTCTATTAACCAGGTTCTCACGCTGCCAGCTCCTTTCTCGCTGAAACTTAACTGGTGTGCAAATTTATGATGCAAAATAAAGTTGAGATGTTGTTCTTGCTGGGGTGAATGTCGTCAAGATACCATATTTTGTGGGAGCTAAGTGTGGTGATTAGGCTTTATTTTAGCTATTTAGGGTTTAAAAGTCCAATTCCTAAAAGCTGTAAATTAAAAAACTGGTGGATTGTGTTAATTGTTTATGGGCTGCCTTAAATGGATTGTTGCGATTCCAGCTTACAGGGCCGGTGCTGGCAGGATGTTTAATGAGCTCTCTTGCCACTGCTGGGCTGTTGGCTGAGTGCTGCTTCTCACCGGGCTGCACAGATGCAAGGTCTCAGCCAGTGCGTGTGAGAGGCTTGGCTGCTTTCAGTCCTCTCCTCCCCACTTCCCTCGCTCTACGCTTAAGAGTGGGAAGGGGGAATTGGGAAAGAGGGATTTGGGGAAGACAGTTTGTGACCACGTGTGATTTATGTTCTTGTGTGATCTTCCAAGAGGCTCATGAAGCATTAGATGCATCTAATCGTTATTGGCAGTAAAGGGCAAAGAAATCATTCTTTGTTGTAGGCTAAAGCCCACAAACTGGGCTTTCATCATTTTATTTGGCTTGGGTTGCTAGTTTTTTAAAAAAATCTGAGGCCAAACATGCTTCTTGTATTTAGCATACAAACTGTTGTTATTATGAAAAGTTTTGGGTTTTATATCTACAGGTGCACTTGTTTAGTTTTTTAAGTTTCAGTGGAAGGCAAAATAAACTATTTGGACCTTGGTTTATGTTTTGAAAAGTGATGATTTTTGGGACCCTGTTAACTTTTTTTTCCAGAATTCTCACAATCCCCTAAGCAAAAAAAATCTCGTCTCATTATTGCAGGTTCAGTATTTGTTTCTATAGAAACAGCTGTTGACTGATTTTTTTTTTAAACTCTTCCTAATTTCTCAGATCTCCAGCAAGTTCTAAAAGAAAAATTTCCTGAAACCCTTGAAATCAGTAACCTGTGACAGAACAGAAATGTGTAACTTTACCTGAGCAGTAGAGATTGGGAAAACATTAATTGATTAAGAAGTGGAATTATACTTGCTCAGAATATATAAGCAAAACTTCCTTAGATATTGAAGTGATTCATCTGCATTACAATATGCTCAGTGTGTTTTTCAACAATTTTTAACTGACAGAAGGCTGTTAAGAGTACCAGTGTGGTTCTTTATTTGACAATTTAAACATCTCAGGTGTTTTGTGTGATTTCTCAGGTGCATCTCAGCTGTGTTCTTAGTCTCTATCTAAAACTGAAAATAACCGATGCTTTGGCCAATTTTTTTTCTTGATAAACTATAATAAAGCTTTTCAAAGAGTATATAGATAAATTTAAGGATTTCTGCAATAAAGGTTCTATTTTTATAAATAACCAGTATTATCCATTAGGACAATATATGTTTTATAAGAATTTTTAGCTCATTGCAGTGAGTGTGATAAGAAACGTTGAAAACCAGCTTATCCAAAGTTTTCAGGTGCCCACTGTCTTCTCAGGAGCGGCTGATCTACAGTTACATTCACAAACTAGTAGTTGTTCGTGAATTGTTCGTATTGGTATTTTGACTCCTGAAATTGGATAGTGTAGGTAATATAATATAGCCTGTCATTGACTTCAGCAGTAGCACGTAAAATAGAAAGCTACTACTTGGGGGAGGGGGGTGGAATCTGTTAAGATGTCAACATCTGACATATTGCATAAGCACAGAGGAAAGCCTGGGAGTTTTAAAGGATAGAAAGATGGGCCTTGGGTCCATCATGGCATCTGATTCCTATATGGATTTAATTTCTTCCTCATTCTTGGAGTCAAGAATGATTGTGTGGGACTTGTTAAAGGACTATTGTACAGGAACCCATGGCAGACAAAACCATGCGCTTGTGCTGAGTATTTTCCAACGTATGTTGTTTCTGGCATGCTGTTTATCATCAGTCTAAAACCCAATATGAATTTAATCCATGTCTGATTGCTGTTGGCTAAGATGGTTTGACTTTTGGGGACACTATTCACAGAAGCAGTAATGTTCCTTCTTGTGGGGAGAGGGGTAGGGAAATGTGTAGTGTTTTCTCTGGGTTTTTATTTTTAAATAAGTATTCTAAATGTCTCTGTATTAGGCACTGGAAGAAGTTACTTAAATATGTTTTATGACAGCTGTGTTTGTATTAAGGATAACTTTTGGTAGAGTTGTCCATTTAAAGGATTTTTAGTATCTGAATGTGTTTGGGAAGTACTTCTGTATTCCAGACTTGTGAAGTGGAATTATTCATAAGGTAATTTTTTTAGGTTATATGTTGGATGATTATCATTTGTATTTGCTTCTGTATCTGCTCAGTTGCTGCAAGCAGGTAAAAAACTGGTTAAGAATTTTGCTTTCTATAGAACAAAGATATTACTTAGCTTATTTTCTGAAAAATGCATTGAGTTTTTAAATATGTTTTTGGAGTATTCAAATCTAATTTAAAAACAGTTATGTTTGGCTTTTTCTGTATCTGTCTGGTACTGCTTCTTTACCCTTCTCTGGAACACTGTTATTTTCAGTTGTCTTAATTGCTTCTCAAGAGACAGGACTTTTTCCTTCACTCCTAAGGAAACTGAGGGAAGGTGCTGTCCCGTGGTACAGGGAGACTGGAAAGCACAAACGTAGTCAATTAATAGCAAAGTTATACTGTTGTTGGGATGCAAGCTGACAAAAGCAGAGAAATCAGAAGGTATTGCTGACACTCTGCTCACAGTTCTGTTTTGCCTCACTTATTTTGTATGCTTAATGTAATGGAGAGTGGTGCAACATCACTTTCTGTTTGAAGTTTAGATGTAACATGAAAAGCGAAGATAGAAAGCCTTGGCTTGGAATTTCCTTGCTTTTTTTTTGTCAGCTAATGTTTCACCTTTAATACTAAATATTTGTTTTGGCTACCATTTTGTCTGTCAATTTGTGTACATATGCTTTCAATGAAAAATGCTTTGTGGCAGTCATTATTTAGCTAATACCTTATTTTATATAAAGAAATGTTTGCAAACCAGATGACATAAACAATTTATTTGTCATTAATTTTGTATTAGTGCATTTTTTAAAAGAACTGTCAGGTTGCCTTTCTTCAGGAAAATAAATTCTGAATTCTTTGCTGGAAGTGCATAAAAATTTTAAGGCATTTGTATTGAAGGCAAAATGATTAATCTGTGCAGATCGCCCTTGATACCATAATGCTAGACATAGGAAGTAAATAAATTGGGGAAAATGGGAAAAATGGGATGTTTAGTAGTCATGGAAGCCTTGTGTATTAGATAAGCACCTCCTTGCTGAGTGTTTTTGTGTCTTTTTCCTAGCTGCAGTATTTGCTTCTGGTGTGGGAGTGAGGAGCAGGGAATAAAGGGAATAACTTTTGCCGTAGCTGGAGCTAAGAGACCATTTGGGGCACGCTCACTGATATCAGGTTTTTTTATTTATTTACTTATTTTCTTGCTCACCTCGTCATGCCTCTCAGTTTGAAACAACACAGTTATACATGAGCTTCCTTTAGGCTCACTAATTTGGGAAATAAATTTGGTGAAGGTGCAGCAGCAGGGACCTGGCACACTTTGCGTGGAGGCTCGCAGTCCTTGTTTGCCCAGGGCAGGCTGTTGGTCCCTGCCGTTCCTCGTCCCTTGGGACTGTTACCTGAGCTGGCTGGATTAGAGGAGCATGAGCATAATTCCCTCTGCCACACCCCATCATCCTTTGCAGTGTAGACCTGCTCTCAATGCCCCCATGAGGAAGAAGCTAATACTTCGTAATTTTTCTTCTGGGATGTTTTTCTTAAATGAATGATCTGTTTGCTGCCTCAGAATTCAGCTGTTACCAGATACCAAAGGATAAAATCATTGTCCTGTACCTTAAGTGTGGTTTCTGCGAAAAAGACTGTATGGCGCAGTGTTCATGCCTCACTGAGCCTGCATTGCATCTTTAACTTCTAGAGTACCAGACATTTATTAGCCTCCAAACTGGCCTTGAAGCTTGAATGATTTTGTTCTTTTAATCTTCCATATAATCACCTGTGATTATGCTGAGTTATGGCTTCAGATACACACGTAGTGTCCCTGCTTTCTTTTTCCCATCCCTCATCAATGGCATCTATTTAATACCATTGTGACTTGAGGTGCTGAAGAAATGTGAGGGAAGACAGTGGGTGCTGTCAGTGATGGGTAAGGATGGGTAAGTAGTGGCTCTTAAGGTGAATATAGAGAAATTTATTTTTAGGTTGGCCCTGAGATAAGGTTAAAACTGTTTGGGGTCCTTGTGGTGCCATTAGTCCTTTCTGCCCTCAGTGGGCTTCAAATTCATGTTGTAACTCAAGCCCGCATGCGCTTGGATGAGCATTTGTGGCACTTGGATGCTATACATGCCCTCTTACAGCATTGGTGAGCAGCACTGATGTGCAGCTCTGCTTCGCTTCCTGGGCGAGCAGCAAGGGTCTAGTCACCTCTCCAGAAAGTCGTCTGCCACTGTGCTTTTACTGCTCTTCATGTATGCTGGCAGGTGTGAGATACCCTTTGTATGGGAGTGGCCCAGGCTGTGCTACACAGTTACCGTGAATTACACTGATCTTTTTGCTAGGGTGGTGTTGGTAGCACTCTGCAAAGCTGTAATTCCTAGTGGTTTTTACCATGTTTCATGTAGACATTAGGACAATTCCCCAAATTTAATTGAGTAGGATAAATACTGCAGGACCTGTGCCCTAGTCTGTGCCTAGTTGGACTTAGAAATTTTTGGTTTTATGAAGTCTTCAGATTTAAATATTTTGAAATGTTTAAATATTTGCTGCAGTTACTTGAACTTGCGAGTTAGGAATGAAAATGAATTACCTAGACTGCAATTCAGTACTTGTTTGCAGCTGAGCTTAATACCAGTGCGTCTCTTGAAATTTGAAAAGAGGATAGAGTTCGTAACAGTTCCTTAACAAGTAAAACCTACCAGGCAAGTATGGAGAGAGTGAAATAGATTAAAGGGATAGAAGGAGAAAGGAAGTAAAGAATGGTTAATTCAAGTCTAGTCTTATCTGTTCCTAAGTGCTTGTTCCAGCATTACCATATTGTCTATGATCTGCTCCTTGTCTCAGCCCTGTGGGCTAAATTTACTCTCTTGCAGTAGTGCAGATGAAAAGATAATAGGAAAATGTTTTACAAAAACCTGTTTTAATTGAGCAGCAAATGCTCAAACAAGATATTACAGCTGGTCATCCTTTTATCCTGACCAATTGTGAAATTCTCAGTGACAGTGGGACTGTGCAATTATCTGGTCTATACCTTCTTGCAATTGTAGCTATAGGTGTTTTAAGAAAAAGCATTTTTTAACATACCTCTTCAGTGAGATGTTTTGTTTTCTTTAGCTGTGTACCTTAAAAGCAATAAAATCGCAAAAACTCTGCTCCAGGGTACAGTACAACAGGTTTAATCATAAGTCAGGCTTTTATGGCATAGTTGTGAGCTGAAATACAACATTTCCATAGTGTAGCAGGTAGTGTCAAAATAAAAAGGTATTTATGCTGAAGGGTGTACTTCTAACATGCTGTAAAAGGGCAGTTAAGTGGTGTGAAGTAGCTTATCATTAACAGGCGTTATCTCGTATAGGGATTTAGCCAGGCACTAAGTATTTACTGTAACTTTCATGTCACACAGTTCCATTGGGCTTTTTTTTTTTCCCTTCTCCCTGCTCTGGTTATACTCTTGAGTTCACGTAGGCCATGTAAACTTGTATATATGCACGTTTTGTATTACTTAAGGCTTGAAATTGGCTGAAAATTTGGAATTAGATGTTAAGATTTTAGATGTAGAGGTCATTTAATAATTCTGTTTTTTTCCTCTGGTTGTGTTGCCACTGATGCATACTATGCAGCCTTTTAAATTGCCTCTCTCAAAGCTTTGTAAAAATCAGATATGAAAGAATTAAAAATTCATTTGAGGTTATGGTTGTGAATTTGAGCGATTAAAGGTTGAGTGGTCGGTTCATAAATGTTCTTCGGTAGCCTGACCTGTGGCTTCCCCAGGGTCGCTTGTGCCCTCTTCTGGGCATTGAGTGTTGGTATCATAAAGTATGTGAAGATTGTCTTCAATCAAAAGATTGAGTAAAAGGCAAAGCAGGCTGAAAATTGGCAGTGAACCTGAAGTACTGGCTAATCCTAAAACTGTACTATTTGCACTTTTGTATTGTTAAAAAAAAAAAAGTGAAAAACACATTATTTCCAGATGATAATATAGCAAATATTCCACTATAGGAATGCTACAGGATTGGTTTGGTTTTGTTCTGAAGATGCAGGACACTGGGAAAATAAATTCATATGCTTTATTTCAATAACGTAATTTTTCACTAGGTCTCTAAATATGAACAGGTAGGAGATCAATTATGCCACTAGTACTGCTTACCTGTCTTCCTCTTAGGTGTTTAAGCAATGGCCATCTTTGTTTTGGTTATCTTCCTATATAGCCAGCAAGGAGCCTGGAATTGGAGGGCTGGCTCCACAAGCATAGGGGTTGCATACTTAAGTTTAGGTGGGGGAAGAAAATCAGAATCTTGCAGAAATTCACAAGTAAACCCCAGCTGGCCTTGCAACACTTACAATCTGTGGATTTGCAACAGAAGGTGTCAAACAGTATGCATGTGTGCATTGAATTGTATATATTGAATTGGATACTAAGTACTTAATTTGTAGACCAAAATGAAAATATTTTAGTTAAAATAATGCATATTAAAAAAACTTAATGGTTAGAGGTTTGTGGCAAAGGTACAAAATTCAAAATCTTCAGGGCTAATAGTTTTCTGAAAATAGGTTTATTGCAATTGCTTCTCCAAAGTGGACTAGAAAATATCTGTTCTAAAGTATCTCAGATTTCAAAATAGCCCTGTAAAACTACTCTTTTTTTTTAACTCTGTGGAGGTTAGGATGTAAACAGTAACACTGGTGCTAGTCAAGAGGCTGACAGAACTGCTGCTGTGGCACAGAGCTGGCTCTCTCCTGGTGTATCTGTTGGTTTAGAGGTGAGACTTTCCTTCTTCACTCTTTCTTCCACCACTCCACACACGTGCTGATAAAAATAAAATAAAATTGTCATGTAGATTGAACTACACTGGAGAGGGAGAAGGGTGGTTTTGGGCAAGCCATCAGTCCTAGTCTTAAATGATACGGGCTAAGTTTCCAGCTCTGCCACAGACTTCTTGTGTGCTCATCAGCAAGATGCTTTGTCTGTCCCAGTCTGTCACTCCCATATAAACTGGACATGTAGTAAATGCTGCTAGTGACTGGCTTGTCTTTTGATGCGAGCTTTTTGGAGTAGGCATCAAATTTTAACCTCTTTCTGGGGCACACTGGACTGATCTCCTGGAGTCCTTTTAGGCTGCTGTAGAGTAAATGTCTGGGAACTGGCAGGGTCAGCTCTTTTCACTGGATTTTGGAACAATCTTTCCAGTATTCAGGACTGTATGTGAACTGACTGTACCCTAAACACGTTACGGCCAAGGTACGTATCTAAGGTTAAATAGGATTTTAATAGATCTGCAATGATCAGTCAAGATGTGAAATGACAGAAGGTGAAAATCCAGCCTCTGTGCTGGTGCTGACGGTTGTCCTTGCTGCTGCTCACAGACATGTACATTTTCATGGTGGTGTTCCATGCCATTCTGTTAAAATATGGATAGTTTTTTCTTTCATTAGCAGGAAGTTCATTATTTTCTGGTCTGAACTCACCTACCGACATTTGCCAGACATGGTGATCTTTGAAATATTCCTCTGAAAGGCCGATATTTCTCTAATCTCCTCATTATAACAATGATCTCAGTTAAGAAAATTACTGTAGCCATATTGCTATTGAGGTATTAGCTGCTGGATCTGCCTGGTAATCCAGGGAGAACATCTTGGAAAGCGCTGCAGAGACTGAGCTGCAGGATGTTCCAGACCTTATTTTCTCTGAAAAGGATTTCCAAGGCAGACTGGTGTTAACGGCCACACCGGGCAGCTGTTAACGTGAACATCTTCTCCTTCTAGAGCCTGTTCTTGTCCCAGGGATTGCCCTTTGAATTTACTTCCACTTCCCCCCCTGTAGCTCTTTCTGGCATCCTTTTGATAGACATAGTAATAGCATCTCTTGCACGTAAAAAATTAATTTTGCTTTATATGGCTTCTGAGTGTTTGATCTCAACCTTCCTGTTGTTTTAACACTGTGTGTCTCTAGTAAACACAGTAACCACTGCTAGAATATATCCTTGCATTAGTCACTCCTATCAAAGGCTCGATCCAGTGTGATTCAATGTAAGAAACTATTCTGTTAGATTAAATGCAAAAATCTGTTTTTTCTTTTTCCCCTCTTTTGTTTCTTTTTCTTCCCTCCCACTGTGTGCATTGTATAGGCTTTTTATTTACTCTGCCAGACTGACAAGATTATAAATGAGAGCTGCATGTGGAAGCCTCTAATTTTTCATAAGTAAATGAATTAATTTATCATAGCTGTTGTGTTTTATTGCTGTCTCCATGCCAGACTGGCCAGCTTCTTTATTCCCCCTTTTACCTTCTAAATACTGAATCCATGTCATTGTGTTTGACAGCTTTCTGATTCCCCTGTCAGATGCAATTTGGTGCTAATCACATTTTCTTTGCTTAGTGTCAATGATACAGGCCATGCATAATATTCCTGTATGTCCACTTATTTACTTGAAACACAGCTGAAATGTCTTGGGCATTAATCTGATGGAGCTACTACATTGAAATGCAAAAATGGTGCTTGAGTAGTAAGATAATGCGGTGTGGCAGATGTGCAGTAGATAAGGTTGAGGCTAAACTACTGATCTTTACCAAGCTCTGATGCATTTTATTGGTTGGTTTTGCATACCTTTTAAAAAAAAAAGATTGCAATCAGTTCTGGTTCATTAGAATGGTGTAATTTATAATTTAATTCCTTCTCTGTGATCAAAATACAAGAAAGTACTTCTATTCCCCCCCCCCCTTTTTTTTTTTAAATACAGGCTATATATTTTTTTAAAGTTGTGGGATGCATTTTATATATGCCTACTTTTAATGTGAGTTATTCATGTCTTTCAATTACTTGTGGTTTGGAATTTTCTAACTTCGTGGTTTTTCTTTCATACATCTCTGCAGTTTTCAAAGCTGCTGCTAAGTGAGTCCTGAATATTTAAAATTTCTGTAAGTTCCAGTAGTCTCTGTTAGTGAAAGCTAGAGCATGCTGTAGGTGTTCATCTCTTAATTCTGATAAAGGTTGGTTTGCAACACTTTTGCCTAAACAATATTGAAACTATATTTTGTAATACACGTTTTCTCCAGTTACCTGTTAATGCTTTTTTGTGTTTTGAAACCCTTCTTTTACAACAAAGAAAAGTGAATGTTTCTAGATGATGTGAAGACCTTGAAACTTAGGTCCCTACAGTGCATGTCAAGAATTTGGTCATGTGTTTTTGTTAGTATTTACCTACGCAATTATGCATTTTCTTTGGTTTCTGCATGTTTTTGTCTACTCTGAAATACTGCTATCTACCCTTCCGCTACATTATAGAAACAGTGATGATGGCTTGCGAAAGACCTAACTGCTTTATAGGCTGTTGAAGTTTATTCCCTCTTTGTAAGAGTGCACTTAAGTGAGAGAAGTGGGAGATTTGGGAAAGGATGTAATGTTGATCTGTCATAAAATGGATAAATTTTGAGAAACGTATATTTTATGAAAAAATTCAGATTATTGTATGCTTGTCAGCCACATAGACAATTAAGGATGTTTTTTCCTAACACCACCTTCTACATGAGCCTTGCAACTCAGTGTCTTTATTTTAGAGTATATACTGATGTTAGGAGTAAGAGCTTCTGCATACCATCTCCTGGTATGGGAATTCTGTTCCCACACAAACAAATAAATCCCAAGCTGGAAACATGCTTTATGGAGAGCACATGGATTCTGCTTGATGATATTTGCATGTGTGTGTAGACATGACTATATATGCTCCCAATAAAGTGTTTCAGCAAGTAATAAAAGTGCAAGTAATTACATGGTGGGATTTCTAATGATCTTACTTCTTACAACAGTGCAGTTCTGTGTATTCCTTGAGAGCTCAGGGTTCTTGAAAACTGAAGGTTCGCCTGAAACCCTGGATGAAGACTTCTAATTTCAAATGCCTTTCTATTTGTGTGGAATCTGCTCACTTGTGCTTGAAACAAGCTGGATCGTGAAGTTGAAGTTCTTTTTCCTTTTAGAAAGAACAGGTTGAAATTCCTTACTGCTCTTTGCAGCAGGGGTGCTTACATTGACCTGCAGGGCTGTTGTGGCCTATTTGATAGTGTATGGAGCGGGACCTTCAGTTCTGAGATGTTTCATTGGTTTTGTGGGCAGTTGTGTGTAAGTGATTTGACATAGCACATCACTTCTCCTGTATGTAAAATTAAGGTCAAGATTTTGTAAAGCACTTGAACTATTAATGAAAAATGTTGGTAAGGAAAAAAAGATAATTACATAGTTGTTGTAGTAACCTGGGACAAGGAAAAGTAGGTTTAGCTCCAGGTTTGTCATGCATATCCTGTACTATCTTGGATAAATCAGCTTCATTGAGCCTTTATGTCCATTTATTAAGTAGGAATGTTAGTTCTGCCATACTTCAGAAGTGTTCCTTAAAGATATACACACACACACACATATACACACACAGAGTACACTTTTTGTACTTGCTTATTTTTGTGGCCTTCCATTGTCAGAGTATTAGAGTGTGCTGCTATCAACAAATACGCTTAATGAAACTGATGCAGTTTGTCTGCTGGAGATGTAGGATTTAGGTACTTTACTTAATTTTAAGGAATTGGAATGTAGCTGTTCTGTATTTTCTGTTTGTGGAAATAGAAAGTGTTTAACTAATGGCATTAATATGTCATCCACTAAGAACATGGAGAAATTCTTCATATTGTCTTACACTGTTTGTAGTAGATTAAAAAAAAAAAAAGTGTTGAATAAAAAAATAATCAAATGCCTTGCAATTCCTGTTTACTAGCAGAGCTGCTAATTTTTAGTTCATGTTTCTTTTTAGGATACTTTAATAGTATTTGTATATGCTTTAAATTTCATAGATTATCAGTTTACCTTGTTGTTAAAAGTATCTGAATCGATATAATGATAGTGGAGCTAGAACTGGGATTTTGTGGTACCTTAAAATCAATTTACCTCATGATTATAGGGCAATTCATAGTGCTACATAATATATTTGAGTGTAGATATAAATTCTTTAATTTTTTTTACTTATATTTTGTTTTTGTTTTGGAAGATACTGAAGGGGTTCCAAAGTAAGATTGAAGTGAGTATATTCAACCCTTAACCTCTGTGCTGACACTCCCTGTGGTGATGATTAACTGGTAATGTGTACATCTGTGAGGGAATAGTGGAAGTGCCAAACATTTCAGAAGGGCTATACAGGTCGGTGGGCTTCATATTTGTAAGATGTGGAAGAAAGTACCTGCGATGTAGATAAATCTCCGTCCATTAGTGACTCAGATGATGTAATCTGTGTTTTTTAACAATACCTGAGGAAATTTTAGTTGAGTGACTTCCTGAATATTGGTGAACCTATGATCTGGTTGGATGTACAGTACATCTTAGGGCAATTCTAATGATGTTTTGGATGATCTTGTTTTGGGGGAGGTTTATAGACTAACCAAGTTGTTCAACACATGTCCAGGATGAGGCAGTGTAATGGTAGACTCCTGCAGGGAGCGGGAATATGACTACAACAGTGATGTGCTATGAATTTACATGATTTCTGTTTACGTAGTACTGATTTGAGAATCTTGGACTTGTGGATTTGTAAAAGAGAGGATACAAGTCGTGTTGAAAATGTATTTAGCACACAGGATCTACCTTTCATTCGCCCATGTTCATCTAGGAATAAAGTCACTGTTAGGGGTGGAAAAGTGCTGTTTGTATGCTCGTAACTAAAGTGTAGCTGTTTGCTTGGTATCCTCCCTCCTGTGTGAAATGGCAGGCTACTTTGACTGTTCTCACTAACAGGATCATGTACCATCATATGCAGTAGAGAGAAGCGTGTAAAGGAGTTTTCATGATACAGGGTACACCTGGGCAGGTAGTTGAGAATGTTCCAAGTGCGTGCTGGAGACGGGCTCTTCCATCTGCTGGCAGGCTCATGGCTGGCACCTGCCATGTTGGTGCAGTTGAAACTGAAACATGCTCCTTGTACACAAAAATGCTTTTTTTTCTTCTTCCCCCCAATACTACTGTATTATGGCTTTAAAAGACCTTAAAGGAAACCATCTAGAGACTTGCTAAAAATGACTGGTTTTCAAAGCTTGCTAAAAATACTGAGATGGTGGAAACCCTGTCAAGGCTGTCTTTCAGTAACATGTACTTACATACCTGGTATGAAATGAAAGTTGAAACAATGAGTGTTTGGTGCTCTTGGATACAGAAACTTTCAAAAAGGGTTAGATGCATAATCACATCAGCAGTTGTTGCCTCTTTTGTTCACTTTTAATGCAGCTGCTAATGGATTTGTGGTTTGTTTGGGTTGTTTTTTTTTTTTTTAACAAAACTTCAGTTAATGTGAGAATTAATATCTGATAATGGGGACTAAGAAATCTCTGACTGTTAATGGTATTATGCGTGCTCTCTCTACCCCTTTATATTTGCATTATAATAGGATTGGAATATTTTAATGGCATAAAAAAAAACTTTGGTAAAGAGATTGAGTGTGGGTGAACCCTCAGTGATGCACTTTTGGATGAGAAATTTGGGTCAGCAATTGATTTCACTGTCAGCATAACAACTGTGCTGATTGCAGAAGGGAAAATACGTTTTTGTAGTTAGTGGGGTTATGTCCCGAGATCCCATTTCCTAACCGGAGAGTGAACTGACTGAAGTCTAAGTGATTGAGAAGTAAAAAAAATGTATTTAAAGTAAGTGGATTGGAATTAAATATATTTCTACATTTATTTAAAAGAATCATTGATTTTCAGTGATTGATCACAGCTAAAATGTTGATGTGCAATTAAATGTCTTTACATTAAATTTAACACTTTTTATGAAGAAGATGCATTATATGCATATTTATGCGATGATACTTAGCATACATTTATTCAGAGTCTTAATTTTTACATTTAGCTTAGGAAATGCTGAGTGACAGTTCTTATTTAGTAGAACATTAATTTCTTCTTCATGGCTTCTGTCAAGCTAGTTTTAGTAATTGAAGTTCAATTAAAACTGCATAGAACTAAAATGAATTTTAGTTAAGAAAAAATGGGAAACGTTCTGGATGTGTATTGGGGAGAGTTTTGCATTTAAAGCTGATATATTGAACAGAAGCAGTTTGCAGATGATGTGTGATAGACTATGCAGCTGATAGAGTAGATGAGACCAGGAGGAGTCTTTCAGGGTCTTGGAGATGGCGGCACTCAGCTCTTGCATTTAGTTTTTATTCAGAGCCTGTAAGAAAGTAAGACTGGTAAGCTTCCCCGCTTTTCAGTTCTCAGCTGATTTTTCATTTTGAATAAACTTATTGTTGAATTGAATTGCCTAGATAAACTGAAATGAGAATATACTCTGCCAAGAAGTGGCAGCTACGGCTGTCAGGAGCTCATCATTTTATCTCTTCAGGAAGTTCTAGCTCCATGTGGTTAGCTCTAGGCTTTCCCCTCTTCAATAGTTTGAGTTTCCTTAAAATGTTTCACAGGAACATGCTACCTGTGAGCAATCCTGTGGAGGGTAGGAATTGGCTGTGGAATCTTGCTACTTTTCTTAGCCTAATTCACATTACCTTACAGATCACACAGCAGCCTACCTCTCTCCATGCTGCCAAGTTGTGGTTGAAGAGTAGATCAGAAACGATTAGAATAAATTATTATAATCCTGGTAGAGTGGGGTGACATGTCCAAAGACTAAGAGCTCTGCTGGGTCAACAGAAGCTGTAGAGTTTCTTGATAGAGTCTGAAAGCACGGAAGGAGAGAAGTAGCTAGCAGGCTAGCAGAAGCCTTCTAGTAATTATTGTGATGACTTTGGACTGGAGCCCAGGGAAGAGGATGGAGCTGACTTTCTTGCCTCTTCCCTGTACTAAAGCCCTGAAGGTCAAGAGGCCAAGGACTAAATTAGTTATTAGTAGACTACTGACATCGGGAAGGATCAGCAGACTGGAAGCACAGCTTTGCAAACTTCATTTTGATTGAAAACTATATATTTTTACCAGGTAACCTAAACAGCATGTATAGGAGAAGGCAAAGAGCAAAAACAGATTTTTACCACAAACTTGGCCAGAACTGCTGTTTAGAGTGCATACCCCTTGTCACATATTTTATAATGTCTTTGTGTTTGACTTGTGTTGGCCTAACGTATTTAAAATTAATTCTAAGTTCAAATGCAACTGAGAGGAATAAAACCAGTCTTTTATCCACCCACAATGATCAGTTACTTCTGTTTTGATATCCTGTGCAATAGATATTTGGCAGATTCTCCTCCGCTTCTTAACGCCTCTGAAGAGTAGATAAACTTCTGTTATTTTTTTGTTCCTCAGCTTTTCTGAAATGCCTGAATCTCTGTGCAGGGAATACCTGGAGGGTGCACTTCTCCTGAGCACCGACCTTCTGGGGGAGGCTGATGGAAATGCCATTCTGGTGTGGTGTTAGTATTTGGCCACGGAGCTCCCAGTAAGAGTGACCAAACTGAGCCTGGCCTTTGGGCGCCAGTCTGCAGCCTCAGACTGGCTGTGCCTTGATTTAACTTTTAGATTAAAGTTAAAACTGTGAGAAAAGAGAGAAAGGAGTGGCATTTTTGGCCTCTTAAACATCTCCCTCTTCAATTTGTGTCAAAGTGGATAGTGGGCATCCTTGGGTTTGCCAGCTGTGGCTCCCATTCATAGCTGCAGAGTGTGTGTTGTGTGTTGTTTTGGTTTGTTGTGTGTGGTGGGTTTTTTTTGCATTTTTGTTGTTGTTTTTTAAGCAGTTTAGGCACCCAGATCTTTAAATCAGGAGTGAAGTTATTTTTGGGGACCTTCCCGAAGACCAATGTCAAGTTCTGCAGTGTGTGTGCCTGCTGAATTACTAATAGAAAGCTATTTAACTTACACTGGATAGGAACCCCTGAGACTTGATTTCAGCTAAGTGTGAAAAAACACTCTTGGTCTCTTGGAAAGAAAATAATTTGACTGGAGGATAAGGGTTCAAGGCAGTGTGAATATGTTTGTTACTTTGTCTGGATTTTTTTTTTTCCCTTGGGTTTTGTAAAGCCTAGGGAGCCTCAAAGAGTGTGCTGTTATGGAAGCGTGGCTTACCTGGAGGGGACTGAATGCTCGGTGTGGTGTAGCCACAGAAGAATGGAAAGCCATACACATGGAGGAACTGATTCAGAGGAGCAAGAATGTCACACTCATAATAGGGTATTATTATTACTATTTTTTTACTGGAAGAAAAAATGTGTTTAAAAAATCTTCCATAAAAGTAGACTGAATCAATGTTGTTAGCATTTTTAAGGACTGGTGGGAGATGTGGTGGTCGGAGGCCGTCTTGGGCTTAGCGACCATGAAATGGTAGAATTCTCGCTTCTTGGTGAAGTAAGGAGGGGGGGCAGCAAAACCACAACCATGGACTTCCGGAGGGCGGACTTTGGCCTGTTCAGGACGCTGGTTGAGAGAGTCCCGTGGGAGACGGTCCTGAAGGGCAAAGGGGTCCAGGAAGGCTGGACGATCTTCAAGAAGGAAGTCTTAAAGGCGCAGGAGCAGGCTGTCCCTGTACGCCGTAAGAAGAATGGGCGGGGAAGACGACCGGCCTGGCTGAACGGGGAGCTCTTGCTGGGACTCAGGAAAAAAAGGAGAGTTTACCGCTTGTGGAAGAAGGGGCGGGCGACTCAAGAAGAGTACAGGGATCTCGTTAGGTTGTGCAGAGAAGAAATGAGAAAGGCAAAAGCCCAGCTAGAACGCAATCTGGCCGCTGTCATTAAAGACAACAAAAAAAGTTTTTATAAATATATTAATGACAAGAAGAGAGCCAAGGAGAATCTCCATCCTTTATTGGATGCAAGGGGGAACATTGTCACTGAGGATGAGGAAAAGGCTGAGGTACTCAATGCCTTCTTTGCCTCAGTCTTTAACAGGCAGACCAGTTATCCTCAGGGTACTCGGCCCCCCGAGCTGGAAGACGGGGACGGCGAGCAGGATGAACCCCCCATAATCCAGGAGGAAGCAGTCAATGACCTGCTATGCCACCTGGACACTCACAAGTCTATGGGGCCGGATGGGATCCACCCGAGAGTGCTGAGGGAGCTGGCGGAGGTGCTCGCCAAGCCGCTCTCCATCATTTATCAGTGGTCCTGGTTAACGGGGGAGGTCCCGGACGACTGGAGGCTTGCCAATGTGACGCCCATCCACAAGAAGGGCCGGAAGGAGGATCCGGGGAACTACAGGCCTGTCAGCCTGACCTCGGTGCCGGGGAAGATTATGGAGCGGTTCATCTTGAGGGCGCTCACAAGGCATGTGCGGGACAACCAGGGCATCAGGCCTAGCCAGCACGGATTCATGAAAGGCAGGTCCTGCTTGACCAACCTGATCTCCTTCTATGACCAGGTGACCCACCTAGTGGATGAGGGAAAGGCTGTGGATGTGGTCTACCTGGACTTCATCAAGGCCTTTGACACCGTCTCCCACAGCATTCTCCTCGAGAAGCTGGCGGCTCACGGCTTAGACAGGTGGACTCTGCGCTGGGTCAAAAACTGGCTGGATGGCTGGGCCCAGAGAGTTGTGGTGAATGGAGTTACATCCAGTTGGCGGCCGGTCACGAGCGGTGTTCCCCAGGGCTCAGTACTGGGGCCGGTCTTGTTTAATATCTTTATTGATGATCTGGATGAGGGGATTGAGTGCACCCTCAGTAAGTTTGCAGACGACACCAACTTGGGCGGGAGTGTTGATCTGCTCGAGGGTAGGAAGGCTCTGCAGAGGGACCTGGACAGGCTGGATCGATGGGCCCAGGCCAACTGTATGAGGTTCAACAAGGCCAAGTGCCGGGTCCTGCACTTTGGCCACAACAACCCCATGCAGCGCTACAGGCTTGGGGAAGAGTGGCTGGAAAGCTGCCCAGCAGAGAAGGACCTGGGGGTGCTGGTCGACAGCCGGCTGAATGTGAACTGTCAGTGTGCCCAGGTGGCCAAGAAGGCCAATGGCATCCTGGCCTGTATCAGAAATAGTGTGGCCAGCAGGAGTAGGGAAGTGATCGTGCCCCTGTACTCGGCACTGGTGAGGCCGCACCTCGAATTCTGTGTTCAGTTTTGGGCCCCTCACTACAAGAAGGACATTGAGGTGCTGGAGCGTGTCCAGAGAAGGGCAACGAGGCTGGTGAGGGGTCTGGAGAACAAGTCTTATGAGGAGCGGCTGAGGGAACTGGGACTGTTCAGCCTGGAGAAAAGGAGGCTGAGGGGAGACCTTACCGCTCTCTACAACTACTTGAAAGGAGGTTGTAGCGAGGTGGGTGTTGGTCTCTTCTCCCAAGTAACAAGCGATAGGACGAGAGGAAATGGCCTCAAGTTGCGCCAGGGGAGGTTTAGATTGGATGTAAGGAAAAATGTCTTTACTGAAAGAGTGGTGAAACATTGGAACAGGCTGCCCAGGGAAGTGGTGGAGTCCCCATCCCTGGAGGTATTTAAAAGACGTGTAGATGAGGCGCTTAGGGACATGGTTTAGTGGGCATGGTGGTGTTGGGTTGACGGTTGGACTCGATGATCTTAGAGGTCTTTTCCAACCTCAATGATTCTATGATTCTATGATTCTATGATTCTACCAACTTGAACGTTCATATATTTCAGACAATTAGAATAATGTCAGGTAATGAGGTGATGTGGCAGTGAGGAAGGCAAATGTGATTCTACTGTGAATCCATTCAAGTACTAGTAGTAAAGCTGGAAAAACTTGAATTCTCTTTTACAGGGTCTGGTGAGCCCTCAGCACAGATAGCTCAAGGAATAGCCATGTTCTTTTTTCTGGAGGAGGCTAAAATACTTGGCTAGTTGTGTGGCTTCAGTTTTGGTGACTCTTCATGATATTCAAGATATTGGAAGATTCATGACAACTGACACATTTTGGGAGAATTTTCTATTAGCCAAAAGTATTGTACTCCTTTCCCATTGCATTGTTTATTGAGCAGTTTAGCTTACTTTTAAAAGTAGAGCCTGGTATATCATTCACTTTGAGGTTCTTTTTATAAAAACTGCTTTGCGTTATGAATAGGTCCCTTTATCATTTGTAATGAGGAGTGGAAAATGGATGAACAAGCTTCTCTGAAAAATCACATTTGAAATTTCTGAGTAATGATCTGAATGGTCTGAAGTCATTTACTCTCAAGACATATCACTGTTTTGCAGAATATTCAAACTATTGTAATCAAAATTAAACTATGCCCTAAGCATGAAGATTTTTTTTTTTCAAAAAAACAAAGCTTCAGATCACAATATTTCAGAGTAATAGGAATCTGTTAATTGAATTCAACTTCTTGGTTAAATATATTTTTCAGTGTTTTTTATTATCTAATAAAAAATTTTAGTTTAATTAGTGTAGGTAAAAAACCATGCCCAGTATTTTGCAGTATATTCAATACAACAGAAAAGTTTCCTTTTCTTTCGATGCTTTTCTTACAGAAGATAGTCTCCTTAAGAAATGTTAAGATAATTTTAATCACTGTTCAGAGGTCAGACTTGCAGTTCACATTTTTATAGCTAAATGTTACAAAACCCTGCATCAAGTAAATGTTCAACACTATACTTAATAGGGCATTGAAATTCAGCCTTGGAAATGAGGATCGTGTCAAAATCCATCTAATGAGCAATTATAATATCACTTATGGAAAATGTACTTTGGTTTTATTTTTTGGATCCTATACTATTGTGGAAGGACAAGAACATTCCTAGTGTTGTAATTGTTTGAATGGTTGTTATTTTTTCTTGTGTATTCTGTTTTAATAGGATGTGTTCATATTTGAATAACAAGTACCAATGCGTGGGTAGTAAAAGGGTACATATGTGAGATCTTGTTTGCTTGCAAACACGTTCATGTCCAAGGGATGCGTAACATACATTTATACATAAATAGCTGCTACTAGCTTTGCAGATACCATTTTCTCGGTTGTATTCTGAATTTCTCAGTTGGAAAACCTTAAAATAGTATGTTTAATTTGGCTGTGGATCTTGAACATGATGTCAGCATTTAATTTGTTTACTAAGAAATTAAGAAACTTAACTATGAAATTATGCTGTGGGCAGCTAATGCTAGGGTAAAAAAATGACCGAAATTTCTAACATATAGATCATTCTTTAAGTAGTATAATGAGCAAGGCAGCAGTAGGATGTCTGTTATGAACTGATTGCTCAAAGGAGTAATTGTCACTGAAGGGTTTTTTGTTATTGGCAGAGCTGTGACTATCTCTGGAAATTTTACTTTTCATTTCATTGTTTTCACAGTAATGGTGCATTAAGATGTCAAGTCAAAATATTTTTTCTAGTCCTTCTGTTCTGGTAGTTCATTTGGGAACGTATATTTCTGGAACTGCAGTGTTTGGAACCACCACACTTCTTTCAAAGTTTCTGAACGTTTCACTATTTTGTGTGTCACTGATCTTCTGAGAGAGCCTAACTTTATAGGTTTCTTCTCTAGTTGTTGTAGACTTCTTAAACTGGTATGCCTTTAAAAAAAAAACAAAACAGTTCTTCTGTGAGTGACACTGATGGACTTTGTAGTCTTCCATTACTGAGTATGATAAAACAAGCCATGTGAACTAGCCAATTACTAAATACATTCTGAGGATTTTGGTGACATTCCTGTTGCACTTTTGTTAAACTTCTCTCCACTCTTCTTCTATTCTTCTGTGTCTCAAATTTTATGCATGAAAGGATCATGACATTTAGGAGCTTTCTTTAGGGACATGGTTGCTGAAGGTCAAGGTCAGCTGCTGCTGAAGCATATAGGGTCATGACTTCTCAAAATGAGGTCACTGTGTGAAAGGCAAAAGGTGTTTATTTTCTATTTTTTCAAAGGGGTATGTATGCATTATTATAACACACTAGAAACCCCCTAAGAATACTGTTTGTTGACAGAATTAATAACAAACTAGTAGAGACTGGTAGCATTAGTTTATCATTAGGGGCAGACCTTTCCTCAGCAAGGTGACAACCAGTTTTGTAAGCTTACTTTTGCCTTTCTAGAGCCTGACATATAAACTGTCAGAGACAGGGCAAATAACGCAGTCTCACTAAACTAGGCATCAGTAATAATAGGACTCTTGGCAGTTGTAAATACTGAAATGTTTTTCTGCACAGGCAGAAACACAGTGTGAGAATTGTATGATGTGTGGCAACATCCCAAGATTTATCAAGCCTGTCTGTACTAATGAAAGTTGTTGCGTGTGTTATGCCGTACAGATGGTTTTACACTTTCTGATGGGTTTTACAATTCAAGTATTTTTTGTGCTGCTTTTTTTTTTACTTCTGAAGTTCCATTCCCCCATCCCATAATGTCCTCTAAAAGGACCAAAGCCATTTAGTAACAAATAAACAGCTAATTCATACGCTGTCTTTGAGTAATTGTGGCCAAAGCTAAAACTTATTTTTGCACGATGCATACTGTCAAATCAGGGAGAGAGGAAAAAAAGAGTGACTTGGTAGAAGTTGATCTGGGTTTTTCTTAGCTTTACAGCTAAGAAGGCTAAATGAACATTCAGGTGGTGAGCAGGAGTGTAGCCATCAAGTCAAGGGAAGCGATTCCGCCTCTCTGTTTGGGACTTGTGAGGCCACAGCTAGACTATTGTGTCCAGTTTTGGTCTCCTTTGTGCAAGAAAGACATTGACATACTTGGAGCAAGCTCAGCACAGGGTCACCAAACATGATCAGGGATTAAATATATGACGTGGGGGGAGAGGGTGAGTGAACTTCATAGGATAAGGGGGGATCTGGTTGCTGTCTACAACTACTGAATGGGAGGGTGTAGAGAAGACTGCACCCTACCTTCTTGAAAGTCCACAGTGAGAAGACAAGAGGTAATAGACATTAAATGGTCATGAGGAAGAGTCCAGTAAGATATGAGAAACTTTTTTTTTGCACCATGAGGGTGGTCAAGCACTGGAACAGGTGCCCAGAGACTTGGGAAATCTTCGTCCTTGGAGGTGCACAAAACTGGGTTGGGCTGTGAGCTACCTGAGCCAACTTTAAAGTTTGAACCAAGTGCCAGCGTGGCCCTACTTTGAGTGAAGGACTGGACCAGTGACTTCCAGAAGTCCCTTCCAACTTAAATTGTTCTGTGGGCCCTACTCATTAAACTGGAATCTGGAAAAGATATGAAAGTTGAAGTGCTTAGTTACAAACACAAAGTGCTTTTTAACATCATAAATGATTGACTAGAGTATGAAGAGCCATGCAAATTCCTAAGAATTTCAATTATACCTTCTGATCTTAATGAAATGGTATAATGTCTCTTCACCACAGTTTACTTTGGTTTAGATTTCTGAGGATTTTCACATGTCTATATAATCTGAAGGTTAACAAGCTACCTTGGAGGACTCTGCTTCCTTAAATTTTGTATTCATCATATGCAGCTGAGACACTAGAATAGAAAAGAGAGAACAAGTAAAAATTGTTGGTGCTTGTAGTTTAACCTCAGTCAGCAACTGAGTACCACACAGCCACTCGCTCACTCCTTCCACCCCTCACCTCCCCCCCCCCCCCCCCCCGGTGGGATGGGGGAGAGAATTGGAAGAGTAGAAGTGAGAAAAACTAGTGGGTTGAGATAAAAACAGTTTAATAATTGAAATAAAATAATAATAATGTAATAATAATAATAATAATAATAATAATAATAATAATAATACACAAAGCAAGTGATGCACAGTGCAATTGCTCACCACCCACCGACCAATGCCCATCCAGTCCCCGAGCAGCGGCCCCCCCGGCCAGCTTTCCCCAGTTTATGTACTGAGCATGACGTCACATGGTATGGAATGTCCCTTGGGCCAGTTTGGGTCAGCTGTCCTGGCTGTGCCCCCTCCCAGCTTCTTGTGCACCTCCAGCCTTCTCAGTCTGTAGAGCATGGGAAGCTGAAAAGTCCTTGGCTAGTGTAAGCATTACCTAGCAACAACTAAAACATCGGTGTGTTATCAACATTATTCTCATACGAAATCCAAAACACAGCCCTGTGCCAGCTACTAGGAAGAAAATTAACTCTATCCCTGCCGAAACCAGGACAGTGCTGCAAGTACATCTGGCAGTGTACTGAAGGCCAAGATTTTCTCCAAGCCTTTGTAGCTAAGGAGGATTACAAGCAGAGCAATTAGGAGAAATGGTGATGGGCTCCCTAAATTCATTTTTCCCAGCTCCCTTTCAGCCCTATCAAGTCCTATATTCGGATCAGATGTGACTGGAATGGGGAAAGCTAGCAGGGAACAGCGTCTCTCTTGCTTCCCCATCAGCTTCTGCCCCTTTTATACAAAGCTGTGCAATGTTTCAGCCACCTTAAATGGCATCATAGTTAATGGGGATTTGGGAGAGTCCACAAACATGCGTGTGGACGGGCTGAAAACACACATGTGGATGGGCTGAAAAGTATGCACAGGGTATGAGTGGAGTGGGAAGGAAACTACTGGAAAGGAGGACTGAGGGTATTGTGGGTGCTAGCAAGTGTGAATCTACATGCCTAGTACCACCTTGCACATGATTCTGTCCTGGCTGGATTGATGCTTGTTTGTTCCCACTTTGGGTTCCTTAGAAACCCTGTTAAAAAGCCTGAGCAATGAAGAAGCTTGCAAGTCCAAGAGCTGCTCAGTTTCTTCTTGAAGTTTTGTCTGTAACTGAATGCTCAGCAGCAGTCCACTTAAACATTTCTTTGTGCCTTAAATCAGGACTGCCGAACAGGCTGGATTTTTACAACCCATCAGCTTTTCCAGGACTTCAAAAGCATCCAGAAAGGTGGGGAGAAGAGGTTGATGCAGTTTGCTGGAGAGGTCTGCTGAATACTTCTGACAGGCAAGGTGCCTGCTAAAGTAGGAGTGGGCTGCAGGAACGCCTTGTGCTGCAGTAGGAATTGGGAGCAGTTTGAGCTCTCCTCATCTGGCTTTCCACCCCCTCTGCCTCGCTTCTCCATGTGTGGCTTGGAGTATCCAGTGTTACTGTGGGTTCTCTGTTCAACAAAGATGCTCATTCTATCAAGAAGTGGTTTTTGTGTTGTTACTGGCTTGTTTGATTGTGTGTTCCATAGGAGGCTTGCCAATGGAATTGGACTAAGCTGTTCATTTAGCATTAAAGTAGTATTTTAAGGTAAGATAATTCATATTACAGAATTACTATAATTCATATTATGAAAGTGAACATTTATTGATGCTTACCCACAATATAGTAACTAAGATGTTACTTACATTTCTAAGGATAAACTGTCTTATTTCAGATACCATGGTACAGTAAATTTTTCCTTTTCAATGGCTGATTACAATAAGTGCATTTGACAAGCATGGTTCTAGTAAGTAATGCAGTCTTTAATATTAATATCTACATTTCTATAGTGCCATTTTAAACGGACTCCCCTGAATTAGCTTGTCTTCTGTAAAGTCCATAGAGGTGAAAGTACTCAGTTTCAAGGTAAACGGAAAGGAAATAATCAGTCTTGCATTTTACAGCCCTCCTTCCATTTGTTTTTTCACTTGGATAGAGGAAGAATAAAAACAAAGGGCATTTGTTATCTAGCAAAACTCAGAAGCTATTTCACATGAAAACATAATGAGTGTGACAGGCTACAAATAGCATTGGACACAAATCCTTTAGAGAAGAAAGGAGGAATGTCCTTTGGTATATTTACTTCAGTCAACCCTAATAAGGCTTGTTTTATGTGTTTTATGCATCCACCATCATAATTATAAATCCTTGACATTTTAGCACTAGCATTTATATCTGCCAGGGAAGCTACCCAGAGTCAACCCTCAAGGAATATCTGTATTGTTACTATGGATCTCCATAACAGCTCTCAAGTAGTTACTAAGTGGCTTAAAAAATTACATCTCAGTCATGCTTGAAGGGCTCATCAAACTTTGCCACAAATATCAATGTTAAGTACCCAATCAGCTGCATTGTTTGAAGTACAGTCACGGGTGCCCACAAAGGAATAGGTGTGACAGGAAGAAGTAGTATATAAGGTCTCATCGATCAGGTAGATTTTTTTTGCTGTGACCTTTTAAAAAAAAAAGAAAAAAAACCCAACCCCAAAACCTGCCAGTTCAGCTACAGGGAAATAACAGGAAGATAAGGATATTTTTTTATTTGATCACACGTACAAAAACAACAGCTAGACTTTCTGAAAAGCATGCACAAAAGGGTTTTCTCAGGCACGGTTTCTTAATACAGGGGGGGTTTTTTACATTTGTAGAATAGTTGAGGACCTTCCCAAAATAGCAATTAAAAAAATCCCAACAAAAGCCACAAGAGAAATTACAGCAGTCTGTTAAGAAACTCTCAGAGATCTGGAAACACAGGTTCATAAATTTAGGTAGTTACCCAAATTCAGTGACAAAACTGAGAGCTAAATGCAAGACTTGTAGTAACAAAGCAGACCAGAAGTTTTGATCTCCCAGAAGTAATGGAGAGTTCGAACCCCTTCCCGTGGCTGTGATGTCAGTAGCCACAAATGTGGTAAATTCAAGTGAGCACAGTCAGCATAGCTCTTAGCAAACAAACCCCCATTGGGTAACTAGCAGTGCCACAGCACAGGCACAGCAGGAGGGCTGGGGAAGGAGCTCCAGAGGGTTAACATGTGGTCCTTTCTTTACGTATGGCTGTCTCTGATTAATCCTCTTTTAGATGTAGGAAGTGATGGGCAAGAAGAGGAACTCCAAATTTCTTGCAAAGTAGATCTGCTGATTAAAATGTGAAGGCTGGAAACAATTGGTATCTCACTGTTTGGACAAACTTTTACAGCTTAGTGATAATTTGAAAATCTCAGCTTAATTTATGAAGAAAATTATTATTTAAAGTATCACCTTTTGCCATGGTGCCTGTTTATGGTGAAATACAGACATTTGAAGCATTTGGCAGTATTGAGGACCTCCAGTGGCCCTGTGCATTTAAACCAAAATAAATCCTGGAGGGCTCTACGAGTCCTGGTCTAATGTTCCCCGTGGGTTCCTCATTTTGTCCCCTGCTCTGTCCCTTGGGTTGTACCAAAACAACTGCACTGTCACTTGGGTAAGGATCCCTCCTTGCCACTGGCACACTTACTTCCCTTCCCCCAGAAAGAGCTGGGACTTGGGCTGGGTCTGGTCTCTCTTTTTTAGGCATGCTGCTTCTCTTCCTGTTTCGTATTTTCCTTGTGTCCTTGAAAAGTTTTGAGAGCAGAGGCTACCAGTGTTTGTACTGTGTGCAGTAGGATTCTGTTCTTGGCTATTTTTACACAGTACCAAAAGAAATCTGAATAATAAGGGTAGGAAAAGTGTCAGGTGGTCTTCAGGAAGATACTTTGGTGTATGTAGTTTTGGCATGTAGGTAAACAAGATGAGCTAATCACCATAGCTTTCATGTAATGTATATGTAATTTGTTTTCATATGTAGGTGTGAAGGAAGGCTGCCATATGGTGTGTATATTGGTATTTTTCCTTGACAGCCTTTATTTTAAGTTAAAGGAATTCCAAGGCAAACTATTATGCAAGAATACCATTTCAAATACTTATCAGTATATACCAGAAGAATACCTTGAAAGAACATTAAAGAAAGGCTGTAGAGCTCCAGGAAAGTTTTAAATTGAAAAATTAAATGACACCTTAATCCGTTTTTGAGGTACCCTAATTACTTTAGTTCTGTCTATGCTGCACTGTTACCAGTCTTTCATCTTTTAACCATTTGAACAGGAGTCTTTAATAAATAATATATAAAATCTGATTTTACATTAATGAGTTTGTGGAGTTCTGAGACAACTTCCACAGCGCCTTTATGAAGTTTTTTTGTTCAACATATGGTACACTACTCTCGGTGGTCTTGCCTCGATCTAAAGTGTTCATGTCCTCTTGTGGACATAAGTTAAAAGCATAACCCATGCCCGTAGAAGAGTTTCTGTTAGGAAGATGAACTCCTTGAGAGAACTGCAGAAATGTCATTCCTGCTATTGTGTTCAGACTTCATGACACGTATGTGTACAGCACTGTACTGTGCTGTCATGGGAGCGGGGGCACAAACATCGGTCCATCTTCATTGAAGGAGACAGAGATATGTCACTACTGCAAGATTACAGACAATGGTAGTCTAAGGAGACGTTAATTCAGTGATGTGTTGACAGAAGTTTGCTTTGTGTGGTTCACAGAGCTGAAGCAGGTGGAGGATGGAGAGTTGCTTTTCTTCCTGGTTTAGTTCCCTGAACTGACTCACCATGGATCTAGCAAGTTGTAGCACTTGTGTGAAGGAGCAGTAGAAACTAGTGGTTGGGTAAAGAGGAAAGTCAGGCCATAGCAGCCTCAAAGCAGATGTCAGATTTTGAACTTAAGGTGGCCTGGTGCAAACTACTGGCTAAAGAGGTAACTTTGCCTTTATCTTGTGCTGGTGCTCGAGTGTCTTAGATGGCTGGAGTAAAGAATTGACCTGGCCAAACACATAACCTTGCCGAAAGAAAGGAGAAAGGGGAAAAAAAAAAAAGAGGAAAGGATCCCTTTTCTCTTTTTGCATTGGTCATATGTAGGCTGCTGTCAGCTGCAGCCTTTCTCCATCTGTGTCTGGTTGTTTGCAGGTGGAAGCACCTGGGGAGAATTGAAGTTGTTCTGATCTTTTTTTAATTTTATTCTGAACTTTGCTGTATTCTGGTATTGGTGTGTTACATATAGAAACACTGTGTGTCTTTCTACCTCCTTTGTTATATATGTGTAGGGATAAATAAAAGATTAATCCTACAGATCCCAAATTGAGGGATCACAGAGCAAGGTGATGTGATGCTGTGGTGAACTTATTTTCTGCTGTAGCTTGAGCCATTGCTTCTCCTTATGTCACAAAGTTTGAGGAAATAGTCACCGAGCTATTCATTCACCCCTCCTGACAGCTCTGTGTTGAGATGCGAGTGCTTTGTGTGAAAAGTCTTTATTAATTGACCCAAAAAAGGGAGAATTTTCTTGCTGCATCATTTTATAAGTAACTAATAATCACTCCCACAGGAGCACTGGCTGTCAGAAGTATAGATACGGTTAAAAAAACCACAGGCTTCTCTCTGAAATGAGCATTTGAAGTAATGGACAGGGAGCATCTGAACAGGAAACAAACAAGTGTTGAAGAAACCGACAATTTTACTACCTTTTGTTGTCCATAGTGAGAGAAGAATGTAGATGAAGTTTTGAAGGTGAAAAAATTAAGAGAAAAAATTTCCATCCAACTTGAATGAAAAATTTAATACAAGTTGAGCATTTAATTCCTTTTTGTGCTTTTAAATATATCATTCCAGCTGTTGAAAATTGCATCTTTTCAATCACATACTGATGCTAGCCTATGACTGAGAACTTCTCTTAGTGATTTTATCCTGACAGTAATTGAAAGCTGATTAATTTAATTGCAGGCAAGCTTTTATTTTGCCATTTCTTCCTTAGTGCCTTGTGTACATGCCTAGTGTTTGGGGTCAGAGAGGAAATAGTGGTGTCTATTTTCTAATTCAGTACAGAAAAGCTGGCAAAATATACAGTTTTTAACCTTATTAACAGTAATCTAGTTGTCAAAAGTGTAGTTTGAAGAGAGAAATAATTACGAAACCTTTTATTTAAAATGGTGTATAGGGCAATGGAAAGTCAGCTGTTTCTGGTTTAACAGACAAGTGCCTTGAAGCAAGTTCTGTAAAGTTCTGCTATTTGTTCAAAAGGTGGGGGATGTTTTTCTTTGAAATTCGGAAACTCCACAAAATTGTTTATATTTACTTGAGCTTAATTAGCAAGCACTAAAACAAAACTGTTGCAGTTTTAATTTGGAAGGACTTCTTTTTACTGTTTCTTGTGTGTATGGTGTATATCCCAGTACCCAGTGAAGTGTGGCTGCAGTGTACATGTAGGTGCCGTGTGCTCGAACGTGGTTCTGCAGCTTGGGCTTACAGAGTAGCGTGCAGCTAGCTTTGGAAGGACTGACAGCCCCTGGAAAATGCAACGTTTCACATGGGAACAGGGATATGGGAACACTGTCTTGTGGGGATTTTTAAATGCAACATTGCATCAGTTTTCTGTATCTTAGTGGCCCGTGGTTCCCTGGGGTAAAACATGCTGCTGCTTTGTACTTGGTCCCTTTCACTCAGTAACATCATTGTCCGCTATTGGTGTTTACCCACCTTTTTGTATATGAGGGCTGATCTTAATTGAATGTGTGTGCGTGTTGCTCTGTGTGTTTGGGAATGTAGTCACTTAATTTTTACATAATCCTGTTTTAATTTTCTGCAAGCTTTGCAATTGAATTATCAGTAGTAAAATATTGAAAGACCTGTTCCGTAGGACACCATACAAAGTTAAAATTTGCCTACATTGCCTTGTGATGAATTTTCCACTTATGATCAACAAAAATGCTACTAAAATAGCACTGTTCATTATTGCTGCCTTATGTTGTGACTACATCAATACAAGTAGGAAAGAGTTTAGTAATCAAAAATGACAGATAAGTGCTAAGTTTTGATAATTTATTGGTTGTCTAGGTAACTGGTAGGTTGTTAATAGAGATTACAACAATATTGGGGTTAGAACCATTTTACCTATATAGAAATACATAGATATCTTTTACAGTAAATATTCATGTTCTTTAAATAACCTTTAAAAAACCAGAGATGCTTAAGTATAGCAAGTGTACAAAACTGCAACAGAGTAGTAGCATAACTTCTACAGTTCACAAATATCTAGAGTCATATTTTGATGTGTTTAAAAAAAATAAATCAGCTGACCTACTGAACTCTCAATATTTATAAATATTGAATGGGTAAAGAAAAAACTAGTGTTGCAAACAATGTTGTTGTTTTCATGATATGTTTGTGGGGGATTTCTTAATGTGTCCTGAAGTTCTTTTCCATCAGAAGAGATCTGCAGTCTGTTCCAATTAAAGAATTTTCCATACTGGAAAAGAGAAGTCAATTGCTACAATTATTTTTTGAATAGTTAATTTACATAACCTTAATTGTATTCATTCCCTTTGGAAGGCTGAAGCTGATATTTATAATGCATTGATTGATTAGCAGTGCATTTATAATGTTAAAATTGCTACTGATAAGGTGCTCCTGCAACTGCAGTCCCGAGGAGTTCTCTCCCGAACAAACACTTTGGAAGACAAATGGCTGTATTTAATTGGTGAGGAAAGGCATTGCATCTTTGCCACCTCCACATGCATTACTGGAAGTATCTCCTTTCCACACTCTCTAAAAAATGGGAGTTTAATTCTAGATCACGTTACTTAATTAATGGTGTGTTCCATACTGTAAAGAAATACATTTTTGCTGGTTTTTTAATCTGTCAAAATAGTGCCTAGGTGTAGACTAGGGAACTGCAGGCTTTTCAGTGAAGTCACTCGAGGAATGACAGCCGTAAGAAACTTCCCCGCTTTCAGATGAGTGTGAGGCCTATGTGGTTTAGCTCTGAGAAGTCTTCCTGTGGCCACTTGCCAGGCTGTATCGCAGGTGTTTACCTGCTGTTGGCTTGCACCTGTGCCCTGCCTGCTCCAGCTCAGAGTATGGAAATGGAGTGCTGGTGCGCATAAGGTGGGGACTGGGAATGGGGGTGGTGGTGGAGGTGTCTTTTTCTCCCGAGTCTGCTGTGGGAATTGGGAGGAGAGGAGCTGATGTGAGTGTCCCCATCTGCTGAACCTTCTCGATAGGTGAATGAAAGTGGAATTGATATAATCTTCAAACCATTTGCAACCCTTCCAGGTTAATTACCTGGAAGGGTAATTAAGCAGGTGAAGTCCTGGGGGTTTTATCCACTTTCAGACACGGTGATTTCTGTATGTCATTTTGCCTGAACCAAACTCATTTCTCACCAGCTATCAAGGCAGTTGTTTGACTTGTAACTTAGTTCTTGGGAAGTGTCACCCAACACTATGGCAGGTGCTTTAGGGATGCTCGGTGGAGCAATGACAACAAAGTTTTTGTTACAATCAAAACTTCATTTTAATCTGGACCCTTGAAGAAAGCATGTAGAAATATGGTAATTATAACATCAATGTTCTCCTGGTTTACCTTTCTGGTTTTTACTACTACTACTACTACTACTACTACTACTACTACATGCTTTGGGGGCTTTTGAGTCTGAGGTAGTGCTTGCGTGTTTCCATTTAACAGTTCTCGCTGGTCTTTTCCATCAGTTTGTCTAGTTTTTTTGAGCCAATCCCTGCTTTTGGTCTCTGCAACATCCTGGGGCAGTAAGCGTAGAGTGTTACAATGTAATACAGCATTTAATATGCTAGGGTGTGAAACCACGGGAAACTCAGCTTGGTCCAGCTGAGGAGTTCACTTGTTCATGCCCATCAAATCACAGCTGAGCTCCATTTACTCTGTTCTACATTGCAAATGCTCAAGTGAACTTCGTATCCTACTATTATCTAAAGTGCTTTCAGTGCCATGGTCCTACACAATCTCGAATTTCCTCTTCATTAGTAACAGCCTCTTTCTTGAAAATTAAGTTTCCACAGCAGAAGTGAGATTGAGAAAGCAAACCTTTTGGTGGGCAACAGTTGTGTAACTTCTTGAATCGTGATGGGCTTCCATAATAACATGAATGTGAATAGTCATTTTAGAAACAAACAAAAGACACCATAGGTTTTTTTCTTGGTACTGGAGAAAATTGCTATGGTCTGTTGATGTCTGACTCTAAGGCAGCCTTTTTGGCTGAATGTAGTTGTGGGGCATAGTGATGGCTTGGTGATGAATGCAGTGTGAACACCTAGGTAGTTTCCCTGCAGTGCAGGAATAAGGTACAAAGAGAGTTGTCTTTGTTACTGGAATTAATCTTTCCTATATGCTTTGGACAAATAAAAACCAAATTTTATGTTCTAAGAGCTATTTGTGTGGCCGTGGAAAGGAAACAGACTCCATATGGAAAAGGAAAGCAAGTTTTCTACCTAATTATTTAAGGGGCTTTGTGTGTCTCTGAAATATGCATTGGTAAATATGAGCTGACACATTTCTAGCAACCAAATTATAAATGAGCGGAAGACCTGAAAATGTCAGTTCCTTCCTTAGAAGCACTCCAGGATTTTTCTTTCCATTTTTCTTCTCTTCTCCCTCTCATACATTCATTTCTTCCCTTAGGCAAATAAGTTTCCTATAAATGTTTGTCTCTTTGTTTCACTATACTACTTATCATAGGATATAATTTTTGACACGTCTTAGAAGTGTCAGGGGAGATTTGATGTACTAATATTTTTATATAGAGAGTGTGTATGCATTCCTTAAAATAACACAGAGAGAGAGAGAAAGTAGTAAATCAATCCTTTAAAGTTGTTTCTGTGTGTATCTTGACATTGCCTAACCAGTTGTGTGTGTTGTGGGCTTTTTCAGGATTAGCTAAGAAAAACTTTAGGATAATCCTAAGAAGCTCAGAAAAAGTGAAATAAATTAAAATCTTAAGATGAAGATATCTTGTACAATGCTTATTAGGCAAAGGGTTTGTCATTGTATGGCACAAGAACTATGCCACGTCAGGTAGCGGGGCAGGAAAAGTGCTTGAACTGCTGCTGTTACCTCCTCTCCCCTTGGAGAGGGCTCTGGGGTGTCCTGGTTGGTTGAGAACAGCAAGTTTTGTAATTTGTTTAGATTCATTGGGAATTAATCTTTTTGTTTGTTTGTTTTCCCAGAACTGTAACACAGTTAACTTTTCCTGGAACTGTAACACAATTTACACCCAGCCACACGTATCTGAGTCACTTGTTGATGAAGCTGTATGCACATTACCTGATCACTTTTTATTAGTAGGGACCAAAAGGAAGATCCTTGTGAAGGGCCAGGTTAGCTGACTCAAAAAAATGATTTTTCTGGTGTTTTTTATCATTTTCATGTCAACATTAACGTGAGTTTGGACAGCAGACTTGGCAGTCTGTTGTTGCTTAATCTTGACCTTCCTGTGGGCCTGAAGTTGTGGAAGAGTCAGTGACTGAGGACAGTTCTCGGAAACAACCTATCTGGTATAAGCTTGCAGGAGAGAATGGGAGGAGATGGTAGATACATGGTGGGTAGAGACGTGCGTGTGTACGTGTACCTAGCTGGACCAAGAAACTTTCATCCTTACAGAGGCATAGGTTGGGCGATTAGGGAAACTCTGCACTCTGTTAATGTGCCAGATGTATCTTGTCCTTGGAATGTAATTATTATATACTTATAAATATAACGCGTATCTGCTCGCTCAGTACAGCTTCCATGGTTGTGTTACCTTTGTGCAGTGTCTCAGTCAGTAGCACTAAAATTTTTTAAAATAGTAACACCCTCCACCCCCAAGAATTAAATGCTGTTCTGTGTTTTTAAGCATGTTCAGGCCTAAAATGTTTTGGAACAATGTAAAATGCTCACTAATGGTAGCATGCTAACTCAGAAAAGCATGTCAGCACAGGGCAGTGCTGAAGCATATACTTACATCATATTGAAGTCAATGTATTTAAACACAAATGTATGTGCTTTCCTGAATCTGTATGTTTATTGTTAGCTGTTCTGAAGGAAGATTGTTATTTTTGTAGTCCCAATGAAGGATAAGTTTTGCTTTTAACAAAAAAAAAAAAAAAAAAAAGTGACGTTTGGGAATACTTTAAATATACGAACTGTATTATCTTTTGTTTTGATAGCTGATTGCTGTTTATGATGAGCAAGAAACTCACCGTAAGACTGATGGCACCAATGGCAATTTGACAGACAGAAATAGCCCGGACTCTTTTGAGACGGAGGTAGCGGCTCAGCTGGCAGCCTTTCAGCCAATTGGTGGTGAGATTGAAGTGACTCCTTCTGCCCTAAAACTGGGTATGTATATCTTGCTTATTTTTTAATTTTTTTACCCATATATAGTACTTTCTTATTTCTTTTTTCTTTTCTGAGTATGTCTGTAGTCTGATTTTAAGTATTTGAAGAATTTTTTTAGCACCCCATTGTTTGCCTTGCAATTCAGTGAAGACAATTGTAATGACAAAAGTTGGACTTCTGAACAATTGATGCTGAAGACCGCAACTGAGCACGGCAAATTTGCACCTGAGCCTTGTATCCTGCTGTATGTTACGCCCAGCCATACAGCTGGGGTCTCTTTTTTCTCCTTTCCTTGCCTGGGTAGATTGCTGACAGTCCTTCATTGTAATCTCCCGAGAGTGGAAGAGATGAAACCTATGCAAAGTATTTTCAAATAACAAAGTCATTGGAAAAAACCTCAGCATTTTTGTTGAGAAACCTGGGTTCAATGAGTGTAAAACTGCTGTGTGCAAATACTTTTACTGATTATCTGAGCTACTGCCCTGTTTTGGGGGTAGGAGGTAGAAAGAAGGAGACGCTGATTGCAAACAGTTCAGCTCTTTGCCTTGGAAGAAGCTGCACAGCAGAGTCTATTTGCCTATCTGACTTTCAGGTGAGCAAACTGTGATGAGGAGAGGCTTCTGCTTAATTCCCTCTTATATCAGAGGGTGCTACATGAAGTGCTGCAACTCTGGTCCCCTGTGTTTTTTCAGTGTGCCTGGAAGGCCAAGAGTTCAGACACTGGTTTCCAATTATAAAGAGCTGGAGTCTTGTACACTGAACACAAAGCGGTTTGAAATACTTTCTTGGATTGAGAGCAGACTGAGCTGTCACCTAGATAGTAGATACAGAAGCTTTCAAAAACCGACTGAAGGTGAATCCTTTTAGTCTCTGCCTGTAAAGCAGTTGTACGCTGACAGCATTTAGCAAATGAATAATGCTCAGGAGAGGCTTCTCTGCATTCCACCAGAGCTCATCATCCAATTCACCCTGTATTCTTGAGTACTGGTGGTAGTCTCCTAACGGTGTGCAATAAAATTTCTGAGTGTAAGCAGGTGGGGTAAGGATAGAAATACTACCTCTAGTTGCACTACTCTCATCGAGTAGTCTGATTACAACCTCAGAAATTGAATGTTCACTTGTCTGTTTATTTTAATTGCATTTTTAAAAGAAAGGGCTGATTAACAAAAACAACAAGCTAAAATAAAATTTTTAATAAAGCTCACTGGATGAAGCTGTGTAACTTAACTTCTAATGGAAGTCTGTGCTCATTTTTGTGCCTGATGTAGGAAATACTGAAATCAAGCTGCATGAAAATTTTTAGATTCAAATTTCTGTGTTAATTTGGATCACTTCTGTTTTTTTATATTCTAGAATATAGAAAAATCTCCTTCTGTATTTAATGACACATAGGAATTTCTCATACCTAAAAATCTTGGGTAAAGACTTATTCTTGCCATAACTTGTATGTATTTGAGCTGTGTTTTTGGTAAGCATGAGGTATGGAAAAGTTTGTGGCTAAAGGTCCAATGGTTGAATGGTTTGCCACTTCATTTATTGCATATTTTTAAATAGCAATGTGTAAACACATTTAAGCATGTTTCAGAAAGTAGAGATTGTTTTCCATATAGTTCTGAGCCCTATTTAAAAAAAAAAAAAAAAAGTGGTTTGTCTAGTATACTGTTGTACGTAAGCTGAGGGTTGGAGAGAAGAGTATTTCAACCTCACACAATTTTATGTAAAACAGTTAAATGCTAGAGCTCTTGAACTCACCAGTAAGCTACCAGGTAGTTCAGTTTTCATAGCATTTATAGAATCCTTCTACTATAGAGTGTAAAGGAGATGAAATATAGCATGAGAAGAGCAGCCAATTAGGGTTCTATTTCATTTTCAGTGCAATACTAATACATATTTGAAGTTTAAATGGGTGCTTGCTTCTTAAAATAGAGAACATAAATATGATGTGTTTGTCTCAATGGCTCTCTTTCAGATTGTTTTATTTTACACGGTAAATGAAAGATTTTCTACCTGTCAGTCCTATAAACTCAGTCTGCACTCTGAAATTTAATTGTTTTCTCTTCTGGATTTTAAATCACAGATTACAGTTCTTTAGACTTAATTTTTGCCTTTATGTTTCCTGTACAAGTTGCTGGACCTTAAATTATGTTCTTATTTCCACTAGAGGCAAATTGAAAAGTGAATGAAGAAATAGAAGGACAGTTTGGTTGCATCAATATAATTGATGCGTGAAACCACAGTAGTCTGGCTCCCTGTCTAATTATTGAATTGACTCACACTTGCTAGCAGAAATATATAATAATAATTTTAGAAAGGTGTTCTTACTTTGGGAGCAAGGATGTGATTAAATATATATGTAGCGAGCAAGTGTTGCTTTCCATGGTAGAGCTCTGTTTCAAGAACTGTCATGTGCTTACCTTTTAGGGTATTTTTGCAGAATGCCTTTAGGGATGAAATGCAGGGAATCCATTGTTACATAAATTGTCAGATTGTGGAAAAATTTTGCCTGTTAACTTCTGTTGGATGTTTTGTATTCTATGAAACCAGATCCACAGTTTTATGTAGAAACAATGTCTATTTAGTGATCTGCTCAGAGAATACTTAGAGCTTGATGCTTAATAAGTACGTGAAACTGAATGCTGTTGTTCTCAAACATGAGAGAACCAGCAGTGATTTTAGAAAAGGCACTTGAGATACTGCCTTCAAACTTTTTTCTTTTTTATAAATTGTGTATTTGCTCCAGTTAAGTTAATCATATGTTATACCTAGTCTTAAAGCCTTTACTGGCTAGATAGAGATGGCGATGATGGGGGAAATATTTTTTATTGTATGGTTACTTCTTTCAGGTTTTTTTGTGGTTGGTACTCTTTACAATATTGATCAGCTTGACTCTGTCTGAAATCATAGTTTTTCCATTATGCAGTTAGTTACCTTTATTTTTGCCCTTTGTCACCTGTAACTTTGAAAGTGAGCTGGAATAAAAGCAATCTTATACTTGACTTGAAAGCTGAAAATACCTTATATCTTACATTGCTTCCACATACTGGCAAAATTTGAGGGCAAAAAAGTAAGTTTGTTATTTTACTTATTATCAAATTACTTCCTTAATACTTGGCATATATCTTCTTAAACCTGTTCAGGAAATCACTCAGCTATTTGTTTTCTTTTCCCTGAAATTAATGCATCTCTACTTTTAAAGCTAACTCCGTGTTCTCAAACAGGTGAAATTGTGGGATCTTATGTTTAATTTCAGAAAAATGCAGGAAGACTTTAACTGTATGAACACAGAATCTGCTGTGTCCATAACATAAGGTGAGATGCAAACATACTTGAGCACCTCCCCTCTCTCCCTGCAGAACTGGATTATCAGGTGGTGTTGCTGACAGTGTCTGAATTAGGACTGCAAAGTAAGCAATACCTGATAGTTTCTTACAGCTGAAAAGGTTTTACTTGAAGCTTCTGATACTCAGGGCTGAAATTACTGAAGGAAGCATAGTCATTCAGTTCCATTAGGTACATAGGTCTCAATTTGGTAGTGGGTTTTGCATCCTGGTGTTTTGCTATTAAGCACGATTACCAAAACAGTGACACAATGAAGTAGTTGTTTCTCCACAGTTTACTTTTTCTATATTCAGATGTAATACTTATCTATTGAAACCTGCCATCATCCATTCGGATGTAGATGAAAACCCAATGGCGATGTCACATGTACTGTTGCACACCCAATGACTATAGTTTTTTGAGAAGTACCAGTGCTGTCTTCATTCTTGTTTGGATGGGTTGGACAAATAATGCTGCATCTCTCTAGAAACCTGAAGAGGGGGAAGGGGCATTGCTTATTTCGTTTCCATTCAGTGTAGATCTTCCAAGTATCTTGCCTTTTTTGGTTTAGTGAGCAGAAGAGTACTGAAAGTAGATTCTGCAGAGGGGCCTTGGGTTCAGTTACACCTCCAGTTCCCTTTCCATTTTTCATCCATAATTCAAGTATAGTGCAAAAGAATATCAAGGCTGGCAGGGATTTGTTAATTGTACTCTATTTGTCCTATCAAAATCAAAAAGAACTTTTTAATACTGAAAATGTTGATGTACGTGTTTCAGTTGACAATAAAATAAATATAGATCTGTTGTTTTAAAAAAAAAATCCCCATTTGACAGAAAGTGTGCTTGGGTAAAGAATACATTTCATGCTACAATACAAATGGTAATAAAGCAGCTGTTAATATATATTACAAAATTTAAAGGAGCACACAACAATTTAATGTGTCCAATCAGCTGTTTGAAACAATGTCCTAGTTTCAGCTGGGATAGAGTTAATTTTCTTCCTAGTAGCTGGCATAGTGCTGTGTTTTGGATTTAGCATGAGATTGATGTGATAACACACTGATGTTATAGTTGTTGCTAAGCAGTGTTTATACTAAGTCAAGGACTTTTCAACTTCCCATACTCTGCCAGCGAGGAGGTGCACAAGAAGCTGGGAGGGAGTATAGCCAGGACAGCTGACCCAAACTGGCCAAAGGGGTATTCCATACCATATGACGTCATGCTCAGTATATAAACCGGGGGGCAGTGATCGCTGCTCGGGGACTGGCTGGGTGTCGGTTGGTGGGTGGTGAGCAGTTGCATCACTTTTTTTTTTTCCCTCCTCTTCCCCTGTTTTTTTTGTTTGTTTCTCTCTTTTGTTGTTTTACTTTCCATTATTAGTATTAGTATTATTAAACTGTTCTTGTCTCAACCCATGAGTTTTCTTACTTTTGCTCTTCCGATTCTCTCCCCCGTGCCACCTGGGCGGGGGTGGAGGGAGAGGGTGAGCGAGCGGCTGTGTGGTGCTTAGTTGCCAACCGGAGTTGAACCATGACAAACAGTGAAGAAATGATCTACTGATTTTGGTATTTCTGTGGGTAAATAGAGAACATTGAGAACACTGTTGCTGAACTGGCAGCAGAGAGAGCTTGTCTTGTGAGACTGCTTCTTGTGAGCAGAACTTCCCAGAGTACACTCATGATGTGGACACTGCAACAGTTTGCAAAGAATGATACAGGCAACTAAATGCCTAAATAGCTGATTTACGTTTGAAAAATTGAATGGAGGTAAACTTCAATATCTCTAACCCCAAATGCTGTCGTCAATTCTTCATTGCCATTTTTTACCTTGTTTCTTAAGTTTAAAATTGGCAATAGACAAAACCTTACAGTGAACAGTGAAATCACAGTATGTTGAATACTTTTAGCTGCACAATTTTAGCCCATGGTAAATGTAAGGTAACCTACACCCCAGTGAAAGATTTTATTTTAAAATTCTGTGTCAGAGATGGTCTTCTGGCTGGCTGACTCCTCAGCCTTTCTGCCTGGCATAAAGGCTCTTGTATGTGAAGCATCGCTTTTGAACTTGTATACCTTTAGAAGACTAAACTTAGCTGTTTCATTGGAGCCAGACCATGACTGACAATTAGTTGTTTCCCCATTGTTTCCGCATGAGCTTGATGCTCTCTGGGATTAGATGTCATCTCTAACAATGTTTCCTTTCTGGTCTGTAGTGTTCTTGCACCTCCTTTGGTCTGAGCTTACCTAATCAGACAAAATTATTTTGAATGGATAAATTGCGAAGCCATAACATTTCTTTAAAACTGGTATATCAAGGTCATTGAAGAAACACTTATTTCCTCTGTTCAGCACAGGTGGTGGGTTTTGCTTTCTAATCAAATGCCACTTAGATGAATACATTTTGTCTAGTCACTGTTGTTGATCTTTATAGCAGCAAAATGTATTATGTTGGATTTTTGGCAAATTGTGTGCGAGTATATCATTGATGCAATAACTAGTAAACTGACAAGTGTTTGGAATGATGAAACATTTGGAGATCCTTGTATGTAGGTAGTGGAGTGATTACTGGGTTAACTAGCACTGTTTTCTGTTGGCATTGGTTTTGGATGTGTGTTTTGTTTGGTTGTTCTTTTGAGTATATCATGCCCTAATGTTTCTCTTTCACCAGAGGTGGTAGCTGAGAAGCCCTTGCAGAGTCGGGACTTACCTTTGCAGACCTTGTTGACTGATTGCCTTTATTCCCTGTTCCAAACTGCTGTTTCGTTGCTTGATGTATGATTAAACAGTCATTCTCTCATCTTAAAGATAGCTTTGCTGGGGTAGTGGATGACATTCTTGTGTAGTGTGTTAAGATCTTCAGAGAGCCCATGATGGATGGGGTTATGTATATTAGGCTTACTAACAGTATGTGCAAATAGTCCTGTCTGGTGTTCTCTAGCTAATAGTTTGAGGTTTTGAATACACCTGCATTTTTTGTTAGAATTTTTAAAAGTGAACTAGCAATGTAGAATGGTAAAACACAACTTTATGGTAGCAACTAATGGGCTATGTGTAAATTGATATGATCTTCCTAAAGTATTGTCAAAATGTTTTGTTTTAGATGTTTACCAACTTCAGACTAGAGTTTTTTAATAAGTCTTTTCCAAATAAATGGTTACCCACCAGTAATCTTCTGCTCATGAAACTGGTGCATCCGTGATATTTTAAGCAGTGGCCTGCAGGCTATTGCTGAGCTAATATCCAGTGAAAGTGTGCTTCTTCATAGACCATTAGTCTATAAGGAATGCTTTGTGTGATCATTAGCTGCAACTGCAACTAGCTATCCCTGCAGAGTATGAGACATTAGTCACTTCAGAAATGTTCCTTTTTTCTTTTTTTTTAGAAACACTAGTGTGTCATTACAACTTTTCAAGTATGTAACATGCCAGTACAGGTGCTTTGTTTTTAGTAGGAGAGTTTTGAACTTCTTATAAGGCTTTTCAGTTAAACTAGCTGAACTGTCTGAGTTTTTAGTGTTTGTAGTTCTGTTGGCCCTCATAAGCCATCTTGTAATTTTCTGTGCGCCCGTAAGCACACTACTGTCCCCTCTGGTTTCCTTTTGCACCTAATAGTTTAGTGTTCTTTTCCACTGGTTTTCCCTGCATGGCAGGTGGTGGAACAGGAAAGGGGGAGTAAGAGGTTTAGGCTTTTGGGTTTTTTCGTGATGTCAGTTTGTTTTTTCCTTTTCAGTCCATATGGGCAGGAAGGAGAGCACTAATTTATTTATGGAGCATCCATTTTATGGACATGTCACTTTGAGCTGGAAATGCCTTCATGACTGGCTCAGTGTTTCATTTGCTTTATTTGATAGATGATGGTCGAGTGCACACAAACTTAGTTGTTTTTCTTTTGCTCCTCTCCTTGGTGTTAAGTAGTTATGATTTTGCCTGGAGGAAGACACAGTATTCGGTGATACTTGTCACTTCTGAATACTAAGGTAGGAAAAAAAGTGAGGTATATGTAGGTATCGCCATGATGGTTTTTTGTTGTTGTTGTTGTTTAAATTATTCTTTCATCTTTCTCCCTTTCTTTGGGAATTGAGTTGAAGATTCCTGAAGCTGTTTTCTGAGTACAAGCATTATGGGAAGCAGATACGATTAGGTTACTTTGATTGTTGGCTATTACAATAAAATTTAGCTTCTTAATGAATTTATACCTGTATTAGTGTTTAGTTAAAATTGAGGTTAGATAAATTTTTAAAGCAATTATTTCTTTATTGATAACAGGTTATAAAATTCTCTTGTAAACTACAGGAGTTTAACTCCTCCCTTTGGAAGCTTTCACTGCTAAGTAGGGCAAGTGTCTTGCTTTTCTCACTGAAAGGTCTTACTTTGGTATTACAAAATTTGCATTCCTTTGCTTTATAGCAAATCCCTGAGAACAAGATTTTCTTCTTTTATATATACATATGTGCACATACCCCCCATCTGATCAACCTTCTAGGCAAGTGGAAGACTTGGGTGCAAATGATGGTTGGAATAGTTGATTACAGTCTCTCTCCTAAAATAAGCTTAAGAATGGCAATGATAGTTGAAGTTCAAACTATATTGAGGCACTTGTGCTTTTGAACAGTCAGTTCTTTCAGTTCTGGACATTTTATGTAGTGTCTTCGCAGTGGACATTTGTTTCCTGAAAACAGATTGCTACCTGGGAATACTCCAACCCTCAGTAGGTCTAGTACAGGATAGTAACAGTACTAGCCTAGAAAGTTTTGATTTTCCATTTTGATGCAGTAGTCGGTGTTGTGGCTGTGTCTTTATAACATTTGGGAAAGGTTACTTGCGCTCTTATGGAATTTTCTTTAAGGTGTTTCGGGGCTTCAGATAGAGAATATACTTAATCAGCTTAATATATTCCTGTGGGTTTTGGGCTTGCTCTAGCTTAAATCATGCTTCATGGGGTTGTTCAAAACACTCATTTAGTTTGAATGGCCCTATGTGTTTGGGTTGCTAAGTCAGTCAACAGAGATGCTTCCATTGGCAGTGTCTTAGTTTGAAGTCCAAGGGAATTGAAGGCAAGGTTTCTTCCAGGAGTCTTTGGAAGTTTCTCCCTTGATAGGCCTGACAGGGCTTAAATTGTTACCTCCAGGGTATGGATGTCATGCATTTCTGTGCTCAGACTTCAGAGCTCAGAAAGAATTCCTTCTCTTTCTTGCCTGCTTTGAAGTGGAAGTATTGTAAGTAGGCTTGGGGGCATTTTAAACAGCATATATTTGGTTAGTCCTCTTTCAAGCTGGTGTTGAGATACTGTGGATATACAGACAGTGTGTTTTTACATACAGAGGAAACCACATGATTATGTTTTTTTAAAAGTTACAAAAATGGGTATGAACTGAAACTATTCATTTGATAAACAAAATGTTGCTAATGCTTGTATACAGCATCATGCTGTGTCAGAGTAAGTAGGAAAGACACTTTTTCTTACATAAAAGCTATCCTGTTCATCTTAATCTTGCAATGTCAGTTTATTGGCTGAGCGTTCTGATGTTTGTCAGGACATTGAGTGTACTACATGCATATAATAATTATCTCCTGTATGATTCAGGGAAAATTAACATTTTGAAATTGATAAGTTTCAAAAGAAATGCATTATAGAAGCACATGCTGCCTTCTGTGGTTTGAGGCAATACTGCTTATTTCCTTAAGCAAATATGACTTTATAATCTTTCTCTGCACTGGAAGACTGCTCTCATAGTAGTGATATCAAACGTTGTTCTGTGCTGTTTGTCATAGGTGTTGTGAGGATGACACTGTACTTGATAGATTTTTCTCCTCTGCAGCATTCAGTTTAATCTGGTTTTAAAGAATTGTGATGATCAATTAAAGTCTACTTCTGTTCCTAAAACAAATGGTTTCTGTTCTCAGGCAAGCTAAAGGTTTGAAGATAACTTTTCATTTCAGTCAGAATGCAGACTTGGTATATTTTGACCTCATGACTTAAGCTTGGTATTACTTAGTTGTCCTTGATTCATGGAAATGAGCTTTGCACCAGCATAGCTAAAGTTTATCTTTGTATTGCAGCAAAAGAATACAGTAATGCTTTCTGTAAAGATATATATATATATATATATAAAAAAATATTTTCCATGTGTTTCTCTGTCTTTGGGTTGCTCATTTAGAAAACAAGCCAGTCTTTCCTTCCTTTCACCATACCCAAAAATTGAGTAGTAGTGTAGGTAATAAATTTATGTGCATAGTTGGTTATCAAAGAACCCCTTTTCTTTTTTAATAGTCCCTCTGCCTCCAATTTCACCAAAGATTGCTTCTCATCAATTATTCCCCTTGTCTCTATTCCCTTTGCACTTGATTTAATCTGCCTTACTTTGGGGCAAGGGGTTATCCCCATGAAAATATGTTAAGTAGGGAGAAAAATATTTTTCCATCATGAGTTACACATTTTCCTGCAGTAGCTCTCTAGCTGAGACGTTCATTTCCAGCCTTTTATTGCCTCAGGGAAGGTTTTGGGGGATGGTGATGAATGGGACTTTGAATGGTGGCATAAATTCTGTTACAAAAGTCTGCACTGCTTTTTGACACACTTTATTTGATGTCCGTGTTTTTCCTAAGATTTTTGTCTATTTTACTAATTTTGTGACGTTGCTTTGTTTGTGAGTATGTGTATATTGCTATGTTGCATAGCTAGTTTCAAAGGTAGTATCTCTTAAAAAGAAACAGACCAACCCACTTAGTAAGCTAAATATTTGCAGCTGAAGGTTTTGAAAGGCTATAGTATAATATCATACTGGAAGGCTATAGTGCAATCTCTGTCAGTACACTCTAGTGCTAGGTTAGACAAAGGAGTGTGTATGTGTGTTTATAAATCTCTACAGTACTATGTGCTGTATTAGCTCTGAGGCAATATGGCAAAATGTGTATTGGCTGATTGATAGTTTGAAATTGTTTGAGTTAAAAAAAATACGACTTCAACTAAAGGTCTTGAGGTAGTAGGTCACCCTTTTTTTTCCTTAAGAAACCAAACTAGTATAGTTTTACACACTTTTTTGCAATGTTTGTTCACTAATGATTGTTTACTGTTTGCTTCCATATGAACATGTTCCAGTATACAGATGAACCCATCTTTATGAAAGTCATCATTAGAGAAGTTACAAATAACAGTTAAATAATTCAGTTTGCCTATTGCCATGTAGTTCTTTCTCATTGCTTTCTATTTCATTTACCCTTTCAAGAGCCTTAGTTGATAGTTAATTTTTTTGTCTCTTTACTTTGAAGTGCCACTTCAGATTTTGATTGTTTCTCACAACAGATACCTAGAATCTCAGCCAAGTAAAATGGAGAGTTGTGTATTTACTACTCATGAACATAGTTGGCAAAAGATGCACCTCCCTCCCAATATGTTGCACAATTTCCCCAGACACACTGGCTGTTGATTTATGTTTTGCCTTCTTTGTAACTCATTACTTCATTAGAGGGAAGTCTGTTTACTGTAGGCATTAAGTAAAGGAAGGATGTAGTATGTTCCCTAGAAAGATGAATCCCGCAGATTATTTTGGTCATCTCTTTTTAACCCTTCCACAAAAAGGGAAAAATGACCCTCTGTGATTGAGTCCTTTTTTTAACTTTCCTACAGAAATAGTCATCTTACCATTTTAAATATTAAGACAGATTAATAGGGAATGATTATTCACTTTCCTCACCACATAAACACTAGGAGTATCGAACAAAACTATCGTTCAACAGATTACAAAGCGAAACAAGCCTAAACTAACTTTTTCATGAAGCATTCAACTAAGTTGTGTAATTCAGTGTTACAGGCCAAAAATCAATGAGTTATAATAGAATTAGACAAATTCACAGGAGGTGGCTCATCAGTGGCTGTTAAAATATGGTGGTCTAGATGCCACTCTGATTTGGAAATCTTTCAAACATTATTTTTTTGCAAGCTGGTAGGCTACACCACTTTGCAGTTATGCCCTCTCCCTAAGTATTTGCTACCACTGTTAGATGCGGGATAATGGGCGAGGTGGACCCAATATAGCTGTTCTTATGTTCTTATCATTCCTTGAAACCTCCCAGAAAGTTTCAAGTTCAGGAGGTTTCACTATTTTATCTTAATGTCTCTTAAAATTGGCAGGAAGAAGTTTGAAATTTGAGACTAAAACTAGTTTACCATGACTAGAATAGAAAATAATCATAATAGGACTTCCTTTTTAAGGAAAGGTCAAAACAGAAAAGGTTCTTAATTTAGATCAGATATATAAAACACAGGTCATATTTAAATATTACAAAAACTTATACTAATGCCGTAATTTGTGATACTCCTTTAAAATACCATTAAAATATTCAAAAAATGTATTTTACTATTCTACTACTAGCAATAAAATGCTACCAAAGTGATACTCAAGCTGTAAAGTTTAGCTGCCAAAGTTTTAAAGCAAATTAAACCATTGAACTGTGGAAAAGTGACTGCATAAGCACCTGTAACTGATGTTAGCTGAAGTGCTAAACCAGCTTTTGGCAGTGTGGCCTCTTTTGCAGGTGCACAGAATATTTTCTTTGTGTCAGTTTATTCAACTAGTACAGTTCATTAAGTATTTCATTTGAAGTTGAGAAATGGGCTGGGAATTGCAATAGAAGAAATGCTTATTTTCACCTTTCAATCTGTGAATAAAAATGAGGTGCGAGAGCCTGAGATCTATTAGTTTTAAAATCTTATAGGATATATTAGCCTAAAATGATTGATTTAAATTCAGTAACTACAGATAATATGCTGCTTAAAAAACCAGTCTGTTTAATAAGACGAATGATTTTTGCTGTGTCCAGCAAGTTGGATGACTAAGATGACTGGTGTTTTTAAGTATATCTAAAGTTTAGTTTCCATTGACACCTGAATGCCATTTGAAAGAGATTACATTTTAAAAAACCCAACAAAACAAAACAACCCCCCCAAACAAAAAACCTTTGCCTGTCTGTGTAGGGAAATTCTAATATAACACAAATTAATTTTATTTTATTTTTTCCAAATGATACTTAAAAAACATAAAATGTCTGAAGCTGCCCTAATTTTTAATCCTGTGTCTGAAGCTGGAAGTTGGAGGCTGTGTATCAGTCAGATGGTGTGATTCACAAAGATGTTTCACCTGGACAAGAATAAAAGAATGCCTGGCCTGTAGTGGAAAGTGCTGATTCTTGTTGGTAACAGCCAGTGTGTTCTCACAAAGCTCCTAATCATTCTGCCCAGCAAGGATAGGAGTTGCACATTTTACTAGAGCTTGGGTTGGGAAGAAATCCACAACTCCCTGTTGTGAGTGAGGTGATTAATCCTTGCACCAGGAGGATTCTGTTGCAGCTCCTTCCCCTCTGCCCGGGCTCTTCCACGTGGTACCTGCAGCCAAGACCCTTTGGAGCAGAGTCATGGTGCTCCCAGCGCTACAGTAACTCAGCGTGCTCCCTGTCTGTCTCATGAGGAGCTGAAAATAGGAGCGTTGTGTTGATAGAGGTGGGAAGATCCTGAAATTACTCTAGATCTGACGTGTGTTGTGACCTTAAGTGTAAGAAAAGAATACCTGGTTAAGGTCCAAGCTGAAGCCCTGCCTTCAGCTGGAAACTTTCTTGAGAGAAATTTTGAAACAGGGAGAAAGTAGCAGCATTATTTGTACATCTTCTGTAGATACATATGTATCCTAGTGCCTTAAGATGGGAAGCGGTTAACTTCTTTTCGAATCAATGTGGATTTTGATCCTGAAAATGGGATGTAGATTAACTTTATTACTGAAATAATGTACATAGGTGATTCTTACATGTCCATCTTTGAAACTCCAAAAGCTGTAAATGTAAATATTCCATAGCTGTTTCACTAGGCACCGTTTCTGACAATGACAACACCAAAGAAATTTCATTCTGGTCATAAAAACTGTGAGAACAGTTCTTGTGCTTCGTAACTGAAATCTGACTTAATGTTACAGCACATGCAACCAGAGAAAATAATTCTTTCGAAATTTATGGCACTGAAGAAAACCACCCCAAAACAATCTCTGTTTAAAGCCTTTACATCTAGGCGATTGGTTTTATTTTTCTTTGTAAGAAAAAGTACACCTCATTTAGAGTGATAAGGAAATACTTTGTTCTGCACTGGGTTAATATGTAAAAGAGAGAGCTTGCTGGAAATGGATTTTCACCTGTTTGTAGATTTAAGTCAATTGTCTTAACTGTTACATCATCCTAGTTCATGAATCTAATCTTGTATCCATCGGAATTTAAAAAATGCAGTATGCACTTTGGAAAGATCAGAGAGTTGTATATCTGAAATTGTATTGATAGGCGCTATTATGAGCAATTTGAGTTAGCTTTAAACATAAAAGTCACATTGTCAGAGCATTACATATTTAAAAAATAAAAAAGAAGTGGTACAGTCCTATCACAAGGTAGAACATACAAGCTAATGTCAGCTACATTTTAAGTACGTGGCAGAACCGTTACACGATGCCTCAGGTGGTGGTAAGCAATAAATCTGAGGGTGACCAAATTTACCCACAGTGATTGCTTAGTGCTCTCAAGAAGCGCTGACCGGCAGAACTGTCTGCATGCCTCTTAACGTGAAATTTCTCTGATAAAAAGAAGAAAATTAGGCATATATTAATGACCTTTCCTATATTTAAATATAAATTAATGTCCTGCTTGTACTATTTTGTTTCCAGTGCCTGAACTGTTTCATGACAGCACCAGTTTAAAAGTCATTCTGACTTTCTGGTTTAACGGGTGGTTGTTTTTTGTTGTGTCTGTTCAGAGATCTTCCAGTCAAGAATCATCTATGCTGAAGTTCAATTTCACATTTGTGTGTGTATGCATATAGTATTTATGGTGTTTTGTTTCAACTCTAACTTGAAATTTTGTTGTGATTTCCTCAGAAGGAACTCTCAAATAATATTTTGAGGCACATGCAGGTGAGAAAATAATTTGTCTGTCTGACCCGGCAAATGTAATTTGGAAGCAAGCAGCAGAGTAATTGTCATTGGTATGGCCTTTAACAGTTGACAGTTTGATACACACTTGATGGACAGCTTTTTTCCCCATCATAGTCAGCATTTTTATATGCAGGAGCAGAAATTAAATTATGACTTTAACTGTGTAGGTGATTTATTGTAAATACCTTTCTACCCATTTATGGTATTCTGTCCAAGTGTATCTTTTGTTCTCCTCTAAAATAGTTCTTCCCTGTTACCTGGAAAAGCAAACAAACAAAACCCCCTCATAATATGTTAGTTGCCAGTGGCAACTGATGCAGTGGCAACACATGTGCTTGCATTTGCATCAAGGAACATTCCCTGTGTTCCTTGGTTTGTCAGCTTACCCAAAAGTCATCTGATCCAAAACAATGCTAAAATCAATTTTTAGTACATAATTTGACTGCATTATAGATAGCACAGCCTACCAAAAATGCTCGTGGGTGATAAAACTCTGGTTGTATTCAGCAGTTTTCTGAATTTGGCCCTGTAACAGCAACCTGCAACCTAAATTCCAAAGAATAAAAGGATTTCAGCCTGGAGGTGAATTGTGTTTTCCTGAGCAAGGAGGCTTAAGAGCAAAACAGCGAAATTCAGGAAGGGTTGGAATAATCTTTTTTTATGGTAATGGTCACCCTGAGCGATACTCAGCTGTCTAAGTTTAGGCATCAAATTTGATGCCAGAACTCAGAGCCTAGAGACCCTGAAGAGTTTAGGGGGACCCCAGGAGGGACAGCTGGAGCTCCAAAGTTCCCCTGACCACGTTCGGATCCTGAACTCCAAACCTTACATTATTTATCTGAGGTTGCACAGTGTTCTTAAACCTATCACTTCTTGTTAGTTGGCCCCCTCCTAACCTCAAATGCTGATTTTTGATCCGCCAAAGGGCTTAAGTGAAATGAGGTAGAGTGCATTCTTATTCAGGGTAAGTGTTAATGTCTGTATACAGCTTTTTGGTGAAATTTAAAAAAAAAAAAACAAAAAGAGAAAATAGGATTACATCTGACATGGAGATGTTTCTTTTGCCATTGTGTTGATGCAAGTTTTCAGTTTTTAACTGTGCACAAATGGCAGAACTTCTCTCTTATGTTTTTTTTTTTTAAATGTAACCAATTTAAATCTAAGTGTGGTTTCTACCATATGCTTGTTCCAACCATATTTGCAGTTAAAAAAAAATATTTCCAAAACACAAGAGTTCAGGGAAAATACACTGTTAACCATGAATCTGTATAGATACTAATTTTTGAGGGTGATGCTAGCAAAAGGAAAAGATTGATCTACATGGCTTGAAACTAAACGACATGGAGTTAACTTTAAGGAAGGAAAACAGCAGGACTTTTTCTCATCAGCTTTGTCAAAGAGTATCTATTGTGAATAAGGCTGAGACATCCACGTGTGCTTAGAAGGTGCTATGGTACCATAATAGAAGGTACTCTGTGCAAATTTTGAAAGAAGGGGAAATACACCCTAAAGTGATTGAGGTTAAAAGCTGTCATGAGAAAAATTTTAGTCTTGGGCATGTGTTTGAATTTCTGTTGTCTGTAAATTCCTGTTGCGATGCAGCAAGATTTGGGTAAGCTGACAAACCAAGATGATAACTAGTTTTTTTTAAACGGAGTTCCTAAGTTTAAAATACAAAGTGCTACTCTGGCACAAAACAGTAGTGCTTGTAAATAACGTGTTTGTATGATCGACTTGGTATGCAGAAAGGAGTTTTTCTGCGTCTCATCATTCAGGGAAAAGATGAATTTTCTGTTTGAGCTTACACTGGTTATAAATGTTCAGCACAAATGCAAGAGCGTGAGTAGAATAAGATGGAGACACAGCATGACAAAAGGAAAGCAGTAAGGAAAAAGGCAACATTCAGTTTCCCGACAGAAGAAAACAGATGACAATCTCTTAAGTGAAAACGTATATAATTGTTTACAGTATGTCTGTAATAAATGGTATCAGTGATGGTTTTTCATTATATTTTATCCATGTCTAAGGAAGACTGTGATAAACAATTTCAAGATATATATGTATAATGGACATGGGCTGATTCCTGAGTCGGGTTGAGTCCTGGGCAGTGGGATTTGGCGAGGTTTCTCTTTTGCAGAGTGCAAGGGAGCATGCTTGGCTTTCAAGAGCCCTGTGTGTGCAGTACAGAAGAGGCAGAGAGAGGCTGAAAAAAGAAAGGAGCCTGTGGGGGAGAAGCGTGGGTTGGGAGGCACTGAGTGGCAGGGAAGGTGTTCTTATGGTAGGGAGCAGCCTGAGCTGCAGAGGAGATGAGGGGAGATAGCGGAGAGTTGGTTAGCTCAGGGAGCCGCTGAGAATTGCTGTCTCCTGAAAGAGAATAAGGGCTTCTCCCTGCAAAGAGGGGGAGTACTGCTTCTTAAGTCTTTCATCTAATCTTCCTGCTTGCCATTTGTTTTCCCTTATTAGAGAGGGCATTTTAGTTCAATTTACTTTTGTCTAATGAAAGGTTGTTTTCGTGCTCCAGTGTCTTTGTGGTGGTGTATGCATGTAAAGCAATGAGGACCAGAGGGACTGTTTTGGATAATTTTGGTGAAAGACTTCAGCTGACTTGGTTCACAGGGATGTTAACGATTTGTGATATCCTGTGCAAGAAATGATGTTATATGTCAGTAATATATTTTTAAAAAATTAAGGAAATAGATGCTGGTTTTCTCTTCAACAAGAAAATGACCTGTAGGACCCTAACATTTACAACAAATTGGGAGAAAAGAGAAAGCGTTGTAGACAATGGTCAAAAAGTCCAGTTGTTTTTGTGCTAGCAGGGAAGCATTCCAGATGAGCGCCATAAACTTCATAGCCTCATGGCAATAAGCAAAAACTTGCAGGAATAAAAAGAAAGCAAATAGCTGCAAGGCCATCTTTCCAAATTGGAAAACAGTATTCTCTGTAATCCTGCTGCTCCTGCAAACTTCGGTTTCAAAGTTTAGACAGCTGTAAACTGAGAACGGGATAATGTAATTTTGCTTCAGTTTCTCCGAAAAACAGTTGCAGAAAGCAAGTGAAAGGAGGTCTTCAAAATTGAGGGCAAGGGGGATGTGGTAAAAGAGCACCTTGCAGCAGTCGGTACAGGAAGCAGACAGAAGTGCTGAAGTATGGTCCAGTCTTACTAGAAAAACATTATATGAATGGTGTGGTACAGGAGACATCTTCTTTCAAGTGCTGAGGAAGCTGGGTGGCCCTGGAACAAATGAGGGTCCTGTCTCCCAGCAGTCACAGAGATGGAAGACTTCATCTTTCTGTCAGCCAGAGGACTGAGAGAGAAATGAGGAGTTTGTTGTAGAAGACAGCTCAGGAAAAGGAAAAGGAGAAATCTAATTTCAGAGTGTTGGCTTTGGGAGAAGGAATGTGCTTGATATAAGTGGGGTGGGGTGTTGGTTTTTTTTTTTCTTTTTCTCTTTTTCCATCTTTGGCTTCTTTAGTTGACTGGGGAATTGTTTTTACCCTCTTCTCACTGTGGAAAAAGGAAGACCGAAATGAGAAAAGGGGCTGGGATGATGGCCTTGAAGAGTATAAGCAACAGTGTGTTTTACTTTGAATTTGTAATATGGCTCATTGAGTTGTGAAAGTTACAAATAAAAGTACCAATGCAAAGGGCTTTCTGGTAGTTTAGCAAGAGTGTTTCTCTGTACTGTTCATGTTTATGTCAAAAGGAGTTGGAGACTAAATTACGTGGAATCATACAGAAGTGTCTCAGCATCTGTTTTCAAACTGTTGTATTGAAGAGAGAATGAAAATTGGATACAGGTCACCAGAAACATTTTGGTCATACATGGAAAAAATTATTTTAAGGAATAAGTATTTGTCTTAAAGAAGGGAGTAACTTAAAAGTCCAACACTTTTTGGCTTTAGCTTTTATACACCTTCTTATCAAATGTGCTTAGAGGGGAAAAAAATTTCTCTTCAGCACCATGTGAAGAACAGGAATATGTGAGTGGAGAGATTTGGTTCCTTTTGACCTACTGACACCTTTGGAAAATCACACAAAATGGATAAATTTGGTGATCAATCCCTTTCTTCAGAATCTCCTTGTGAAAACATGCATAGCTCTCGATACCAAGATGACATTCACTTGGAACAAAAAACCCAATATTCACCTTTTGATTTTTGAGTGTTCCATCAATACCAGGACACAAATTTAAGTTGTACTTTTGCTTTTCTTACTGATTTCTTGCATAAGTGGAGATAGAAGGGATTTCCTGCATATAAAAACTGTTGCTCACTATGAGGAAGGGTAAGAGCATTAGATTCTCTGGTTGTTCCTCAGCATCAGGTGCTGGTATTTATTCCAGCTGTAATTACAAAGTTGTGCTGCGAGTGAATGTGGTACGGTCACTCCAGCTTTGTTAACATGTCTCTAATGAGGAAACTGTTGCACATACAAACTTCTGTTCTAGATCTAGTAATTATGACTGCTATCAGTATGAGCCACTATAATTAATATTATAAATGACAGTTACAATCTTATTTTCACTCAGTTGCAATATTTGAAAAATTATTGTCTTAGACTAACGTTCTCTTCAACTTTTTTGTTTGCCTATGGATAAATTATTTTGGAAAGACTTGGGAAAAAAAAAGTCATTTTTGTTTAATTTCATTTTGGATATTGTGAAAAATTCCTTTCTTATATTACTAAAGATGTTTTCCCTCTCGCCTCACCTGGAGGTTTTTGCAGGGAGTGTTTTATAGCACGCATGTATTCTGCTAACTGGACGTCAGTGTTGCTAGAAGCTGCTGACTGGTCTTTGAGGTTATTCCCAGGCAGCATGTGAATAGACATGAATAGCTGGTGAGTCTAATTGGAGATGCCTGCAAGAGGAAGCTGTTTAGTCTACAGCTTCTCTGAAACAACTGCAACTGCCTACGTCTGTTCCCTGGGAATCCTGGCAGTCGATAGTGGGAGGCAGATCTGCTGTGAATAAAATCTATTCCCCCTCTCCTCTTTATATCCTTATTTAGTCTGTCTCTGCAGAGCCAGCCCAAGACACGTTAGATACTAAATGAAGTTAATGTAGGGAGTTAGCCATTTATCCTTCAGCTGCCTCTGTACCCAAAAACCTGTGCCTGATCTGTCATTTACATGCCTTAGGTTGAGATGACACAGAAGTAGTGGTGATGGACTATTGCATCTTGTGAGCTTATGGAAATAAAATTTATGACTGTATATATATGGTCATGCCATCATATTCAAAGCAACCTTCCATACACGTTAAATGTGGGCTTGTATAATTGGTATGTGAGAGGGAAGCGGTTGCTCAGTATGGCTTTTGGACATACACCAGGAGAAAGTAAGGAACAGTTGAAAATGAGATTGCGAGATCCCAGTTTGGTGGATTAATGCAGAACAGCACAATGAGAGCTGTCCTTAGTGTGGAGTGAAAGGCTTTAGACCACGTTCTGGTTTAGTTAAGTAACCCCTACCAGTTGTAGGAATTAACAATAGCAGTCCAGTTCTTCCTGGGTTCACAGTTATTCCTTAGATCAAGTGTATGATTTCCCTGTCAGAACTTGATGGTACATGTGGTCACAGATCCATGCAACTACTCGTTTGTTTTTCTGAGAAGGTGCCTTTTTCTCCTGTTTGTCAGCAGTTTTCACCTGATTTAGCAGCTTGTGGGTGAAAGTATGTATAACAGAACTTAAAATGTTCTCATTTCTTTAGCTTAGTAAATACTAAATGGCACAACCCCATTGAATCTAGTAATTTACCAGGTGAATATTGCCACAGATAAACTTACATTTAAGCGCTGTACACCTCTCAGTTAAATCACAGGAAGCTTTACCTTGTGTTCCTGTAGCATCCTTGAACCATTGCTCTTTATTTTGTCTCTTAGGCACACCACTTCTAGTACGAAGGAGCAGTGATCCAGCTTTGGGCCCACCTGCTGACTTCCACCCAAGTGCTTCTCATCCCAGTGACCACAGTCTCAAGCATGTTGTGGCAGTAGGTGTCATGTAACTCACCTTTTTCTTAAGGGCAAAAACTGTTCTTACCTGTTGGTATATAGCAGTTTTATAAGCTATATATGAATTTGGATCTAAAACAAAGGGCATCATACTCATTTTCTGTAAAGGAGAGAATTTCCTCTGGACAAAATGGTTATTTTAGACGATACAGTCGATTAACAGTGGTTCCCTTTCTTTAAAATAAGAGATTTACATAAAGCTCAATGGTGACATAAGGCACTGGAATATGAACTGAACTTTTAGCAATTGTTTCATTGTTCAGTATCATATTGTCCAGTTTTCCATTGCTTAGTGGAAAAAATGTACTTCCCCTTTAATACGCTTCATTGGTCTTGCACCCTTTTTCACTTCCCTGTTTTCTCATGGCATTTCTGTCTTCCTTTGGCACCCTGCTACTATCGTGCATGGTCTCTTCTTTCTCTCACTTTTATGTTTTACAACCTGACTCTTCCCTTTTGAGGACAAATTTGTTTTCAACATAGTTATTACTAAATATTAGTGCAAAGACACAATTAGTGAGGATACAGTAACTCTTAATCAGATGTTATTGCAGGCTGTCTTCAGTCTTCTAAAAGTGATACTGTCTTGGTCAGACTTGGGTCACATTTTTTACTTTGCAATTTTAAGGCCTGGAGCTTTGTGTTTGTGTGTGGGGAAGGTGTTCCTATATTACTTATAAAAAGATTAAATTCTTTAGAATCTCTGAATGTCAGCTGGGATACATAAGCGTATTAAGCTTTTTCATAGACTTCTGCACTACTTTATGCCAAATGAATGCTGGCTTAAATAATAGCGCAGTTGCACCTGCTTTCATTTGCTTGTGAAATTTATGCCTTTTCCCCTTTAGCTTCCCTATACAGTGTTGCAATTCACTCCCTGTCCCCAGTTGTGTAAACCAATCTATCACTGTTTTGTTTCAAAACAAAAAACACTCAGAAACCCCCAGCTTCTTCATTTGGCGTGAGGGGGACGTTTCAGCCTAGATCACAACTAGTGTATAGCAAGTTACCACTAATGGCCGTGTTGGCACATTAGGGAGCAGGAGGAAAGAACTGGGGTTCAGCAACACATGCTGGAGGTGGGGACCTTTTCAGCTGAAGATGTTGTATTTGAGACCATACTTCCAGTTAAGTTCATGTGAATGAGGTAAGTAAACAGAAAGTCAGATGATTTGCATATAAATGATGTTTTTTGGCTCTCAATCTTAACTCTGTAATTCTGAAGGCCAACACAGGATTTCGGTTGTCTGTTCATTGTTTCTCCTTCCATGGCCAAATGTGTGTGCATTTAAGTATTTAGCGTGCATCTTATTTTGCAATGGCTTGGGTTATTTGCTAAGTGGTGCAATTTTAAAAGTGCTAGTGAGTCTCCAAGTACATTATGGTGTTGCAGGGGGCTGAACTTTGTCAAAGTCCTGTGTCATTTGTCAGACCTGTTTGAGGTGAGAGGTTTTTCTTGATGTTTGCTGCAAGCACTTATGTATTAGTGAGATACTGACAGTCTGATAAATGAAAGTACAAAGAAGAATTCTTGGTTAACAGTGCAGATCTTATTCTCTTTGCAAAGTTGAGAAATGTGTGAAGTGAGTATGTCAGTATGTAATGCTGACCTTTGGTATTTTATAACTATGAAAATTGAAAAAAAAAAGTGGAAAAATTGGTGAAATTCATTGCATTCCAGGACATGTTTCGAATGCTTTATTTTTGACCAGCAAGGAGAGAATGATAGGGTTTTTTCTGTTTTTTTTTTTTTAAATATGTTAGTGGTGACAAGTGCATTTTATGCCATTATATGAGGACTGCAGTTATACTTGGAGGCTAAAACCTCACGATGCTTCATTGACTTGCATCGGTACACAAGAACCCTCTAAGCCTAAAGGAATTCTCTATGCCTAAAATACAGAGCATTCCTCTGTCAGCTACAGGGGTAACAGTCAAAACTGGACAGATAACAACAGTGGAGAAGGCTCTCAGATTTTTTTATTTTTTTTAAATGTCATGTAAGGGGGGCAGGGAGGGAGACCCAGAAGGTTGAAATTTTTATTGTTAAAGTAAAAATCTGTTATGGCAAATACATTACACCAGCTCTTACTTTTGCAACAGTACCATTTCTAAAACTCTCATTGTCAATCATACTGAAATATGCTTTGGCATAATGTTTTGGGAAGCATAGAAAGCTTAAATAACGTAGGTTAAATTAGGTACAGAATGTTTTAAAACATGGGGAAGAATCGATATCTGACAAATGAAAAAACATGAACAAACACAGCACAAACAACTGAACACTGCATTTTGAATATAGCTATGCTCTTTCATGCAAGTGTTAAAGCAGTATTTAGAGAAAATTAATTTGTTCTGTATATTGCTGCTGAAAATTTAAAATTAATATTGCATTTCCTTTGCCACAAACACCTATTTTTTTCACATTAAACTGCTTCCTTGCAGTCACATGCAAGTTAGAAAAACCAGAGCTGTTGGTAGATGAAACAATTTTCAGTGCATGTAGGAAAATTAAGTCTCTGTATTTATGCCACAATTATCTTAGCAATCATTTTGTAATTGAAACTGACTTCCATAATTAGCTTAATTGTTTTGGCACTTCTGGCATTTTGGTGTTTGGCACATGTAGAACTGGCAGTTCAGTTCTATGTAAAAATACTCAGTTAACCGTGTAAGACAGCATACAGTCTATGTACTGATACACCAGTAGTTGATCAGATTTTTGAGAGGTGATTATCACATGAATCTCTGAATTCAGCACTGATTTGTTTCTAGGAGAGTGCAGGACAGACATACAATAAGTAATGCATAAAATAAAACAGCAAACATGCAGTAATATAAGAAAAGAACATTGCTATCTAATTCAGATGAACTGTGTGAACTTGATGAACCGTTTGAGCTGTTCACAGTATTTATAGAATCTAAGCAGAGCATATATTTTGTTTTTCAGATGTTATCCCATTCGTTCAAAGGAAGATTTTTTTTTTTTCATGCCATATAATGATTACCAAAATTACAGAATCTTTTCTGAGTGACCAAGTAGTTTGAGAAGAATTTGAGCTATTCTTTCATATTTTCTCTGACACTTACTTTGTCTTAGCTGTAGTTTTAGCCCCAATTAACAAAATACTTTTAGATCAATCAAAAACTGATAGTGAAGTCCAGCATCTGTTCTCTCAGACTGGAAGTCATTTAACAGATGGTACAAAATTTGAGTTTCTTTTTTCATCCAAGCCTCTCCTTCCTTATCGTGAGAGCTGCCACTGAAAAATTTAGAGACTATAATCAGGGAAAAATAGGGATAACAAATATCTGAATTTGTTATTGAAGAAAAGTTATTTGTTAGTGAATTTGTTAATATATGAAGGCAACTGTTAAGCTCGTCTTAGAGAAGAGTCTAGTTATAATCACAGAGCCCTGGCCAGGCTTTCAAAAATGGAAACTTCCCTCCCTAGGTCTCCAGAGAGGACCTCAGGGAAGCATAATCAGTTTAATACACTTCTCTGAAAAATTTGGTGTCCGTAGCTTTGCTACGGCAATAGCCAAGTGCTGGTCCAGCTGCTTTTTGGCTGTGAGTGGCCCGGCTTCAGAAAGTGGGGTTAGCAGTGGGCATGAAGTCTTCCACCGGGGATGTCCTTTGGAGTGAGGCCATGCTGTGTGATTGAGACAGTCAAAGCCTTTCAGAGGGAGGAAGCATTCTTTGCTCTCAGCTTGCTGAGAGGAGCTGCAGTTTCAGGTTCGCTACACCAACTCAGAAGTTCCTAGCTGGATGAAGGAACCTACCCAAGCTCCGCTCTGATAAAGACAAGACGCAGCAAGGCAGAAACTCTGAATTGTGGGCTTCTGTTGGTTTGGTGTTTTGAACTTTTTAGGGAGCAGAATACATTTTGCTGCTTTTGCTCAGTCCAGTTCATCCAGGTAGTAATTGCTAAGGTATAACTAAAGCATCTGAACTTCTCTTTCTGGAGCTATTACTTCTGCTTATCTCTCTTTTTGCCCATGGACAGACTTCCCTACTATCTTAAGACTTGGTCTGTCATGAGTTTTAGGTGGAGGATTGTGGTCCTGTTTAAGTTGATGGGAGTTTTGCATTAATTCTGGTAGGACTAAGGTTTCACCCCCTCTTGTTAACTTGCTGATTATTATGGAGATGCTATGTTCTGCATGACTTTTTTTTTTTATAGTTGCATGTTCCCTCGATAAGTACTTAGGTTAACTTGGAGTTAATCAATGGGAATGGCTGATTAAATTGCATTTATCCATATTTAAAGATACAATGAGATGCTGGATCAATTGAAGAGCTGCTCCAGTGGCTCAATACGGTTTCACTTGTTACCTAGATGTGACTTGAAATTGACTGTATTTTATGCATTGTGGACATATAATTTGCAATTTTGGATAAGGTTCATATATAATCAGAACATTTTTATGTTTCAAGCCCTTGTTAAAAAGGGTCGAAACCTCCTCTGGTTCTTCTGGCCATTAATTGTGTTTCTAATGTATTAGCCTTCCTGATTAAGTGTCTGCAGATTAGCATAATGTGAGCGTGTTTAAGGATGCAGCTCCATGATTTGTTCCTTTTGCATACTATTTTATGTATATACGTAAACATAAAGATGCTACAATCAGAGCTTGGCTTTGAGATAAAGATTATCAGTAGTACTTTCAAAATGTGTGGGTATTTTATTATAAGAAGAAGGCAGAAATATTACTTCATCTAATCAGGCTATTTAAAAGCAGGGCAGGGCAGAAAAGGTCTTTTTTGACACAGTGGTGGAATAATGCTGTAGAGTCTATAATTTGGGTTGATCTGGCGGCTTTCTGCTAAGGCTCGAGCTAAGAGACTGCACTGCCATGAGGGTTGTATTGTCTGTCTGATTTTAGAAGATAAAACTTTTGTCCAGTGTGTTTACTCACCCTGACTAGGGCAGGTAGTTTTAATTTCTGGTCCCTTTGCATGTGTTAGAATTTCAGCATGAAATTCTCCTGTAGTTATGTGATAGAATCATAGAATAGTTTGGGTCAGAAGGGACCTCTAAAGGTCATCTAGTCCAACTCCCCTGCTGTGGGCAGGGACATCTTCAACTAGATCAGCTTGCTCAGAGCCCCGTCCAACCTGACCTGGAATGTTTCCAGGGATGGGGCATCCACCACCTCTCTGGGCAACCTGTGCCAGTGTTTCACCACCCTCAGCGTAAAAAATTCCTTCCTTATATCTAGTCTCAATCTACCCCCTCTTAGTTTAAAACCATTCCCCCTTGTCCTGTCGCAACAGGTCCTGCTACAAAGTCTGCCCCCATCTTTCTTATAAGCCCCCTTTAAGTATTACAGGAGGTGGGCTATGAGAAGGAAACCAGATAATGGGAAAAACGCAGTAATTCATCAGTAACTAGCAGTGCTGGAAGGATGGTGCACTTGTAGTGCTTTAAATCCAGTGCTTGTTGACGTGTAATAATTAGACAACAAATAAAGTAGAGGTGGAAACACATCTTAGGTATTTCAATGTGTGTTGCAGGGTAGAGGCAAGACTGCTTCCCTGAGGTGGTGTGGTCTCAGACTGTCATTCAGAATAGCAAGGTTTTTAAATTCTGGAAGGCATTTACTTTTTTCTGGTAAAAGTTTTCCTATTAATAATGTAACTCCTGCTCTTGAAAGACTGCTGTGTGGAACTGAACAGAAGATCTGGGGAGATTTAAAGAATTTTCTGTCATTCAGCTGGGGAGTTCCAAACAGTTTGAGTTTTTTAAAAGGGAATTCTGATGTGGGTGAATCCATTTTTAAAGCAACTACTGTGTGTCTGTTTACGCTGTGGAACATATATAGAACACTCCTAATCAGCGCAGGAGCTTGTCAGTGTCTTGCTTTTGATGTCTGATTAGATGATCATAGGGACATCTGCAGTGAGTTAGTTTTGAAGTTGTTGGTGTGAGGCACTGCAGGAACCAGAGCTGTGTGGCACTCTTACACCATGAAAAACTGCTGCTCTTAAAGAACCTTTTATAAATCCAACTATGCAGCTAGCTGAGGGCTGTCAAATTAACAAAAGCCATTCCTTCTCAATTCTTTCTGTTGCTTTTCAACCCTGCACTGCTTTTTTTCCCTTTCCTTGTACTGTGCGCTGTGGCATTCTGCATCAAAACGAAATTACTTTATATTGTAGAGGAAAAACTAAGAAATGTAAATGAAATATTTGTAATACTTCAAAATACTGAATTGATCATCTGGAAAAGGACAGAAGTGCCCTGTGGTAATTTCCTCTTTTGAGGGTGCAAAGAGGTATATGTGTGTGGGGGGGAAAGTCCTCTTTGTGTTCCTTGCACAGCCTACGTTTCAGAAAAAGTGTATTGTTTTACCTGTATTGTTTAAGATGAGCAGTGGGTGTAATTTACATATTTTTATTTGAGAAGGATAAGTAGACTTTTTGTGATTTACTTTAATAAGAGCTAATAATGAATGTTCCGTGATGTTAATACAGTATATAAATTACCAGGAAAAATGGTACAACTGGTAAAAGAAGTTATTCATTGTTAATGCGTTGCTTTCTAAAGCCTGTTTCCAATGAGAGGAGTGTAGGCTTTTTACTGACTATTCATGAAAGAAAGTATCTATTATGAAAACCAGCAAAGTTCTCCATCGTTCTGGAACTTATGTTAGTAGGGGGCTGTGTTTTGTTTCCTCTTTAAAATAAATTTTGGGCCTTGGCCGTAATTTTGAAGATACCCGATTGTTTATAAACCTTCCTCCTTTGTCCTCTGCCTTGTGTAGTCAGGTAGATGTGATTGTGGGTGGTGGAAGATGGCTGAGAGACTTAAATAAACTCTTTCTTTTTCCCACATGGCCTATCTTATAAAGAATGTGGAAAAATTATAGGGTGGAAATAAAAACTGCTGACCAAAAAAGAGTGGAAAAAAGGTCATGCTTTCAATGCTGTTGACACATTCATCTCTATAGCTACATCTTTGGGGTCCTACAAAATACTGTCATTCCATCTGGAACAGCTTTTAGCAGGCAGCTTACGCAACAGGCTCATGGCACTGAAATTGGAATGAAACATTAGCAAGTTGCTTGTATGTCTGACAGTCAAACTAAAAGTGGAAGATGACAGTCAACATGGCTCATGCATATCATTTACTGTCAAGCTCTAGAAACATTTAGCTAAAATAAAATAGGTTTTCAGTGTCCTACTGAAATGCCTACTACTAAGTAAGTAATATTTTCCATAAACATAGCAATCCAGTGGACAACTGGGAATAATGGCAGCGACCTTTGATACTTACTTAGACCCACATGTTGCTGTGACATTTAGGAAAACACTCATTTTGGATTTTTTAATACGTCATCTTGCAGTGCACTGATAGATGAGACTCTGCTCTTGTTCTGGTTAATACTTCTCTGTCTCTGAAAGTGAGATCTGTGGCTTTGTTTCTCTTATAGGATTGACGGTTATTCACACTCAAAGGAGGTGTGATTTTTTTTTTTTTTTTTTTAATTTTTTTTTAGGAGAGGCCCCTTAGACACTAAATTACCCATCGCATTGGAGACACCTTATCTGGGGATTTGTTCTTCTCCTGTGTAGCTGGTGTCAGCTAATCTGGATTTACAGGTTTTTGAGTTGTGATAATAATATAGTGCTCTTTGAAACTTGCACATTCAGGTTTTTCATGGCAGCAGGTCCTGATTTACTCCGTACCTATGAAGCAATTTCTTACAATGACAACTGGAATGAAGGGAGGAATATTTAATGCTTCTGTGTACTGTGCACTTTTGGTGTTGCACATGTTGGAGTTGGGAATAATAAACTGAGACCGCTGTGAATATAGACTAAAATGGTAAGGGTGATTCAGTGAGATTCAAGATTATGAACAAACATCTCACGTTTGATTTTTGTCAGTAATTACAATCGTTTCTTCCGGCCTGTAAGTCTAATATGACCTTTTGTCATAACTCAGGCAGTAGAGTTTCTCTGAAATAACTTTAAATAAATAAAACCTAATAAATAAACAATTTAGTAAATAAGTAAATCTTCAGTTAAAAAGGGAGTGATTAGACTCAAGAATAAGTGAGTTGATGCAAGAGCAAATTCTTGTCACTGTTCTTCTGTACTATGAGGGACAATAATTACCTGTATGTAAGGCACCCTGGTATTCTGGTCCTGAGCACCCGAAGATGGACATACCTGTGGTCTGATCTGGCACAGTTGTTCTTATGATGTATTTCAGATCCTAAAGAAGTGTATTTGCTGGTTCAAAGTTTTACACATCCCAAGCAGTATCATAAAAAAGAAAAAAACCCCACACTTTGGCCCCCAAGAGAGACCTTATAGGAACAGTTGCTCCATAAGATTTGTGATATTTTTTTTTTTTTTTTTTGACAATCGAGTAGTGGCTTGTGCTTGTTTAAAATTATTTTTCTATTTTTAAATACTAGTACTAGTAAGAATAAGTTTTGCCTTTAATTCATCTTGGTTTAAGCCTTGGTTTAATCTAGGTTTCAATTAGAACATATGGATTCTCAATCTCCTCTCTAAAATTCAAGTAAAACATCTTTCTTCTTTGCATCAGTCCCAAGGGATGCTTGTAGTACCATATTTACTGTATTTGAACTGCACCGTGTAACATGACTGGGCTGAGAGCATGTTATGGTATCTTAAAGTTAGCAGAATTACTCTCCACGTTGGCATTCACGGTGTTGTCTATTTAGCAGCTGGCCTAGTGTGACATGAACTTGGGCCTTAAATAAAAGAGCTGCTGTGTTTCTTGTAGCATGCTTGCTCCATTGACCTAATAGTGGTGCATCTGAGATGATTATACATTTAACACCTGTGGAGATAAATTGGCCTCCTCCTTTTCCTTTCTTCTGCTTTTTTAGAATTACCAAGTACCATCAGTTTCATGGTGTATCTGTCAGCTTTACAGAAACAAAAGGAAACCCCTTCTTCTCAGCTGGCCTCATGTCAGTCTAAGAAATATGGTGAAGGCTTCTCAGATCTGGAGTTCACTTCCACCCCCACACCTCCGTTTCTTTAATGATCTGTATAAATCTTTCTGTCCTTCAAGCAGCAGAATGGGAATCAAACAGAAATATATTGTTCTGGGGTAAAGTAAGTGCTGCGAGCAGAAGGACCAGTTTTTCTTCATCGCCTCATCTTTTGACACTTTCCATAAGAGCTCAAATGAATTCTGTTTCTGATGCAGAAGAGGCATATTCCAAGGGGAATTTTATAAAACACTTCTATGAGAAGTTGCAAGTACGTTAAAGGGAGGAGAGGCCAAGGAACAAAAACCCCCACAGATTAAATGGATTTTAAGTCACAAAGAAGAAAAAATTCTGTTTATCAGCAGGAAGAAAGACATCCCCTTCAATTTGGTTTCAAAAGGCATAGCCAAAGTATGGATGTTTAATCTTAATAAATAAATAAAGTCTGTGAAATGCTGCAGTTCTTAGTGACAATTCTGTTTTTCTCAGAAGTTCCTGTAGTGATACTCTCTTTAGCCAAAAATCAGTGTCTTAACTGTATTTTTGGTTTAAAAGAACATAGGAACATTTTCCTCAGATCTGTGAGGCATCCACCATAGCTGCATGGGCATCAGCTGTTTCTGTGTGCTTCTGCAAAGATGTGGTTTTTCTTAGTTAGTGGTACTGGTGAAAATTCTGTGGCACAAAGACCAGCTATAAGACCAGTGTGGCTAATGTACACTACGCAGATAAATGTGTCCGCATTTCCTTCATGTATAGTATGTGCTGCCTTGGATGCTCTCAGATTTCCATTTGAGAGTGTGAATTCAGTAATGTTGTATATCTGAGGGAAGAATATTCTACAAAAGATATCCTGAAAATATTGATGACTGAAGCGGTCTGCTGTATAGTGGTAGGAACAGCTAGAATCAGAAAGTTTTGCTCCTTGTGGAAAAAATGCAAAAGATTATATTAAGCTTATAATACAAGTCCTCCTCGAGTTCCTCCCAGGGAGGCTTAGAGGAATAGGGAGTCAGAATGGGCTAGATAAGTATTTACAAAATATTTTTATTATTTAGAAATTACCCTGTAAACTTCTAAATAGCAGAATTAACTCTTGGGGTAAAAGAAGTCAGTTCCACTTCAAGTCTTCAGGCCGTTCTGTCCATCCTTGATTCCCTGTTGTTAAGCATGGGAAAACGCTCTGTCCTGTTGTGCAGAAGAGAAGGGAAATTGTCTGGATCACTGTTCATAGATAGATCCAAACATTGCTAGCCAGGATGCTTTGAGGTGGATACTGTATTATGGTCAAATTGATAGTCTAGTTAACACACAAAAGAGAATCTCTGGTGTATGTTTTTCTCTTTAAAGCACCTGAGACCATAGCAAGAAATTGTCAACAATACTTTTAGATTAGGGACTACCATGTTAATAATAACAAAGCTATCCTTGGGTTTACAAAACACTAAACCAATGATGGCTTCATGCCTGGCTGTGATTTTCTGCCTTTTTACCTTTCAGTGTCTGGTTTGTGTGTAGTTGTCATTTTCAAATGGCTGTTTTGAGAGGCACATTGATGATGCTATTGTGTTAATGTCATCAACCATACAAACACTGATATTACCAGGTAAAGTTAGTTCATTAGAACCAGATGCATGCTCCTGTAAATAATTTTTTTTTTTAAAGTATGGCACTATGCCAACAGATTATAACACTTTTGGGAAATTAATCTGCTGCCAATTATCTGTATTTATAATACTATACAAGTGTATAAAACATCAAATTATTGATGTTAGTTCTGTTAAAATCACTTTTATATAGTGTCTGATGCCAGTTACCTTTTAAGCACAGGTCTAACATGCAGGTTCTAATTTTACAGTGATTTAATTTTTGTTAAAATGTTTCAATATTTAGAATTCGTTACATATTATTATATATTCATATGATTATGATGATGACTACCACAGAAATACTTCCCTTTTTTTTTTTAAATTTAATTAGTAAGATTACTTCAGGTCTAGCTTTCTGTTCCACTGCTGCTAGTATTTTGTTCTGTAACAACAAAACATGCACATTTAGGGCTGTTGGCAACTCTGTTTAGTTTTCAGTGCAAAAATCAAATGAGAAAATACTCTTTGATTTGATATGTGCAATTTATAACCTGTTTCTTTTACTTTTTAAGTAGGTGAAATAATCAATCTAGGCTTTTGATAAATGTGTATTAAGTAAAATGGTACAAATTAAAGTTAGAAAGCAAGTTCATAGCATTCACCAGCTCTTAAAGGAAAAAAATATTTCTTTTCAAGCAGAAGACAGAAAAATGTCTCTGTTTTGAGCCTACCAGAAGCTCTCTTTAGTGGGTAAGCATGTCTTTGGAAAGCAATATAAAGTAATGCTACCCACTTATTGGCATATATGCTATATATGTTCATGTGGTGCCCTTTGCTAACAATGTATTTTAAGAGAATTGAGATTGTGCCTTAGATACGTTGTTGTGAAAACAATAGGAACTAGATAAATACATTGCGGTTCACAGATAATGAAAGGATGTCTGTGCAAAGGAGTCTGAGAATACGACTCACTAGAGGGTAAAATTTATTTTCCAGCAACAGTGAAATTTGAGAAGGGCTCAGCACCTACCACTGATTTTTACTGATACTGGTGGGATCAGACCCTTAACCCTCTCTAACCTCCCTCTTAAATAGGACCGTATTTAGTAACATGCTTGTCCTGCCACGAGATGTGGGCTTTTTGGGAATGGGGAGCCAGTTTGCAGGCTTGGAGCCCTCCCGGGCACTGGGCCATTTCCCCTGCCACAGGGAGGCCTCCTTGCCGCTGCGCCCCTGCCCTGTTCCTGGAGGGGACCGAGGGTTGCCAAAGGCAGGCTGGCAAGCCACGTGGGGCCCTTTTGACAGCCTCCTCTCTTTGCCATTGCTGGCCAGCCTCTGCTCCCGCTCCCCAGGACTGCGCCCTGGGTGGCTCTCCTGGTTCATGGCAGGGCAGGTGGCTTGCGTGCCCCTGGGCTGGCGGGGGTCGCCCTGCGGGGCTCCAGCTGCTGCCGGGTGGCTTCCTTCCTTCCTGCCCAGCCGGTGGCAGGCCACAGGCGGGGGAAGTCTCTTGCAGACAGCTTTATTCTGCACTGTATTTTTTTGAATTTGGACTTTAAGCAGCTTCGAGTCAAATAAGAAATGCTAGCCAACAGAATTGTGGGGCTTCATATTGATAGTTTTCCCTTGCTTTTTGAGTCACTTGACTGTACACTGCAACTGGGGAACAGAAGGCTCCTATTGAGGAAGACAAGTTGTGTCAGGAGCATTCAGCCTCCAGTCTAATATATTTTTCCCACTGCAGATAGCACTTCTGGGTTCATTATAGCTTGCTCTCATAAGTCGTCATTTCTGTCTCAAGGCTGTTGTGCTTTCCAATGTAAAGCAGATTGATGCTGGCACATTTTTTCTATTTTAATTTTACAAAGTTGTCACACTGAAACTGTGCCTCATATTGGAAGTGCTTTGAAGTGAAGAGATAAACAAAGAGCTAAAATAAAATTAAAAAGGAGCTCGAACAACATTTCATCTTGGTTTGTCTTTTTTAAAAATAAGCTGAATGGATGTAGTACCCTTGTGCCACTGTAGTAAGTCTGCAAACATTAGCTGATCAATCTAAATTGAGTTAGTGTATATGCAGTAAGCAGAAACAGGTGAAAATTAGGTTATCTGTGTCCAACTCTTTCTATTTGCTATGAACAGTGAGGTATAAACTAGTTTTTAGACCTGATTAGTTTAGTTTATTTTCAGAGAGGGGCAGAGGCAGAACATGTGCTATATCTACCATAGTTATTAAACCAAGAAACTATATAAAGTCACTAGCTCAATTGTGACATTTGCAGATAAAGGTAGAAAGCCCTGCTATAAATAAATCTGAAGTGAATCCAGGAGGAAAACCAGCAGCAATCCTTGGTACGTTTCATTTTTATCTCTGTGAAAAACAAAAAACCCAAGAATTTTCTGTCCTTTCACTAACAAAAAAAGAAGTCGTCGTCTCTGCCAGTGTCAGAAATGCCAACCAATTTATAGTCTGAAGTATAGTTTATAACTTCACTTTTTTTTTGTTTGTGGACTCCTCAAAATTATCCAATGAAGACAGTAAGCTAGATCCTCACAGTTACTTTTTATGAAGTTCTAAAAGTAGTCAAGGAACTTAGAGGTCTGTTGACCACAGATTGAAGCTATCGTCTGCAGCAGTAAAATACAAAATACCAGTGGCAAATATGCTCCCACGGTTACAATTCTTGGGTGCACAGTTACTGTTAATCTTTGATTTAAAGGGGAATGACAGGTCTTTGTCCCTAGACCATCTTTGAAAACATGTAACATGTAACAGCTTTTACACCCTTATAGAAGCCTTTTATATGCATTTATGCACCTGTCCTTACTGGTGAGAAGCAGCAATTGCACAAAAAAGCTTGATTTGTCTGAAGTGGCAGGGTGAGGTCCTTTCCTGAGATTGCAGTCTTACCTATGCAGTAGTGGCTTGTATTCCCCTTTCCCAGCAGAAAGGTAGTTGCCATTTTCTTTTTCCTGTGCCAAGAAGTATCACCACCACTGCAGAATATAAGACAAGACCCAGCAGACACAGCTGTGGGCTTCCAGTCCCATTTTAATCCAACTTGAAACTACTTGCTCCTAGAACCCAGCATTTCTTTTCAAGCCAGTACCTCACCTGTGTCCTGAGTTGTGTTGTAGGGCTCTAAAAATCAAGCCAAATGCAGAACTGGGAAGCCAATGTCATCCTTTCCACTAGTTTGAACAGGCTCAGGAGCAGTAGTCTTGACGTACTGATATCTTAAAACTTCTATGCCTGTTCAGCCTGGACGTTAAAGAATCAAAGGATACTCTTACTAGAGACAACGAATGTTTTCTTTGACAGAGGTTCAAAGAAACCTGTCACTCGTGTTTACCAGAGAATTATTTTAAAAAATAGAAGTTAATTAATTCACAAAATACTAACAACTACTGCCCTCTCTGCAAGCTAATTGAGAACCTGACAAGAATCATTCCCCAGAGCCCTGAACCCCTCTGAACCAAACTGCTGATAGCCTTTGCCTTTTCCCTAGAGGAGGAGTTTGTGGGAAGAGCGTTTTGCTGTTAGGTTTTCTGGCGTTTAGCACCATTGGTGATCAAATGTGCCTGTTTTGCCTTCAAGAGGGTTGTGAGGATGAAGGAAATATACACTGAAGTGTTCAGGTTCTTTCCATCAGACCAAACTTCAAGGTCTACTACAGTTTCTGTGTCATCTCTCACTTCAAAGGTATCTGCCCTTTGACTTTTAAGTTGAGCTGTTATTGTTGGGGCCCCTTTGGGTTGCCTGAGGCTATTAGATGTCCATATAGCCATAAAAACAGAAATAATATTTGCTTTCATATGATAAACAGTTCCTGTTTGATTGTTACAAAGATATAAGGCAGTTCAGGCTTGAGAAAAAAAAAACAAACCCTGTTCAAACTTTATTTCAGTTTGTATTCAGCTCCCTGGATCCTTGCATTTGTGTTTTCCAGACTTGATGGTGCTTGTAGCTGTTGGAATTGGATAGAGCCATGGGGATTCTTGCACAAAGGAAACAAATTTTCAGTCCAGATCAAGTGTAATTATCCCTGAAGTTGTTCTGGATGGGTTCCCATTTAAGTTTCAGTGAAGGTTTGCTAACTAAACTTGTTGCTATTGAAACTTATAACCACTTAAACAGGAAAGGGTTATTTGCTGGGAGAGGATATATAGCAGATAGAAAGCCTCATCTCTGTTCCCCTTAGAACCTGGACTCCTTTTGTGCTCGCAACACTGTGCTGTATGCAGTTCACGCTTGAGGGAAGCGAGCTGTTCAGACTGGTTTTTGAGCTGGAGTTCAGCTCCCCAGGCCCCTGTATTTGTGATCTCCAGGCTTGATCGCTCCATTACCATTGTACAGTAGTGAGTGTGTACTGGGGAAGCTCTGAGGAGCTTAAAATGCAGCAGTGCATCGGTTTAGCAACACAGATCAGTATTAGCCTGTTATTCCACTGTTTTGTTTCATGTATCCAGTACTTCCTATTAAAATATTAAGCCCAGTTCACCGTGCTTTTTTGTTGAAATTTAAAGCCCTGCATGGGATTACGCACAGATACTTGACAAAATGCCATTCCCTCCATGATCCTCTTTTCTACTGGGAGCTACTTTTGTCTAGGATGTATTGCTCGTGCCTGCAGGATGTACCATGTTTCAGGGGTCCTAGACTGTTAAGCTCATTCTCAGAAGAAAGCAGTGAATGCTTCCTTGGGTTGCTTTTGAATTTGGTAAAGTTCAAGTCTGAATGAGAGGCCTTTCTTTAGGAAGTTTACCTTGTTCTTTCCTTCACAAAGTAACTCATTGAAGCTATTTCTTTCTACCTTTTCTTTCTAGAAGAAAAGATAATGTCTTTACTTTTGAGTACTTAGAACACATTACAGTGATTTGGAGCCATTAAATATGCAGATTATTAGTGCTCAATATAAGAAAGATGCAAGCAAAGTCTAGCAGCTTGCAGTGCTTTGGATTTTTATAATGCAATTATAAAGACTTCAGAAAAAGCTTTGCTTTTCTATGTGATAGCATAAGAAACTTCACTGTACAAAATATTTTATAAATTTTTTTTTCTAAATAATAAATTTCAGTGAACTTGGCATAGGTAATCTTGTTTTCTTAAAGTAAGACAAAAAAAACCTACAAAAAAGAACCCACCCCCTTACCCCCAACGTGCTGCCGGTCTTCCAGAATTTCTGGTTGTGGAGTATTTCTAATTATAATCAGACCTGGATAATTCATGTTGGGTTTATTCATAAGTAATAATATTTGAAATATTTAACTGGTAAACAAAACTGCACTGTGCTTTGTATCTAAGCATATTGTACTGAAGTTTTAAAGCTTAAATAATTCACATACATAAAAACTTTGTTAACTTACTGCTAAGGTCGCTCAAATTTTCTGTTAGCACATATCTTAAAAAATCAAGGATATTTTAAGTTAAGGAAATACTAGTGTTTAAATTAATCTCACTTCACATGCCTTAGCTCAGAAGCATCATAAAGTACTCGGATGTACTGAACCTTGTCACTCCTTTGTGCATCTGTCACGTTCCTCACTTTCTATCACAGGCACAGCCTTAACTGACCTCGGCCCTTCCAGGTAGCCATAAAAAATGACATAATTGTAAAAATGAGGAAATGTGAAGAAGGTGGTTTGCAGTTTGGGAGGGATGAACTGCAGGAGAGATGTATTCTAGAAGTCAGGGGAGAGGTTTGGATGGTCCTGTAACTTGCACAAAGATTTTTTTTTTTTTTTTTTTAATAGGCTACTTCTGTTTTACATGTAAAACAGATCTGTTAGCTGTTATTTCCAAGAGCACCTTCACTGTGTTGCCTCTGGGTCAGCTCATGAAACAGCTTTTTGCTACAGTTTTCTTCACCATCTTCTGTTTTGTAACGTCGTCTGAGACAAACTGACTCAAATAGGTAACAAAGAGTGAACAGCTCAGTCCAAACCAGTTACGGAATACGATGCTAATTGGATTACTTTCATTTAGTGAACCATAATAAAATGGCAGTCTTGGAGATAGCGGTGCAGCTGAAACTAGAGGTTTGTAAAGCAAAGCTTTCAGTTTTTCAGTCTTGCTGAATGTGATCAAACATCATCTGAGTGTGAAAAGAGTGCGTAAATTTTGAGTTTCTTAGACTAAAAAGAAGAAAAAACATTACCTTTTGTATGTACTCAAAATGTTTCAAAAAATCTTCAGAATTGAATAGAATACTGAAATGAAAGCTGCATATCTGCAAACATGAGCAACATCCTTGTGTCTCACTGGGTTAATTATTGTGTAGAGTACTTTGTAACTTGCTGGAGTGCTCTGATGTGATTTGCTTTGGTTGAGACCTAACTGTGAAAGGAAGTAGTAGTTAGGTATTGAGTTGACACGTACTAAAAGTAGTCTGGGACTTGATTTACTTTGATATTTGGTGCCATACTTTTGGTTTCTGAGTTCTGAGGAACTGGAAACAAGGGAGCTATTTTGTCCTAGCGTGTAGTTTCTCTGCATATCTGAAACCAGCTTGGGCATCTTCTGTGGAGAGCTACGTAAAGGCATGCAAGGAGATAAATTAGCTACGTAAACGCATGCAAGGAGATAGATTAGCTATTTCCTTCCACTTTGTGGCAAACACTTATATACTAAACATGCCTCTGGGATATTTTGTTTCTAGGAAATCATTGATATAAGTGAGAATGTTTATTTTAAAACAGGAATAAACAAAAATTGGGAATTTCTGCTGGAAGACCTTTTTATTACCAACTCTTCTCATGGCACGCTTTTTTCCTATTTTTCTCAAAAGCAAAGAAACAGGCGTTGAATTGAAACAGGCATGTTTGTCCAGGAACACAGGCTAGGAGAATAACTCACACTGTTTTCTGTCTTTTGGAGAATTACTCATTTTTTCGTGTCACCTGTCATGCTCACCTAAGCAACAGCAATGTGTTCTCTGACCTTTGTTCTTGCAATTAAAGATGCTGCTATTTGTCAACAACTATAGTGCAATTAAGTCCACCTGTAACCTTAAAAAAGTGATTTCTGTTGATAAGTGTAACTTTATAGTGTGAAAATGAAGTTACCTGTGTGATTTCCTTTGCTTACTTTCTTTAAAAGATTAAAAAAAATCATGGTTGTGAGAGTTCTAACTGTATAAGATTGTCCCCCTCATAATCTGATCAGTAGGTAAAACTGTGCTCGTTATAATATCCTGAGCTTAATTCATCTATATGGCTTTATTATTGCTCTACTATTTTATTGCCAATGAATACGCTGATACACCTTTGCTTAAGATATTTTGTTCACCCCGCTTTCTTTCAACCGTGTGATAAATCGTTTTCTTCCACTGCAATTTTTAGTGCTGTCAAATTATTTACTAACCAGTGCTGTTATTTCAAGATGTAGTTAATAATTAACATGAAACCAGATCATTTTATGAAAGGTTATTTTCTGATGACTTTTAAAAATCCTAGGAGAGGTTGAAAATACCATTATGATTCATAAGGATTTGTTGGAAATAACAATATACTCTCAGGTGATCCGTTTCTAGTTTAAATTGCCTGCTAGGTTTAAGATAAGCCAGTGATAGTAATGTCTTGGCTCACAGGAGTCAACTCAGATTTATTAATAATATCCACTCATAAAGGGTAACACTGTGCCTGTAATTTCAGATCCTAAAATAAGGTTTTGTATACAGTTGCACAGAATTAAAATGCTACACAGTTGCCTTAATTTCCATTGAGAATTGGGATCAAGATCAAGGGCTTTATGTAGGGCACTGTGTTTTCTTCCATTTGGATGCAGGCAACTCTCAATTCCTTGAAGACATTCAGGCAACATTTTAACCCTTATTCACTTCTTTGATGCTGTCTAGGTTAAGACGTTCTCATGGTCCTTTAGAAACATCTTCAAGACTGATGGCCTGTTTTTCCACTGACAAGTTCTTTCTCTTAGAGTTAGGTTTAAAGTATGCCAACAGAGAAATTTAGGAGCATCTCTCATCTGGGGTTTACCTGTCAAATAGAGGCCTGGCAAGACTGATTTGTGTTGTTTTTTTCTTAGGCCATCATGATGGCTCCCTGGCCACAGTGTTGGGGAGGTTTTGTTGAGAATGAAGGTTGGCAATTTGGTTTGGAAATGTCCAGAGCCAAGGAGAGAGTAGGATTTCCAAGAGAAGTAATTCCTTCCTGTACTGAGATATGTTGTGAGACTTCCATAGTATCTTTGTGACCAGATATGATTCTGGAAGTACTTCATCTGCAACTTTTATATATAGATAGATAGATACACACACACACTCTTTTATACATATGTGTATATATAAAAAATATTAAAAAAATACTTTGAGAATTTAACATGTCTTAAAGTATGGAGAAAATGCTTAAATGTTAGATGTCTGCAGGATGATGCTCAGACTGCTACCAATAAGCCATTTAGACCAAAGCAAGCTGATGTCTTTCATTAACTCAATGCCTGAATCTTCTGAAAAGTAAATATATTTGCAGCCCACAAAGTTAAGGGGGAATACCTAACTCCCAGCAGGAATGAAAGTGCCTTTAATCTGAACAGGCAATGTAATTTTTAGTACCTTGTGTTCAAGGGCTGCGTTTCAAGCTGAGGAAGCTCTACGCTAATTACAAACTGTGGTTCGCTGGCACGTTGTGGAAATGTCTTGGGAAAACACTGGATGAGTGGGTCTCTGAGAGCGTTCAAGTCCTTGTCATGCTATAGATTGGGTCTCTCATGGGACCCTGATCTTTGATTTATGTGAAGATTTCTGATTTCATGGAGTATGGTGGGCATGTTTTCTACTGTAGCTTTTTAGCAAAGCATTTCCTCTGTAGCCTTTTACATTCTTGTTTAGTCTTAATCCTTTCAAACAGAGTGCAGCAGAAGCTATATTTCATATCTTTTGACTGCACCATATTTTCAAGAAATTAATTCTTGTCTCATCTCTTGATATCCATATGCATTACTGGCTAGTCTGTTTACCACCATTAGACAGAAGAAGGGGTCTTTGGCTATTGCATTAGTGCCTAAAGGGGATCGTATATTGAAACATGAGACGTGCCTGGGAGTTTGGTATGCATGTTCTTCAATTGCTGATGTCAGTTCAGTGTTCAACCTTTGACAAGGGCAAGCAGTGAAGGATGTGCACCTCGGACATCTGGAGAAAAAGTTTCTAAGTTACTCTGTATGCTTCTGTTTATTTCATAGAGAGTGGGCTCTGTTGGTGTTTAATTAGAAAAGCAGGCTGGTTTTTTCATGTTCTTCTGCTTAACATGGCTTAGTTAATAATGTTTCTGTGACGCCTTTTTTTTGACTGTTTATACTGTTGGCCACTGTATTGTGCAGATGCGCCTGTGCATACTGCACTATAGGAAATGATGTAGCTGTTCTACAAAGATTTAGTCAAAGCTAAAATATTCATCTGACTGCACCATCTGTCTTGTGCTCTCTCCCCTCTACACATTCTTCAGGCTCCAGCATTACTTGCACACACAGTCACATTCTCACTGCAGAACTAGAGAGACAACAATCAGAATGTTCTAAATATTCATAATGTTATGTATATATCATGCTAGGTGGCTGTGTATTATTAGAAATCCTGGGCTTTAAGCACACTGTCATCCATTGTTCAGTAAACACAATTACATTGCCCTATCTTTCATCTCTTCTCTAATGAATCCAGGCTAATTGATTAATCAGTGCTGTTGCTTCACTATGATAATCCCATATGAGGAATAGTAGTAACATAACTAGCAATTACTAACATATGTTGTACACTGAGGAAAACATAATGTAATACACCGTAAGTGGCAAACTCAGATCAGGAGGAAGGGAGCGGTGCCTCGGCCAGGCCTCGCGTTCCACAGCACAGCTCTGTCTGCTGGGAGGAGAGATGGGCCAGGTGGGCCCGATTCTAGGTGGTCTTTGGATGCGAGTGTGATCCACTGATTACTGATACAGGGAATATCTCAGGCTATCACTGATCAGTGGTGTGTTACAAAAAGGCGTGTCTGAGAAGATGTGGGCAATGTGATCAGCTATATCTTTTTCAAAGTTTCATCTGGTGTTGGTTACTGAAGTGACTGTCATCTTGACTTAAATATGGCCGTGACAGTGACTTCTAAAGCGAGATGAAGAGCATTCTTATACCATTACAGCATCTTACTGATGTTACTGTTTAATTTGCAAAACAACGTTGAGATTTCTGATCTAAGACAAAGCTTAACGTTGCCTCTCACAGGCTGTGAGCGGTGCTTAGCAGGCCAATGGGTGGTAATGATTTGGTTTTCCTTGCTGTTACAGAATCAACAGAACTATGGATTCCGGTTGATCAACCTAGCTTGTTTAAGGCATCACATTATATGCTCCATTCATAAAGAGAATTAGCAGCAAAATATCAAATACAACCTTTAGTGAAGTCCCTTTTTTAACCTTGAAAATGGGTGTGGTTTTTAAATTTTGGAAACCATTGTTATTCACTCCCACTGTCATTGGTGGTGAAAGTATACATAATATTCATTTGGATGAAAAAGACAGCTAAATTCAACGAAGGATTATTGCAAGGAATAAAGATGCGAGGCTAAAGTATCATTTGTATGTTCAGCTTTTAGATAATAGACATTCTTTAGAAGCCTTTCAGATAATATTGAGGGCATATTGGTGTAGCAAAAGCAGAAAGTTTTGATTCTGTAGTGCAATTACATTTGTAAAGTTTTTTTTCTTTTCTGTATTGTGCATTAGTGTTTTGTGGTTTTGGGGTTGTTTTTTGTTTTTGTTTTTGTTTTAAAGTGTTCAGAATTAGTAGTTTTGTGGTGTAAATAAAATCCAAATTCTATTTTTGCGGGAAATGATGATGTGGCATCATACATAAGACTGTTTAGGTAAGATTTAGATGTTCACTAAGCTATACTTTAATGAAGACATTATCCTGATATAATGTATAGTGGTTTCAGAGATTTTTCATTTACGTTTAAAAAGGAATACAACCAGTTCCTCTTTGCACAAATAAGAAGGGAGGCAAACTACAGACTTGTCGTTTGCAAATCTCTTGTAAAAGGTTCTGTCGATTAAAGATCCTTGGAGGCTTAAAAAAGTGAGTCAAGCTAGGGAAAATAATGTTGATGTTCTCTTGGTCTGAGAAAATTTGGTGGATTTTCTTGTAGAAATATGAATTTCTTCCCTATTTTTTGCAATATTAATTGCCCAATGGCATTTTCCAACCAAGAGAAGGGATTAGTGTGCATTTGTAGAGCTAATGATAGTGCACTTTTTAAATTATGCTTGTTGTCATGGCAATGCTTACAAATAATTTATATAGTAACTCAAACGTCCAAAGGTTGTGCGCTTTCTTTGAACACGGATTTTTTTGTCTCTTTTTTGATATAGAAGAAATCACAAGTTTTTAGCTTGGAAACACCTGCTTCTTCACTGCCTTGCATTGCTGATAGCACTGGTAAATGTTTTCTGTAAATAAAAGACCAGCCATGGATTTCTGGACAGAAAATTTAGCAATAGTCCTTAAAATATAACTAAAAATAAAAGAAAATATGAATATTAATATCCTAGCAGAATCTCAGGATTTATCTGTGTGACCTCTAGCACCTAGGCACAAGAGTCACCATGCTTCAGGTCAGCCAGAATCTTTTTAAACGCTCTTAGCATGAATGAGCTCAAATTAATAATGTTGCCGAGATGCAAATAATACTGGCTCCAGCACACTGACCTCCTAATAGTGCTTTGTAGTGTCTAGTTGGTTTGCAGTGCAGACAGAGAGCTCGTGTATGTCTTCAAAAGACTATGTAGACACACTCAGAAACAGTAGAGGGGTATTTAAGTTAGTAACATTCTCTACCTAATTTTGCTGCTACTTTCTCCTATTAATATAGTTTTCGTCAGGAAAAGAGCTATGTGTTGACTTTAACTCTTTCTGCAGGTATTGGTAAACTAATTTTTATCTGATACTGGACAGACCCTGGTGTTTTCTAATTGTAGAAAATAGAGGTTCATTTTCTAAAATTCTGTATACCCTATAGAATCCTAATTTGTTTTCCATCATGAAAACCCCTCTAGAAGCATTCAGTAGCATATGTATGTTTGAATGCCTACCTGATTAAAGTAGGCAATTAAAATCAGCATGATAAATGGGAGAGAGGGCTAATAAACATATCCTCTGTTTTAAAGGTGTCAATGGTCATATGGCTGGCCAGTTACTCCATCCTTTCAGTAATTATTCCAATATTGACAGCTCCTAAAAGTTGCGAACATTTACCATATTACTTATGTTTCCAGTAGTTTTTTGGTTGGTGTTGGTGTGTGTTTTTTGGTCTGGTTTTTGTTCCAGCCCCCACTCCCCCCCCATTCCCCAACATTTCCTTTTACTTCAAGAATTGGTTCTTGGCCAGCAGAGGTGCTAAATCCAAATATTTATCAATATGCTATTGATGCTTTTAAAAGTGGCTTTCTACTGCTTTGGAAAAGACACTGCTCGCACCTCACCCTGGAAATTCTTAAAATGTTGCACTTAAGTCCAGAGTTTTATGTGCAGGAAAGCTACTTCTGGAGACTTTTTAACTGAGGCAATTTTTCCATTTTGCTTTTCCTCCGAGCCCTTCACAAAGGGAAGTACTTAGGCACTCAAGCTGCACCTCTTCCTTCCCTTCACCCATGCAAAACAACTGCCAAGAAAGGTGTGAACTCCAGTACTGTTATAACTAGTGGAAATTTTTTTTTGTTGTTCAGTGTTAGAAAAGTTTTTCATCCGAGGACTCTTGGAGAGTTTCATGACCAAAATGATACGTAACAATTTTGATCTCCAGGCCTAAACCAATCCTTGCTGCTCTTAAAAATAAAGAACTTTCTGTTTGCATAGGACAGAAACAGAGCATTGCTGTTTCCATGCAGAGAACACTCCTCAGCTAGATTGTTTTAATAGTTAAGACTGGAAACAAATTGGGAGTAGGTAGAGCAGGAAGGGTTAGGGAGAACATTTTGAAGGTTGGTATTGGCAAGGTGTGTTTTACATGTAGAGGTTGAACATTGCCAGAAGATCTCAGTGGGAGTGAAGAGGTGAGAAACTGGCTGGTGTAGCTTGTGTCCCTGAAGAACTGAGGCTCCTCTGGTTTTGGTTCCTGCTGACTCCTGTGCTCCCTGGGAGCTGTGTTTGATGTTAACAATATCTTGCCCATGTAGAAGGCAGAGGCTTCAAGGTGCCTGCTGACTTTGGACCAGTGGTAATTAGGAGGGTAAAAGGCATTGCCTCCCATGCTTAACCCCATGAGGTACTCTTCCCCTGGCTTCTCAGTGTGAGAATGCCCTGTTTACTATTGAGAATTTGCCCTCAGATTCTTTTGACAGAAGTTGTTGACCACCGAGCTAAGGCATAAGCGATAATTTTGAAAATATATGTGTGTGCATAAGATGTTCCTGTCCCAGTTTTCACAACGGTACCAAGTACTTAGTTGAACAGCGCGTGTGATATAGTTGCTCCTAATCTGCTTCAGTGCAAAGTCGCCCAGAGTAGTTGGACCTGCCAGGGAAGGGGGTTTCAGCCAGCTTGATTTTTGCATTGAACAACACAGTGTATATAATCTACCAGTAGAGTTCAGCTGTGATGAAAACCCTCAGCAGAGGGTTGTTAGCAAACAATTTGGGGGAATAATTTCTTACTACAGACTGGTTCCCAGGAGAGTGTCTATTTATGCCCTTGGTTTAAAATATGTTTTTAAGGGCCAAGACCACAGCTCACTACAATATTCAAGAAATCCATTGGCAGTTGAGAGGGGAAAATGTTGCTGTTGTGGTTCCTGAAACTGTCATGTAATTGCTAAAAACCATACTGTATTACGGCTTTTCTTTGTGCTGTGCTAATTAAACATGAATCCACTTGCATATTATTAAAAATATCTGAAGATGTACAGCTATTCTTATGTTGAAAAATATCTTTTACCAGTCCACTAGAATACATTTCAATTGACAACATTGAAAGAAGCTGTATGATTCTTATTTTCATATTTGTTGCCTGCATAAAATAATCTTTAGCAAGTGATTAATTGCATTTGTAGATACTGCACAATTGCATCAATTATCCATTTCAAATGAATTTCATTCTGAATAGTTGAGAGGATGATGTAGTTTAATCAGTAAGTGAAATGGAAGTATTATAAGCTGTTTAAAAATACTTATCACGTTTTATGGAGGCAGACTGATTTAAATCAAGCAGACTGCTGAAAAAGTAAGAAATATGCAGTAACAAACACTAATATTTTTTCCTTCAGTTTAGCAGCATTTTATTACCTTGCTTTGCATTGGTTTCCATCCTTGATATATTGATAATAGTTATACCGTGGGGATGTTAGATGGTTAGGAATTTTTTAATTGAGTTAAATTAGTTGTGGTTATAAATACACTTGTTTAAGTATGACACCTTGCACATCTGATCGGTGATGGTTGATCACCGTCTTCTCTTTCGGACAAGCTCTGTAATGTTTAGGAGCATACTGAGCAACTTCCTCAATTTTGTATTATTGGTTGTTTTTAAAAGGATGTTTGGTATTTCATTATGCTTGTTCAGAAGGAAAAAGGGAAGTTATATGTTAAAATAAAATTAATCTGGAAATTTTTTTTGAGGTGTTGTTATGCATGCTTTTGCAATAGTAAACCATTCTTAAATATATTTCAGGAAGTGGTTTTGGGTGTTACAAAAAGCTGTGTGGGCAGGAAGATAGTCTGGTATTAGCTTGGTAATGAAAGGTTAGCTAAGCAGATGAAACAGATATTGCCACCAACTTTGTTTTCATATCTAATATTTAAGTGACTTTGAGTTTTGTGAAACTCATTGAAACTTGGTATTTTACAACATGTAATTTTTAACCTGTTCAGAGCCTCTGATTTTAATGCTTTTCCCCAGTTACAAATTTTTTTCTTCCGCAAAGGTGTTTTAAGAACAGGTTTCTGCTGATAACTTGTTACATATTTCACTTGTCAGAGTGTTCCCTGCCCTTGAGATAGCCTGACTCTGTACTGTGTAAGTAATAAAGATAAAATAACTGTTTTCTTAATGTAGGGTTTTAGGGCCACAGCTTCAATTAGGCCTATTGTAGATTTAAGGCCAAATGGGGGAATCTAGATACTGATTTTAAGGCTAAAACATTTTTAAAACTTGTGGTTCGCTGCATTCTTGTTCTTACAGTCTGAGGGTGGCAGGAGTCTCGTAATGAAGGGCACTGGTTATTGTGGTCAAATGAAGTTTCTTAGTCGTTTCAGAAACGCGCGCACACACTCACAACTTACGTTTTGTCCCAGCAGACCGAAGTAAGCCATGGAGAAGCCTTTCTGAGGCACAGTCATGTACAATTGGCCTGTATCTGACTGCTGGACGTTACGTCAAGATGTGTATAACTTTAGTTCAAATAGGGTTACCATATTTTAACCTGTGCTTGGTTATATTATTACTGAATGGAAAAGAGCCTTTACATGTGTTCCTTGAGCTCTGTGGTCTTGGGGATCATCCTCTGTATGCAATGTCAGCTGTTGCATTTGTTGCTGTAACTAAAGGTAAGCTTTGTAACTTTGTTACTTTGTAACAAGGACTAATTGGTTTGGGAATACTTGTGAAAGTGCTGATTTTTAAAGCTAAAAATAGTGCTGTGGCTTTTTAAACTCATTCTGGTTGTCAGAAATGCTCACATGGTCCTGAAAGTGTTGCTAAAAATGTTCAATTTTTAAATATGGTAATTAAAATTGTCTGTTGTGAGAGCAGTAGATGAGACATTTCCTGCATTTGTAAACTAAGCATCCCTTTCACCCCCAGGTTTCCTTGCATCTGACTGTTTGTTATGTTGGTAGGATCTGAACTCCCACTGAACCTTCTTGGAAGAAGTTTTACTGTTGGCCAAGTAGGGAGAGCGAGCTCTGCAGCCTGCCACCCTGCTTCGTGACTTTCTGCTTTAGGGTTTGGATGCCTTTCCTTTGTTTTAGAAAGCTGATGCCCTCAGGGAATACAATGCTGTAAACTGGAACTTCAGATCTACATTTTCACTTTTAACTTCGTCATTAAAAGAAAGTTTCAGATAATGATAATTTCCCTTGAGTATACCGGACTGCTTCAGTCCTGATTTGAGTAGATACCATGTGTGTTCCTTATTAATAGGTCTTATTTATTTCCTTCAAGTTTATTGTTAGTGTTTGATGACCATTTTATACTCCAGGTATACCCTGCACTCAGGATTTTCTCCAGTTGTTTATGTAGACTTCCTAGTCTCTAAATTTATCTGGTTCTGAGATTTGTCTCATGTTGGTCATTGTTTATTAAGATCTTTTCTTCCAACTAGAAAAGGATGAATTTTTTGCTACATAGCTTTCCTAAAAGTGATATATTTACAATTTTATACTACCTGCAAACTTACATCTTCTCTTAAGAATAGTATTCTGAGCCTATCAGGGAGAATTGAGGTGATTTAGGGCCCTTTTATGGCCACTGGTGGCCCGTGAATATTTCTAAAGCTGTCTTACTGGGCTAGGTGGTATAGGCCACTCTTCGGTGAATGTGCAAAATTTTGCTGCAGAACCACCTCAGCAAAAGATTTCTTTTTACCTAAAATGTAATGCAAAACTACGCTATAACTGGAGTTTAATTAGAAAACAGATCTGGTGCAGTTTTTTAAAGATATGAAAATCCAGGTTTTCTGGGTTGCGATGATAGTGAGAAAACAGAGCAATGGGGCTGGTTGGTAGCCTGGCTGTCAGGGCAGCCGTCTTCTCTGTTAGCTGCTCAGGGCTGCACCCTTTGTTTGAAATAGAAACAGTTGTTTTGACTGTTTTCAGTCAATTCTGTCTCTCCCTCTTTCTTTTTCTAGCCAGAAACCGATGCTTTCATGTCTCTGTCCAAAAGTGCCACTATTGCTTTTTCCCCCCCAGACATTTTTTTTTTTTTTTACGAAATGAGCATTTTCAAAAATTAAAGCAAAAATGGAGAATTTCTCATAGTCCCTAATCTCAATAAGACCCTTGACTGATTCCAGCATATTTGTTGTTGGGACTAATACATGTCCATGCTGACTGTTGAATTGAGAAGACTGTGCATGTTCACAGAGTAGAAAATGTTACTGGTATGTACTCTGTCACTCTTTCTACTGTTACACATACATGTTTACCTAATTTGAGAGCTGTCACATAATGAATATGAGACTCTCAAGCATTTGGGTTACAGTTGTTTGCAGAGGACTATTATTTAATAGGATCCCTCTCTTCTGCTTCAGTCCTAATTTGAAGAACATGCTTTTTGCAGCACTAAGAAAAAAATGCCTAATTTACATTATCCATATGTAAATAAATTAAAAAACTTCCACTGTTCTTAGATGCATATTCTTTCTTGGCTTTTGTTTTTTACCACACCATTTTGCATTTTATTCCTATTTCCTAAGTGAAAACTGCAATTCTGTCACTGTCACTGTAGATCTATTAAACTGTCAGCTGAATTTGAGTCAAGTTTTGGGAGTCAGTGTCATTAATTCTGCTACTATTGAAAAACTGATAATCAGTCTTTAAAATATGAACAAGAGATTGAGAATTTTTGTGTGTATTGGATCATTGTCTTCTAATAGTGTCTTTACTTGCGCATTGTTGGTTTGCTATCATTCTGCTAGTTGGGCAGGAGATGATCTGTTTAAATTTACTGTGCTTCTAATGAAATGCTGAAGTATGAAAAGAATTTGTCCATTTGTAGTGATTGTTACGTGACTGGAGCTCTAATGTCATTCTCAGAGCTCAATTATAATTTCAGTGTTATGGTTCATGTTTCCTTGATCAGTTAAGACTTTAAATATATTTGGCTTTGTGTTTACTGACTGGAGCATGTGATAATCTGTGATATGTGTGAGCACTATAAATCAAATCAAAACTGGCAGTGTTGTGCAGGATGGGGGCTGTGACACTGAACTTCCCCCTGTGGCATTTCTGAAGTCTCTCGGCACACTTCTGTCCAGCTCAGGAGAGGGTAACTTTTCTTTAGGAGCTTTTACCCTTAAATTGGGGGGGGGGGGGGGGGGGGAAGCTATAATTGCAGTTACAGACTCCAGACTTCATCTTCTAATTCCTCACAGAAGTTTTATCTTGTGGAATGATGAAAATGTGGAACTGTCAGGCACCTCACAAGGCTGGGCCATTATTTTCTGGCACAGGAATGAACATGCCTTGAAACATTTGTGACATGTTTTAAAATCTGTTCTTGAAGACCTCTGTGGAAGGTCTGATACCCCTAATATCTATAATAACCCTGTTATCCAGCTTCAAGACACTTTTTGCTGGTCTGGTCTTTAGCAGAAAAGAAAGCTGTGGAGTGCCATCTTTCTGTAAGAACCTCTTACTTATCTTGGAGTGTAACTGTGCCCTTACCAATGTTGTGCTGTGTCACTGAACAAATCTAATTCCCAGTATGAGATTAGACTTGTTGATCAGAAAATGGTTCCTTGTGGTTTAAAACCTGTGAATCAGTCAACAGAAACATGAGATGAGATTGTGTTCTGAACGTCAGTATTTATCATTACTGTGAAATCTGTTTCCCAAGGAAGTGGAGGTGGAGGACAAGTATGGACGTAACCTCACTACAGCAAGAACAACAGTAACCAAAAACCCAGAAATAGAGAAATAATGTAGCTTACGTAGACTTGTGTAGACCGCAAGGGAGGCTTTAAATAGCAAAACGGTTCTGAGGCATGAGTAGCAAGTTCTCTGTCATGCACTGAGCAGCACTGTGTTGCAGCCAGTGTCTGGAAGAAAAGAGAGTCTAGTGAATTCACAACCCCAAACATGCTCATGGCTTGGCTATTTTCAACCTTCCAAAAAGAAGAGCCTTTGTAGCACCAGTGTTTTTAGTGGTTAGCTAAAGGAGGTTAGCTTTGTTGGGAGCATTATTGTGAAGAGGTTTGTCTGCTTCTGGCATCTGTTGCTACCAAGGTGCTATCTTTTTTCAAGATGAAGTCAACATATGAAGGCTGTGTGTCAGATTTCTGGTGCTAACGCACTGCTTGAGGTTGAGTTCCTGATTTATGAGGTTAGTATGGAATATGCTTCATATAACAAGAATTGCTCCTTGACATGTGGTTCCACTGTGAAAAGCGACTGGAAGAAATGGCACATACTCAATACATGTTTTTTAAAATAGTTCTTCCATTAGTGACAGAAGTTCTCTTTCAGTGAGCTATATTGGTCTTGCAGTGGAAGCCAAGTCTGTTGGCTTGTGCTCTGATTAACACACAAAGAGAATTGCTACCAATATTTTAGGTTCAAAAGCAGCGTGTGAACCAAAAGGGGATCCAGCTTGATTTATATTCCAAAGGTTTGCTTGCAAGGCTGGTCATGATTCTTTTTTAAAACGCAAAGCAACCCACTCTTGCTCCCAACTCTCTTGATACTTATAAACTGAAAATAAGTTCCACAAATCTTTGAGGGACTGAAAATACCAAACCTTTAAAGCCATCTTTCTAAGTAGAGCCATCTTTTGAGAGAAATTGGAAGTTTTAATATACAGTGTAAAGCTTTTATTGAAAATTAAATTACCTATCTAGTTGGCTTTCTTCTTTGGAATTAATTTATAACATTGCTACCTTTTGCCTTGAGACAACTTGATATGGCAAGTATATACACTGGAAAACTGTACCACTGCAACAACAACAACAACAAATTATTAACTTTAGGCTTTATCTAGTTAAGATCAGGCTCTGAATTGAATTCTCTTAGTGTGTTGACAGCTGAAGATTTATGTCTTCCACCTATATTCCTGTTGCAGAGTTAGCAGAAGTGACCTTTCCAAAGAAGGTCTTTGTTACAGATTTTGCTCTGTTTACATTATTGCCATAAGGGTCGCAATGAAGTACAGTACATTAAAGCTAGTATATCACCTGCTGACAGCGGTCTTACCTCATTGGTACCTCTTTCCCTCTCCCAGTATGGTAAAAATGCAAACATTAAGAGTCTAAGGATCACAAAAAGAAAGTTAAATAATAGTTTTCAAGAGCTTTAGCATTAATGTCAGGTCCCTGTGTGCACTGTATTTTTGTGTCTGGCCAAATGGTTACATAATTTCTTTTTCTGTGAAGTTACTGTGAAAATATGTCTTTACCAGATAAATGCTACTAGAAAGAGCGGGAAAAAAAGCCACTGGGTTTATCCGAGGTCTGTGGAATCCATTGTGAGAAAGGAGGTGGCTCAGGATGGGAAAGGGTGACATTCAGGTTAGATAGGCAGACAAGGAAGCAGTACCACAAACTTCTCCAGTGCAAGCACAGTGGGACTCTGGTGTGAGGAGCAGGACTTCAGATACCCTTCTCTTTTTCAGAATGTTGTGTCATAATGTACACATCTTTCAGTCCTCACTGTCAGTGAGATGATGTTACTTATGATTTGTTTTCTCTTCCAAATATTCACTCAAAAATATAAATACAGCCATTGTTCTATATGCATAAATATGTACGTAGTTTCAAAATGTGCTTTGAAATCTCTCAACAGGGTGCTTCCCAGGTATCCTTTCAGGATGGGGAGGTGAACCTCACTGGACCCACGGAACTTTTGTTGGCTCAGAGGTCCCGGCTCCCTGTCAGGTAGGAACATCTGTTCAGTGCTGACTCAAGTGTGGTTTATCGACATGCAAGACAAGACTGACTTCTCATTCCAGCTGCACCTGTGAATCTGCATTGTGCTCATCATCATCATGATCTTTTCCTTCTCGTCCCTTTCCCATCCTAAAAATGCACTCGATTCACATACTGAAGCACATATTTGTGCATGACAGTCTTTTACCCTCACTGATGAATATGAATGATTTTATTGTGGTGTTTGTAGTGTAAGGCCAAGGGGGAAATATGCTACTATTGTATACTCAGTGTTTTTGCTTTCTACTCAGTCCTGCAAGTATTTAATGTCTTAAGGTAGCGGATGTTCTTAGGTAGTATATTATATCTCAATAAATAACGAGTCAGCTGAACCATATAATCCTAAAATGATCTTTTTCAGTTAAAATGTCACCTCTGTTTTTGAGTGGTAAGGTTATTACTTTGCTATATCCTGTAGTAGATTTTATATCTATGTTTATACACTGTGAAAACTATAGCTAATATTTGCAATACTTCCCTGTGCAGTGCCTCACTAGAGTAGTCAGATGGAATGCATCCTCTTCCTCTCTCCATTTATAACAAACCAGAGATGGCCAGTGCTGTTATAACTGAAGGTGGTAGTGGTTTGGGAAGTAACTTTTATTTTGACCAGTCTAAATTCTGAGTGAAACTTAGGTAAATATATAATCTGCATTGGAAGCCAATACAGTAAAATTTGAGAGCTGCATAGCTGAAACAAGAGGAAACTAAGTGTTCTCAAGAGGTTTAATAATGAACTTTGGGGTTTATTGTTCCTGAAATCACAGGGAAAATTCTAAATGGCCAAAATGAAAAAAATAAATTTGAAGGTTACATTTGTAACACCAAAATTAACAAGCCAGGCTGCAATACAGTGTCACAAAGTAGGTCAGTCAGATCCTCAGTGGTGGTAATAGAGGATTTGACCTGGCAAATTTAGTGTAAAATGTTTCCATGGTGCTATTCTCCTGTCCCATCATAAGCTTAAATTTCAGTTTTGACTGGTGATACAGGTTGTGCTGAAGTCACCTTTTTGAGTAGGCAAAGGAATTCAGTCTTTTGTCCAGTATGTTGCGTTTGTTGCAGAACTGTAGCGGTATCATAGCACATTGTATAATGAAATTAAGAAGTGTTATATGGCAAACTTCTGCGTGACAGCTAAAATGTCAAAAATTAATTTGTTTCGATTTTGATGATAGCAAATAATCATTTGCTATAATTTTGCAGCTTATAGTTGTTTGTCAAAACATAAAATAAAGACCATGAAATAAACAGTATCTGCATGCCTTAATCTTAAAGCATTTATCCTCACAAACACCTGAGAAAAACCAAGTGTTAATATTCTCATTTTACCTACATGGGGTCTGGGAAAGAGGCATGAAGTTATGTACCCAAAGCCTGTGGGGAAGTTCGCAGGAGCAGGGACTCTAACCTTGGTGGTCTTCTGGGCCATGCCAGAATTTTGGTAGAAGGATCACCTTTCCTTTTAAAGCATGTCAAAAATCAGTCTTTTCTGTGCAAGAAGGTTAATTTCTTAGTTTTTCTTGTTCTTTGAGTCATCATTTCATTTCTTTTATGGGAGATTTTTTCATCTCGGTAAGGTGCTTTTCAACTTGTCTGTCTGTTTCCATTTTTCCTCCCTCTTGGAGGCCTCCTTGTCACCTACTTTGTATGCCATTTTGTAGTTTATTCTCTTGCCTGCTGGTACTGATACATATTTTTAAAATGGTCTCATCATGAAAAGGAACTGGAGTGCTCTTCCAGCTTTCTCTGCACCTGCCAGGCCTCCGAGTTACACACTAGCTGATTAGTGTTCATCATGCAGGTATAGAACTTAGTCAGTTTAGTTGCTAATGCTTATTTTCTCTTTATGGAATGTTGCTAAAGACTTCTACAGCTTGTTTCACCTGAGGTAATTATTATGCATCACCAAATATGTGCACTTATTTGTCTCTTGATCCGTTAATTTGTAATGGGGATTAATCAAGCTCTGTGCATGCTATGCTCATATTTACTGTTGTCCTTATGCTTTTACTAGGGTGTTTTAGATCATCCAAGTCCTCTTAGGAATTTTCTGAGAGCATATTATTGTTTATCGAGTTAAACAAGTCATTGCTTGCATTTGGGATTCTTCAGAAGAAGGTTGTGATATTCATTTGCTTTTAATCTTCATAACCTGATTTCGGTGGCCATTGGAAACATTGACAGTGAGAAAGACCTCTGTGATACTTTTCAGACGTATTCAGTTTTCTGAAATGGCCAGGTCTCCTCTGGCATGTCGCAGAACAGTCGATAATAAGCCTAGATTTCTGTAGATCTCTCAGGATTTTTGTTGAATTCTGCAAACTGTCTTGGCAGAGGAGTATGGAAGGAAAAGTGATAAAGAGTATAGATTGGGACCCACTCAACTGATGCCTGAGCATCAGAGTGTTGAAAAGACAGGGAGCAGAGGGAAAGCTGGCCAGAACAAAGGTATTCCCAAGAACCTTCCTGCATTGGTTGTAATTTTTTTGGAGATAAAATGAGTTGTCTTAATTTGGATTGAGACTGATGCATTAAGGAGAAACATTGGCCAAAAATCCCCCAAAACACCAAAATGAAGAGAAAGGAGCAGTGTTTCTTTAAATGCACAGTCCCAGTAAAATAATTGTACCAAAATATACCTTGCTTGTGCTTCCTGCATCCTGAGGAGATTTTTAAAAACACTATTTTGCCTGCAAGTGTTGAGATGGGCAGTCTGAGGATTTTTTCCTCAAAATTGTGAATTATATTCAAGTATTTGTAATATATTCCAATTTCTTCAAACAGTGAACTTAGGAGGAATTCAGAACACATTATTTTGTAAAGCAAAGTTGGTATTTCTGTGAAATTCACTGAGTTTCAAAAGTCAAAGAATTTAAATTTTAATGCAATGATTTTGATTCTTGTGTGGCTTTTTCCTTAAAAGTGAAGAGGGTTTTTTTTTTTTTAAACTGTTTTTACAAAAGTTTTTTCATTAGGAGTAATAGGTTTGTAAAGGGAAATAATGAGTCACTATAGACCATCTATCTGTCTTACTGGTGTCTTAATTTGATTGAATATAAGTAAAGAAGGTTTTATTAATAAAATAGTATTAAATAATAAAACTATTTTTTCCACAAGTAGTAAAATGAGCATCTTAATATCTAATTTAACTCCTTTTACAGTGTTCTTTCTGAAAGAAAGCTTTATTTATAATTCTCATTTGTGCAGGTATCTTTCTTGTTATATTTCAAAGATGTTAGGGCCATAAAGGACCACCAAGTACCTTAAGTCTTCATGTAAATAAGCCATGTTAAGTGCTGTTAATGAAGCTAATATTTCAGCCTAATTGTGAGCTACTCCATGCTATGGAAGAAAGAAGAAAACCACTATTGTCCCTGCTGCTTTCACTAGAAAATATTCCTTCCTGTCGCTGAGTTTGGTAATCATTACGACCTATAGCACTTAAGCAAAATAGCAGCTAGTCACCTAAGAAAATTATCTGAGCCTTCTCATCAGAGCACCAACCTGTCTGTGGTCAGTGTCCCTTCTCTAACTGGAGCCAATAATGGGTATTTCAGAGGGAAGCAGAAAAAAAGAATACCATGATTAATATTTTATGATTGTGAAGCCTAGGCAGTTGAAGTTAAAGGCTTCAGACTTGGCTTGTTTTATATTTCTCACTCAAGGAGGAGAACTGTTCCATTTGAAGAAAATCAGTTCACTGATTTAAGTAGGTAAAATTAGTTGCACGTTGGGTAAATGAAATGAGTGGCAGTGTGGAGGATTTTTAGCTTTGCCTGGATTCTCTTAAAACATTTCACTGTAAAAGTACTGGGAAACTTTTCAGGACTGTATCCCTCAGGAGTCTGAAAATTTTAATTTGACCTTTTAAGAGTTGAACTTTGCTAGAAGAGAGACTTGAAACATTGGGTCATTGGCATGTTTTTTAATGGAATAAAGAAAGACAGGACTAATGACAACCCTCTTGTAATTTCTGAAGGTGGATTTTTTATTTTGGATTTGCTAGTAAAGATGATGTTCGGAATAAGGGAAGCCAAGCTAATGTCATTAGTGTATAAAATTTGGTATTTTTCCTTGCTTTCCTTCATGTTCTGGACTAGGACTGAAAGATTTTTAAAGTAACAGCAGAGTCTTGGTACTCTGCAGAAGTCAGGTAGAAATTTGTCACAACCTTTAATAATGAAACCCTTAGCACACTATGCATAGTAATACTGGTTTTGAAAACCTTGCTTTTCTTAGTAAAAATGACTGTGTTAAGGAACAGTAAACGCAAATCTGCTTGGAAGTGGATGTTTAGCTTAATAGCAGTGGATTAGTTGGAACTCAAAGGGTAATTTATGCATAGATAATTCATTATGTGTTTTCATTATGTTCTGTTTTGCTGTCTTCCCACTTCTTTCTGGCAGAGGTCAGGGTCAGTTTCTTGGTTTAAGCACTGTAGATACATAATTAAAGCATAACTGCAGTGTTTTTTCCTTCTACGTATTTTACTTTTTTTTTTTAACCTTCTGTGTCTTTCATTAGTCTAACAACACAGAAGTGGAACAACTTGATTTACAGAAAAAAAGACACAAAAACCTGGTGCCTGTAGGTTGTTGGGTTTCTCTCTAAACCTTTAGATAGTTAATCTTGTGAGAAGGAACTAATTTTAGCAGGGAAAAAACTCTGGATTACAGTAGCATCTTTACTAGATTAATGCAGTTTAGTTAGGAGAGGGTGATTGGTTACCTCTTCAAACCTGAAACTGGAAGATTCTGACATTATTTCATAGTAAATATTTAAACTTTGTGGATAGTTTGTTTAGTTTTGTGTAGAATGGAGCAGCTGAAATGTGCCTGTCTCTTTTATAGAATCATAGAATCATTAAGGTTGGAAAAGACCTCTAAGATCATCAAGTCCAACCATCAACCCAACACCACCATGTCCACTAAACCACGTCCCTAAGCGCCTCATCTACACGTCTTTTAAATACCTCCAGGGATGGTGACTCAACCACTTCCCTGGGCAGCCTGTTCCAATGCTTGACAACCCTTTCGGTGAAGAAATTTCTCCTAATATCCAATCTAAACCTCCCTTGGCGCAACTTGAGGCCATTTCCTCTCATCCTATCGCTTGTTACTTGGGAGAAGAGACCAACACCCACCTCACTACAGCCTCCTTTCAGGTAGTTGTAGGGAGTGATATGGTCTCACCTGAGCTTCCTTTTCTCCAAACTAAACAACCCCAGTTCCCTCAGTCGCTCCTCATAAGACTTGTTCTCCAGACCCTTCACCAGCTTCGTTGTGCTTCTTTGGACACACTCCAGCACCTCGATGTCCTTCTTGTAGTGAGGGGCCCAAAGCTGAACACAGTATTTGAGGTGCGGCCTCACCAGTGCCGAGTACAGGGGCACGATCACTTCCCTACTCCTGCTGGCCACACTATTTCTGATACAGGCCAGGATGCCATTGGCCTTCTTGGCCGCCTGGGCACACTGCCGGCTCATGTTCAGCCGGCTGTCGACCAGCACCCCCAGGTCCTTTTCTGCTGGGCAGCTTTCCAGCCGCTCTTCCCCAAGCCTGTAGTGCTGCATGGGGTTGTTGTGGCCGAAGTGCAGGACCCGGCACTTGGCCTTGTTGAATCTCATCCAGTTGGCCTCGGCGCATCGATCCAGCCTGTCCAGGTCCCTCTGCAGAGCCTTCCTACCCTCAAGCAGATCAACACTCCCGCCCAACTTGGTGTCGTCTGCAAACTTACTGAGGGTGCGCTCGATCCCCTCATCCAGATCATTGATAAAGATACTGAACAAGACCGGCCCCAAAACTGAGCCCTGGGGAACACCGCTTGTGACCCTGGCTGCCAACTGGATTGAACTCCATTCACCACAACTCTCTGGGCCTGGCCGTCCAGCCAGTTTTTTACCCAGTGCAGAGTACGCCTGTCTAAGCCGTGAGCTGCCAGCTTCTCTAGGAGAATGCTGTGGGAGACGGTGTCAAAGGCTTTACTGAAGTCCAGGTAGACCACATCCACAGCCTTTCCCTCATCCGTTAGGTGGGTCACCTGGTCATAGAAGGAGATCAGGTTGGTCAAGCAGGACCTGCCTTTCATGAACCCGTGCTGGCTGGGCCTGATGCCCTGGTTGTCCCGCACAGGCCTTGTAAGCGCCCTCAAGATGAACCGCTCCATAATCTTCCCCGGCACCAAGGTCAGGCTGACAGGCCTGTAGTTCCCCGGACCCTCCTTCCGGCCCTTCTTGTAGATGGGCGTCACATTGGCAAGCCTCCAGTCATCCGGGACCTCCCCCGTTAACCAGGACTGCTGATGGATGATGGAGAGCGTCTTGGCAAGCTCCTCCGCCAGCTCCCTCAGCACTCTCGGGTGGATCCCATCCGACCCCATAGACTTATGAGCATCCAGGTGGCGTAGTGGGTCGTTTAACTGCTTCCTCCTGCATTATGGGGGGTTCATCCTGCTCGCCGTCCCTGTCTTCCAGCTCAGGGGGCTGAATACCCTGAGGATAACTGGTCTGCCTGTTAAAGACTGAGGCAAAGAAGGCATTGAGTACCTCAGCCTTTTCCTCATCCTCAGTGACAATGTTCCCCCCTGCATCCAATAAAGGATGGAGATTCTCCTTGGCTCAAGGAGAGCCAAGAGGAAGGGAGTGAGCAGTTTTCTTAACTGTGCCTGGAAAGCTCCTTCTTGACTCTGTGTGTTCAGTTGCTTTCTCCTCTCCTTGTAGGGTGCTCTCCATCCCTATTTAGATATTGCTCAGATTTTCATCATTTGAGTGTATTCACACTATTTAACATCTTGAGCACCAGTTTCTTCTTCAGGGCTTTCTAGACATTTTCATCAGAGCTTTGAGCATCTAATTTAAAAGAGGGAAGGAAAAATGTGGAAAAGGGGTAGGAGGTGGGTGGGAAATGTGCTATCTGACAGCTGCAGTTGAGCTGGCAACTCTGGAAGCCTCTCTGGAAGAACGGGTACAAATACTTTATTACCATCAGCAACTGCACTGTTTTAATATGCGAAAGAAGTACATGGACAGAGTCATCATCCACTTCATTTGGATAAATCTGTACATGATTCCTCCTTAAAATTCCCTCTAGTAACTTGACATCACCTGTAGGCCTGTGCTCTCTACCAAATGTCAGCACCCCATGTTCGTAGATGCTCTCCTCCCCTGGAACGGCAGCATTGGCTGGTGGGGCTGGAGGCGCAAGTGAAGAACAAGCAAGGAAGTGCTGCTCAGTAACTTCATCTGTGAGCTCTGTACATCTGAGTGACATTTCCTTTGCCTTTTACTTGGTTGTGGTCAATAAATTACTATAAAGCATGTTCAGAATATCAGCTGTGCTTTTCTGTTTGCAAGGAAGCATTGACATCCTGTGCTAAGAGATTTTTTTCAGATAGAGCAGCTTACTAATCTGTACCTTTTTTTAAAAACATATGAAGAATTCAATGATGTATTCAAAGGTTTTTGCTTCATCATGTTGTGCCTGGGTTGAAGACTTAAATGCAAGTTTTGAATAATACTAAAATGGCAAAAGAATATGCCATTGGAATAATAAATACTTGATCTGTGTTTACTTAGGCAGCAGATTCTTGTGACATACACATGATGATAGTTTTGCCCAGTAACTCATGCAGAAAGCAACTTTTTCCAAGGTACTGTCTTCAGTACGTTGCAAAACAATTAATCTGCTTTAGGCTGCATCTACCACATTATCAAGAGAAATCCTACTAAGATTCTCCTAGCATTTGTAATTCAGGAAGGTCAAAACACCTTAGCGAACCAGGTCCTGCTGCAAAACTCCAAAATGTTTATTTCTGGAGAGAGGTCCCTTTTAAGCATCTATGTGCTCAGTGGTTGAGATTGGTTCTTCAGTATTATTGGATAGTTTGCAGAGAAGCTTTCAGCTAACAGAGCTTTTCCCATGGCTTAACTGACAAACTGCTAATTCTTGATGCAGTTTTCAGGAGAGGGAGCTATAGTATTTGACAGTAAGGGCATTGTCAATCTGAAGATCAGACTGATGCACCTCTGAATATGCACGGCTGAATGTGCAGCACTCCATTTAAATTTTGCTTTCCATGTTACAAATGGACTGCTGTACATGCTCACTACACACGTGTACATCTTCTCTCTCTCTCTCTTTGCTAGATTGTACTCATCAACATTTTTATTAATATGTATGGCAAGCCTTCCTGACAAATGTGATAGACTGTAAAGAATCTGGCAGAAATCAATAAACATCAAGCAATGAAGAATTTAAATAGTAAATGATGACAGCTTCTTCAGGTTAAAAATCAACAGTAAAATGTTGAATGTGGTCTTGGATGCCACAATCAGGTCATGCTAGGCAGGTGTTCTCTCTTCACTGAGACCTCTGAGGCACCTTTAGTGCAGCAAGTGGAAGGGAGATGCCAGCATGCATCTGAAGAAGCTTGAGTGCCGTGTTTCTAGTTGGGGTGAACCCTGCAGTTCAGGTAAATTTCAGAGAGAGAAATGCTTTTTAGAAGTTCACTTGATTGCTGTAAGAACATATCTGTACATATTCCATAGAAATTGGGTTGCAAACTCAGCAAGGACAGTATTTTCTGAGGAAGGAGCTCTGTCTGTTCCCTGAAGAACACGCAGGAGATACTAGCAGTGTAGCACACTGACGCATCCTCTGTGCATCGCTCACTGATGCTCCCAGCCTCTCATCCCCAGCTAGCAATTGGACTCTAGCTCTTTTATACTGACTTGATAGGCCAGACTCTTTTTTTCTTTTACTGCAAAATGCATTTAAGATGTATAGGGGAGATTCAAAATAGGAGTAGGCCACTAGTAGGTTACTAACTTTTGGAATTTAATTTTTTCCTATTTTGGAGGTTGGTTTGTTTGTTTTTTTTCAATGTGTTGAATATTGCAGAAAATCCATAAATTACCCTCTCTGTCGTCAATATCACAGTTATCAATCAGCAGTAGAAAGCCATTCTGCATTCTCCCACCCTCTTCTTTCAGTTTTTTAACTTGACTCTGTCAAAATGAAGAGTCCCAGCACCTTGGTGTCCCTTGTGCCTGTGGAGTTTAGTAATTAGTATTCTTAAAGCTCATCCTGTTCAGGATCTCATTCAGCTGTGCCCTATTCCTGAATACTCTCTCCAGTATAGTGTAAACTGTAAGCCAGTGTGGAATAGTACGGTGCTGGAATTCAGCTGTTCTTGTGGGCAGATTAAACCTTCTGGAAGATGGACAGCATGAGCGAATGATGTCAAATTTTTCTGAGTTTCTAATCTTTGAGGTCCCTAAACCAAAAAAAGCCAAATCCCAGATATCCTGCTTTTTAATTTTTTAACTGTCAGGCTTTCATAGGTATAATATAAAAATAATATGTCCTCAAAGATCTATTAAAGTTATTGTGAAGCGCAGTTTTCTTCTCAGATGTAACTAAGAATCACATTTGCTTGAGAATGAAAAGTCATTCTGACTCATAGATTTTTTTTGATTAAAAATATAATTCTAAAGTACCTTTTTTACATATATGTATATAGAGTGTGCTCTTATTCTGGATATTTAGTGCTTTAGTACATCCATAACTTTTAGGATGTACCACAATGTTTTTGTAGGTAATATACAATGTACATGTGGGCTATTTGTTTTCACAAAGAAACCTATTTTTCTTAGTGTGTAGATTTCGTGTTAGATTTAAAAATAAACTTGTATGTTTTCTTTGGCTTTGAGCCTACCTAAAACTGTAAGTGCATTGATTTAATATGACAGCTAACCTGTCTGTCGTGATAGCCCTCAAAAAAATTCCTGCTCTATTTTACAGTTGCTTAGGAAGACAACTCTTCCCTGGAGTACTTGAGCAACACGGGGTTATCTGGGGACAACTGTAACTGCACTTTTTTCCTGCACTTAAATTTTCCCTGCACTAATGAAAGCCCATTCACTACTCTTGATTATTTTCTGGATCTGTAGGATTCGGCTACTTAATTTGCTCCTATGTTTTGATTCTGTAGAAGTTCAAAAGACAATAAAAGTAGCCCTTTAATTTTTTTTTTTTTTTTGGTGTCTGTTAAGAGAATTGAAGGAAGTAGAAGATGGAACTGAAAGAAGAATTAATTTCCTATGCATGCATTTTTGAGTTTTTGGTAACCACCCTGATTAGCTTTTCTGACCAGTTTCACTAGAAAAAAATGTTTTATAAAAAAACTTACAGGAAGATTTTGTCAGGATTTCCCTGTTTGATTCATCAAGAGAGGGGAATACAGGAAAGAAAAAATCAGCAATTAGAAATGCCTGTTGATCGTGCCTGTGTTACGAATATAGTGACATGAAAATCTGTTACGTTGGGATCAGTGGTGGTTTGTTGTTCAGGGTCTGTCCATTTCATTTTTATGGAATATAAATTCATTCCAGTGTCAGCCTTTTTGGAAGAATAATTTACAACACCCCCCCTCCCCAAAACTCCCAACAAACAAACGCCACCCATGTCCCCGAAACTCTAAAACCAGAAGAAAATTATATACCTTATTTTCTGGTCTTATTCTATATTTAGCTGACCAGGCTAAGAATTATTGTATCTGGGGCAAATTGCTTCTGATTAATCATTATGCAACTGGATAAAGGTTCGTAACAACAACAAAAAAATCTTGCATTATTAGGAAGCAATGCCAGAATTTGTCTCAGATCATTTGCAGTAATTGTTCTCCTTGAGAGAGAGCTTAGCTGTGCCATGTGTTTTTATGTTGTATCTAATCTGGTGTGACTGTGTGTTGCCACTTCAAGGGTGGTCACAGATTCCTCCCTTATACCTGTGCATTTCTTCTTGCATCAAATCAAATGATCACAAGACCATGGGTCAGTGAGATCAGTCATCTGATCCCAGAGGAAATTGTTGTACTAGGAAAAAAAATCATTTGGGGGCCTGGTCATCTTTCTGATCTTGCAAATGTGCCCTGTCTAGATCTGTTGCATGGTTTTTGGAGAAAGGTCAGAAGTCTTTTTCTCAACAGCAGCCTGCACTTGCATCAGTTAGACTGGGTCTTTAACTCATGGCAGTATATAAAGCGGCCATTCGGTTCAGTTCTACATGTTCTGTAAACACTATAGGATTGGCATGCAGGCATAGAGCTTCTTATAGCTTGAATGTATTAGGGTGTTCTAATGTAAGTGGAAATACCCAGTAGAAGTCCACTGGCCTCTAATCCCGAGTGATGGTTGTTCAGTACTATTTGAGGGGAGGGGGTGTTACAGAAGATGTAGACTAGCATGGAAAGTAGGAATGTGATCTGCTAGAATACAGACCTTACTCATTTCTTTCTCTCTCTTCCCCCTCCCGCCCCTCCCCCCCTTCAATGTTCTAGCCAATTCAAGTACCTTCTTTTTCAAATTATGATCACCCAGAATAGAGTTAAGGTCACTGTAAGGCTGGCAGTGTAAAATACTCACTAGGAAATGAAACAGCACATAGCCATGAAACAGCAAAAATCTGTCAGAGATAATACAGAGGTTTTTGATAATGGTGTTTAAGGAAGGAAACTTCCTGATAAAATGAGCTGTGTTGCACTTCTGATTACAGTTTGTTTTGTTCTTTGTTTGTCAGTGAGGCTGTAAGCAACTGAGGGCAGAAATGAAGATACTTAAATATGATTTGACTAATTTGCTTATTGGCTTGATGTCCTTAATGTGTGATCTTCATGTTTATAATGTGTCCACATGGAGAAATTGACTGAAGTAGCTCATGTGAAGCTTAAATTAAGAACACATAGAATAACTTTTTTTTTTGCAATGAATTCTCTCCTGACTTAAAAGCTTATTCTTTAATATTCTGGTTAATTTACTTAAGGGTTGACTTAGGAAAATGTCTAGTACTTCGTGTCTTTCTCTTTCAAAGTACATAAATCCTAATCTTAAAAATTCAAGAATTTGATAGCCATTTTACATTTCATTGTATTTTTATATATTAGTGTGCTCTAAGTCTAATATTTTTTCTATTGTTTCTGCTATCTGATCAATCACGAATTTGGTTTTAATATAGAGAATTCTGTGAAGAAGCATGAGATGTGTTTCCCTGTGCTCTTTTTTAGTGAAATGACAAAAACAGTGGAGATTTCTGGGGAAGGTGGGCCCTTGGGAATACATGTAGTGCCCTTTTTTTCATCTTTGAGTGGAAGGTAAGCTATTTTCTGCATTGCTCAAGAAGTATATTAATGAAAGGATTTCAGTTGTGGTTGTCGTAAAATACTTACTATTTAACCATAAGGAAAAAAAATGCTTAAAAGAAAATTGGTACTTGAGTCTATGACACTGTCTTCCATTACAAAAATATTTACTAGTCTAAGTTACATATAAGACAATACCAACCCCTTTGTTCAGATATGTCCTTTTAATTGCTTCTGTTTTTATTCTCTGAATGGTAAACTAGACTCTGTAGAATAATGTAATACTAATGGTGTGGGGGCTAGGGGGTTGCTTGTTTTTTGTTGTGTTGGTTTGGTTTTGTGGGTGTGGGGTTTGTTTTTGGTTGTGTGTGTGGTTTTTTGTTTGGGTTTGTTGTTGGGTTTTTTTTTTTCCAGTTGGATTTCTCTGCATAGGCCCTTCCTTAGTGACATATCAGTCAAGAAAAGTAAAACAATTTGCTTGCCTGGTCATGCCTCATGTTTTTCAAGCCAGCTTTCAGATTTGGTTGTATAGCATTTATAAAAATGTGCACTATACCATGAACCTTTCTTTGTCACAATACAATTACTTTAATTATAAATGATTTAACATAGTCTCTTGAGATCACAAAAGCCTATTATAGCAGCATGCTCATATTGATGTACTGTAGTTAAGACTGTGTCAGCATTTTCATTACAAATGTTTTCCAAGCTATGTAACTCAGATGTTAAAAAAAAAAAAAAATTAAAAAAAAAAATTCTAAGCTCAAATTTGACACACAGAGTCTTAGCCAGATAGTTAATTTGACACTGGCAGCCCTGAATAAGAGATGGGAAATTGCCAGTGCCATAAATGACACTACTTTATAGAAAAATGGTTGCCTGTAACACAAAGACAATTATTTCAAAAGTAAAAATTGTATAATTCTTAAATGTTTCTTTATTTGTCAACTTTCATGTAGGACAGAGAATGTGCAGGATTAAATCGCCTTGTAAAAGTCTGTATGTGTAAATGTTTTCTGAGCAAGACCTGAATTTGTAAGTGGTCCCAAATTCATTCAGAATGTTTCATTTGCCAAAAGGGAAAATAGATGTCCACTTGCTGTCTGGAAAAATGTTGTCACTGTCTCAGGAAGAAAGTTGGTCTTTGGGAACTGTAAGAGGTCTGAGTTGTGTCCTTGGCTTTGCAGGCTGCCTGTTTGTCTTGAGAAAGGCATTTGTGTTTGTTACCCCATCCTGAAATGCAGACAATAGTTCTTTTTTATAGGCATGCCATAAAGGTCGTAGTGTGTACACTGTATTTCAAGATCATTAGGTAAAAAATGTGATGAAATTGCAAGCTTTTAAAATCAGTAATTATTGTGCCTGTAATACAGTTCTGTACTGCAGTATCGCTGCGTTGGGTGCAGCTTTTAAAGACCTCCATGAAGAAAAAGTGGAGTTCCTTGGTCTATTTTGCGTGCATGTTAATATGTCCTTATTTACAAATGTTTTTGGGGATACCCCAGAGAAGAGTTTTTTGACAGACGGACTACTTCTTTAGACAGTTGTCTTGAAATTTTAATGACCCTTGGCAGAACCATACTGGTATCTTTGTAAAAGCACTAGAGTGGCTTAAATCGCTTGTCCCTTTTATTTAATCAAGCCTGAGACTAGTGTATAAATTTTAACTCATCATAACATGAGAAAGTACAGAAGAGCATATTTTATTTCTGTTAATGACAAGATACAATTTATGGGGGCACACTGGCCATGACTAACTTGGTCTGGTATTTCAAATGTAAAGTTATCTTCTAATAGGGTAACACTGGCTTTAGCCTAGTGCTGCTGCAGAGCAAAATTTTTCTAGAGGTAGTTAAAACATTGCATTAATTTACAAAATCTTAGTTTATACAGGAACTACAAAACTAATGGAAATAATTTTTCCTCTTTCGTTTGCACTTAGGTATCATTAAAAAAGGAAATTAAAATTTAATAGTGCATTAAAATAATGCTAAAATTGAGGCTGTGGAAAAAAGTAATGGAGCGACGAATTTAAGCTGCCACAGCATGTGTAACTCAAGCCGCTCATTCAGATACTACAGCACAGACAATGAGTTTCAGACAAGTGGGCATTGCATATATATCCAATAATGCAATCCTATTGCATTATATGGATGCAGCATCTAAACACAACAGGATTAGTGAAGATCATAGCAACCAACTTAATTTGTAATTTCTTTTATTTCTCTACTTTTATTGGTTTGCATCTTAACGTAGTTATATTTCATTAGTTCTTAGTATTTAGTTTTTTGATTGCCACTAGTTGGATGTTTGTCATCAATAGGGCTGCAGCCCCTCGCCACCGCTGCCCCTTTGAATCCTTTAGTGAAGGGTAATACAGGTTGCAAGAGAATCTTTATGCGATAGATGGAATCAATTTTTTTCTGTGTTTTGAAGAAGTAACATTCAGTAGGAACCAAGTTTTCACTTAAAAGTACATTGATATGACATAAATATAAATTTTTAAATCTTATTATACAGTAAATCTAAAATCAGATGCATGGTGAATATAGTGTCATTTGAAATGTTTAATGGCGTGCTGTGAATCTGTTGAATGGACTTAAATATGAGGGGCAGTCGTGAATCTGAGAAAAATTACAAGACTTCTGTTTTGTGATTGGAGTGCTGGCACATTGGAAATTGCACATCAATATTTTATGGAGTATAACCAATAGAAAATGGTCTCTAAAGGTCATCTGTCTTTGATGCTGGTGTGGTATGGAAATTTAGTGGATAAAACTTGATTATAGAAGGTCTTCACAAACATGCAGTTGTCAGGTTTTTTGGACGTTATACCGGTATCATTGGATATATCTATGTTGAGTTGTAGTCTGCAATACAGAGATGCTCCAGGTAGGTTAGAAATAGCCTAGCGCTCCCAGCAGAGTTAGCCACACTGGAATTTTGCACTACCCACACTTGTTCACTTAACGCATTATCAAAAGTTTCTGTGCTGCACCTCAGTTTTCAATTTGCACATAACCTGGTAACAAACAACTTAGGTTTTGATGTTCTGCTACTCTCCTGCCACATAAACAAATAGTATTGCTGTCACGTATCAAAACAAGGGGCTTTGGCAACTGAAAAGTTTCAGAGACTTTTCAAACATAGAAATAGTGGTTATTTTTTATCTTATTCTAATGCCCGTTTAGTTTATTACAGTCGAGTCAGCAAATTACTTTTATTCTATTTGTGCTTTTCTTTGGGGCAATGTAATCTTACTTAGTGGCAGACAAACATTGCATAAGCTACGTTCAAATTTTTAACTGGATGAGGAGATCTAGGTGTTTTCCTCTGTTTCTCCAAGTATGACCTACAGGACTTAATGCTTCCTGAAGTTCTAGCAAGTAGTATAGCTTTAGTGTCCAGCAATTTTTCTTGGTGTTTCTTGCAATCCCTTCCCTGTTAGTTAAAGAGTGAGCTGGAAATCCTTTCTTTAGGTTAAGCACTTCATTATGGTCTACTCTGTCTCATCTCATCTCATACACAGTAGAGATTATAGCAACTAAAAATAGATATTAAATTCATACCAGCGAAATAAAGGATAGTTTTCACTTTTGTTTTTGCCTTTCAGGATGCTGGGACTCTTCATCCGTGGTATTGAAGAAAATAGCAGATCTAGGCGTGATACGCTTTTCCATGAAAATGAATGCATTGTGAAGATTAACCACGTGGACCTTACAGATAAAACCTTTGCACAGTAAGTGCTGGTTTACTGATACTTTTAACTATCCAGGATTTCATAAAATGCTGTGTTTATTAAGTGATTCATGCAAGGGGATTAATATTTATTTCAGATAAAATGCCTGTAAAATTGATACCTGGCAGAAACTTTGTAATTTTCTTTCTGAAACCTCCAAATAAGGTGAAATTTGAGGAGAGGAATCTTCTTGTAGTCTCAGTGAACCTATTGTGCTTACTTAACTTAAATAGCTTTAAGTTTTTTAATAGTTATCTTCATTTTCTAATTCTTCTGTTATTTTTTCTGTATTTCCTTCGTAATTTGTTCCTCCTAAGACCTTCAGAATGAGTCAACATTGCAGCATGTTTTTTGATGTTCTTTTGCAAATGAAATAAGATTTTTTTTTTTAGTGCTGCAGCTTTTTGAGCATTTAATTTTTTAAAAATACTAGTACTGTCAAACTATGATTAGTTGAGCTAAATGGTAAGTCTCACCTCTTACGACTTTTATTAAAAATCTGTTGACATTTATTATCTATCTCAAATTACTTTAAGTAACAGGTTGCTTTGATCGGCTGTGAATTAATGTGACATTGTTGCACTAAAGAATAGCCTCTCAAATTTCACAGATATTTGCTGTAGTAATCAAATAGTAATTTGTTTTTACTTCTAATCCATATGTTTAGACAGCTGAGTGATTGTTTATAATATAACAAAAACCTATTGAGATCTCAAGGGAGTTGAGGCTTAACTTTCTAAACAGTAAGCCAAATGTTCGTTTCTAGACTAAAAGCAAATAAGTAATTTCAGTGTTAGGGATAAATATTTGCAAAATAGGTTTTCATAAAACCAGCGTAGTTCTGTAGGTAGGTATTACCTTATTTCTGAGGCTGTGTTTTTTGCCTTCTGATAGGTTTTTTAGTTACTGTTCTCTGACTATTTGGTGGTAAATGTATTCTGATGTGATAGAGTACATGCCATTCTCTTCCACCCATGGAAAGTTCCTACATAAGGTATCAACTTTATCAGAGCATAAGTGTTGGTATCATATTAAAATGTTCGTTGTCTCACCTGTGAAGTTTTGTAATGAAGATGTATCCTTCTCAAATGAGATTTTGCCTGAATCAAAACCTCTCTTTTCAAAATTGCATGTGATCTTTTCTTTACAAATTTGTTGTCTCCTTTGTGTTCTCTTCACAATGTAACTAGATCTCCAGAGGCTTTAAGCCCGTGAGATGTATGTGGAGTGGAGGACTCTGCATATTCTTCTGTGAGGTTACTAGATTTTGGGACGGTTAGAAATATTGCAGTAAACTTTCCAGTTCTCTGTCAGGCTTACCTTCAAAATGAGAAATGCAGGACACTTTGCTTTTTCCAAGTTTGTGTAAAGTTTTGGGAGTTGGAAGGGGTATTTACAGAGGCAATTGTTAGTTTAGAAAGGCCAGTCTTGTTAGATGATCTGTCATTGGGAGAGTGAAAGAGAGAAATGACTAAAAGGTGATTCAGAGCAGAGCCTAATTTAGTTGGTCTAATTCACCTTATGTTACAATAACAAGTAGTGTGGTTGCAGTGGCATTGGATCTGAGGAGAAAAGCTGTGGGCAGTGAGGACTCAACATCCATTTGGGGACTGGACATCCATTTGGACAAGCTCTAGCCTGGTCCCATGTACTGTTATGTTGCTCTCCTGAATTGCCTTCCAGAATAGCCTTCTGCATCATCTCTCTTCCCTGGCTGTTGAGAATGGCTAAAGAAAGCAGCTTTTTGGGTTGAAACTCATCTCAGTGAATACACCTTTTAGTTTTCATCTGGCATGACATAACTGTACTAACCTGACAGAAGTCCAAGTTACAGAAATGCAATGATTGTAATGGATATGACAAAGTATTGTCCCAATGACTATTGACCCAGAAATAGTCATCAGATTCTCCTTTGAGAGAAAAATCTGTTTGCTAGTTTCAAATTGACATTTCCTCATAACCCTTGTAAAAGCTGTTTTAACACTTAACAGAGACTGTTACATACTGTCTCTTTCCATTTTCAGCAGAAACTTTCTAGTATTGCACCTGATGATTGCTGCTTCTGCAGCTGTAATAGGAGCAGCCTACTTTCTGTATTCCCATGTTTATAATGGTTTTATATATTGGGACTGTTGGTCTGCTTTTTCATTTGCTGTTAATCTATTCAATTACATTCTGTTGTGTTGCAGAGTTTCTAGCACCTCTTTTAATTGACTCCCTTATTTCTTTAAAGTATGTGTCTGGGGTCTCAAGAAATATAAATTTCTCCATCCATTATTTTTTCTCTTTGAAGTGCAGCCAGTTATTTTGCCCCTGGAGACTGCATTTAGGCTTTCCCACAGGATGTCTTGCGTTATTTCCACTATTTTTTGTTTGAAGGAGATCTTATATTTTCTCTTTAGTATATTTAAAAAATTAATCTCCTGAAACTGAGTTAGTAAATTACCTTGTAACATATGGCCAAGTGGCTACTTGGAAGGATGAAGACAGGATGTGAAAGAAATCTGCTTAAGACTTTACATCCTTATGCTGGGAGCATGCCAGGGTTTCTACAATCAGGGTAAGGTCTGTCCTTGAAAACCTTCACAGGCTATAGGTGAGCAGGTAACCTATAACCCCTGCAGACACACTAGGACAGTGCTGTTTCAGTTCTGAAACCTAACCCTTGAGGGTGGTACTGGAAGAATACCTTCCCACAACACTCTCCCTGCTACCTTTCCAAGTTTGAGGTTTCTCTTCTGGCAGTCTCCTGTCAAAGAATGCAGTTATTCTGACTCTTGGTGCACATACACTCAGTGTAGCCAAAATGGGTCTTTCCCACCGCAGTATCCATTGGGACTGCCTCCTGACTTCAGTATCTTCATGCTGCAAAACCCCTCTCGAAACAGCCTCTCCCTTCCACTACCTACAGCTGCAAGGTGGGGGTACTGTGCAGCTCTGTTGATCTGGGAAAGCAGTAGGTGTGTATTCAAGATGTTAATGTTTGTGGTGGCTTCCTTTCTGTATCAGTGTAAAAAACTGTTTATTTCGGAAGTACTTTCAACATTGACTCCTGTTGCATAACTGAGTGTAAATCCAAAGCCAAGACTTCAGTGAAATACTGACTTTGCCTGACTGACAAACACGCTACAGAAAGGTAGGAGGTATGTAAATTGTTCTCAAAATGACCCCATGTTTTATTTAAAAATTAATGTGGCCATTACTTCCCCTCTTGACCTGATTCTGCTAAGCAGAAGTTCTTGATTTTTCATTCTCAAAATGTGCTTCAGCTACTACTTCTGTTTGTACTTGAGTTGTCTTCTGCATATTGAAGAAAATAGTCGACTAGTAGGAGAGGAAAGCATAGAAAGAGAGAAGTCTCCTTTGTTCCTTTAGAATCCAAGGTTTGTAAAATGTCTTGACTGACCAAATCTATGGTTGTTCAAAATCCAGGGAAGTCTGTATGAACAGTTGCTTTGGCCAACTTGTCTTAATTGCCTTGCAATGCACGGGAACCCAACACTGCATTGTTACCATGTTAATTAGTTCCAAGGGGAGCAGTTTCACTAAATGCTCTAACACAGTTTCTGGTGTTGCAATTGAGCACACCTACGAAGACATTGATTAAGTGAAGTCCGCATATCCACCTCAGCAAGAGATTACCGCTTGAAAGGTGTGAGTAATATCTACCTATTCATTTATCCTTTAATGTAGAAACACACAAATAGTTGCACCTTTTGTGGTCACCAGTTTTTTTCCTGATGTTTATATATTCTGTACCATCATCCTTTTCTGTTGCACCATTTGCAGTCACAATATTTCTTCTGAAGATATCCATATATCCCATACCCTCATCCTTTTTTATTGGTGTGGAATCAGCCAGCAGTTGCATTAGGGAAGATGAAGGAGTCTGAGGGGCAATTAGGCTGTACTCGGAAAAAACGGAGTCTTGAGCTTGCTCATGGTAGGTGTATCCACCAGAGCAATTGGTCATAAGTGCTCAGTGTGCCTCTATGCCAACAAGAAAATATGTACCAGACATATACTTGAAAAAAGTAGCAAGCTATAACTTCAGGAGTCTTTTGATGAGCTTTTGCCATGAGAACTTCCTTTCCTGATGTGCTGCATGAAGAATTGTGTTAATTTAGTTTATTCTGGCTGATATGTTTTCATAGCAGCCTAGGAATCCTGACAGATGTGCTGTTCCTACTTGAAATGTAAGGAAATGCTGCAGCTTAGCAGTCTTATTTCATGCACACTTTTTAGAAAAGGGACCCTGTAGATGTGAAGGTAAGGTTATTTCTTCACGTTTAAGATACATTTTTGTCTTATTCTCTGCAAACAACTTCAAACTTTGCCCAAATTTTCCCCCATTTGTTATGTGAATTTTCATACCTTTCTTTTAAAGGGCTCAGGACATCTTCCGTCAGGCAATGAAATTTCAAAGTGTCATCTTGGAAGTCCTTCCTCCATATAATCGAGAACAATATGAGAAGTCTGCTATTGCTCCCCTTTGTTTTCTGGATAATGAAGAAGGAGTTCCAAAAACAAAGATTCCACCTCCTGTTCATCCAAAACCTGCTCTGAAAACAATCAATCTTTCTGGAGCAAGCAGCTTGGAGGCAGGTGTACAGGCAACACTACAACAAGCTAAGAGCCCCAACCTCCCACGTCTGGGTAGAAAGTCGTCTTCCCCCTCACTGTCTCCCCTTATGGGCTTTGGCAATAAAAAAAATGCAAAGAAAATAAAGATAGACCTGAAAAAAGGTAAGTCTTTGGAGATGACAGGATTAATTCTGTATCATGTTCTCTGTATTGATACCTTAACTTTTAACTAAACTAGTGACATTAAAAGTACAAGCAAGTTATTTACAGTTTGAAGTTCCAAAACTTCCAAAATGTAAAAGAATATTCCAAAAGGTAAAGGAATGTTAACAGTAATGTTCTCAACAGTCAGCTTTCTCGTAAATTTTGGATGCGTGTTATCCAGACTTACTGATTTTTAAAACATCTCAGTTACTGATTATGTGGAAGGTATTTCATTAGCAACATGCGATATTATGATTCAGCCTTTTCGCAAGTACAGAATAAAAATTTGAACTGTCTGCTGATAACCTTTGTTATTTTGATTCATATCTGCTAATTGACCAGCGCTGTTACGACATACTTTTAAACATATGTTTAAAAATATACTCTGTTTCACATTATCCAGGAAGTTGACCACAAATTTTCCTGTCCTTCTCTTTTTTATTTTCTACAAACCTTTTCTTTCCATCTGTATTTATTCAGCTGTCAGCAGGCCGAATTTTGTGTGTGTACCTTTAATTGCTGCTCCATGCAGATGTCTGCATGGAGTAACAGGTTTATGCACATGTAGTAAAATGATCTTAAGGAGATCCCAATTAGCATTTATATTTTCCGTTTAATTTCTGTCTCTGATTTGGCTGAGAGTTAAATTTGATGCTAGAAGTGGCCCTTTTAAAAACTGTCTGTAACTTTATTCTTTTAACACATAATGAATGTAATCAAGCTGTCATTTCTTAATTTTTGTTATTTCTTAAATCACTCATTTTTACTTCTAAACTCTTCAGCTTTGCGTTAACAAAACCTACTTCAGAATTTTCCCCATTTTAGGTGTAATGCTTTTGATTTTGGAACAGTAATTTATATTTTTAGAAATGATAGGAATATGATACTAACGTGGTATCTCTGAAAACTATCACATGGGTAGCAATCCTACTCAATATAAAAAGATTTTTATGGACCCTGCTATTCCTGGGTGATTTTGGTGATTTATAAGCAATACCTGCTAATATTGATTTTACTCCCTAATTATTTGTTAAAATATTTACCTGTTAACATTTGAGGTTGTTTATTTCCAAGCAGCAAACAACTTCATGAAAGGAAGCTTTGAAATATCACTTGTCCTTTCTTAACAGCGTGTAGTCAGTATTTTTTGCATACAAATCATGTGACATTTTCTACTTTTCACCAGGTTTCAGTAAAACCTGCTAAATTATATTTATGCTCATAAATAAACAATTCTGATTGCTCTGATTTGTTTCAAAGACTATTGATGTTAATGTGAAGGCTGATACTAAAACCACCTAGAGAAAAGGTAAACGCTTTAAAATGAGAGTTCTCGCTTGTTTTGTATTATTGTGGGCTATCCAAAAGTATTTCCATCTGTAGCTGTTGCAGGAGGATTTGAGCATGTGTTTTGACATTGATAGAATTCTTCTCTAGACCACGCAGAAAATAGGCTCATGTTTACAGCTTTTTGTTTGCTTTCTTTTTTTAAGAGCTAACCTGAATGAGCGTCTGTGATAGTTACTGACATTGTTTACTTACTTTTAATGATCATCATTTGCTTGTTGAAATTTACGTTGGGAGTTCTTTATCTGACCTTCTAGGTCCAGAAGGACTTGGTTTCACTGTGGTTACCAGAGACTCTTCAGTACATGGTCCTGGTCCGATTTTTGTGAAGAATATTTTACCAAAAGGTGCAGCAGTGAAAGATGGTCGTTTGCAGTCAGGAGACAGAATCCTGGAGGTTAGGATATACATCCATTGTACTTGTATTGCTGAGTATTGATTGCTGGTTTTGGCATAAATATTTTACTTCCTTATACATACTACTGATGTATGGAATTAAAATTCTTTACCTTGGTTTAAAAAAAAAAAATCTCATGGTTTTTGTACTGTTTGTCAACAAGTAATTTTACATCGCGATTTGGAAAAAGGTGCTTTTCACAAGGGTTCATGGGATGTTTGAACACAGGGGGATCTGATAACATCTTGGTTCCTAAAGCAGATAAATGTATCAGTTTAGAAACAAAACATGTCTAGCCTCTTCAGCCATGTCCAAAAATCTCTGATTAATATTGACGTGGTTAAGTGCTCATTTTAAGGCAATTTTGCTCAAATCGGTCTGTTTAAAATTTCCAGATATCTTGTAACCTACAGTCTCATTATCTAATGGGTTATTTCTACTTACTAACCTCAAAAAGCTCTTAAGGTAAACAGTTTTAATAATACTTAGGTCTTGTTTTTGTACTTTTCATCTTCAAAGTGCTTCACAAACTAATTAAGCCTCACAAACCCCCTGCAAGGTGGGTAAGTACTACAGACCTGCTTTTAACAGATGGTGAAAATGAGGGGAAAAAGGTTAAGTGATTTGTGCAGGGCCAGAGAGGGAGACAGTGTGGGAGCTGTTGCTAATTCTTCTTTGCTCTCAGTCACTGAATGACACCTGTGTTAGGTGAGGGGAAAATGGCGAAAGACAGTCATACTCACAGATAGGACATCCTCTGTTCGTTTGTGTCTGGTAGGTGAATGGACGGGACATCACTGGCAGGACCCAGGAAGAGCTTGTAGCTATGCTGAGGAGCACAAAGCAAGGGGAAACTGTCTTTCTGATTGTGGCTCGTCAGGAGGAGGCCTTTCTACCTCGAGAGCTGGTAAACTTGGTGTTTTGTCCTGAAGAGTGATACTGAAACAATTCCATGTTTTAAAACTAACCTAAGAAATAGAAATTAACTGTTGGTGGCTGAGAAAGCCAGCGAATGGTAACTGTATAAGGCTTGTGTTTGAGAAGTATTTATACTTAAATTTGATTTTGATGGGTATTTGATTTTATCTACTTTAGATGCAATTCCACGCAACCTGATTTTTTCATCCCAAAAATGGCATCATAAGCATAACTCACAGGGAAATATTGTAAATGAATCTTCTAACTGTGAGGTCAAGCATGACTGAAAATGGATTACTGTCTTTCAGAAAAGCAACAAACTTTAAACCAGCAGTTTAAAGTGCATGTAATGAGTCCTGAGCTTATCAGTAACGAACTAGCGAGAGTGGCTGCCCCCAGGAGATGCATCTCCTAAGCCAGGTGCCAAACTGCGGGAGTAGTGAGGAATAGAATTCCATTGCACTCCTCACAAATTTTGGCAGCAAGCTTTTCCTTGGCTGCTAGTCTTTGACTTAATAGGCTCGTGCATGTCTGATTTTGTTATACCTCAAGTGCTTAATTTTTACTTTTTTTTTTTTTTAAATGCTGGCATGAAACTGTGTTCTCTTTTTCTCTCACATAGACAGAGGAGGACTACATCACTGTAAAAGTGCTATCTGATATATACTTGTTTCCCCTCAAAGAAGGTCATCTTTCTGGTCGCCTCTTCCTTATCTTGATTGATGGCTATACTTGACCTTTCATTAAGAAGTTCTCAGGATAAAGGAAGGACAGCATTTCCTGCTTTTGTCTCATTTTATCTCCTTTAAAGAACATAAACCACCTTCATTCTTTTCTTAGGGTGCCACCTTCTTGCTTTTCCTTTTGCTTTAGACTGTTAGCAGGATCTTCTACAGAAATCCTCCATTATGTTTCCTCACAAAACATTGCTAACGGTTTTCCTCTTGTTTCCTTGTTACCAGTTGGACCTTGTTGAGGTAAGGGTGTCTGTTGCCTATGGTAGGATAAGAAGCTGGAGGGGAGTTCAGATTCTCTAATGAGCCTTTCCTCTTGTGCTGCTGGTGCCCACTTTTTCCTGTAGTAGAGCAGTTGTGAAGTGTCCTAACAAAACTATTTTTGTTTTCATTTTCCTTTTTTATTGAGTAATCTTTAAGGAGGATAATGGTAGAATATTTTCAGCCCTGTAATTGGGCATTCATTGTCAGTGATTCCCAAAGCATCAAAGTCAGTCATTGTAATGCTCTATTTAGTAAGACCTGAGCTGTAGAATCAGCGTCTGTGTGGATCGGAAGGGAAATTTCTGAGTCTGAAAGTACTAAATTATCTATCATATTTAGGATTTCTTTTCTTCCACCAGCTCTTCCAAGTAAGAGCTTATTTTTTGAAAAGGCTAGCCATCAACAGTTTCTTCTTGCGGGTTTTTAAAGTTATAAAACACATTACTTGGAAAATGTACTTTTTAAAAAAGTATGTATTCTTCTTTTATCTCTCCTATTCCCTCATCATTACACATTATTCTTTATTGTCATAGTACAGATTCTCTTGGAAATCACTGTAACAGTGTGTGGGTATAAAAGGCTGGAAGAATCTAAAAGCTATTTATAATTTTACCTGCCACAATTGCCTGCTATTAAATTCTGGCCCCTACAGCAAGGATTAACTACCTTTCAAAAGGTGACTTACTTATGACTGGCATGATTGAAATCCAGAAAGTAGCCACATTTATCCTGCTGGCTTGACCTTGGCTTAGATTGCTTTCTCTGCGAAAGAATGATGCACAAGTGATGGCCCTCACTGTAACGGTGATGATATGTGAATTCTAATACTGTTCCATGTTTCTTGTTATCCCAATCAAGTACAGTATAATACAAATGCGAGTTACTGAAATACATTAGATAATTTTATGGAACCAGCCCTTCTAAATTAAAAAGCCTTTCAGCGACATGTTTGATAGCTCACGGCAAAAGTGTGGGTTACCATACCACTAAGCTACCAGATGTTGATACTAACATGATGCTTGTTAGAATTCATGAGATGTCTGAGAACAGTCTCAGCAAAGAGTAAAAAAAATAAATTAAAATTGGTTTAGCTTTTTTGGTTTTAGCTTTAGCCGTGACATTACATTGGACTAATCCTCTGCTACCTCAGAAGTTACAGTGCTGTTTTGATCAAAGAGGAGAAAAAAACCAGCACTTTAAATGTTTGGTTTTGGAAGGAAAGGCAGTGGATAATCCAATATTTTTCAAGGACAGCTGTAACTGAATGCTCTGACTGTGTCGCATGCAGAGTTCACTTAAATACTTGAGGTTTTTGTTAATGCCTGGCAATAATAGGATAATTGCTTTATATCAGACTTGTTCTTGATTTGAGCAGTTCTCCAGAGATTGTAATCTGAGAAGCTGTTTTCTTTAGATTCCCTGTTACCTACCTGTTGAAAGGAGAAGGAGAAGGACAGCCTAGTAAATGTGCCCACTCCCCACAGCTTCCTGTGGCAAAGATGCCTCTGGAACTTGGACCCGCTAGACACCGTGCACAAAACCACTTCTAAGCATGTTGCTCTACTAGATCTGGGTTGCTACACTGATTTCTGGAAAGAATTTGATAGCTGCACAGGCACAAAGCAAATCATGTAACAAAGTAACAGCGGGTGGCATTTGCTTGCGTGGGTCTGTAATAATATAATTTGACTTTGCCTTGTAACAAAGCTGCGGTTTGGAGAAAGCTTGGTCTCACGAATATTTTCTCTTCAGTAAGCTAGATGGGAGTAGAGTTTGGGGTTTTGCTACTGTGATCTATGCTGATGAATTGCTGGCAAGTAGTAAAATATATTCAGAGTAGCAAACCTTTACCACGCCAGCCAAGAGAGAGATGTGATATGGGTGAGGATGAATCAGTGTTGCAAACAGGCATTATTAAATTATAGGGAATTGAGGCTTCAGTTACACCAGCCCATGCAACATCTAAGAGTTGTACAGTTACATTGTTTGCACATAATGAGGGAATAAAATAGAAAACCCCATCTTTGTACTGTTGTTACTGCTTTAAAAAAAGAGGAGGATCTAATGAGATTTTTTTTTTAATTGTAGCAGATCAGTGAAGTAGAATTTGGACCAACCACAGGCTGTCCTCCTTATTATCCAGTTAGCCAAATGTTCCCAGTAATTCATGCCAGCTGTTGACAATGTAGCAGCTGAGTAAGGAGCTGATTCCAAAACTCAGGGGAAGACCTTGATTCACTTAATTACCACAGTCTACAGAGTGGCCGGTGATTAGTGCATTCTTTAAGGTGCATTTGGGTTTTAAACTGTGTAACACTGATTGTTTTCTAAAGGATGGTGAATATTACAGAGAGAAACTGGCTTAACTGAATAGGTTTGGATTTTCCAGCTCTTATCAAAGTAAATGAAATACACATCAAACTGTGGCTATCATTCTATTGTGTTTTGAAAATACAGTGTTTTGATCATGTGTCTTTGTTGCATCTTGTTTTTTCTTCAGGAAAAATGTGTGATCTGAAGGTGCCATTTCTTTAATAATGATATAAAGATCACTTACTCCCCCTTCTCTTTCTTTATTCCTGCATTGGTAAAACAAGCAAAGCTACTTGAATGAGACCCGCTCTGGCATAACCCATTCTGTGCCATGACCCTATGCAATTCTTTATTATTCTTATTTTTCATGAGCCTTCAGGATAGTGGATATGATGCACATAAGCAGAGCAATGTGCCTCTTCTGTAACTGCCAGAAATAATATAGCACCAAAAATATTGATGCATTTTTCTTTGTTAGAGCACATACATAGTGTAAGTTTTGCATATGCTTTGTTTTTTGTTTTAAAGATAGCTTTGACTTACCAGTTTCAACTGTAATCACTATTTCTATGGTTTCTTGGCATATTTACTGATCCCTGAAGAGTGAAGGAGGAAAGGGAACAAACCAGCATTTTTACAACAACTAAAAGAACAACAACGTATATAATGTAGCAGTTGATCTTTAACTCTGAGTCTTTTTTTACACATGTACTATAAAGGATAGAAGGAACCAGGATGAGAGACAAGTCCAATTAAGCATTTTTTCTGCTTACCGTGTGATTAACTTTTATGTTTCAGTCTTCCCCTAGTTAATTCCTTCCACTACCTTGAACTTCTATGCCTGAAGGAGAACTTCTTGTTTGCCTGAAGTGTTTTCCTTTTTGTTTTTAATATTCAAAGCTTAATTTCTATTACTTCCTTTTAATTGTTTCTTACCTTTTTATGTGCAGGAAATAATAGGTGACATTTCAGCCTAGACTTGACCATTTTTGCACCTATTTTTGTAGGTCAAACCAGTGATTTTAGTGCTCAATTAACCAGAAATGGTCAAATAATTTCTGTCACAGAATGATTCTAGCCAGTACCAATTCTCTGTTGTGTTATCTCTATTCAAGGGGAAAAGAGTCTGATGGAAAAAAAAAAAGGTCAATATACATATATTGGATTTCAATAACACATATAAGATTCAGTTCTTGAATTGTTCTGCATAATGAACAGAAGGATATTGTGTATACACATGGCACCCTTCACCTTGAATAACTTTATAAACTATGTAGATTTTTTAAAGTCCTGTTTTTTTTCCAAGAACTTTTGAAAGAAAGTGTTTAATTTGGGGCCTGTAGATTCTCTTTATCTAGCATAGTTGAGAAATGATTGTAGGTTGTCTCTACACAAATGTATCTTTTTACAGTGAAAACATTGTGTAGTGCAGCCCCTCAAAGGTTTTTGGCTTTCATTATGTATTTCAGAAGATGGTTACTAGTTCACTATAGCTTAGAATACTGGAAACTATGCACTGAGGTTTGTTAATTAGTTACTGTGCCCATTATAAAAGTCAGTAAGAGATCACTGTTTAGAAGGAACGTGACAGTCTTTCCTGTCACAGTGGACAGAAATTGTGGCAAAAAGCATCCTTTTATCCCAGCTTTTGGTGGGACTCCCTAATTTACCAAAAGGGAATAAATTGCTTGAGTAATTCATGTATCTTTAAAAAGTGGTTGTTTTTTTTATTTAAACTAGATCCAACAATTTTGCAATGGCAGGATGAGCTCTCATATGCTGTGAAATGCCAATATAGCTACCAACACAGCAAACATGTTTACTGTGCTTTTCCATGTGATAGTGGTAGTCAGCCTTTTTGAGTCTGCAGAGACTTACTGCATCTGGTCTACTATTGCTTTCTCTGTCAAGCCCGTCAAAGTGTTATGATCCTGCAATGATTTGTCGTTTAGATCCCACTCTTCCTATTTTCCAGCAAATACAAGGAACCTTAAAAGGGTGGTCTGAAAGCTCTGGTCATAGCACTCGTTGGCTGCAAGAACCTCTGATGGTGCTCTGCCTGCTGGTAAAGAAAAAGTTAGAGTGGAGACAAGGAGAGAAAAGCATAATGTTACTTGTACCACGAGATACTGTATTTGCTTACAGGATTACTGCCCAGTACTCCTAAGTTGAGGAACCCTACCTCAGAGCATTGGGAATGAAAACTGTTTACTTGATAGCATCAGTCTCAGCTCTGGTGTTGTCCAAAATTGTTTGGCAGCCCACTATGAAATCAGAAGTATGTGTACATCAGAATAGAGGCATATAAAATCTGGCTTTTAACAGAAATTCAGTCGTCATACATTTTAGATACATTTATTCAGATTTACAGTATTTGCGTTTAAATCTTACTGGCAACTGTAGTACCTTGCCATTTACAAGGGTCACCAGATTTATTCCATATACCATATGAAAATTTTCAAGTCTCTCTGCCTTAGAACCCATGAAAAAAGTTTTCCTAGGCTGACTTAATGTAAAACATGTGCATGTGGTGTTTAAAGTAGGCATAAAAGAATTATACACTGCTTATTGCTTTGTTTACTGTCCCTTTAAAACAGTAACCAATAAATCGAGTAAAGATTTGGATTTGTACATCACAGTGTTGTGTCCTGTTTGCTTGGAATATATTCTGAAAGTCTACAGTAACAGCAATCCTAAATTCACCCTGAAAATACCATGCAGTCTTCCATCTTCACGAGTGATAAGATTTTAGGATCTAAGTGGCAAGGTATATTAACTGCGTAAGGCTTCGGCTCAGTCGGGTGCTTAAGCACATGTCTAAGCCCATACGTGGGATGAAAATGGGTGTTTTCATCATGGGGCATACCTTGACTGAGGACCAAACTAGTTAATTTTTCTCCCTCTGTTTCCCACAGTTATGTAACTAAAAATACAGTCTCACCTAACCTTTTAAAAAGTTGAAGAGCAGTGCCACACCGAATTACAAAACTCTTCTGCAAGGACAAATCATTTCCTTAGGTAAAACTTGCTATGGGATCTCGAATATGCATGTCAAGCAAACTGGAGAATCTCCATTTTTGAAGTGTCCTGTGACATCAAATGGTAGACTGTGAAATGCAATGTATCTGCCTTGGATGAAGAGCTAAATCTAGTTTTGTCAGTTTTCAAAGTTATAATTCCAGAGAGTCTACATAATATAAACCAGAACCATTCTATGTCTATCTATGACACAAATTTGTGGTGTACTGTGTTAATGTAAAAAGTATCCAAGTACAGTATAATATATCTCCATGGATTTGCTGTTGGCTTTTTTGTCTTAGCAGGATGTGCCATTAGTGGCCATTTAGTTTTTATTGCAGTATGGAATACAGATGATTTTAAAGAAGCCAATATGAAAACATCTGTCAGAAGTGCTAAAGATGAATACGTGCAGCAATGACTTCAGTTATTTACTGGATTGTGACAAGATTACAGCAGTGCATTACCTTTGAGCGTTATTTTCAAGAGCATTACTGTATATCTATTGCAAAATACAGTGTAGTTTTTATAGTGAGTGAATGACTGAGCTGTCAGCAAAGTATTTCTTAATTGTGGCTAAGCTCTTGGAAAGAACATAGAGAATAGTGCAAATAAGAAGGTATCTTTTCAAGCTTTTCTGCCAGTAATAGTTACACGGTGCCACAATTTAAATTCTGCTCTTTAACTTCTACAGGTTTTTGCAGAAAATAATTGCAGAAGCATGTAAATGTCTTATTTCCTTCATAAGCCTTTGAAAGTAACTCTCCTGGGTCTCTTGCCTTTTGCTCTCAGCTCTGAATGGCACTCCAGGGAGTTGGCATCTCTTATCAGAAATGAGCAGCCAGGCAAGGGGCAGCCAGCATATTGAGATACCATAATAGTGTGTTGGTCAAGGGCATCAGACAGGTACTGAAAGGTCTCTTGTTGTGTTAAACAAATGCTGTTTCCTTCCTGGCTTAAGTGGGAGCTAATTTTTTTTGTAAGCTTTTCTTTTGGCAAAAGAACAATAGGGATGAATAAGGTAACCTTTCCAGTGAGAGATATGCATTAGATTATCATAAATCCACAGATCAAAAGTGCCGTGGTCAATGAGAACAGGCGTTGTAAGATTAAATAAAAGGACTAATTGACTGTGGTGTCCCATGGTAGACAGAGGGTTGACACAATATTGAGTAGATATAACCATGGACTAAGTAGAAGGGGGGAAAAATACAATGCACAGTACTTTTTTCAAAGGTTACAATTCTGTTTGTACTGGTGACTGAACAGTTTTTGTGTGTGGTGGGAATAAGAGAAGGCTAAAAGTATATTCTGTCTGTTTTTTAAAATACTGAGAATTTTTTGGTGAGACTTAATTATATACCGGTAAAATTTTAGGTTGTTTTAAGAATCCTTTATTATAGCCTTTTAATTAAGAAATTGGAGACCTGAGGTATAGATGTGCTTATAAAAATTAAATAAAATCATTAGCAGAACATGAATTAATCAAATGTATCCTGAGACTCTCAGATAAAGGTTTTCCATCTGTATTGCTGAATGTTATTTAGTACATATTATTAGGGCTTTCTGCTCTCAAATCCAGCAAACTTGGCATTCTCTCACCTTCATATAAACTCTTCTGAACTTTCCTGTCTGGTTTGTGGTGATTCAGTAAATGTCAGAATTGATTTTACTGAAGTTCCATGCATGTACCTCAGTAGATTAAAACATTCCTGTCCTGATTTCCCTTGTGAGGGGTGGAACCTGTTTGGTTGTTTGCTCCATTCTGTTTAACAGCTGAGTCTGGACAGCAAGTGGAAAGATTGCCTCTTACACTTCATCTGACTGCTGCATTCTGGTCCAGGAGAAACTGCCTGGAGAAAGAGAGGAGATCGTTGTCTTCCCCAAGCAGTTGGGAGAGCTCAGGAACTATCTAGAGTGCTGGATGGTGCAACCAGGAGGGAGCTTTGGAGCCGGAGCTGAGGCTGGCAGACTCCTATAAATAGTAGGGAACAAACATCACCAGGCTGTAGGGGGGACGGGGAAGAGAGATGTGCATATCTAAAGGGGACTGTTCAGAGCTTGTTGCAGCTGAGGAAGCGATTGCAAGCTGACAGGCTAAGATTTAGCAAAGCTGAAGGAAGGACCTGCCCAACAAGGACAAAGTGAGCAGTGGAGATTGATTTTTCAATTTTTTTTTTTTTTTTGTTAGCTTTAACCTGTTTCACTGTTAAGTATGCTTTATTAATACTTAAGGGTTTAAAATCCCTTTTGCTGTCTTCAGAGTACCCATCTTAAAGGAAGAGTACAGGCCAAGACATCTCAAAGCTCTAGCCATCTTGAGGTCTCATCACTTGGCTATCTGGACTTTGATTTATGTAAAGATCACTCGTTTATCATAGTACCATTGAGTTACTTACCTATGTCTGCAGCAGGGAATAACTTCCTGAAGTGCTGAGGTGAGATACATTTGTCGTGGAAAATACACGACGTGATTGTTGACTGGGTAATTTATAACATTAAACTGTATCATTTAATTCCTGAAGTGCTGAGGTGTGATACATTTGTCATGGAAAATACACAACGTGATTGTTGACTGGGTAATTTATAACATTAAACTGTAAGTTTTTCCTGGTCTAGAAACATATTTGTGTTGCTGCTCGTTTCATTCATTTTGTGTGTGAGTGAATTCAGATTCTAGGATGATCTTGAGGTAAGAAGTATTTCTAACAGAATTCAAGGTTTAGTGCACTGGAGAGGACTTCCTTTACCAGACCATGATTCAGCTGATGGTGGTTGCTCTATCGTAAAGTATTGATGTCTTGGGATAATGTTTTAGCAAAGTCAGGGAAATACAGGCAATGGGAATCCAGCTCTGTGAGTCACTAGCAGCATTTAATACTCGTACCGGCATATTCTAGGAACAGGGAACATCACTCATGAAATTAGTTACCCAAACGAAGCAGTTAATTGATGAGCTGTTAACTTAAGGATGGCTGGAGCTCTTTTTGATCATCAGTGAAAAGGCATTCCTTGGGAAGAGCACTATCATCAGGATATTAATTTGAAACCATTTAGCAAGTATAGGATGAAATCAAGCTTGTAGGTTCTGTTCATCCCTTTTTATTTCTCCTGTGTTTTTCCTCCTTTCTGCTGCTTTTCATACTCTCCCACAAAGAAAAGTTTTCAATATTCTATTTGCACCAAGGAGTCTTGGTGTTATAGACTGCCTACGAGGCATTTGCTATCAGATGACATACAATGAGTAGCGAATGAAAATTTTAAGCGAATAAAGACAGAGTTTACTTGGTCTTATAATGAATTCATCGTTGATTTGTAAATGTGCATCTCCTTTCCTGTTACCCATCCCTGTGAAATCATTGAAATGTCATTCACCCTCCATCATGGGTAACAAATTTTTGATAGTACTAGTAAACAAAGTTCAGCATTATTTTTAAATCAAATTCTGCTGGATCTTAGGGTAAGGCTGAATATAAATAAAGAAAAGGAGAGATTTTTAGTATAATTGGACTATGTTGAACAAGAAACACTTGTGAAGGACTTTAAGGAATATTAGAGAGTTCTTCAATAACAGGTAAAAGCAGCTGTTTTTTAAATTTAAATTAAATTTACTAAGATTTTTGTATAATGAAATTATCTGTTCCCCAGAGAATTGTAGCAAGGAAAATGGTAGTCAAATGTTACGGATTCTAAATTAGATACTAAGGAAAGCAGAGGAAATGAAATACTGACAAAAATTTACTGTACTTGTCTTGTGTCCTGCTGAATACATCTTAATGTTTGATAGATAACACATCCAGGCATGCAGACAGTGATCTGGTAGGTTACTTAACAAGAGCTAATGCATGGCATAGTTACGGTAAAGGAAGTTGGGAAATACTATAGAACATTGAACAACTGTTACTTTGTTTTTATTACTCTGCTTTTAGCAATTTATTTGTATCAGTTTTTCAGTATAACTTAGTGCAGTTTTAGATTCTATGTGTAATATCGTTATCTTAGTAAGTTTATAGCGGGAGAGTTCTAGTGACCACCTAGTTAGTCTTTTTTCCCCAGATACTGAGGGCAAAGGTTTTCTTTAAGACTCATTGACATTTCCTTGCCTGCTATTTAAGTGAGATATTTCTGATGTCAAAAATCGCCTGCAAAGAAAAAGGGGGGAAATGCTACTGTAAAGTGTTTTGAAGACTATTATTATGTCCCTTTTAGGCTTTTTTTTGCAAGGTTAAACAAGGTTGTTAGATTGCTGTCTTCTGGAATCCATCCAGCTTGTTTCTTGAAGCCTAGAGCTGAGCACAGTGCTGCTACAGAGCCTGTGCCTGTGCTGTGGAGAAGGGGATGGTGTCCTGCCTCCTACAGCCACCACTGCTCCCAACACTGCCAAGGCCTTGGGCATGGTCGGGGTACTGCAGCCTTGTCATCAGTGTCACCTGATGACAAGGTGACACTCTTGTCAGTGACAAGAGTGATAGTACAAATAAGAATGGTATTGATTAGAGCGCTTGACTTGAATTCAGACAGACTCATCTGCCTAGTTTATTTTCATATATTGGCTTGAGGGACATGTATAGATCCTGTTGTCTTTGGTTTTTTACAAGCTTGTGTTAACAAATGCATGAAGTCCTTAGCCTGAAATTAATGTACATCTTGGACTGTAAAGTGAAACAGGTAAGATGCTCCTGAGAAAGAAGCTAACAAAAAAATACATAATTTTTTCTTGACAAAAATACTGTGTCACCTTTTCCTTTAAAGGTTTTTGCAGAGTGATAGCCTTTGTACCAGGGCTTACCTTCAGCCATCCCCATTAAAAATTGATCTGAATGTGACCAAATTCAGTTTTATATGAAGTCCAAGTTCATATTGTGGTAATATTATAAAGCAATTTGTGACTGCTCTGGTGAAGGTAGGCATGGGCACTGAGAGCTTTTATGTCCTGTGATAACAAACCCCCTCACTGCTTTCCTCGTGGTATTGGGAAAGACAAAACCACAGTACTGACATAGAGAAGGTGCAAGAGTCTGGTGCAGGTGTCATGGATTAAAGTGGAAGAATAGCAGCAGCACACAGGAACTGCTTGCCTAGGGGACCATGAAAGTAATACAAAATAGACTGTCCTGAGGGGCTGCCAGAGACATCACACGTCTGGGACCTGGAGAAAAACTTCCTCTGTTCAAATCTGGACAGGATGTGCCATTTGAGTAGAATTCTGATCTAAGAGTTCTGAATCAGCTGACGAGAATATGTGCATTTTGAAAAACAGAAGATTGGGCAGAAAATCTTTCCTCTAAAACCTTGAGAAAGTTAAATGCAAAATGCTTATGTTAGAAGGCCGGTAATAGTGGGTTTTTTCCTTACACTGATTCTTTTGAAGGAAGTCAGAGTAGGAGTGTTTACAAATTATCATTCTGTATTGTTCACAGTAGTAAGTATGAATTTGTAGGGTTTGGGGGATTACCTTCAGGATGTCTCTATATCCACAGCAAAGAAATAGAAGTGACAGATTTGTAACTGAGAGTTGTCTACAAAGCACAAATGAGTAACACAGGTACTGGAGATGAGTGCTGGCATCAAGACAATTGTCAGTGTTGGTGCTATGTCATTTTTGTCTTTGGCAGTTAGGCAAATTGTGTTGACTTAATGTCACGGAGTTACATTCCAGGAAGAGTTTGAGCATGGTGCATATTGGGATTGAGGTTTATAGTCCTAGCTCTCTGGCTCACACGATTCCTCTCTAGCCAGTAGCTGCTTCTCATCAGTGAAGGGGCATCTGAAATAAGTGAAAGTATATTTAGTGGTTACTGTTTCTAATTTTTTGTTGCTTCAGGATATTAATTTCTGCTCTTAGTTCTGTGATAGTACTTCTTGTTGATCAGACAGCATAATAGATGAATATATGGGACTACTCTGGCTGCTGAGAAAACATCTGTACTGCTGGCACCTTTGCTGACAATGGCATTGATACTGTATGTACTGCAGCTGAGGTCCTGGAAACAGTCCTTCATTAGGTAAAAGGCGGAGTGGCCCAGCTACTACACTCCTCCTTGCATGTGGCCTCTACTTGATAATTTAACGTAAGACTTTGACACCCTTGAAAGCCAGCCCCCAGTCATCTTTTTCAACTTGTACTTGTCTATTTCCTTTTCATAGGTTTTTCCTATGAATTTTTTAACACTACTGTTACAAAGAATAGAAAATGTCCAAATGACAAGAAACATTAATTAATTGTCTTAGAGTTATATGGAGAAAGAAGAGTGGAATAAAATCAGATGTGATGCATAAGGTCTTTTCCACTAATACCTTCCATGAACACTTTACTCCATAGTAGGTCTCCTTGTCCTAGTTTTATTTCTGTAGAGTGTCAGTGTGACTGTTTCAGGCTAGAATTTGATTTTGTTTAATTTCATTATTCTAACCTGCTTTAAAAAAAACAAAACAAACACACACACACACACACAGCAACATAAACCCTACAAAACTGCAGATACAGCGTACAGTAACAGAAAGTTCTTTCTGATCTTCCCTCACTATGGATACTTGATGTGGCAGTCTTGTAAACAGCAATCTAATCTAGGAAAAATTTTGGGATCAACCTATAGCAGAAGGAAAAAAACCCCAAACCTCTATGGAATAAAAGTATGTACAAAGGGAGTTAGTGCAGAATAAGTTACTGCATTTTCAATTCTCACCCTCGCTTTTGTTACACCAACTTCCCTCTGTAGACAGGTTTAAGGGAAGGATAATTTTTTAAGGGTGAAACTCAATTTTCAGAGGGGAATGGGATTTAACAGTACAACTATCATTACAGTTTGTGAGCTGCATGTAAAGATGGTGAGAGTTTTATGGCTTACATTTTTAATGCAGCTGTGTTTAAAATAAATGTCTTTTTTATATTCTGCTGCAACATCAGTTTTATATCATGTGGAACTAAGCTATTTTACCTTCTATTTAGGCATATTGCTAGGTATCATTAAAAATAACATTTTAAGCCAGATCATGTGACAAAATGTCAGCTAAATGCATTGTTGGTTATAAGGCTGCTTCTTCAAGCTACTTTCTGGAAAAGAGGACTATTTCTTGTCATATGAACCTATGGATACAACTAGTTTATGCATTGTCTCTGTCCCCTTTTCACCCATACTTTCATCCTTGTTTTCTCCAACAGAAAGGAGAGCCAAACTGCAGTATTCTTTCTCCAGAAACCACAGAGCAGCTGACCTTTGAGATTCCTCTGAATGATTCTGGCTCTGCTGGACTTGGTGTGAGCTTAAAAGGCAACAAATCTCGGGAGACTGGAGCTGATCTTGGGATTTTCATCAAATCCGTTATTCATGGCGGTGCTGCTTTTAAGGTATGGAAGAAACACATCAGACGATGACTGCGTTAGAATTCTGACATTTCTGTGTTGAGTACTGAATCTCACTTGATAAACATTCTAGGAACGAATACCTTTCTGTCACTCATTCCTTTAGGTGAACTGCAAATCTACTAATGTTTTGTCCCAAGAGTCTGGTGTCGTGTGTGGTGGAGTTTGCCACAAGGAAAGTGAATTGGTGGAAACCTTGAGGGGCACTGGGATGCTGCATGAAATGGGGAAGGGGGAGAAGGCTAAGGGTGCGTGGGTATGAGGAGAGGCCGCCTCCCAGCTTCCCCGCAGTCCACAGAAGTGGATGGGAAAGTTTGCGTGCCGCTAGGCTCAGTGACAGAGAAGTTAGATACCTACAGTTATTGCCTATCTGCACTGCTTTGGGTCCTCCCAAAGTGATACAGGCAGACCCATAAAAAACAATCAGAAGACAAACTTCTTTACAAAAATTAGAAATTGACAATTCTGTGAGGTTAAGGGTTATGTGTTTAATTTATGCTATAAATAAAAAGCTAGCTCATAGTTTTCTGTCTTTTTTTACTCAAAATATTTTTTACCATTGTAGTAAAAATGCGACTTGGCTGAGCCTGGCATCAGTTGCACAGAAGTTACTAGTTGTTCCTGAGGTGGATTGAATTGGTAATATTAAATTGGTAAATGGCAGTATTATGAATTGTTCTGCTCCCTCTAAGGACTCTACAAGGACTGTTGAACATTTTTATGATTAAAAAGCATTTGATTTATTTTCTAAACTTTAGGAAATCTGTTGACTGCATTTTTTTTCCCAAATAAAACCTGAACCAGGTAACTTTCTTGAAATCAGAAACAAAACTCTTAATCTTTCAGGGCTAGTATTTTTAACTGTTGTGGATCCATAATGTAATTTTTTCCCCTTGTGTTATCTCAGCAATTCCTCGCAGTTCTCTTTTCTGTAAAAATACCTTTTAATTCAGTGTATGTAAATTCCTCTACTGACATCAGCCTGCTGAGTAAGACAATTCACAGCATTAAAACTTTCATGATCATCTATTTACAGCAGCTGGTAAATAGCAATAATCAAGGATTTAGCTTTGATGTGAATGTTTAATACTTCCCTGCTTCTATTATTTACCTGTCCTAGTCCCACAGTTATTTCAAAGCTCGGATCTCCTCAAGTATAACTGAGCCTGGTACATGCAGTTCAGAACACTGTCCGTAGTTAACTCAGGGCTAAATGACAAGTGAGTAAGCTCATCTACTTGGTGTGTATCAGAAATTAGTTAAGGCACGATTGGCCAAATTAAGGCTGGATAAACTCAATTTATGTGCATGTCTTCTACAGCGTACAACTCATTTTGCCATGAAAATGAGGCTGCCCTTCTTGGTTTCCCAGCTCTGTGTTCCCTGAGTAATTGTCCACACCAGTTGCAGTGACAGTGTATATTGCCATGAATAAACTTACTGTTTGGAATAGAAAAGCTTGTGGAGCCATATTCTGGCAGCATTAGTGGGCTGGCTACCTGACTTCTCACATCACAGACACATAAGACAACCCTTTCTAGCTCTATATGTTTGCCACTCTCTATTCTCCTATAGTTACTCACTCCAGAGCAGCTAATTTTGGCTTGAGGGGTCTGCAGACTAATAAAGCAGGACTTTGTGCTGACACCTAAGTAAACGGGCAACTGGCATAGTCAGTCACCGTGACTGGAGGATTATTTTGTCTTGTGATAACCTGTGGTCCTGTGACCTGTCCTCTATTCTACCTCATTATAACCCTTTCACCAATTAGAACTGTGTAGTAATAGATCTGAGTGTAGGCTCCAGAGCAAATGAGATAGCAGCTGTGGCTCTAGCTTCAGCCAGAACTGTTCAGGGGATCTTTCCTATGTGTTTTATACAAGTACTCACAGAATGCAGTCATTTTGGCAATGTCTTAAGAACCGCAGTTTACTGCTGTGTATGCATGGAGAACAGCTGTCTTTCTCCTATCTAATGACCTTTATATAGAACAAAACATAATCAGTGGGTATTAACAATTAATAAAATTGCTTGTATCAAGTTAAAAAGTATGCACATATTTGTGCACAAATATTTAAAGATGTCCTTATTGTCCTTATTTTAAATGTCATCTTGTAGCAAGTTTTTAAATAAAAAGCCTTTCTTTCCAGCTGGTAGTTGTCCAGAGCATTTTCCCACGCTATTCATTGTAACTCTCTGAAACAGAATATTATGGATTTAGACATGTGCATTTGCTTTTCAGTGTGCAAAGTTTTCTTGGAAAACTATCACAGGAGGAAATCATAATGCTCACTGACGTGAGAATTCTGTCATTATTTCTCACTTCTGTATTTAGAGTTTAAAATTTGTTCTGATTTTGTGATATCATGCTAATATAAGGGGGAGCTTTATCCCCTTGTCTACACAGCCACCACTTGTCTTCAAAAGACGACGTGTAATACATTGACCTTCAACACATTTGTTTCACTGCTGAAGTAAATGCTCAGTCCTTCTAATGCTGTATAAAGGTTTTGGTACATTAAATTTCTTTCACCAGTGTGTTTTTTAGAATGAAGAGTTATGTATGAGATGCAGACAATTTGGTTGGTTACTGTTATCTGTTATTGGTCTGAATCAAAGGTCTGAAGAGAGGCCAATATTTTTTAGTGTTTTTCGAAACATTAACACATTAATCTAGTTCTGATGTGTTAGTGGCATTGCAAAGCACAGTAAGGGAGTTGTAAAAAACAACAAAAAAAAAAAACCAAAACAACCAACAAACAAACAAAAAAACCACATAAGGGAAAATTGAAGTCTTTAATTCCATACTTTACGATTTTTTTGTCCTAGCTAAAGATTTTAGAAAATATCAATGCATCTTGTGTCATACATTGTACAGTAAGACCCAGTGCCTATTTACTGCTCTTGCTACAAAACTAAATGAGGTAAAAATGTCTTAATGTTCTTAGTTGGTATTCTAACACTGTATCCTGCAGGAATAAAAAGTTACTTTTGCTGATTGAACCATTATGTCCCTTCTTAACCTCCTTTTGTAATTTTTGAAGTATCTATTTTTCATCATCGCTAAGATAAAGAGGTTACTAGAATACTTGATATTTGTAATTATGCAGAGCCTTTCATGTGAGGAAAACTAACATTTGACTGAGTTTAAATGCATCATCTTTCCCCATAACTTTAGGGACTTCAGCCTTGTTCATCTCAAGACATCTTGGCTTTTCACTTGTGATGTATTCTTGATGATCAGGTACTTGCTGTCTACTGCAGCTGAAATACAGCAGGGCCATTATTAGAAATAATGGAGTATCTTCTACGTGTGCATTTGTTCAAATCAAACATGGTGTAGCTTGAACCTCCTTGGGGCTTCTGAGTGCTGTTGCAGTAAACGTTGCTTGTTGTGTGCAGTGGATGGGGAAATTGGATGATTCCAATAAATGCCATCAAGGAATTCCTTCTGCAAGAAATGTCATTGATGTGATAAGGGAAATAACTAGGTGTGCTTTGATTAAAAACATAAGTCCATGAAGAACATGGCATTATGTCTCCCTGCTCTGCTGTAAAAAAGCATGAGAGTCTTGTGACTGTCTGAATTTGGTAGCCATGTGGTGGTAGATTCTACCCCTTGCTGTGAGTCTCCGTAAAAAACCCAACATTTTTTGAATAAGCAAGGGAACAGTAACTTCACCCTTTATTAGAATAGCTCACTTGCAGTTTCAGAGATGGCATTTGAAAACTATTTTGCTGAAATGCCAAATGTTGTTTATCTACTCAGAAGCCACAAATAAACCTACCTTTCAGAGATAAAAGAAAAAAAGTGTTAAAACAACATTTAGCTTGTTTTGACCCAAGCAGATTGTCTTTCAGTTCAGGCTTCTAAACCAGGCCATAACACCAGTGATGTGAAAATCTGTGTTTGGAAACTGTTTAGATATTGGGATTTTTTTTTTTTTTTCAGTCTTTAAAATAGCAAAAGGTTTTTCTGTGAAATAACTTCTACCTGAGCATGTGTGAAAACAGTGTTCAGCTGTCTTCCAGCCTACCTTGTACAGGTGACTTAGCAAGTGTAGTTGATCAGCATTTATAAAACACGCACACCTTTTTTCTCCGATCATAGCTGAAGTGTTGAATTCAAGTTGAATTTTGCATTTAAGTGGAGCGTGTAACAGTGGGAAGAAGGGAGATGCATCAAAAAAAGTTCTTTAAGAACTGACTTTATTAAAATATAAAGAAAGAAATACAAAGTCTCATACAAAAGGAAAATTAAAAATCAGGCCAATTCAGAGCTTTCTGAGGCTGCGGTGATTCATTTAAAAATATGCATTGTGTTCAGGACGGTTGCATAGTCAACAGATGTAGTCATGACAAGATGCATTTGACAATGTATTTGTATATACTTTAGTAAGAAGCTTTAACAGAGATTTATACATGGGTGTTTATCCACAGAAAGGAAAAAAAAGTAATCCAGGAACCTGTGGGACCATAGCAGGAGGACATGAGAACCTGTAAAATTTTCAAAGTCTTACAGAAACTCACAGAAAATAAAATCTTTTTTCCTCAAACTCCTGTTGCCATGAATGGCTCCATTCATTTCAGTAAATTTTGATCGAACACAATGGAATTACAACATGTGCAAATAATAAAACTCCCTGTTCAACAATGTTAACTCTTCTCTCCCTAACCTTTAGCATGTGTGATGGCATCATTTTGTATGTAGAGAAAGGGTGGGGTTAACCTGTTGGCTTTGGCTGTATGTAAATTTATGTTGGCATGAAATATTCAGCAGAGAGGTGGGAGAGGTTTCAGTATCTTTTCCAAATGGCATTGCTGTTTCTTATCCTCCATTCCCATACCCTCCCCAGAAAAGTTTTATTTCTCTTCATTTTCCTTCACTGAGTCACTCATCTCCCAATTCTGTCTTTCCATCTTCTTGTCCCTCCCAGTTTGTTTTGGATTCTGGTATATGGTGTTCTTCTTCAGCTCCGTGGCTATTCATACTCTGCTGGGGTAAAGATGATACCCAGTTCCAACAAAAATAACACTTAAGAAAGCTGGGTTTGTCACAGCTACTGCAACTCACTTGAGCACAAATGACTTTGACTTGGCAGCAAGCACCGAATAGTTAATTGAACATCTTAGTGATAGAAAAAATAAAATCGAAAAGTATATATATTTTGGATTACTCAGATGCATGAAATATGTAAACAGTTCGGACGAGTGCGTTATGAAGAGTATGTAATGAGCCTATGAATGAATCAGATTCATTTTAACCAGGCAATGTATTTCTATGTACGTTCTTTCCCTGCTATTCATTCTTCACTGCCCTTCTATATTAGATGTCTTCAGTTTCTTACTCTTTCTCTTCCTTCTTCGAGGTCTGATGCCGACCTGATAATTGTCAATTTGACAAGCTTTAAAAGAAACTTGTCTCTTAATTAAATAGACCTTATTTTCTTGTTAAAGAGAGAAAAGTCCATGGCACATGCTTTTTTGAAAAGAAATAAATCACAGATAATAATGACAACAGCAATAGGACTCCTAAATCACAAAATAGCAGTGTTCACAATTTTATTACACCCATGAATGTCAGTTAACCTTGGCAATGAAACTGAATGACTTTTTTCAAAGCATAGACTACTTGGTATTGCTCAACCCTAATTTTGTTTTTGGCAGCAGGTTTGGATGTTAAAATACATGGATGGCATTAATTAAAATAAGGATGCCTAAGTCTTAATGACCATTCTGAACTGAGAACACTACCCCATATGGTGGCATGGTAATTGTGACAAGATAGACACTAGTGAGACTGTAAGACAAAATTTTTGGAGCTGCTGCTTACCAGACCCTAATAGCAGATAATAATGCATGGAAAATATGTTGCAGTACTCCTTCGCGGTTGCACTGCAGATTCTAACAGGTATGGTGTGGGTCCTTTTAACTAACCAAAAGCTCCTTTTCCTGTTTTCTCTTTAGAACTGATACAAATTAAATTGTACATGCAAGAAAAAGAGCAGCGTCTGCATGCACTTCTATGTTTGTAATTGCCCTATGAACTCTTCCCGAAATGTAGTAAATGGAGGAAAAAAATGGTCAATTAATGAGGACAAAGATTTTTCTTTTTAAAGACCTGGTACTGTGCAGTCTCTTGTTTCTTAAATTTTAGAAAGCAATGTCTGATTGTCTGCATCTTGCTCTCTTGTATGTAGCACCCTCTGCCTAATAATTCTTTAGTTTTTTAAAAAATATTTTGCTTTTGTTTTTTGCTTGTAGGATGGTCGTTTGCGAGTAAATGATCAGCTTGTTGCAGTAAATGGGGAGTCGCTTCTGGGCAAGTCAAATCATGAGGCCATGGAAACACTGAGGCGCTCCATGTCCATGGAGGGGAACATTCGTGGGAGGATCCAGCTGGTAGTTCTCCGGAGGCTAGAGGTGCAGACAGAGGTGAAGCAGTAGATACATTTATTAGATAAATGTCTTTCCAGTCCCAGTGTTTTTGCATACAAGAGATGATGGCTAAAGTCTTGGTCACAGAGAGCTCCTCCTGGCAGAATGAATTCTTGACTTCCTGGAGTCAGGATTCACACAGTGTTTCTGGTTGATACCTCCTGGTCTTGCTGTTCCTGTTGAGGCAAGGCTAGAAGTTGCCTCTTATTTTAATTTGACAAGTATTAGAACAAAAGCAAATGTGGTCCCAAAAGGGGTTAATTTAGGATTAATGTGTGGATGTAGTTTTGACTATCTGCTACCTCCTCAAGGCAATAGCTGGGATACAGATGATTTGAATTCTTCTGATTTCTTTTGTTGTCATGATCAGAGACCTTAAAGTCTTAGTGTGACTTGGATTTTACTTCACTCTTGCTTTTTTATTTTCATTAGTATTTTAATTCACTCCACTTTTTTTTTGTGTGTGTTCTTCTGGTCCTGTCCCTCCACCTTTTTTCTTTTTTTTTTTTTTTTGACCTTCAAGGAATTATTATTTTACTTTCCCTGGTCAGATGAAGGCCACCCTTTCAGGATGGTTTTCTGAGTTGATTAACATAAAACTTCCTTAATTAAGGTAATAAAATAAAAGAAGAAAGAAATTTTAATGGTTATGTTTTCTAGACCTTATATAAATTGATGTTTGCGAATCGCCTCTTATTTTGAAAAGGATTGGTTTTATGATCTCTCTTGCTTCCTCTTTCATGCATGCATGCACATATGCACACTCTTTCTTTATCTTTACATAGATAATATGTATGTACATATACTGGCTGCCCTTACTACTCACCCCAGTTTTAATTTTGACCCTTGAGTAAATATTTTAATAGTTTTTCAACATCTGTACAGTTTCTTAAAATAAAAATACATACAAGTGGATTTGTGGTATAAAAGGTTGTAATAAATCCCATTACAGAATTCCAAGAGATGATTTCAAGCTTCTTGTTTAATAAGCATTGCTGGAACATTTTAAAATGTTAAGAACAATCATGTTTGTGGGTGTATTTGCATAAAATATCAGAGGGGGGAAGAGAATACAGGTATCTTTTAGCATAATTAACTCTTAATATTTTCCTGAAAATTTTCTATTTTATTTACTACCATCATCGATTGATTGAGAAATAGATTTAGAAATATATTACTTTCCGAACATTATGCTCTAACTTTGGTGGGAGGACACTTTGCAAAAGCCTCACTGATGTCAGTCATGCCAGGAAAATATGAAAAATATTAATTAGCAATTCTGGAATATGTTAGAGGAAAACACATTTTTGCTTTCCTTTTCTATGTGACATAGCATTATGCTGTAAGGAAGAATTATAAAGTATATGTTATATTTATTGTGCACTCTTGTGACATAAGAAAGATAGCTCACCTTCAAATAAAGCTCACTCCTGCAAGTTTTCTTCATTTAACAAAAGCCAAAATTTTTTAAAAAAACTTCCAAACATCAGATTGACCTAATAAAAGTATGAGGCTGCTTTTGATAGTTAAGTGTATAGTTTTGTATATTATCCAGATGTATGAAAGAGGTAAATAATCTTGACTCATGTCCTATGAAGAATGCATAATGAGGTCTTGATTGAATCAAATTCATTTTAGACAGGAATTAATTTTTATAGGGTAGTCTTTAGGTTCAGTTGTAATTCCATTTGAGTCTGGAGACCGTAGCAGAAATGGGTTGTTGCCCATTCTTCCCTTTCCCCAAAACAGCTTCCTGAGTACTGCATCTCAGCTTGGTAGAAGGAGAATACGTTTATAAATGCATTATTGTTTTTATTGGTCAGGACACTAATGGAGGTCTTCCATGACAGCTATGTTTTATAAGCTGAATACTCTAATTAGACTGGTTACTGATCAGTTGTTGGGATATTGATTGTGTCATTTATCAAAGAGCTGGAAAAGCAGATTTGTTGTTGCTGTTAATTTAAGACTCCCTATCCCATTGGGTACAAGTCTCCAATGTAGTAGTAGTTTGGATGTTGCAAGGCTTAATTTAGCTAGCAGTATCCATGAGAAAGTAGTAAATGTGGACCTCATGATGTAAGGAATCTTATGTAAACTAAAGAATTTCCAGTAACGAGAAGAAACATAATTGTCAGTGGCTGTGTGGTGTGTGTGTTTCTGTACAGAGGTTCAAAATAGCCTTTTCAAATGGCTCGTGCTGCACTGAGGAGGAGAGAATGTTGCATGTGTTGCCTGTCCACTGAGACTACATTTGTAGCCATATTGTCACCATGAGCATCCCAGCATTGATTTGTGTTCTGAGGTGCATTTTTTGCCTTATTACTATTATTATTATTATTATTTATTTATTTATTTATTTATTGTTGTTATTCTATCATTTTATTTTTAATTTTTATTATTTTATTTTTATTATTTTTATTGGAAGGCAGGTTGCAAGGTGATGTAAGACTCTGTCCTTTCTTATGCGTTGGTTTGCAGGCAATCACTTGCAATGTATTAAACCTCTTGCATCCTTTTACAAAGAAATTGTATGGGTTAGATACATGCATTTCTTCTGTAGATGTGACTACGAAATTTAAGGAATTATATGTTTAGTGTAACATTTGCTGGCATAATGAACATGCACTTTAAAAATAGAAGCCAGTTGGAGGCCCTTCAAAAAACAGATATAAATTCACAGAAACTGTAAAGGTTATTTTGAAAACTAGCCATAATATTCCCCTGTGTGGGCTTTCTGTTTTCCCTGAACAACAAGTACAGAAATGTCTTTCTGGGTCTGTCCCAGTTTTAGAAATTGTGATGATTTTTTTTTTTTCCCTTTTTTCTTTTGAGCAACTGCTCAGGAGAATAAATTAAGCGATGTGGCATGTATGGGGGGTGGGGGAGGATGTCTCAAAAGAAAAGCTGACTAGAGGTGTGACAGGAGTTTGTTTAGCTGCTAGCCAGAAGACCTGCATTTGGGAGTTTGGTGTAACTCCTTACTTGCAAAACTGCGCTAGTGTGTGATCATCAGAACATATGCACTCAGTCTCTGAGAGAAGGGAACCAGCTGGCTGGCAGAAAAATACCATTGGCATTACCCATGTTCTTGTGTTGACAATGTCACAAGCTGCCCTCCCAGATGGAGAATTTGAATGAAGCCAGTTGTGGGTCATTAAAAAAAAAAAGTGTCTTCATTTTTGTGCATCATTCTTAATGATTGTTATTGCTTAGATATTGTCTTATTTCATGGTCAGCAAAAAAGATAGTAATTTTGAAGATATCTTTCAAGTTTCTCATTTGAAATGAAGCAATGTACAGTGAACATTACATTACACTGTATTTATGCACTGTCTGTAGTGACGGCTGATCTTCTGCATTGTTGAACATTTAATTGTTTTGTTACAATATGTGGTTCTGTCTTTCCCTTAGGAACGCTCAGACCAGGGAGTCTTTCAAAAATCAGCCTTTGACGGGAGTCATAACTTCGCAGCTGCTTCCCGACGCAATGATACTATTCTTCAGCAATTTGTAACATGCAGTCCTCAGGAAAGAATAAAAGGTAGTCTCTAGATATCCTTCTCTGTGCTAAAAGAAAGTGCTTTGTGTTTTTGTATTTGAAATCCACAGCCACTAGAAAAGCTGTTAATTAGAGTAAGTGCACACTATGTTAGTTTTGAGGCTTTTGAAGATCCAGCGAGGGTGGGAGAGCTGACTCAGAAGTTGTGAATTAGATTCCTGGCACAAATTCCAGTTTAAGTAACAGTTTCTAGCTCGCTGCCCCAACACGTAAGGTTGGATAAAAAACAAATGATGAGTGCAAAATATATGTTGTCAAAATGTTTATTTTCTATATATCTTTAATGAGTGCAATGATTTTTGCATTGAATTCTTAGATTATGTCCCAGGTTATTATAAGCTAAATGAATTTACACAAAAGTGTGATATTCATAAAGTACACTTGCTTATTTTAGACCTAAAGGTAAAATTTATTCAAAGGTTATAAACATTCCCTTAATTTACAAATTGGAATTATACTAATGAACTCATTAAAAAGAATTAGGTAGATGTGTACATTGTACAAAGAAAGCCTACATGTATGAGCATATGCAAGCATATAAGTAAGAGCTTTTAAGAGCACTTATTTTCCTGTCTTCTTTCATTTCTGATGGCATACTGTACTATCTGTCCAACTTGCACCTGACTCAGCAAGATACTAGTTATTTGAAAAGTTTAAGTATTTGAGATGGTCTTAACCCCTATCCTTTTAAGTGTGCTCTTATCCTTCAAGCCAAGCACATACTTAAATACCTTCTAGTAGGAAGAAAAGATTTTCTTTGATGTAGTTGAATTATGCATTATTTTTCCCACTTCCCTAGACAACTGTGGAATCTGGGTGGCCTGCAAAAAGTAATTTCATAGGCTGCTGTGATGACTCTGTGGGGTACTTTTAACCAAAACCAAAGAGCCCATATCTGTAAAGCTCAAGAGAAACTCCCATATAATTTAGGGGTAAGTCATTTGTGTTGACTTCAATATTTTGACAATGTGACTCCAGGCAAGTAATTAGATACAGGCTCAAGCATTGTAAACATTCAAAGATCAGATCCTTTTGTTTAGATCTACCTTATATTTCTCTTGTATGGAATTTACACTGATTCTGTAGTTACAGGAGAAAAGGGTCATCCTTGGAGCTAGCCTGCCCTGTAGAGTTAGCCATTGCTAAGATCAGAAAGCAGCAAATACCTTTAAACACTTCCTTAACAAACATATAAGCAAATGCTCTGGAGCCATTGATACAGATGAATGGCAACAGGTAACTTGTCACTTAGATAAAGTTCAAAACAAAATAGGTGGAAGAGCTGTACTTTCAGATAAGGATTCTCCAACTGTGATCCAAAAATCAGGATGACTAGTTTGCAGCTCATTCATAAAATCATTTTCAATAGATATCTTCTTAATTAAAGAATGATGATGATAAGGCATTATAGCAAAAAAATGTAATGGCCTCAGAAGACAATGTGTGTCAGATGTGGAAAGGATGCTCTGGAGTGCTGTTGAGGGCTATTGTCAGGGAGGGTTGGGCATGGCTGGGGCTTCCCCGCCATGGCCTGGGAGCAGTTTGAAATTGGAGTCAGTGGACAACAGATGATGAAGACGTTTCTAGCACTTACTAGAAGTATCATTGCATTGCAATTTCTGTTGAAGATCTGGCGTTTGATGAGTAAAATTTAAGTGATCTTACTGGAGAACTGCACAGACGCTTTCAGCAGCTGGGTGTCTGCAGTAGGGCTCTGATCTGAAATTTTCTTGGTGAAAGACACTTTGGGCTTACAGTAGTCCTGCACATTGTATAAACCTTTCTCTAATTTTGAAGTCATAGTATTAATTATTATTGAGCTAATACTCATTCTGCTTTCCATATGAGCTTGTCACTTATTTCCAGTCACTGGTTCAAAAATTTTTTTGCATTGTTTCTTATAAAGTTTTGTCCTCAGTCTTTCAAGGCATCTGTAAAGGCAAAACACGACACCTATGCACAATCCTCATTTAACTCAGTTATGAACTTTGGGTTGTGTGTCTGTTTAAGGATGTGAGTCACAGACATGGTGAGCTTCTTGTGACAGGCAGAAACAGTCCCTTGTACATTCTTACGGTGTACTATCCAGATCTTGTATGTAGAAGTACGGTTGGTACATTTTTACAAAGAACAATAAAAGATGGAAGAGACTTTTAACATAATACAGGATCTAATGTAAGAATTTAATGACGAGCTGTATTACGTTTAATAAAATGTCACTTTCTCAATTAATGTTTTCTAATAAGTTATTTCCAGTATCATTCACTGCTCCTACCAATAAAATTCTTATAAAAGCTCAGCAAAAATACACTGAAGCTTGGCCTGCTAATATTGCTGTCTGTTTTAAGAGTCTTTTTTATTATACACGAGCAAGAAAAAATGATGTCTGGGGAAAAGTGGTTATAGCCAAAACATTACGTTTTGTCTTGCCTGTGGATATTTAAATAAAGGGCAAGGGGATACTGATCCAATATTGAAATGCCATTGTTTGTTCTATTTTTGCATGAATAATACTTGCTGCCTTCAGGTCCTCACTCCTTTTGCTGCCAAGCTGTTGCACAGATTCAGTGTTTTTTAGAACAACTTCTTTGAGAATTGGTACTTCAGTGCCAGCAGCTTTACATTTCTGGTGTTGAAAGATTACTGGAATGTGTTTCATTAGAGGTTCTTATATATTTCTTGTAACTGTACATTATAAATGGTTATAGAGGAAATGCTGTCATCTCTCTGGTTAAGTAGTAGAATAATCATAAACTCTCTCTACTACCATAGACTGCCAGGTCTTCATGGTTGTACAAGCATCTCTGTTTTCATACATGCGTGGTAATGGCAAGATAGAAAATTAAGTAGTGAAATTTTAAATTCATGTTTAAATTTTGCTTGTAAACATTACATGTATCATATAGACAGACTCAATTATTTACTCTCCTAAACTGTTTGATATCTGAAAATTCGGTACATTTTGGTTAGTAGCTTAGCTGTTGTTCTGATCTCTCTGGATCTGTTAAGATCATTTCCTGAGGTCTTGAACATGGAGCCAGTGACTGCCTCTTAGGTTAAATTCTCCCACGCTTTTGCTCCTGCTCCCATTTTGCTGGGAGCTGTGGTCCTTTGTGATCATTTCCGATTCGCTCAGGAAGTCTGACGTTTTTCTGTGTGTACCATTTGTGTACTGCAAGAAAAATGCCAGCGGTAACCCATCACCAAACAGCCTTTGTGAAATGACATATCAATTACTGTGAATCAAAGTTAATATAACTACATGATATGCTCAGTCTCTCCAGCTATGGCTATCGGAAGCTGCTCAAAGAGGGTAAGGCACGGTGTAGGGTGTGGTGTGATTTTGTGGCTTGGGTTTTTTTTCCCCTTCCATCAGGCATCTATTTTCTACTTCGGGTAGTCAGGTGGTTTAGGGACTTCCTAAATCAGAGGTTCTGTCTGGACCATTGTGCCGTTGATACCTCTCTAACTTTTCATCCATTTCTTAATATTTTTTTAAAAATGTAGTTTCCAAAACATCCTCATGGCAATGAGTTCCATGATTTAATTGCACAGGAAACAACACTACTTTGTGTTTGTCCTAGGTGTGCTACTTGATAGTTACACTGGGTGCCTTCTAGTTACTGTGTGTGAGACAGTCAGTGAGAGCTTCCTTTTCCCCTTATGCATAGCTTTTACAATTTCATAGACTCCTCTTGTATCCCCTTTTATTGCTTCTTATTTTAAACCAAAGAATCCTAGCCCGTGTTCCTTGTAGGAATGTTTCTATATGTGTCCAACTATGATTGCCACCTTTTCAATGTTTCTGAATTATTACATCCTTTTTCAGACAGGAAGAATGAAACCTTAGATGCCATTTAAAAACTAGGCACATCATTAACTCTGAGTTTTAGATGGAGTGTTTGGACTTCTGTTAAGGCTATGACTGTCTGTTTCCTTTTGACTTTACTAAGCATATATTCGAAGAACGATCCAGTGCACTTCTATTGTATTGTTCCTGAGTCGTAATTGCTGAAGTAATAGCCTTTGTGTATGTGTCAAGAGTTTTCCCCTACTCCCACGTGTTTCACTTTGCAGTCACGGACAGGGAATTTCACCTGCATTTCCTACTTACTTAATATCCTGCAATCTTTTTGCAGAGCTTCATAGTCTGCTTATTTTTGGTAGTTCTGAGTGTTTTTACATGAGTAAATTTTTTCATCTTCTGATTAATCTTTCAAATCATTTAATTACATTGAACAGTATGAGTTTCCCTTTGTTCTAAATTCTTTTTACTGTGAGAACTTGCCCTTTACTCATCTCTGTTTCCTGTCCTTAAATTGCAACCTGAAAGAATGTGATCATAATGCAAGAAGCCAGTGTGCATATATGTTAGGTAGCATACCTGTTTTCTGTGTCAGACTGGCAATCGATATTTTTTAAGGTCTCGTTAGAACTTTCCTCCTCTTCTGCTCACCTTCAATATCTTCTGATGATGTTCTCACTTTTCCTGAGATACAGGGTTTGAACTATTTGTTATCTTTCTGATCTTTAGGAGGCTATCCAGCCAGTAGGAGTTTTACAGGATTCTTGAGCTAATTGTGTGGTTTTGTTGGGGTTATTTTGTTCGCTTTTAGGGAACTATCTCAGTGCTCTTATCTAATAAATATAATCTATTGCCGTCTGCCTTGATCCCCTCCTCATAAACCCTTTTTCTCTCAAGTTAGATTAGTACTTTCACGCAAAAGTGAAAGTACTTTGTGCAAAAAGACTAGCAACATTCAACATTCAACGCAACAGAACAGGTCACATGAAAGTGTGGTATGTCAGTATTGTTAAATCGCTTACCTGCCATTGAAACCCAAGAATTATTAATTGTCCACGTTTCCTGTTAAGTTTTGGAGGGGTGAAGACATGTTCTACATTGAAAAATGTAGGGACTTTTTATAAGATTAGACCTTTAGACTGAGAGGTGAATTTACAGGACAATAATGAACTGGCCTACAGCAGGCACAGCAGTCTCATTAAATACTGTAGGTATGTAAGTATTGTTGCTTAGCAAACCACTGAATGGTTTAATTGAGTAGTTCATGTTTTTCTTGGTCCAAAGTAATTTTCTGGTGTGAGCTGAATGCCTTTTGTAAAAGTAAAGAAGGAATTACCGTAATGGTAGGAAAATGAAGACGGTAATTCAGAAATGCCTCTTTCTTCTCTTGCCATGGGATAACAGAAATTTTTCTTCTTCTGAACTCTTTGCCGAGAATGTGGTTCTATTCTGTACATGAAAGGTGGTAAATGCTCCCCATCAAAGGAAATGAAAGCATGAACCTACAATCAGTTAGGATGCAGCTATGTAGAAGTGAAAATCCACTCAAATGGAGTAAAGCAATTTGTGCCTTGCACTCAACTTCACTATAAGCACAAAGTTTCCCTATATTTATCTTTAGTTATGCATACGCAAATTTGAAAATCAGCTCTTCAGGAAATCCCAAGGGGTATATTTTCTGCTTGGTGTGATTTTAATTCTAGTTTAGTTAATTTAGGGATTTGAATAATTTGTGACTCACTTCAGCATTGCTTGAGGCCTTCCAGTCCAGTCATTGATCAGTGAACTGGTGTAAGGTACTTGTTTCTGCGGCTTATTTAACCCCTTTTTAAATTTTATTTCAGAGTTGCCAGTGTCTGATCGTGGCAATGGTGAAAACGAAACCCCTCCACCTCTCCCACCACATCCCAATGAGGATCTGCTGAATGAGGATTATAACCATAGGTTGGACTTTGGCTATTCTTAATAGTTACAGCCCTAATTGCTCATTAGTGGTTGCGATAGTAGTTCTAATTGATTTTAAAATAACTTTTTATTTTGTAAAAATTTGTACCACCGTTTTTAGTCACCTGGATGATCCTTTAATACAAGCTGGGAATGTTATTTTAGCATTTAGTGCATTGATCATTTCAGTTGTTCATAAGCTGAAGTATGCTGGCTCTCCATGATATATGGATCACAATACCCAGCATGTGTTCAGTAAAACAAAAAGAATCCCAAAACATAATCCCAATTTTTAAAAAAAGTGAATTTAAAACTTATATCAATGGGTGCTATGTGCAGATGCAGTGCCTGAAGTCTCTTAAAGCTTTAAAAACCCTAGCCAAATTCAGTTTGTAGGAAACTGAATCTTCTTATGCAGCACGTCAGCCAAAGACATCTTGAGGTTACAAGATGAAGCTTCAGTAAGTTTGAACGTTGAAACGTGTAGGGGAAAAATTAATGGACACTTTACCAGTTGTAAATGCATTGGGTAGATTTTTCAGATATTTTAAGAATACCTTTTGTAAAGGCTGGTGTGCTTGATGGCAGCTACAAGCTTTAATTTCCTTAGTAAATACAGAAGTTTGGAAGTGCAGAAAAAAGTGTAAACACGTTGGCGTTTGTGATAGCATATACTTTGTCTGTCTCAAGTAGCACAGGATTCAAATCAAAACATCATTTCAACCTATCATAATCTGATGCTGAAAATTCAATGTTGAACACTGTTTATTCATTTTGTGTGTATTCAATTTTGACAGTCATGCAACTGTTTTATTGCAGTGATATTAGGAAAGTATGCATTTCAACTAAAAACTTAGCCATACTTCTGTCCTTGTGTGCATGGACATGATTAAAAACTACCCTTCAAATGACTGTTGCACATAGTGTCGAAGAGTAGATATATTTTATTATGGGTACCTTGAATTCTTCGTACAATGAAGACTCTTGTAACTATTTTCTGTTTGCTAACATAGAGTAATTTCACTAGAGTAATTTCATAATTTCTGGTCTCCCAGGCAGGTATGTATGATGTGGTAAATGAACAAAAGTCTACATAGACTAACGGAACTCTGCATTAAATTCTCAACTGCAGTTATTTGCTAGAATCTGTTCCTAATTTTTCAACAAGCTGGGAGCAAAAATATTCTCTTAAACGATAATGATGTATCAAAATGATGATGAATTTACAGGCCCTTTCTCCCACCCTGACTTTTTTCCAGAGTTGTATTCATTTTCCATTTGGAACTTAAGTTCTGTTGACATTGAATTGCTATGTCAAGTCATGCTGATTTCACCGAAACTGTGTTTCAGCAAAAAACTGGGGAAAGTGTTTTGACACTGTAAAACCAAACCTTTTGATTGAACAGTTTGGAAATAAATGTTTTTAATTTTGGAACTGCTTTTTGGTTTCAGAGTATTTATATATATATATATATATATAAAAAAAATTTGTGTCTCTAATTGAAGAGAGACATGGAAGATTTCAGATGCATTACAGTGAGGTGTTTTGACTCCTCACAGGTGAAAGTTACTTTGACTTTCACTCAGGTGGAATTTTGAAATGTTTAGATATTCACCTAACTTGAAGTAAAATAATTAAAAAACAAAACCAAAAACCAAACCACGATATCTTGGAATTCTTCAGACTGTTATGGCATCCTCCATAAGACCTCCAGGTTCCAGCCTCTGCAGAAGTGTTGCAAGGCTGTAAAATAACTTTGTATTAGCAGATGAAGTAGAATTGAGCCAGGTACGTTGGCAGTATTTTTCCAGCTTTCTGTAGCATGTTCTTTGGAAATGCAGTGGTTAAACATAACTAGCAAAATTAAAAAAAAAAAAAAATTAGCAGGTACTGTTATGTTCCTCTGTTCTTCTGCTAAATAAAATATGAATTGTTTAAAAGCAATTATCACTAAGCATTTACATTTATATTTGTATCCGTGATGAAAAACAAGTGACTGGCGGTGTTAAGTCTCAGAAAAGAAAGTTGAGGATCAATAACTGATTTTAAAATGCATGGCTGTAAGCAACTGGAGGAAGAAACACGTATATTTGTGCATGCTTTAATTAGTTCACTTGTGTTTTGAACTGGTGCCTAAATAGTTTACATGTCTTTTTTTTCTTTTTTTTTCCCTGCAGCCCTATCATAAATTCAGCAGTGCATTTAACAGATCAGCACATCAACTTCCGATCTTTGACACCAGCCAAGCAGTCTGAATCAATTAATCTGAAAGCCTCAAAAAGCATGGATCTGGGTAAGAAGGGGTGGGGTGACATATAGGTCAGCTTTTTAGCGTTAGCCCATCTGCACCATCTCTGTTTCTTGCTTTTGTTTCTTAAACACAAACATCAGGGAGTAAGTTGCGCAGAGGAGCTGCAGTGATGGGGAGAATGGTCTGCCTCCTGTAGCATCTAATTGCAAGTACCCTTTTTATTGAAGCTGAAGAAAGGGTTTGTGTTTTTTTTTTTCTTAAAGGCCATTCTGTCCATTGTATTGAAAGCGTAGCTGAGGAAAAGTGGGAGCATTTGTAAAAATGAGCAGAAAGAATTGCTGTACAAGTTTTCTATGTCTAAAAAATATAGCCACACAGCAATAACAAAAGTCATTTTCATACAGAATATAAATGATTGCAGAACTACGCTGGACAAAGGCTAACTTTCTTAAGACAAGTTGTATATTTCTTCATTGACAATGACTAACACAGGCAATCAAAGTGTTGCAGTAGATCTTTATAAATGCTTGAGGAGTGCTAAGGCTATGGTCCTCTACCCATCAATGCTGTGCAGAAAATCTTGCAGGGTGGGTGAAGCAGAAAGTAAATGGTTCTTTCAGTACTGGGAAAGCATTTGCGGGTGGAAGATTGAAAGGTTATTGCAGTTGAAAACCGAGTCATGTTTTAATGAGTTCAAGGAAAAATTCACAAAGTTCTTAAGCCTCAAAGAAAACCAAATAAGCTTTTCTTTTTCCTTTTAATTCTTCTTTGTGGCACTCATTCTTTATCTGTTTTTTTCAAATTCAAGTGTTGATGAAGTAACTTTGAGACCTACCATTAGGATGTCTTTAATCATAGATCTGTGTGTTTTGTTGGATCAGATTTTGTACACCATTCATAGAAAATGATTAATTTCTTATATAGTATCAAGGTAGCTTTTTGGTGGTGCTGATTTTTTTTTTTCCTGAAATGCTCTAGATTGGTCTTAGTTTTTGTATTGTTGATTTTTATTGTCATCTTAATGTAATATTTTAATGTAACATAAAATGTGTGTACTCCTCTAATGGAGTGTAAGGAAAGTCAAACAGTTATTAATGCAGGATAAGAATGCATAAGAATTCATTTAGGGGAGTTCTTAAGGCAGAATTTTAAAGCTACTGCATGACCAGACCAGAAATTCATCCTTTTGCAGTTCAGTTCCACCGTTTTGATGGAGTAATGCATTAGACATATTTTTTTTTTTTAAGAATGGAAATGCTCCTCAACAAAAGAATGAGTTTACAGACTTGAGTCAAAATGCATATTGTATGTAGTCTACTAGAAAAAATTATGTTCAACTTTACTGAGTCGTCTTTTAGAAAGGTTTACTTACGGCTCCCACAGAAGTCACTAGAAAGAATGCTCACAAGCACCAATGTAAAATTAGGCAATGGGAGTGCACTTGAGAGCTTATTCAGAACTACCAGGTAACTTGTACTTCATTTTGTCCTGTTCTGTGTTCATTTATATTGTGAGATTCAAATTTGTGTAAGCAATCTGCTCTTGACACCCAGAAACAATGCTTTGAGAATGTATATGAGTCACTAAATCATAGTGGTTAAAAACTAAAATAAAACTGGGTGCAAAAAATGAAATAAAATAAAAATTGGGTACAAAGATGTCTTTAAGATGTTTCAAAAATTGTTGCTCGTAGAAGGTAGCTGTTGAAAATGCCCCTTCTGCTATGAAAGGAAAAAACAAAAGGGATAATATTCAGTTTGATTGGAGGCGCTAATGTTTTATCCTTCTCGTATATGGTGATGTGAAGGTAAATCTATTACCTGAGATAATAATTTAAAGAACTGGAGGGACTATGAAAAAATTGCACCCATCCTGTGTTACATCAATAACAATAGATGAAGTAAAATTGCTTGCACATAGCTTGGCAAATAAAGAAACTAAGGAAGATGAAAGCTAGGGCCTTTAGCAGTCATTCTCTAGCAAGCAGTGAAGTACAATGTTCGACTTTCCACCTTTTGAAAGATTTTAAGCAGAAGCTTCTGGCTGGAAGGTTAAAAGGAAAAGAAACATGAAAATCTTAAGTGAAGTAACTGCAATATAAAATGCTTCTAATGCAAATAAAATCCCAATAATTTAGTGTATAAAACTGTGCTTCCAAATAGAGCATTCATATAATGCAGACTCCAAAATGGATTTTTGGGGAAGGAAAGTTATTTCTTAGTTTGTTTTTATATTTCGCTCATTACTTAACTGCAGTCATGACCCATAGTAACTTCTCATCCCAACATGCAGCTGTGTACCCATTATCGATTTCAGTGCATTGCTTGTGCCCTCAAAAAGAAGGGAAGTGCTGCTGTCTTCATCTTCCAGACCCAGAGTTGAGGTTGTGAGAAAGATTTGTTCAGCACCACAGAGGAACTATGCAGCAGATTTGGTAACAAAGAGGAGGTGTCCCCTCTCTGAAAATGCTTGTATAACTGCTAGGCCCTCTTTTTCCTGTAGTCATGGGATGCTGTCCACTAGTTGCTTTTCTTTTGTTCTCAAGTTCTGCCAGTCCCTTCCAAAATAAATCTAACATGATGAACAGAAAAATCACAGAATTCGAGTCCAGGAGGAGAGCTCTGAAACCTTACAAAATGTGATTTAGATGCAGTTTCTTTCCTTTTAAACCAAGTTGTCTCTGAATCAGGTGTCTTTGCAGATCTGGGAAGACATAACCAGCCTTTCAGGTTACAAGGTCCAGAAATCACCTGGATGTCTCTAGACCAGAATAATATCATGACCTCAGTAGACCACAGAATTGGTGTAATACAGGGCATAAATGTGAAAACTGTACTGCTATTCACTTATGAAACATTCTACTTTACCTTGAAACATGTATAATGCATCCATTGCCTAATTGTAAGATCATAAAGGCATGGAATACATAATGGCATCACCATCAGAAGGATCATCAAAGGCAGGTGACAGAAAATTTTAAACACGAGAGACCCGAGAATCCAGATATTGCTACAGATTGTGAACCTTATGAGAAAATAGTAAATTCATTAAATTAGGGAGCTAATGAAATTGTATAGTAAGGGTCTTTCTGGCTTTGAGAGTTGACGTATACACAAGAAGCACATCTGTTAAGCAAAGACTAGTCTATAATTACATAGATTCACAATGGAAACCCATTTAACATTGATGTTTATCTTTTCAGTTTTATATATTTTAGGCCCAGAAACCTTTGAATGCTTAATCTGTTTTCCAGTCATATCTATTTACAAAATAATAATTATTATAATTATAAATCAATATCCTCAGTGAATAATATCAGGAAATAAGGATGGGTGATCAGAAAGTGTTCAGTACTGCTAACATGTTGCATCAATTTGTCATTGTCACTCTCCAGAGCAAATCTTGCAATGAAAGGAACCTGGCACACGCAGCAAAAGCTGTAGGTTACTTGCCAGCAGGGCAGATATGGTTTAGTTTATTGACCCTTGGTGCATTTCTGTATTGTTGACTGGACAGCTGGACAGGAGTAGAGGGCATGGACCACTGCCACAAATACAGAAAGGCAAGTATAGTGGTACTGTGATAGTTTCTTTGGTTTTGCAGGCACGAGCAGAACCTTGCCTCATACGTACAGATGTCCTTGCGCAAAGTGTATGGAGGCAGGGTGACTGGTTCCCTGCTTTAGCATCCATCATTTACACAGTGGTCAAAGGCTTCTCAATGTTTACAGCTATTCAGAGTAATAGGGTACAGAGTAGTTCCATATCAGCTATAAGTCCTAATGTTCTTCTCTGCTGCTGTGTTGAGATAATGACAGCACTTTCTGGATCACTGGTAGAGTTCATATACTGGGTCTTATGGTTTTTATTTGCCTTGTCTACTTTTATTTTGAACTGATGGTGACAAAAGAGCACAGCCACCCCTTTCCTTCTACTGATCCTGGCACCAGACACATCCACTCAGTTGCATAAATTTTTTTGTTATGGATGATGGTGTTTGAATATGTTAGCAGAGAATAGATTCTCCTTATACTGTGATTTCAAGAATTTGTGTAGGGCCAACGGAAGTCTGACTTAGAGTGCCTGCCTCTACTGACCAAATTTAGACTGCATGCCAAGCTTGGACTTGTGCTTATAGCATAGTGTTAAAAATAAGCAAAACAAATTCAGAAATGCTAGAAATAAATATCGTGTTGTCCCTTCCCACTTAAGTGGTACACTTTTTTTGAAACTTAATGGCAGATTGAAAATGAAGAAGAAATCAATGGCTTCTATACAAGTCATTGGAAGGATGATTTTCCCTTTCCTTTAACAACCTTCTACACACACACATTTTCCCATACATTACCACAGTTGTCTAGAGAAGAATTTCTATATAATAATTCATCAGAATCAATTTTCAGTAGTGTTTTTTCTTTCTTTTAGCTCTATTAAAAAGGTAATTTTTGTGGAGAATGAATGGCAATATGGATTTTTTTTTTAATGTTGTATTGGAAGGTGAAAATCGGTGTGCTCTAAGAAAAAGAAAGGAAAGAAGGTGTATTATTATTTATCTCCAACACCCTTATTTTCCGTAAATCTTTATGCACAGGAGTGATTTAGGCTATGCATAAATGCAGCCATGGGAATTGTATTCAAACACATGAAAGTGTGGCTTGTTTAACCTGAAGCAACATGAAATGGAATCATATGAGTATATGAGTGTATAGCAATTTGTTGTGTATAAATTCAGGCAAAGTACTGTGTAGATTTATATTTGAGGATGTTGGTATAATAACCCGTGACCGCTATCCCAAGGTACTGCTCAACTCCCCCTTCCTTTTCCCATAAAAAGCAAAAACCCATAGATCTTAACTGATTAAGCTCTACAGCCTGAAGAAATGGAAATGTCCTTTACTTGATTTTAAATGTGAGTGAAATATTACTTGCTAAAACATCATTAGACATACTCAGAGTCCCTTAACCTTGAGGAATATTTATTAAAGATATCGGCCAACTTATTTATGTATTTAGGAATAATTAGCAAGTGAATATGCAAGATGTAAGGTATAGAGTATTCTGCAAGGAAGCCAATATTTAACTAAATTTCTTTGTTAATGAAGGGGTGCATTCGATTACAGTTCGTACTTTTAAAACACCTCAAAACAAAGAGAAACCAGTGTTTCACATCCGGAAGGATGTGGAAAATGCAATCAAGATTTTACTAGCTATTAGGTACTTCATGGTTTGCTCTGAACCAGATTATTCTTATTCTGAGTGTAATTTTGAATATTGAAATAAATATCTCAAAATGTAATCAAATGAGGACCAGGCAGAGCTAATGGAGATTACTTTTCAATTTAAACAATGTTTTTTTTCAGATACAATTAAAAGAATACATTTTGGGAGGTCCCTAGTGAGAATTATGGTATTAGTGGGGCAAAAAGTGGTTTGGTATTTTAAAATCGTTATCTTTTTAACCATGTTGTATGTATGGAATACCTTTTTGGGTTGCTTTGGTTTGAAACCAACTTCAGAACTGCATTTAGGAGCCAGTTAAGTTCATTAGAACATTAATGAGGGAACAGAGAAGATGGCGGCTCAGAATTCTAACAGACTTTTCAAAGTTACTGGCTTATAACAGTAATTTAACAGATCATCTCTTGAAGAGAAAGACTTTTCAAAACCAAAAATGTCACGGGTTTAGAAAAAACTATATTGCTTATGGCTGATCTTTGGGATCAAGGGCCAAGAGAGATTTTAAAATTATTCTAGCTTATGTCATGAGTAACTTTCTAGTATTGTCAGATTAGATGTATGTTTTCTGAGGCCACTCTGCAGAATGAATTTTTAGAAATGAACACGACGTAGTTTTCTTAGTTTAAATTACTTTCAAATTTCTGTTTGTAAGATCTATAAGTAGGGAATGAAAGAAAATAATTTATTAAGTGATAGGGACACTGTGAACTGAATTGAAATGAGACTGAAATTAGGTTTAGTCCGTATGAAAAGAAAGGCTTTTAACAAGGTCAGTTCCGTTACTCAGTTTTACACCAAATCTGCATTGATGCAATTGAGGGGAAGGTGAGCTGTGGCATAAAGGCAGAAGTGGGCAGGAGGGAATATCAACTTTTTGGACTGGTTTTGTAGAAATCTTCTAAAATTCAAGGAAGCTTGCTGTGGAGCAGACTGGGAGCATCATATGAGCTGTGATGCTGATAGAGCTGAGAAAATGGTAACACATGGTTGAGGTGGTAGTTTCTTAAGCTGCTTTAGTGTAAGTTTGAAGTGAGTTGATCTGTTAATGCACTTAGATTATGAAAGTGCTAGGGGGAGAAAATGGCATTAAGTTAATGTATAGCTACTATGAGAAAGAAAGTACAGATAATAATGAAGTAACTTTTAAGAACACTTTGTTATAAATCTGTTCCCTACACTTTGTCTTAAATTTGTTCTCTATCAATGTTTTCAACCAGTGAATGACAGATTAGATTAGGAACTTGTGGTTTAACCCTAGGAGTTTGGAAGAAGTGTTAATGACATGCGGGAGATGTGTAGCGGCGGAGTTGGATCAGTTTTAGCCCGGTACAGTTTCTCTGGAACAGAGGTGACAGAGGATTAGAGAAGACAACAAAAGTGTAAAAGAAGCCGTGATGGCCTCAATTAGCAGCGTAACCTTCAAGAATGAGTAGTTGTTGTGCCACTAGAAGAAAGTGAAGAAATTTATATCACGCTGGCTGGGAAATTGTAAAACAATGTTATTTTCTGCCAGGAGAAAACCTTCCATTTAAAGGCAAATGTGTCCAGTGGACAGCATCAATTATACTGCCGGTTCTATAACAACAAGTAGTAGTAATAGTGAATGCAAGCTTAGGCATTTTCATTCTCATGTGCTGATATAAAAGATGTATCCCTTGGAGACCTTCTCTGAATACAGTTGAACTGAAGTATTAAATAAGTTCTAACTAAATTATTCTGAAACATCTAATTAGACAAAACCTTGTACAAGTGAGAAAAAGAATCCAGAATCTTGGTTTGGATGTGATTTATTCCTGTCTTTGAATGTGCTGAACAGGGCATGCAAATGTTGTGTTAGATGCCATTTTGGAAAAGGTTTACCTTTTTTACCACATAAGTATAATTTAACCTTGGCCCTTGTGCAAGCTTTGTGCTATTCTCACTACTTTTCAACATTGAAGCGAACAGGAATCTGTCAAGGACTCATAATCCTTCAAGAATGGGTAGCTGGTGGATAACCAGGTGACCCTAGAACAGGAGAGATGGGGCCCTTATGTGAAGTTTCACTGTCACTAGAGAGGGGACGAGGGGGAATTACTGAAGGAAAATATTTTAAGACAGTGCAAGTTTACCCTTCCTAATACATGCATTTTATTGCTCCTGTAGATTTTAGTATAAAAGCCTGTGGTCTGTGTATGTAGTACTACAGGGCAAACCTAGAACAGCAAGCAGCATTTTCTAAGTGATGGTTGTGAGCCAACATTTGACACTGTTTCCGAGTGATTTATGCCGCTCCTAGATGAGGAAACGCTTCACCAAGAAAATAAAAATGGCAGGAGAAATACGTCATTGGCACTATCATTGACTAAAATTAATTGATGATGCAGTGCCTTCATTATGATGAAAGGGCTGGGTAAGGATACAGTTCATCAGAAAAAACAGTGACCAATTTGTAGCTTTGCTTTATTTTCATGTGTTTATACCATAGAAACTGATGGATTCTAAAAAGCACGGAAGTATCATTTGCATATGCGGTTTGGGAATACAGCCCTTGTTAATCGATTAATGTATAATAAGAAATTTTACATTGAGCTTCCAATAGACTAATAAAGGTATCAGGAAATTTGTTTTCCAGGAAATTCTTTCATGCTTCAGTCTCTCTTATTATTTCCCATTAATTGTACTTTTAATCCTTGTTTGCTTCTTTTCTGAGTGCAGAACTGCAGCTGGTCTTCAAAGGTACGTGTCAGTTTGTCCAGCAGAAATCTAGAAGTGTGAAAGTTACTTATAAGATTTTAAGTAGCTCTTAGTCAGTGTGCAAAACTGATCCTTCAGAAAAGAGGCACTAAGTTGAATAGTAGTACCCTGTATCTTGTGAATAGTAGTAACTCCTTGTTTTGGGGAAAAATTAATATAATGGTACAGTGATTGAACTGTAGTTCCCAAAAGGAGAGAAATTGTTTATTACAATTGGCAGCAGCATTGACTTGGGGTTCTCTAAACCATAGTTGGGAAGTAGTTTGTTGACCTTTAAGTAATCCTGGACTGTATTTTGATGCAAACTTTCTGAGGCAGTACAGAAGGCTGCTTGTGTACTAAACCCTTGAAAATCATGCAATTGAAATAAAATGGCTGCCTTGGTTATCTTGAGTAGGGCACAGAAATGGCAATCAAAAGATTATCTGGAGGGATGTGGATGCACTGTTGGGTGCTTTTACTGTTGCTGAACAATACTCCTTATTTTCTTAAAGCAAAACAGCACTCCAGAATATTACCATAAGAAATCCTAACACAGCTGATTATTCATAGCATAGAGAGTTGGGTTTTTTTACCATTTGTTGTGGCTGTTGGCATAGTTTAAAAAAAAAGTATCAGTTGTTTGCTATCAGCTGGAAAGATTTGTTTGTTTTAGTAATATTCCATCTTTCATAATCTGTGGTCTTGCTAGCCCCCCAAATGTCCGTGCTTTTATGAACTAGCTGTAGAACTTCTGTCACTTGTATTTCAGTAATTACTTCGAGTACTGACAATGAATACCTAACTGGCTTCTGTGGTGAAAATGTGGTTCCTAAATTATAGATGTTACTTTAAAAGAGCTAGTGTGTGTTTTATACTGACAAACATTAATAACTTCATGAAATAACATCCCCTGGTGTTCCAGGGACATTTCAAAATGTGAAGTATTTTTTTGATTCACAAGTTAAGGAGAAGTTTCTTCTTCTTTGTGAATGTATTTACTCCCTTGCACTGATCCTTCCCAGATTTTTGTTTTGAGTTTTGTGTTTACAGTCCCCAAATTAGGTGGTTTCATTTTTTTGAAATGTTTTGCATTTAACAATTCTAGCTCAAGAATATATAGTATTTCTAGTGTCCTCATAAAAATAGTTACAGTTGAAATTTTGTTATGAATGTTTTCCTGATATTTTCCAGTCTGGCACTGCACATTCCCAAATGTGATCCTCTTGACCTGAAATTTTTCATAGTTGCAATGTAATTACTTTTTGATGTTGCAATATAAAAATAATTAGATTTTTTTTTTTTACTTGAGTTTTAAGAGTAGACAATATTTTTTCCCTGTTTAAAATCTTTCAGGTGCCATTCTGCAAAGATAGGCCAACACTAGTAGAATCTTAGAAAAGAAATTTCCACTTAGCTCCTGCTTTTTTCAAAAGCCAAGGAAGATAGCCAGAGAAATACTGTTTTTGTCATAACTGAATGTTTGCATGAATTTTTAACATCATGCAGAGCAGTCTTTTCAAACGCTACTTTGTGGAACAGGACATTTTATATACTTCCGAAATGAAATCTTCAGTTAAAAAATTTTCAACTTTGGCATACAAAGTATTTATCTCCTGTTAGCCTTTTCCTTCTTTTCTGTCGTCCTCTCCTTGTTCCCAGAGGAAACAAGGGAAGGGATGGGATTCTTATCCAATGGACTTATCTGTGCCACTCCTGTTCAGTCTAATGAAAGATGGCCAGCCTAGAAGCCACTGTCTAAGTGTAATATCCCATGAAATGAAAATTACCCCATGGAGGGGCAATATTTTGCTCAACCTTTGATACAAAACTTTAATTTTTGCATTTCCCAATTTTTGTGTCTGTGTGCCTAAACTCATAATGCTAACCTTGTATTCTGATAAGATTATTTTTCATTTTCTAATCATTTTATTTTTCCTTTTTTTCCCTCCAGTATTAAAATCTAATTTTTGTGTGTGAAGCTGGTGTGTAAAGTATGATTAAGTTAAATGGATATATTCCTTTTAATAATGTAAAACTTAGTTTCAGGCAAACCAAGTCATCAGCATAGTTTTAAAAAAATGCTGTGAACCTTGGTATCTATTTTTTTTAAAGCTTCTATGTACTGTAACATAACCTACTCCAAGTAATTATCATACATTATAGTGGTTGCCATTAGTGACTGCTATAATTAAGGTTGCAAATCAGTTTCCATTATAATCCCTTGTTTTCACGGAATCATAACTTGTCAAAACACTAACCTTTGGGACTAAAGTTTTCCACGGTTGTTCTGCTTAGAGGTAAATTTGGGGGGAGGGAGGAGGAAAAGGAGTTTGAACTATCCTTATAGCAAATCATTGTCCGGTCATTTTGCGTTACAGGATCAAACTGCGTAGCAAGGAGGTAAACAGTTATTTCCAGGGACTAGAAAAACCTAGAAGAAAGGTTAAAGGACAAGCGGTACAGAACTGCCTTGAATTTTGGTTGCACTTCTAATTTTGACGAGCCACACTGCTATTTTGTTTTGCAGCGTCTCTGCATAACAGTGCAAACAGTATTAGTCTTACTTTATTAGCATCTACGTCCCACAACAAAACTGCACTATGTCAATTTTACTGATAATCAGATGACAGTCAGATTACAAAGGTGGAGAAGAGATACAATGGTCAGTTGTGGATTCATGATTCCAGTTATGAGTCCCAGTCCTGAATCCGATGCTGGTTTTGGGGGGGAAAAGTTTCCCTAAAAGTGAAGTGGGGAGGCAATGTAAGAAAACATTTACTGTGATTATTTTCCCAGTAGTAGCTCCTAGATGTCGAGAACTACTGCACTGCTCTTTCCTGGGTAGAAAATAGCACATTCCTGTATCACTACAGATAACGCTGTATGTAAACTTTTTGTGGTGGCCAATATGCAAACCTTGTGTAAGTTCCCATTTTATAGTATTTTTGGTATGACTTGACAGTTTATTTTATCCTATAAAGAGATCACGTTTTAAGGCATAATATAAGGGAGTGCTTGAGCAGGCAGAGTTGAAGGATAAGCTTTCAACCCTAACATTCATTTCCTGTGCTTGTTTTATCATCCCTTAACATTACATTAGCACTGTTTCTTTGCATAGAATTCATTTTAAGAAATGGTGATTGGTTCTCCCCTCAGCTCTCTGGGAAAGTATTTTAATTAGTTTCTTGAGATATATGATAATAAACTGAAGTACAGTTACTGAAGAAAAATTACAATTTTTGTTACATTCAGAAATTGCTCCTCCACTAGTCTGTCTGCAAACTGTTGCTACTGTAAACATCTTTCTTTATAAGATGTTGTGAAATATTGCAAAGGTACGATTTACAGATAATATAAAATAAATCATAACATAGAAAAAAGCATAAACCTTCCAAAAGATCAGTTTTTGGGAGACCTCATTGTCTGCAGAGGGTCCTGTGAGTCAGTGAGATGTCTTGCAGATGGGAAGGTTTCCACATCTGGATTCTTTTTACCAATTGAGGTCTTTGATCTGAAAATGTTACAACTTTCCTATGCCCTGTGATTTGTCTGGCAAGATGAGTTATTTACAAATGCAATTGCTCTTCTGACAACTCAGTTTTGGGTGTGTAAGTGCTGAGGTCCTGATCTGTAACCCACAAGGACTGCTGGTAGTCCTTTTATTGGTTTCAGTGGGCTTTGATTCAAATATTTGGACTTTGAAGCACCCCAGGCGGATTAGGTAAAAAAAGGCTTTTTACAAACGATTATAATTTAAAGATTTAGGATTCTGTGTGTCTGAAATAATTTGACAGTGTTTCAAAGGCTTGTGAATTTAAATAAGTTTCTGATCTTTGTGTCTTTTCTTTTATTCCTCCAGTGGCAGATGAAAGCAAAGTTGGTTTGTTGGCCGGACACAAATCGGGTAAGCTGTTCTCCTATTTTGGGGGAAAAGTCAGCAACTTGAAAGTAGTATGGGCAGTAAATGAAATCAGCTTACAGATAATTGTTGTGACTAAGAGAGTTGCAAATTAAGGCATTACTTTGTATGCACTGACTCCAAGTTGTACAGTGATGAATTAGGGGTTGTTCTTTGCCAGGCAGTGTATGTAGCTGAGTCATTTGCAGGAAGAGCTGTAACTTTTTTTTTTTTCAGTGCAGGTGTTGTAAACTGAAGAAGATGCCCTTTCAAATAAGGGCAAGTGCAACGTGTCTTTTGGAGTGTGGAGATTTAAACGATATACATTTTGAAAAATATAACTATTTCTTGCTTTTTCTCCTTGCTCTGAGTTCCACTTCCATTACCAGGAATATTGAAGATAACAAAAAAAAAATTCTACAGATTAAAAAAAGAATGTCAAGGCTTTTCCTTTCATTGTGCTTGTGCAGTAGAAATAATTGTCGTTTTCTTAACCTTTTTCAGGCCACAGTAATAAAAAAAAATTAGTCCATACTGCTGTCATTACTGTACCTACTTATTAAATAAGTTCCGCAAACCACACCATGGTACTGTACAACTTACAGTTCTTGTATTATAAGAACTTTCAAGGAAATGTCACATAAGATTGTAATTTTTCACAAGCTGTGGATAAGCTGACATAAGAAACCTTAAACTTTCTAGAAAACTCAAGTTATTCAGCAATTTCTTCTGATGTTAGAAAACCCTGAAGTTTGACCACTGCAGCAAAAGCTGCCCCTTTGTAGCATGATTGCACGTTGCCTTTTTCCACCCCTTTGATAGAACTAAGAAGCTGAATTCATGTAAAGGAAGGTCAACTATGAGATTCCTGATTGTTTATGGTATTCCTTTTCTGTGCAACTGGGTGTCCTTTAGTTCTCTGGTGTGGATTTTCCTTATCTGAAGACCTTTTCCTGAACTTAGTAGACAAATTCTTTTTAAATTTTTCTGGCATCTTTCCTAAGTCTGTGAACTTCTTGGATTCTCTTTCTGAATCAAGGGGTAGTTCATATGTCTTGTAACATCATCACTTCTGGGGAGAGAAAATTCTTTCAACTTTTTGTTTTGGGAATGTGAAAGCTTCAAAGAAATGATCTTGTCAACTTGAAGAAGCCCTCGAGTTTCTTCCTGTGCAGAAAAATTACTATAAACATTGCAACATCATGCAGTTTTCCAAAGATCAGTGGAATTCACTGCTATCAAAGAAGGTTGGAAGGAAACCTGGTGAGATCATAACTCTTTGGCAATCAGTTGTTATAGGTACATTAAGCTTTATGATATCACTTTTAGCAACATTTGATCTTTCTTCTGCACACTTCTCCAGATTCTTGAAAACCATGGCATCGAAAATTTTTCTATTTGAGGACACCTACAAATTTTATATGAAAATGTGGACCAATGCTTATTGAACGTTGGCTTGTTTGCTTTACTTATCCTTCATAGACCTCTTACATGTACCTAAGATCTTTTTTCATAGACTAAAATCAGTGGTCAACAGATCACCTAAGGAACAGATACAAAGATCCTACAGGTTGTTTCTTTTTTTCCCCTTCAGAATAAAAGGAGCTAGCTAACTTCTGAGCAGGTTGGAGTGTAAATGATTTTTCTTGGTTCTGTCCACTTTAAATACTGTTCAATTACTGTTGAAAAATGTTTCTCCCTTCTCTATGTTCCATTTCCTAACCCTTCATAAAGAGAAATCAAGCTGCAGTTTCAGCTTTCTCATTGTTCCATTCAAATACTTATTTTAAAGATTTGTTCAAGAACATGGCATTTTTTTCTCTGGTCCCTTTTTACTGTATGCTTTTTGGAATTATATATCATATACGCATCCTGTTGGCATTCAGTCACATCACAGAACCCTTGTTTTAACATCATTCATTGTGCTGCCTTCCTGAAGGTATACGTACCTTTTTTTAAGAACGCACTAAGGGTGACATTGCAGCTTCTTGGGCTGGGAGCAAAACACCATTATTTTCTCATTACAGAATGAAGAGCTTCCATCCTATTCTAGACTTCAGGAAATTAAACATATTTCTCTACAGAATTAATTATCGCCTACTAACAGTCAATGCAATTATCCCTTCTCTCCTTCAACATGACGTTCTATGAAATACGCAGTTGAATAATTCTCTCTAGGGAAATATCCTTTCTATTCCTTCTGGGGCAGTGGCTCTTCAAGCGTTTAGTCTCAGCTTTTGGTAGAGCTACTGCATCCCTCGAATATTACATGTTACTGAGCAACAGCAGGAGTTAGTAGTGTGTATTCATTTCAAAAAGCTTTACCACAGCTGCAGAAGACCAGGGCATCAGAAGGATCTGTAGCTGTAGCCCCATCTTTCTGTCTTTTTATATATTGCACCCACAAATAGCAGTTCCTTCCCCCCCCCCTTAAAAAGTAGATTTGGTTTTTAGAAGCATGTGTGGACATATCCTGAGCTTGTAAGCATGTTCTATGGGAAGATGGCTGGAGAATTGTTCCTGTATTTCACCCTCACAGAAACGCATCTGTGAATTCTGGTTCTCATAGCTGGCCTGTCCTTCATCCTGCCGGATGGAAGATTCCTGCAGTGCTTACAGGTGTTCTTAGTGTTCCAAATGTTTTCCACAAAACCATTGGCAAAAGCACTGGCGTGCTCTATTGATGCAGCCTACTCTGCCCTTTCTGGAAATGTCCCGAGTTCAGAGTTTGTGTGTGTAAGACGTCCTCTCTGACTCCTCTAAGGAGGATTTTGTCCTCTGTAAGCTTCCTGTGTGCTCAGCAACGGTGTGTCCACATTCCCTAAACTCAATTCCAACAACGACAATGAGAAGCAGACAAGTGGTGTCTCTATCTTAAAGCAGAGAAGATCCCTGGAAATTCACAAAGATGAAAAATCAGCAAACTTTAGCTCAGTTTTTCATGAACCCCTAGCTTTTTAGAAAAGCGATTCCAGGACAGCTAGGAGCATACCCTTTATAAGGAAGGGCAAGACTGTTGTACATCACATATAACCTGATTTATATCAAATACTGAAATCGAGTACTGAATTCTTTGCAGCTATTTTTATTTTTTTCTGAAATTCTTTTTTTGTGTTCTGATTTACTGCTTAGAACACTTTTAGTATGTATTGACTGTCTGCTGAGGTCTCTGCTGACACAGCTCTTTCAGATGATGTAGTGCTGGAGAAAAGCTGATGAGTCTTTCTTTATGAGCTCTGACATATTAATTAGCAAAATGGGCAAAAAAGCTTTCCTATTTTTATTTTAATGTCACTAGACCATGCTTTTGGCTGGGGTTATGTTTCAAGACAGTTTTGAGACAAGATGAGTTGAAGATCTTACTTTCTTGCTGGCTGCTATGTGAGGAACATGTCACTGGGCTATGGATTAGTACTGGCAAGATTAAATAATACAGGGGTAGCGCTGTTACCAAGCTGAATTTGAATTAATGCTATATGGTCAGAGATAGGGTTAGGACCTGAGTAGGAAAAGGCCCGTTGGGATAGTTTGAAGGATGCTTCTGGTCAAGTTCTGCCCCTTACTGTTAATTTTGCTGACAGTGAGGTTACCAGGTTACTGTTCAGCCTGTGGGTAGGATTAGTGTTCTGGGAAAGAAGGCTTGAAGAGGTGGGTGTACAGCTAGATCCTACAAGGTCAGGGCTTTGATGAGGTCTGTGCCAACATGTCTGGTAGACCTCCCATCTGTACTGCTTCGTGTATGGGTAACTGAGTTGTGGTTAAACTGGGATTCAGATTGGGACTGGAGATTGTTTGGAATAAGGTAGGTTAAAGGTCTTGGTGTATCTCTGGATCCTTTTATGCCAGGATGTATTCTGCATTAAATTTTACTGAGGTTTCGTTAAGGCTAGGATGAGGATTAAGATTATGGTTTAGGACACAGGAGAGGTTGAAAAGTTAGACTTATCGGTAGATTTTATATGACCCACTGGAACAGGGTATGGAAAATGCAACAGATTAAGCTTCATCGTTACCTTCAGGAAAGGCTCTCCAGCCTATTGCGAAAGCCATGGTTGCACTGGCAGGTGAAATAAGTCTATGAGATGCTAAGGTTGCATCTATACAAGTGTGAGCTGAATGTCCCCTTTGGCTTTAGAGTGGCACAGGATGATCCCCATCTGTGCTCTGAGCCTCTATTGTAAAATGGCTCCAGGTTGCCTCTGGAAGCTGTGCTTGGTATATCCTAACTCCTGAACCATTTCTAGGAAGTGTTTGTGAGAGCAGAAGAACTGTTAAAACATTTTTATAGGGTAGATGATTACATTCTAGTAAACTCAGGTGTGCCCAGCCACTGCTAAATTTGCAAATATAAACATAACCTATGATTTCAAGAACTCCAGCGTAGTTTTTTGCAGGGACGAAGTAGGGTCTGGTGCAGGGACAAAATAGGGTCTACTGCAGGCAGAATCTGGTGCAGGTGTGTTAAAGTTTGTTCTGGTAAAAGTGTGAATAATGGCTAGGCTAAGCTTATTGCTGTAATTTGAGTTCAGACTTGGAAGGGCAGACAAAACTGGTGAACATTTTTTTTTTTTTTTTTTTAACTGGAGGAATCGTGCAAACTCTTGAGCTATTGGAACAGGAGCAAAGTCCGGTGGTTTATGCATGCTTATATAGCACAAAAAGCTTTCTTTTAATAAGGATTTTGTTGGGACTTAATAGTGGGGTTAGAAAGGACTACAGAAAGCTTAGTGGATGCTGCTAGGCTTGTTTGAGAATGAGACCAGTGCCATTGTAGCAAGTTTGGCCCTGTTTTGCTTTTGATTTGCAGGTAACACAGTTACGTCTAAGAGGTGCGTAGGGAAGTGGTGGTCTCCTCTCCTCGTGCCAGAACTCATAATTTTATTAAACAAGCCTTCTCACTGCTGTAGATGTCATTAAAGCTGAGCTTTTCAAAGGGAGCATTGGGTTTAGTACTGAGTTCATAAGGATTTATATAGTAACTAGATCCACAGTCGAAAAGACTAATGTAAACGGCTGAGCTGCCTGGTGTATGCAAGTGAAGTGCCTGCCCAGAAAGGACCTTGCCACTGTCTAAGTGAAAGCATGTGGGATATAGAATCTGACACTTGTTTTTGCATTTATGAGAGGAGAAAAAGGTTGATCTTACTTCATTTTATTTCTCTTTGATAATAAGAGTGTAATACTTGGCTGTGTCAATCATTCTTGCAAGTGTGAAGAGGAATTGCCTACTTTGCAGACTGCAGTATACCTTAGCAATACCGATGTAGCCTAACCTATGTATCTTGGCTTGGATACTGGAGGCAAGCAAACTCTGGTGGCACTGGAAGCTGTACAACATGATTTTCCCTTAATTCAGCCAGTGTGGTGCTTGATGCTATTTCAGTTTGACTGACACAAAAGCAAATGCAAGTTACTGATGCTTCAGTACACCATATTACTCATCACCCATGCCTCTTTAAGCTTTGAATCGTTAAGCTGTGGGTTAAGTTTGATGCTTTATTGCTGGGAATATTTTTGCAAGATTTTCATTCTTTTACTGTTACCTTCACTTTGGGCTCCCCTCCCTGGATGATTCTTTTCTCGTGGTGGTGGTGGTGGTGCTGTTGTTGTTGTTATTATTATTACTATTATCAACTTTGATTATGAATCTCCAAGCAAAGTGTTCCTTTGACCGTATAGTTCCAAATAAATTGTTGTCATCTGAGAATCAGTATCGACTCATGCAGTCAAGAAACAAAAAATAAGACTCCTTTTTCCTGCAGGTAACTTATGGAGTTAATATTTTCTTCTATACTTACGTTTGGTAAGGTCTAAAGTCAAAGATGTTACATTGAACCTATTATATTGTTGGGGTTTATAACGATTTCTAGTCCAAAAGTTAAAATGCTTAGCTTTCATTGAATCTCTGCCTACTGTTGTTTTTTTCTTATCTTCAAACACAGCTTGTCTAGTGAAACTAGGATGATACATTAATTTACTTAGTACTCTATGCCAGTATGGCTTTACTACCCTTTTTTTAGTGGACTTTATTTTTTAAGGGTTTTTTTGTCAAATACATATAATGGTTTCCATGTTATGGATTGTTCTAACCGTCTACTTTGGTTAGAGCTGGGAGTGGTGGGGGGGCTTGTTTAACACTGGCTAGTTGCACAAGAACCAAAACTATGCTGTGACCAAGCCTATGGGACAGGACAGTACAATATTGAATTGCTGGGCTGCAGGATTTTTTCATGTCTTAATGGTCAAAGTCTGGAAGTCTGTAGGAATAAATCCCGAGCCTCCAACTTTCATGAGCTGACTCTTAAGAATTAGTGTTGAGAAAAATGCTTTTTTAATTTCATCTAGTATTTAGAGTGCTAAATATAAAGGATGAATGTTTAGTTGGAAAAACTTTCATTTGTCTGTTGGAACTTCATGTATTTTAACCTGTCAGAGATCGGAAAGTGTATTGAAACAAGATGAAAACAAAATTAGAACCTTGTCAAGTTCTGATTTTTTTTTTTTTGAGCAAGAGAAGCTCGAACTGGACATTCCAGAAATTGATTATTTTTAAGAGGCTATTAAAAATGGGACTGATACAGCAATCTCTCTCTTCCCCTCCCCTCATCAAATTGTATGTACTTCTGCGTGAGAAGTCTGATTTTTTTTCACCGACTCAGGAGGAGGAAGGCTGGACACTTACAGGTTCCTGTGCTTCAAACAATTATTCTAAATTAACAGAACTTGCTGTATTGTTGAATTTGAGTGAAAAGCAGTTCATTAGTCAAAATCTCTTCTGAATGCCAGGCTGGCAGTCTTTACAGTCCCCTTGCCTGCCTGGCCTACGTGGCTGATAAACAGCTCTCATGGATAACCTAGTTAGATGGTTCTCCTCTATGGAAGGAAACAAGCTCTCATTTTTACTCTGACAAGAATCATTTTATGCCCCCAGTAACTCACCAGCTGTAACTATTCCTTTGACAGCTTTTTTTTCTTGTTTTTGAAGACTTTATTAGCTGTGTGATGATGATTGTTGTGACCCCTTTTTTTGTTAGGTCCTGAGAAAGTCATCTGTTGATAAAAATCCCTCACTTGAGGGTGCGGTTTGATGTTACGATGTTGATCTAAAAGCTTGCTGCTGCCGAAAGGGGCAGTCTTAGTCACCATACCACCATACCAGCTGCCTGGTTCCCATTACTTCTTTTATTCCAGGCCCACAGCTTAGCTGGTAAGATGGTTGAGAGAGCTAAACCAGCTAAAACAAGACAGACAGTAGTGAATAGTGCTGGGCTTATCTCCTTGAACCACTCATTTGAGAGAGACAAGCTTGCATGCCAATAGAAGGGAAACTCAGCAAATGGATGGATGTGAGAACTGTGGCTTTCAGAGGCAGCTGTCCATTAAATTGCCTTATCTGCCATGTCAAACCATATCCTTATTAAATTCAAATGCCAAACTTACATTAATTTTTTTTTTTTTAAAGACTATTTTACTTGCCATGGATAAAATGACTTTCCCAGTGGCAGGAGCAGGGAATAAAAAATGGCAATAAACCTCTGCAAACTGAAGAGCATCCCTGCTGTCTCATCCTTGAATTGCAAGAATCTTCTCTTAAATCACTTATTCACTTTGATTTTATGAATTCTTTGTGTTCTGTGACTGACTCTTAGTGTGGAGTGTATTAAGATATGTCAGAGCACTGCCCATTGATCTTTCTTTGAACTACAGTCGTTAAAGTGATGAATAGATCTGATCTGCTGAGAACAATAACAAACTTGCAGGAGAAACCTGTTTCTCTCGATGTTCTTGTGTGAGATTTAGGATCTAGAGCAGAGCTGAACGTAGACCAACTTGCAGCATGGATGCAAATTCAAGGATCTGCGATTGAGCTTTTATAACATAGCATAGTTGATTTAATGTTTTCCTGTCTCCTGAAGAGGATCCCATGATACCCTTGTATTCATAAATGCCTAGCCACGTTTCTGCCCCCTTTCTCTCTATGCCAGCATTATTATTCTTACAATTCCGTTGTGGGGAATTATTCTTATTCTTACAATGAGCTGTTGTGGGGAGCTAACATAGCAGAAAAAATAATTCTACAAAAAAGAATAGTATTCTTCTGGTTTAGCCAAGGGAGCAAGAGAAAGGAAGTTCAGGAAAAGAGAAGAATTATTTTCTAACTGACAGTTTTTGATCCTGGGATCAGCCGGAGCTGAAGGAAGTTGGCTGGGGTGGAGGGGGTAGAGAGACACATCTGACAGAGAAAGCATGGATGAAAGACGATTTACAGATCTTCAGAGATGTCTTTGTGCTGAAAGAAAGGAAGTGGGGGAGCAAATTTGAGTCTCTATTTTTTGTCCTGAAGACTAAACTGAAAGTGAGTTTCTGAGAGGTTTGTTTAATGGCCAGTGAAACTTGGTTTTGTGTATTTTTGACTGTGTGGTGTTACTTGCTGTTAAAAGGCTATGGCTATCTTTTAGCTTTGTTCGGGCTGCTACACTCTGGGTCTGGTCCTGTCCTAAGGAATGAGAGAAGATTGAGCAGTGCTTGGGAGCAGCTGAGTCTGAGAAGCAGGGGGAAGCTTTCGTACGTGCCAGATGGAGTAAACAGGCAGCTCAGACAGAAAGGAGCACAATTTTCCTTAAGAGCCACAGGGACTGGGTAGGGTTTCTTTCAATCCAGCCGATCACAGAAAGCTGCTGAACCAGAGAACAAATGGCCCTGTAAAAGCATAAGTTGAGCAGAAGCTTTTATTTCACTCTGTCTCACCTAGCAAATGTTAATTTTCTGTACTACGAAAGTGTAGTAAAACAACTGTAGTTTCAACAGCAAAGCCCTTTCCATGTTCTCACTTTAAGAACAAAAGTGCATGTACATCTACCTGAAAGTCCTGAACAACTTGGACTTCTTTGTGAGGGAAGCCTGTGCTCTAAAAGCGTACCAAAGATAGGTATTTCAATTTGACACCCATGAAATGAAACTTAAGAGTTCCTGCAGACAGGAACTATACAGAGCGCTCCTGTGAATGCATAGCAAGGGCAATGCCTGCTAAAGCTGCGACATTACATTTATTAGAGCAAGATGCTGAAGAGTGATTCTGGGTGTCAGGAATGCCTCATTTTTACATGTGGGTAAACTTGGAGTGGAAAGTCTGCATGGCAGTAATGATGGCCTTTTCTCAGAGGAGAAGGCCTGGTCTGGCAGATATCCAAACTGCAGTCTTCAAAAATAAACAATAGAGGTGAAAGATTTACTTCTTTTCCATCACATCTCAGCAATATGGCAATTATGCATCACCCAGTATGAATTGTTGGCATCCAGGGATTGCAAACCAACAGCCTTTTTCGTTGGGGAGTATTCTTCGCTCCAAGAGCAGAGAAAGGGGCAGGAACTTTGTTTAATGTGACCTGGGAAATTTCATGCTCAGCAGTTACCCAATGTTACAGCTCCCTTATGATACAGAAGTAGAAGAAGTGACTAGGAAGAAAAAAAATCCAACACACAAGAATTTTTTCCAGCCAAGATACTCATATATTCATATTTCTTCTACCTCCTTTTTTCTCCCTCTTTAATTTCCTGAAGTGATTCTGGGCATATTGTTATATTAACTGAGGCTTGGGGGGGGGGGGTGTTCATAGTTGCTGTTTCTCCCCTCGGTCAGTATTGCTGAATATTGTTCTGTGCAGAACTCAGTGCAGCAAGTCAAGAGAGTATTAAAAACCCCAGAACGTTTAAGTAGTATGAAATGAAGTAAAGTGCAGACTTTTAACAGTTGTAATGAATGCATCCACTTACTGTAAGGCCTGCTAGTATTTGAAATAAATGGTCATCTTTCTGTGGTAAATTCATTGTCTGTGTCAGCTTGCAGTGGACTGAAGGAGAGGCATGCCTGCAGAAGTCTGTATCTGTTGTACGCTGAAATAATCTCTCTAGTAAATGGTGCGGTGCTGGCATGAGTTACCAATTATAGTCTGTTTGGGGCATGCATTCTCTTCCTGAGACCTGGTGATACTTTTCCCCGGGACTGTCTGTGCTGAGTCTGCCACATTTCATGTCTTTTGCTGAAAGTTTCTGCTTTGAGTTGGAGCTTCCTACTGCCTCATATTCCAGGTTGTTTCTGACATGAGGGTAGGAGAGCTTGTAAATATGGTGGATGTGTCTACATGAGGAGTGCTATATCAGGCAGAAATAAAGCTTTCTCTGAACGCAGAAGCAGTGTAACTGTGTTAGTGCAGAATTTCACACAGGATAATAGATACTGCAATTCTGCAGAAGTGGTTATTAGGACTTGAGATCTTGGCATCTCTGGATCCTTGGAATATCATGCCCAGTAAGAATCATTACTAAATTTGAAGTGATTGGAGATGGCAAAATGTTAAACAACAAGAAAGCTAGCATTAACCTAATCAAAGAATAAGAAACAATGAGTTTGAAGAATTTAAATTTGAAATTTGAAGAATGTAAAGGATTTGGTGTGCTTTTTATTGGAACGGTGGAGATTCAAAGTAAGGCACAGCAGCCAGCAAAACAAGTTTAATGTTTAAAATCCTGAGGATCTCTTGCTTTATGTTGATCTTTAAATCAGAGAGCCTCTCTGGTGATAGTGCCTGAACAGACAGCTCATGAAAGTGCCGCCGTGACTGATAGTAAGCTGGTTTCCTTCATGGAACTCCCCCCTTGGCCCTAAGAAGAAAGCTGAAAACAGCAAATTGGATCCATCAGGTCTCCTGCACTTCTAGCGCCTTGTAAGGCTCTTCAGTCATCAGCCCTTTAGCTGGTGACAGCCAGACTGCATCCATTTCAGAAAGCAAAATGAGTTGCCTCAGACTGCATCTTCTGTAATTGAGGAGAAAGTGCCGATGTGATTCTAACGCCCCTGGGTAACATTTACCACCCTCTGCAGTTAGAACTGGAGTCACAGCTTTCCTGCCAGTCTTTTCTCTGACTATTAGTTTCGTATTCCTTCAAGCAGTATCTGTGCATTTTTCAAGCTTTGTGAATGATCTGCAGATGTTCAGGAAAGACCTTCAGATACTAGGTACTGAAAAGTTGGCTGTGATCAGTGTTGGCAGCTACTGTGGTTCTTTTAGTTGCTTGTCATGACCAAAGAGACCAACAGCCACTGCCGAATGCCTCATTTTATTAATCCCGTCCCTCCAGGAGCTGGGTTTTTGCTGGGCATAATATTCAGTGCTGGCAGTGGCTATCCTGAAGACATTGGTGCCAAGGAGTTAATGAATTTGGAAAACTTCCCAGATAATACATCTGGCCCTCTAACTTAGATTTTGGAGTATGAAGTATGACATATAGAAAGAAGAGCACTGAACTAAATGAGCTACTGGCTGAAGAGGGGAAGGGGACACTTTTTTTTAAACTAGTTGACTGAAAGTTAAAAATGACGTAGCCCCACAGAAGATTTAACTGTTGTGGTTTTGTTTCCATTTTTGATTGGTTTTAGTTTTGTGGGGTTTTTTTATTTTGTAAAACTGTGTATTTGCCAGTTACATTACCTTCTGAGGCTTGAATATAGACAGGGAAGCATTTATAATTCTCCGCTTTGATTCTTCTCCCTCATTTTTTATTTTGAAGTCCCATCATGTTGCCATGTCAATAAGAAGGATTTTGAAGGTAGCTACCAGTAATTGATATTTCTAGTCCAGCTCACTTCTGGAATAGTATCTTGTACAGCATTTGCCTTCCATAATATTTGAAATTTGGTTTTATTATATAAAATGGATTGCTGGCACTATTTATTAATACACATTTTTGCGTAATAAAAGCCGTGCAGAGCAATATGGTTCAGAAATTAACTTTGAAGAGAAGAATTACATTGCTATTTGTATGTCTCATGAAACGGCAGTATTTTTAATGAGTCTTTCAGTACAGCAATGCTACTTAGCACTTACCTACACAGCACTCCAAAAGTACCCAGAATATCATCCCTAATTAAGCGTCCTACTGAAATGCTTTTTTCTGACCTAAGAGCAGAGTGGGAGAGTTTTTTCTGTGCATGCCAGTGTCAACCCAAATGGAAAGCATTTCATAGAAGAGTAGAAAGCACTTCCTTGAGTAACCATTGACTAGCAGCAGGTACCTTCCTCCTACCTCAGGCAATGGCACCATGCTGCCCTTTCAAAACATATCAGCTTCTCTAGTGTTTACCCTTTTTTCTGCCTAATGTCTCGATAGATAGCGCAGTTATATCTACGTACGTAATCTTCATGTCATCGAGTTCTTTTGGCCATTCTGGTACTAGTTCTTGCAGAGCCTTCTGCCTACTGTTCTGCTTACGGTTCCCCTCTGTCCCCCGTGGCCAGGAGAGCATGCAGGGCATAGTCAGGTCTGGGGACAGTTGCTTGCACAGCATGTTTCAGTGGGTTTTTTTCTGGGAGACCATCTCCCTCTCCTGTTCTCTTGCTTGCTTGCTTACTCCTAAGGGAGTAGGAAGGAGACATTCTGTCTAGTGTCAATAGTGGGCTTGGGGCAAAGCAGCGAATTCCCTGGAGAGAGGCAGACCCTAATGCTACAATTTGCCCAATTTCAGAATGATAGTTTCCTTAGTGCCATGTAGCAGCAAGACCCTGACTGCCGCAGTGAATGCTTAAATAGGGATCAGTTCCCTTCCAGTGCTATGGTCAGGGCCTGGCAAATGGAGGGACAAACAGAACAGAGCTAGAACTTGGCACTGGAAGTTTGCGTCTGTTACTGAAGGGTGACTGCACTTACAAAGGTTGCAAAAAAAAAAACCTCAGTTAACTTGCTATGGCAGTTTTCAAGCCTCTCTGTGCAGTAGGACCAGAACAGAGGATCTGGCATTGATTTGTTTGGGTTTTTCATGTAATTACAATTTTTGTTGCTATCTGCAGTTGGCATTAATTCCTGTATTCAAAAAAGGGGTTGGTTTTTTTGGTTGCCAGTTGTAAGACTGCTGTTGACAAACAGAGATGTTATAAAAGAGAAATCCAATATAGTGTAGTTATTCAGATGCCTCTTTTTTTTATTGCTTTATAATCTGCTCAGATGCTTAATTCTGAAAACAAAATGACAAAATTGTTCAATCGAAGCATCTAGAGTTTAATTCTTTTCTAAAAAATAGCACACTGGTTTTAATTTTAAAGGTACAAAAAAGAATGAGTATTACATTCCGGACTAAATTTTGTCAGCTGTTGCATCAAATAACTCACTGCTTATTACTGAAATATACATCACAAAATAGCTACAAAGAATAATTCTCAGTCTGAGTTTATATTAAAAGAGCAAATACATTAAAAAAAGAAAACATACAGGGGAAAAATTATTTCTTACAATCATTCTTTTTCTGCCATCCTGTAGGAAATATGGGTAAATCTTTAAGTCTCAGGAAAAACCTTTGGTCTCCTTTACTCATGGTTTGCTTTTTCTTTTCTCTTTGTGTGTATAAAGTATGGGTGTAGTGTGCAGTAGTCAGTGTTATCACCTGTTGTGTCATGCGTGACACATCCCATTACAGATTCTGTGAAACTGGAGCCGTTTGAAGTAAAACTTTCCATTCAAGTGTCAATTGAAGCGTGGGGTTTATTTGCTTTTTTGACAGAGGTTGTTCTTTTACTGTCTCCTAAAATAACTCTGATATTTGTTTTTATTTAGGAGAGGAAAAGGTAAGAATATGTGGCTAGAGGCTGGGAAGATAGCAAGCTAGCGGGGGCGGGGGAGCTAGAGAAGGATGCTGAGGCGGGGGGGAAAAGGGAGATTGGGCATGTGGCTACGTGAGAAGATGCAGTGTGGGAAAGGGTGACATAACTGAGGGAGAGGGGGAGACTAGTTTGTGCTGATCTAGGACAGTGGATCCAGAAACCACATGGGAAAGAAAAGGGTGGCAGCCAGCATTGCAGTAAAGAAAACTCTGCTTTTCTTTAAAATAAACAAAACCAAACAAACTAAAAAACCCCCACACCTAGGAAACTGTATATACAAATTCTATTAAAAGAATGTAAGTTTGAAGGTTTAAGGTGTCTGAAGTAGGAAACACTAGCTCTAAGGAAGTCTGCAAAGGCAACTCAGATCCTTTTAGTGGATGCTGATGGTGTGAGACTTACATAATCAAAACCTAATTCTTCCCCAAGACTACTTTCAGAGCACAAGAGGGATCTGCTTAAGGGTAACGAAGGCTGTTGTGTAAGGCTCAATCCTCGCCTCGTTTATTGTTGAAGTTGTAAGATGTATAGCTGTTTGGTATATTCTGGTTGGAGGATGTGTGGTTAGTGGTGTAGATGATCTCAGGGAAAAAGAAACATTTTTCGTGTTTGCTAGCCATTAAATGCTACTTGAATTATTTTCTAGCTGTGCCTGTATCTCAGCATTGCTGGAGGCGGGGAGGTGTCTTTAAACCACACACAATGAGATAGTGTCGTCTTCACCCTGTTGGTGCCTGACCTGCATGTGTGCTGATTTGCAGAAGTGCTGAATGTATTCAGGCTGCAACCAAAGTCAGTGGCAAGAGTGCTGTGAGCTCACGGAATGCTAGATGTTAAGTATTCAGAAGAGGGAGTGGAGGGCAGGGGAATCAGGTCTTGAGAATCTTAAAATGGGAACCTGAATTGATCTTCATCCTTCTGTTTCAGTTCCTTGTCTCTGAGACACAGATAGTACACATTTCTCTTAAAATGACATCATTAGTGTTCATTAAAAAAACTTACTACTTTATAAGGTGTTTCAGAGAAAGATGCATGAAGGACTGTTTAATGCTGATGTCAGAACAGATATTGAAGTGCGTGTTGAATAAGAAAGGGGGGTAATTGCTGTATATGTGGAAGAAAATATTTGTAGATCTTTCCTGAAAGAAGGAAGCTGGAGTTTTGTAAATAAAATTGTCTTAATGTATTTGGGACATAACGTGAAAGTCTATTACAATGAGTGCCTAGAGAGAGATAAGTTAACAATGGACACCTTTGCTGTGGCATTCTCCAAGCCTAAGCGCTTTACTTTGCAATGTTAATAGTACTCTTTTAAGGTCATTTTTTGTATATAATTTTAATACATAGTCTGTTGCTTTAACCACTTGCATTAAAATTTCATGAGCCTTTTCAGAAATTCAGACAGGAAAATGCAAATAAATAATGCATTTTATTTAGTATGTAGTAGATACAGTATTACTGTATGTGTAAACAAATAAAAATGTTTCTTTAGTAATATAGCAAACTATGTAGAAAGATCCTGCTGTAGTCTGTAAACCACATATGCTTTAAAGAATTGCTTTGTCTTCAAGTAGCTAGTGCTGGGCCTAAACCTCTGGATTTGGAATGATACAGAATGGTAGTATAAAAAGATTAAGCATCTCAGCTATTGTAAATAAAAGGGGGGTTCATGAGTTATAGGGCACAAGATTGAAGCTGAAATCTTAAAGCATTCATTTTCCAAGAGCAAGTACTTAATATTTTATAAAAACCGATCCCTATATAGACTCTCTGCTTGCCTCGTTTCCCATTTCGTTTTCTAGCCGCCTTCTTCCCTTCATGGAAGAGCCCACAAGTAACCTTTTAAAATTCTGATCTGAGCACTTACCAGTCAGCACAGTGGTATGTGTCTGTGACTAGCTTACCTGTCTTTTATGCTACTCCTCCACCCTGCAAGACGCCGAAGCAACAGAGAAAGTATGTGTAGGTAGTGAATGTTATTAGTGACAAGAGATGTGGATAGGTACTTGATTGCTTCAAGCCAAAATAACATGTTTGCTTAACTTCCATTTGATGAGAAAAACCCCAGCCTCCTAGCACGACATGTGCAGATCACCACAACCCTCTTTCCATGTTTTTTGGGTTCTTGGTCGTTTTGTGTTTTGGGTTTTTTTAGGGGAGCCTTGGCTAGGTTCTGACACCCTTTTGTATGTTTAGTACTTCATTTCAACTGGAGATGCAAGAATCTTCTGATACTCATCTAGAGTAAAAGAAACAGTAAAATGATCAAATGTAGAGCGAACTCTGCCCTTGTTTGTTTTGAGTGGTTACTTACCTTGCAGGTAGTCCTGCTCATTTCAGTGTTCCTCAAACCTCAGCAGCAATAAATGTTTCTGCAACAGCAACTCCTTTCAGACCTTACATGACTTGGCATTAAAAGCTCCACCTCTTTCTTTTTATCTTCTGTCTTGTTACAGCAAATACTTTATGATCCAAACTGGAAGAACGGAACTTAGACATTTTTAAGGAAGTTTTTATAGCTAAAGAAGCAGAGGCAGTAATTCTTCTCCCAGTTTAATGATGAGTTACACTTACAGCGTATGAAGAGTCTTCACTTGCACTGTAATTTGCATTAGCAGAACAGAGTGCCCCTTTTGTTAGTGATTTTTAGAAAATGGAAACCAGGAATGACTGCTTGAGTAAATAGAATCAATAAACAATGAAAAGGCCAACAATACTAGAATAACTAATACTGAAATATGCTTTTGCCATTTGAGCTTTCATGTGTTTGTTATCTTTGGTAGGGAATTGTTCTTAAACTTCAAGTAGAATTTCTTAGTACCTTCATATAAATCAATTGCCTGTAGTTTTCAGTTAAGCAGTTTAATTGCTTAATCAGACTAAGAAAACCTAGTGATTAAAATTTAACAGTCATGGTATAAGGCAATATCAATATTAGTTCTTACTCAAGGCAGCTGTTTTAGATCAAACAATGAACTAGAAGGTAGTGTGTTTATAATGTGCTTTAGCATACAGGAATATCATTTAAGTCTTCTCTAAGAGTTAAGAGCACAGACATTGAAGAATGACAGAGTCAGCAATAAGAGTGTATTAAAGCTGTCACAAAATACCAACTCCAAATCATAGGACTTCTGCAGTAAAACAGACTTAAGGGTTGTTGGGGTTTTTTTGTAATCTATTGGAGAAAAATTAACCTATTCTGTGAACAGCACCTAAGCAAGAAGGGACCATTCTGTCAGAACTGACTTGAAATAAACAAATAGCAAAAACAGTTTAAGATAACGTCAGGAAATTCTGTGCTCAGCTCTTCTATATTGCTGTTCAAAAGAAATGAACCACTAACATCATCTTTAAAAGGTGAGGAAGGAACTTGTTATTAGCTCTGTTATGGGCTGATGCTTGCAACTTTCATTTGAAATACTGTACCTCTCTTAACAATTCAGGCTCAATCTGAATGTGAAATCTGAGTAAATTAATATTGTGCCAAAACATCTGTTTTTTCTGTTTAAAATAGAAAAAATCTGAGGCATAGGAGCATAAAGGGAATGTAGCAGGAGGTGAACTGTACTTTACAATGTCTTGACAAATCGTAAATAAATCACTGCAGAAACAGAGATCTATAGTCTTGCCACTCAAAAGAGAGCCAGTATTGCAGAAATACAGTTAGGCTTGATCAAAAATTATTAGAGGTACTGAATATTATTCTGTTTTGAGTTGGCATAACACCAAGCGCAGTGAGATTTTGGCCCATGGTTAGAGAGGGTCTGTGTGCTTTTATAATGGAAGTAATGAAGAATTGATAGGAACAGGAAGCAGTGTCATCTTTATTTTTTGGTTTGTTTTTTTGTTTGTTTGCTGTTCTGAACACCTTTCATCTGTAACACATCCTGAGAAGATAACAGTGGTCATACTGGATCAGACAAAAAGTCTATATAGCCCATGTCCTCTTTCTGATACCACCAAATGCTAATGCCTAACGAGAAATACAAAGATGTGACAAGTTTATATCTTATTTCTCCAAGAGCTCTCCTTGCCTTCAAATATTCAGGGACTTAAAGATTAAAGGCAAGAATAGTTTCTGTTTATCTGCTAATCTTAATAGATTTTGCTTCTCTTGAGTTTTCTTGCTTCCTTTTGAACACATGTAAACTCTTAGTATTCACAACAAAAAAAAATTATTCACATAAATGTTTATCAGGGTTGTTGCTGTGAAGAAAAATTATGTTTGATTACCCGCTACTTTCTTTTTCTCTTACAGCAAGTTATGAACCCAACTAGTAGTTTCGTGCTCCTTCCTGTGGGACTGCTTTTTCGCAGGGGAGGCCAATTAGGCATATGGTAGAACCATTACATTTTTTGTTTTAATAACTAACCTCAGTGTTTCAAAATCTGATTTTAGTTTTCTGCTCTGAAGTAAATTCCTTAGTATGTATCACTATCCAATATAAGGATTGACATACTCATTAAAGGTTGAGGGAAGAAGCTGCCAAGCAGCTCTGATTAACTGTGTGATAATATGGATGAAGTTTTACGAATTATATAAATATTGAAGTAATTGATTGTCATAAGTCTATACCCAACCACAGTATGGCTTGTTCTGCATTACCTTCTTGAGGAAATGGAACGGCACGCGTTTCACAGATTAACCAAATTTCCCTCTTAATGCGGAGGAAATACCGGTCCACACTCAGAAAGACTAAAGAAGGCAAGAATATTTCACAAAAAACAGGATACAGGGTAGAATACAGATGCAAGTGTTCACTCTTGATACAGAGGAAACAAAAAGTTAGAATAATCCTATAGATGCTAAAAGTTTTTTATGTGAGGTAATCATTGAACACGAGAGCTATTTTCTTATACAGTTGGTCAACCTGAAAAAATTAAACTGCAGCACTAGCCACTGTAAAAAGCCAAAATAAGATGTTCTGATACTGCTAGAGAAATCTGGTAGAGCTACTTAATATCCTTGAAACTGTTCACAATGTTTGTGTGCATTTGTTCTTAATGTTTATGAGACTGGCTTTTATTGTAGTTGGAGCAAAAGCTTATGATTTCAAGAATATTAGTGATCCTTGTTATTTAGTTTTAAGAATCTACTGAAGGACTAGTAACACAAGTAGTAGTATCTAATTTTTGTATTCTCATAGCATTTAGAAATGCAGCTGAGAAGCAACATGATTGCAAAGAATGAAGTTTCATACTTTTATGTTGTATGACTGTGTATATATAGCCAAATATACTTGCCTTCATGTGTAAGTAAACTGTTTATGGACAGTATCTGGATTTTTGAGGGCAAAGAGAGATCAATGTGCTATCCTTTTAGTATTAAATAAGCCAAATGTAAAATTCAAAATGAGATTACTAGAAAGGAAGACATTTATTGTTGCAAACGATTCAGGGTATTACATGGCCACATGTCATTTGCAATATCACATTAGAATTTGAAAACTTTATACCTGCTAACTCTCAAATTAATGTAATAGAAAAGGGTTAACAAAAATACATTTTCTTTTTATTTATTTGTGCTGTATATCTGACAGCATTTCTTTGTACACAGATTTATTTCCTGGTTGGTTGATAATCAACAGTAACTCCTGCTTTGCACATTAATATAATTACTTTGTCTCCATGAAGGTGTTCTGGCTAGAGGTTAGGCCCTACTAAAGTTAGCCGTCAGTCTCAAGGAAAACCAAAGCTGTAGATTAGTATTTCAGAAGTTAGCATTGTCCAGCATGTTTTGGATGGATTCCATCAATCTTGACCAAAGAACCAGCAAAACATCAGTAGAGGAGGAAACCATTACTTAAAATAAGAAAAAGAACAAATCAAAATACACTACTTGGAAAGTGTTCTTTTAAAAATATGTAAATACTTGTTAATTTTTTTCAATGCCATAGAACTAGAAAAGAACACAGTGAAAATTTGCTGTAACATAGATAAGTGACTTCCAAAATTGTTTTTTTTTATCTGGACTGCACTCGCCACAGATGCATACAAACTAAAAAATAACCCGGGGAAGCACTGCAACAAACTACTCTTGTGAATTGCAGTTAGCAGAGGTGCTCTTCCCTAAGAAAGTTCACATGATGATGTGCCTAAAGCATGCGGTAATATTTCAAAACTACTGATAATCTATGGTGATGGATCTTTGTGCTACTTATACTTCTAAAGCTATTACTTCTTTCCAGACCTTTGATTCCTTGAATAAGTAAAAACAGAGCTTTCAAAGAGTAAACAGGTTCCTCCTGAAAGGCATATAAACACGTTCATTTCTTCTTACTCCTTTAGCAGGACTGGGGGGCAACCGAAGATGGCTCTCTGGATTGATAAAATAATAGAGCTTTTTTTAACCTACAAATCACTACTTTGAATCCACCACAGGCTGAACTTACTAACATCTGACACTCGTGCTTTAACTTATGTAAAATGAGTTAATGTTTTCTGACTCTCTGTGGGCAGAGGTATGTGTAATGCCAAAGTATGGTGCCAGTAGAGTACAAAGATTAAAAGACGGATACTCAGCTGCTATATGCTGGCAGGCAGTGGAAAAGTGTTGATTTACTCCAGCTGAGGATTTGGCGCCCAGGCTTGAACCAGGTTGGAAATGAACCTACCTGTTCCAGTTCTAGAGTCCTTGTTAATTTGAGCACACTTTGGCTTTGATCTTAGAGTAAGGCTCCTAGAAGTTGCAGTTGCTATCAATTGCTTAGCACCCTGTTCTAGGCAAAGATTGCAGTTCAGTATTAATTTAGGATATTTCATTGTACTGATGTATTTTGATTGGATTGCTGTCTATTTGAAATAACTGCCTGTTCCTGTAGAACAGTTGCCTTTGTAATACCAGATTTTGAAATTTCATCCGAGGATCCAACCACCAAGTAGCTGAAAGAGATCAAAATGGACACTGAGTTTTGCACCTGATCCATGGTACTGTATCAGTTTTCTGATACGGTTGGTTAAAATTATGATTGTGAACCTCATGAGGTTCAACAAGGCCAAGTGCAGGGTCCTGCACCTGGGTCAGGGCAATCCCTGGTGTCAATACAGGCTGGGAGATGAAGGGATAGAGAGCAGCCCTGCCGAGAAGGACTTGGGGGTACTGGTGGATGAAAAGCTGGACATGAGCCAGCAATGTGCGCTCGCAGCCCAGAAGGCCAATCATATCCTGGGCTGCATCACAAGAAGCGTGGCCAGCAGGTCGAGGGAGGTGATTCTGCCCCTCTCCTCTGCTCTGGGGAGACCCCACCTGGAGTACTGCGTCCAGCTCTGGAGCCCTCAGCATAAGAAAGACACAGACGTGTTGGAGCGGGTCCAGAGGAGGGTCACAAAAATGATCAGGGGGATGGAACACCTCTCCTATGGAGAAAGGCTGAGAGAGTTGGGGTTGTTCAGCCTAGAGAAGAGAAGGCTTTGGGGAGACCTTATTGCAGCCTTTCAATACTTAAAGGGGGCTTAGAAGAAAGATGGGGACAGACTTTTTAGTAGGGCCTGTTGCAATAGGACAAGGGGTAACGGTTTTAAACTGAGAGGGTAGATATAGACTAGATATAAGGAAGAAATTTTTTATGTTGAGGGTGGTGAAACACTGGCACAGGTTGCCCAGAGAGGTGGTAGATGCCCCATCCCTGGAAACATTCAAGGTCAGGTTGGATGGGGCTCTGAGCAAGCTGATCTAGTTGAAGATGTCCCTGCCCACGGCAGGGGGATTGGACCAGATGACCTTTAGAGGTCCCTTCCAACCCAAACCATTCTATGATTCTAAAAGTCTGATTATCCAAGTGCATCCTGATCTACTCGTAGCTAAACTTTGGTTCATGCTTCAAGAGTGTATGGAGTCACTGAGCAGAATCATGGGTTTTCCAATAATATTGAGTCCCAGCTTAGAGGAAACCTTTATTTTTCTAAGATAAGCCATCTTGGATTTGTCTGTATCAAAATGTTGCTTGATTGTGCTTAACCTGTATCAAGTTATCTTGGTTGCAGTATCACTGTGGCTGCTGCTTAACGTCCTGTTAAACCTGGAGAAATTTGGAATTTTTGATCATAATTTAGGATAGTGCTTTGACTAACTTCTCCAGAAATGCCCCCATTGGTTGATGACGGATGTCACCAAGAAGAATTGGAATGACCCTTTCTTCTCTTTTGACCCTACATTTCTGCAGTCTGGTAACATACTATGTTTGGGAGCATATTTCTATCTACTCTCCATTTATTGGGCAAGTGAAAGGGTACAAGGTAACGTCATTTGTATATAGGCAAGAAAAATGGTTAAGAAAATCTCAAGAAAAGTTTGTATTCATTTGCTACTAGAGGTAAATCAGATTCTAAGTTGTTCCACACAGCAATTCCATTAGCTTTTCTAATTTGCCATTTAAACACATTATAGCAATGCAAAACTGCATATTGAAAAGATTCTTAACACGTAACTTGGTAATTAATAGAGTAACATCTTTAGGATACTGAAAATTGCTTCAGGGGAAGCAAAACTTGGAGATCTGGGGAGGTTCCCTTTTCCATGGGGGATACTAAAGGCTTGGTGCACATTTGCTAAACAGCTAAGAATGTAACAAGTTTTCCAAAAATACAGATTTGCGAAACCAACTTTATTTGATCTCTCATTCACATCCTTGCCAGTTTATTTTTAAAAATAACCTTTTCATTAGAATGACACACCATGACATATCTAGCAAGGGAGCTGCAAACCTCTTAAGGAGGAGTTGTACTATACATGCCCAAACAAATGTAAAGTGTAAAGCAGTAAATCGTATAGACTAGGTCTCAGAGACAACCAGTATAACTGAAGTAGTATTTTGACTTTATTTTTAAGCGAGGCTGGGATTGTAATCTAGTTGTGAATCGTGTCTGTTAAAACCCTAGAAGACAGCCAGATGTCATTGGGTGTGAGTCTGTGTCTTTGCACACTACAAAACAGTTTAGCAAAATCCTTGGCTGCAGCTGTTCAGAAGAAAAAATCCTTGCCATTTGTTCCATGATGTCGTGGTTTAACCCCAGCCGGCAGCTAAGCCCCACACAGCCACTCGCTCACTCCCCCCTGGTGGGATGGGGGAAAGAATTGGGAGGGTAAAAGTGAGAAAACTCATGGGTTGAGATAAAGACAGGTTAATAAGTAAAGCAAAAGTGCTGCGTGCAAGCAAAGCAAAACAAGGAATTCATTCACTCCTTCCCATCGGCAGGCAGGTGTTCAGCCATCTCCAGGAAAGCAGGGCTCCATCGCGCGTAACGGTTACTTGGGAAGACAAACGCCATCACTCCGAATGTCCCCCCCTTCCTTCTTCCCCCAGCTTTATATGCTGAGCATGACATCATATAGTGTGGAATATCCCTGTGGTCAGCTGGGGTCGGCTGTCCCGGCTGTGTCCCCTCCCAGCTTCTTGTGCACCCCCAGCCTACTCGCTGGTGGGGTGGTGTGAGAAGCAGAAAAGGCCTTGACTCTGTGTAAGCACTGCTCAGCAGTAACGAAAACATCCTTGTGTTATCAACCCTGTTTCCAGCACAAATCCAAAACATAGCCCCATACCTGCTACTATGAAGAAAATTAACTCTGTCCCAGCCAGAACCAGCACACATGAATTGGACATGATTTTTCTAAGGATTCAGTTTTGTGGAAGAAAGCCCTGAAAACACTTTTCATGTTTTAAGACCTACAAAATAATTGTTCTCAATACTAACGTCCTTATTTTACTTACGTTCTTTCTGCTCACATGACCCTCTGTCTTCTTGAGTTTCTTATTAAACTTTGCAACTTATTTAAACACAGAGACTGAGGAGCATGTCTGAATATTCCTTTCTAGCTTCTGGTGTGTCGGTAAATGGGATCATTGTAGTTGCTGAAAATGTGCACGTGGAATATCATTGTATGCTCACGTACCTATGGGAGTGCATATGTATTTCTGTTCCTGTACTTTAGGCACAAGTTTACAGCTAAGTGTACCCAGATCCAACTAATGTTAGAGGAAATAACCTAGACATGGAAATTAAACTTTCCTTCCCTAAAAGCTGTAGTGGAGGACCTAGTTCACAGCCTACTTGCATGCAGTGCTTGAAAGGTTTCCTTTCAGTCCTTTTTGAGTTATTGGTGAATGGGGGGTGGGGGGAAAGTATTACCTGGCTGGAAGAATGTAGTTTTCCTACTCCTCAGTTATTCAGGTATGGCAAGAGGGAGGTGTATTCTTTGAGTTGTTTTTTTTTTTCTAAAAACAATCCTTATCTCTGGAATGAGACCAAGCAAAGAAGTTTCAGTACAGAGGATAGTTTAAGGAGAGAAAAAAAAAGTTGAAGCATGTAAAATAAAGCTAGGTTAAAGACCCAATATCACTACAACTATGGATTCAGCTGTGAGGAATCTATAATAAAATACTGTTATCAAATTTTTAAGCATTCAAATGGTCTTAAAAATCTCACTAGGAAATAAAAAGGAACCTTTGCTGAGGACTTTTGCTGAAAACCTATGTAATCCTTTCAAATTCTGTAGGGATTTTGAGTCAGAGCTGTGCCAGATAACCGTTTCTCTTAGTTAATAGTAGGTTTGGCAAAATTCTGCATATCCCCATTCAAGAGTTGGGATTTTGACATCAACTTTTCAAAACTGTTTCAAGACAAATATTATTAAACTCACAAACAAAGCAATTTCAAAAATACACATGCCTTCGTGAATGGCCTCTCTGTGTGTGTGTATATATAGATAGATTGGTTACAGGTATATATGTACCTTTTTTTACAGGTTATCTGCTGGCAACTTCAAGCAAAATTGCATTAATTTCTTAAGCTGAAAATTAACCTATGCACTTTCTATTTAAACATGTACAAATAAACGGAAGAAAATAGGTTTTCATAACTTCTTCTGGAATTCAAGCTATAAACTGAACCAAATGTAGATTAGGAGCAAAAGATGTGAGTTACTACGTCTTTTGGTCTGCTTTATTTTAAAGTGCTGTAAGGAACACAGTGTCTTGCATTTCTATGCTAATAGGACACGCTAATCACTGGAAAAGGTGATTCTGGTTTTGTTCAGGGTTTATGAATAAAGGGTTATTATTGGAAATGGCTCATTTACTCTGCATGTGCCTGAGACAGAAAGTCTGAGTCCTCTGAAGCTTTTGTAAATACACGTTGCAGAATCTTCCCAGACCGAGATGTTTGCCTGTTTGTAGTTGGCTAATCCAGAAGTGGTTCCCTGATAAGCTTAATGCCCAGTTAATTGCCCCTAGCCTTGACATACAGTTTAATTGCTACTTGGCCAGCATATGTTTGTTGCTTGCTCTGTGTAGAATTCTAGCGGATGTAGTGATGCAAACCACGGACTGGTGGAGGGCAAACAAAAATAAATACAGTATTTTATGTTCTTTTAATTCAGGGCCAAGTGGATTTGGATGAAGTGTTTATTTAGTTTGCTGGCTGCTTCAGATGCTGTGGCATATTGATTCCTTTTATTACTAGCAGCCATTTAACCTGACCTCTCTCAGATCCAGTATTTTAAAAGCCATAAATTTTAACTTTACTTATGAGCAAGGACTGAAATGCTGTGAAAGCATTTTTATTAGCAGAGCTTTGCCTTACTCCATGTTCATGTGTCACCCATGGCAACAATATTTAGAGCATCTTAAATTAGAGCGGCTGTTGGGCAGTTTGATGGTGGGGGGGTTAGCAATAAAGAGAGCTCATAAATATCTCAAGCATGTAGGATTCACTGATCAGAGTGTGGGCAGGTGTACAAAAGCAATGCCATTATTAGCAAAAGATATCCTTTTTCCAGGTTATTTTGTTAAAAATCCAGCTTTTTTTTTCTTAGTCTTAATGTTCACAGATAAGGAAAAGCACACACAAAGGAAGTGTTTTATATAATTTATTTTTTAACTGCAAGTTAAATTGGTGAAATTGAAATGTATTTTTCTTTCTTGCCTTGGCTTGGCTTTTCTTTTAAAATAATCATCTTCCTTGTTGTTGCAATAGCCTAAATTAATCCCAGAATGATGCTTAAAGCAATCTTTACTATGCAGTTTATATGAGTGTTTGTAAGAATGTGTCCAGGCCAAAACTTGATGCATAAAAATGACATACCACTTTTTTAAAAAGAGAATAATTGTGAATAAAATTACTGATATGAGAGAATTTCTTTCTGTATTCACATGTAAAGAACTCAAAAAAAGCTTTGAATTAGCAAAGAAAACAGAAAGCTTAATATGAACTTTTTGCATCCTTTTAATTTGTTACTTCTGATTTAAATTAGTAATTTTTATAAATAGGATTTCAGGCTTCATGACTAAGATTGAGTAATAATTCAGCAGCTTATTTCAAAATAGGCTTAAGGCTTAACGAAATAGATCATAACCATTAATTTAACGTAAGCATTGGCTTGCTTTCTTGTGTTCTGCTGCTGAAGAAGTTTCCTCCTCTGTCCCACAGGTCAAAGGTAATACTCTAGATGTTAGCCTCATACCATTAAAAGTGACTTTGTTTAAATATTAGTGCAGGGACTCTCACTTTGTGTTAAACTTTGGCCTGGGAACAAAAATGTTGGTTTAGTTTGAGAGGTGTAATTTATATCAGTTAATCTCAGAAAGTGTCACATTCCCAATCTTTTAAAACCGGATTGAAATGTTTGACCTTATCAGAGGGTGGCTGTGGAAGTAGCAGTAAAGCAATCGCAGGGCACTGGAATTTTTTTTACTACTACTCAATTCCAGACTGATCAGTTTACAAGGTGCCTGAAATCACTGGGGAATCATATTTTCTAAAAACTGGACTTTTTCCTGTCTGCACTGCTTTTCCTATAGCTGTTTTCCTCTAGCAGGTTGTAACAGCTATATCTAAAATCAATTTGATAAATATCCTTGAGGAGCAAGCTCCTGCTCTGTACAAGGTCAGGTAGCTTAATTTATACTGGGACCTGTTCGAAGGGCAAGTGCTTCAGTTTGCACCAACTAGAGAGAGAACACTAGCCTGCCGGAGGAGTAGGGGTTCAAATGCCTGGGAAAACTTTTCATTGGATACAGAGCTATACTGTGAAGTGGAAGGTTATGTGAGAGGTTAAACTTGTGTAACCAAATAAAGAAAACTAATTATTTCAACAGATAACATCAGACGTTCTTTTGTGCAAAGACAGGCTTGGCTGCATTTTGTCCAACATTCGGCACTAACCTAGCAAATGCATGTGCCCTTTGTCTGAGTGCTTTTGCTTGAACCTCTTTCTTCTTTTGCTCCTAATTCTTAGCTTTAATATTGTTGCACTGTGAAACTTATTAGCGTTTTTGAGACATTTAATGCTGCACATATTACTCTTTTTGAAATATTAACACGTTCTTTTGCAGTGTTGTTTGTTAGTGATAAGACTATTAGAAAACAGCAACACCAGCATACGTTTCTAAGATGACAGTAGTGCATTTTTGCCTCTTGCTTAATGGCTGCCTTATTCCAAGCCTTTCCTCTTCAGTTGGCTAAATCTCAGTGTACCTTCTGGGCTACAAATTGTGAACTGCCATTATTCATAGTTGAAATTGCAGTTTGTGCAAATATGGGCTAAATTGCAATCATTATATGTAGTAAAATAGATTGAAATACCTGTAAATTTGAAGACTGTAGCTGGCTCTTTTAATCAGAGAACTTGTTAAATTCTCCCATGCTTTGATTTCTCTTTCTTAGAATTTTTTTTTTTTCCCTGTCAGGTGTGGGGTTGTTCTGTGTTGGGTATTCCTGCTTCTAATTTGGAATGCTTGGTTTGCGGGATGAAATGAGCAAAACGATACATGTTGTCTTTAATATGTGAGTGCAAGATAGTGATTTTTCTCTTGCTTTATCAAGCCCTTCATAATCTTTTCTATGCTACCTGTATAAACTAGCGTTGAAGAAAAGGCTACAGCATGATCTAAGGTTATTCTACAAAAATGTCTTATTAAAGCTCTTCATTTGAAAATCACAAGGTAAATGATGTAATAACTTTCAAATTCCTCCTTCCTGAATCATTCTCTGCATTGAATCGATTGACGATTGAGGAAGTATCTGAATATAAAAATATAAGTGAGAGGAAAAAATCCTTTGCAGTTGTGCATACTGTGAATCCTACCAGAAATAAATGAAACTACATTAAACAAAATGGTTCAGAAAGAATTGAAGATTGATTCATTTAAGTCACCATATGATGTTGCAACCCTGTAGGTAAGAACCATGTCTGTCTACCTGTTCTCTGATGTTTATGGCACATGGAGATTGGTAATAATGACAAATGTTTTATCTTTTGACTTAAGCTTATTAAGAGACACTCAGTCTTCACTTTATATACCAATTTATTTAGAGGTAAATTTCCAAAAGGAGCTAAGGGGACAGTAAAGCAGTCAAGTCTCACTGGCTGTCTCTTGCCTTTTGTATCTTTGGACATCTTTCACTTGGGTAACAGATTTGGTTCATTCTCATACGAAAGGTTTTCCTCCAGTAGGGATATATTTTGACTAAGTTTTGCTGAGGGGCCTATTTTACCATCCTGATACCTATATCATTTGATTCTGTATAACAGAAATCCTGCTTTTTTCCTTCCTGAACAAAAGTTAGGGTGTTTCTGAAACCATGCTTGCTATCCTTACTCTGCAGGGGCAATGTAAGGTTAGCAATACGTTAATTTGTGTTTAAAAAAACCAAAAAAATGCCACAAAAAACAAACAAACCAAACACTCACATATGTGATCTGTGAATTGCTTGTATCTTGAAAATCATGGGAACACATATGTATCAAAAGATATTTTAAACATGCCCCAGTTCCTTTAGAGAAGAGAGAACTATAGAGCGAGCAGTTAGATCAATTAGGTTAGGCCTGAGTTCAGTGAGGCCAAGTTGGGCATCATGAATGTTACCCAAGGTGTATGTCCAAAGCAGAACAGGCGCTGGGCTGTAGCTGCTTCCTGAGAAGCTGTTGGCATCTCTCACTCTGAGTCCTACCGCAAAAGAAGTCAGCCTTGGTGTTTCATGAACACACAGTTGTTTGCCTACTAAAAGCACTCATGCGCTGTTTCCAGCATCCCAGTACCCACAGGGTAGAAGACTCATTGTTTTCATAACCATTTTCACTTCCCTAAGTAACACATGCACCTCCGTCATGTGCGATGCAGTAGGAACCAGGAATGTGTGTGTTTAGGGCTCTGATAAATACAGAGCCAGACTATTTATAATCTATTACAACTTTGTGTTTGTTCTAGTTTCTCAGTCTCAGTGACACTTTCCCTTCTTTTTTTTCTTCATAACTATGAAGAAAACTATGTCTTTCAAAATGTAAATCGTAAATTAGTCTAGCTCACACAAATATGTTCCTTTAAATATTACCCTTTAGGCATATTCATATAGTTTCAGTTTTCAAGAAGAATCATTATCGAAAAAGTAAAATTAATGATAAATATATAAAATGTTTACTGTTCAGGGTGTCTTAGGAGTTGTATTTCATTTAGAGTGGCAGTGATTCATGGCTTCTCTTCAATTCCACTCTACATGTGCCTTTGGGGTGGCTTGCATTGCCCACAACGCTGTGTCATTTGTTTCCCTTTGATTTTCATGACTGACATCTTGCTTTTGGCATGTTTCCTTCTCCTGGGCTATAAAAAAAGAAAGGAATGTGCAGACGTGGGAAAAAGAGAAGCCTGGAAATACCTGAAACTAATAATAATAGTAATAAAAGAACAGAAAGCAGGTTTACTTTTACTAGTACATTAAGGAAAAAAAAAATCTGTGCCAGCCATGTTGGCATTGAGCAGAAAATTAAGGTACGTGTAATACCATCTTTCAGTTAAAGGATGATCAATTACAGATATCATCTAGGAACCAGCAACTCTGTTTCAGCCAGCCGTAGGCAGGTATTGATGTCAGTTGTTTTTCTCTCATAAATTCAGTAGAGATGCATAAAGTAATTCACCATTTATAAAAAAAATAAAGTGGATGCTTCATCTGACTTTTTATCACTGTACTACAAGAAGCAGTAAAATGAGGGCTCAAGAATTTAAAATCCATAAAAAGGAACATTTTTACACAGTGAACAATTAAATTTCTCATTGCCAAACTATGTTTTTGTATTCAAAATCTGGGTAGGGCTAGATATGTACACACACACACACCACGCACCCCCAGAAGTGCCTGTTAATAACTTGTAAAAGATGGGGGGGGGGGGGGGGGGGGTGTTGTTTATTTGGTGGTGGTGGTTTTTTTTTACCCATGAGGAAAAATTCATGTTTTCAGGCTTACGGCAATCCTAAAGGTCTGCAGAAAATGGAGAAGGTACTGGGGAGGACAGGGGAGGGAAATTTCCCCAGTTGGGATCTGGTACTTGTTCGTTACGGAGTCTTCTGCATTTCTCTGTAAAGCATCCAGTAATGGATGCTGGCTGTGAAAGCAAGGGGACTGGTCTCCCTGCTTAGGGAAGCTCCCCAGCTCCTGTATCTTTAGTTGTGCACTAATATGTGATTGCTGCAGCCTTACAATGAAAGAAAAAAGGAATAAAAGCTGAATTGCAAAAATAGGAAGTTCTCACTGAAAACCCTGGTGAGAACGTCCAAGGATGTAAACTTGACTGAATGTTCTCCTTCTTAATGAGGTTGTGTTGCTACTAGTGTCATCAATAAGAAAAAAATTCAATTATTTTTTCACCAGATGCTTCTTCATGGGTGGATTTTCATGGTAATAGTAAGAAACTTCCAACGTTGCCAGTGAAATTTCAGACTAAATTATTACAGTCTTAGAAAGGGGCATCTAAATGCTTAATACTAATCTGTGACTAAAGGTTCTCAGTAAGTTTTTGAAAAAATGAGGACACCTTTTAAATGGTACAACACAGGAAGATCACAGATGAAATTTAACTTTCTTCGCCAGTGAGGGAGAAATACAGTTAATCTTTGCCATTTTATGCTGTCCTTTAAGGTAACACATTATTTGATGATATTAGGCAATGAAGTGACCATAAGCCAATCCTATTTCTTCTGAGGACATGAGAAAAAAAATTCAGTTTTCCAGGGTAGTGGTGTTCTGAATTTACTTCGTAACTGAAGAGTGCTCCATTTAGTTTCTTTTTTCCTCTTTTTAGTGGCAAACTGAAAATACTACATGAAAGTCACCGTGAGCGTTCTCTTTAAAATAAAAAAAAAACCAGGAAGTTATTGCTAGTTATTACTAAAATTAATTCCTCAGGGGGACTTTCATGTTAGGACAAAATAGCAAAATAAAGACTATTTATACAGAAAGAAACATACTTTGCCAATAACTCAGAGTTTCCCATGCAATTGTTTAAGGCAAGTATTGGACAAAGAACCTTTTCTTGGTGACCCTGACTGAACTAGGTAGTATGTGACCAGGTGCCTAAAAACTGCATCACAGTGTGTGCAGGGCAAAGGGCAGCGAGGCTGAGCAGACAGCTTGCTTTCTGGTACATGTAACATTTGAGTGTGTCACTTCAAACCTTAAGCGTTGGCTTGGATTTTCTTCAGAATGGCCTTCATACGTTAGGAGTAGTCTTCCAGTCTGAGCAATTGCTTTAGCTTTATATAAGAATCACTGCCTGAGACTGCCTGAGGTTATTTAATCTGAGACTTTTTTTCCCAGGTAATACAGCTTAGGGCACTAATTTAATGTAGTGCAGCTTGTACTGGGATGTGTATATAAACACCTTTGCGCTGGCTTTTGCCACAGCTATTTCAGGTATCTGCAGCAGCCTGGAAATCAGCATTGGCTGCAAAACCTCCCTGAGCCATGGGCACCAGCTGATCACCGCGCCCTGCGGTCTGTGGCCGTGCAGAGCCGTGGCCCTTCACAGTGACTGCACTGCCCGCTTCTGCAGGTGGGGCTGCGCCCATTGCTTCCTTGCAGGTCCTGTAGTCACCTTTAAACCATCCTTCAGTGGATACCGCTCCTCAGAGGCTCTGCAGGCAGTGCACTGGGTGCCTGCTGCCCACAGAGCTGGGAGCCGCAGCCCCTGGCGTGCCTTCGCCCACCTCCACCCAGGCAGCTGTCAGCTTAGGCCTGGCTGAGAGCTCCGCTTTCCCTGGGCCACTGCAGCCTGCTGCGCCCTGCCAGATTTACCGCTGTGCCCTATCTTCTGCGAAAGCAACCCATCAAAGCTGTTTTCTGACTGAAAAACAAGAAAGCTTTTTCTCTACTGATCAGAGTGGCTTTCACTTTGAGGCCTTTTACAATGATTATGCTTCCCTTGTTTTTGCTCCTTCTCAGCCAGAGATAGGCACCACAGTGCCTCTTACTAACGCACAAGTTATTAGTGATTTTAAGCACCTTTATGTTGTATGCAAGTCATTGCTCTAACTCCATTTTAGCACTTGCTAATTTGGCAATAATGGTAGTCTCCAGAATGGCAGTTAGTGAACAAAAGAAGGTTGCACTGTGTGACCGAGTAACCAGGCTTCCCTTAAATTTGTTTGTCTCCACACCCCCACCCCCACCTTATTTTCCGCTACCTATCAGTCTGCAGGTAATGGAAGTGTAAATCACTTTATGTAGACACTACTGATGAGTCTCTATCTGGTGCCAATTCTTAGCTTTTTTCCTTTCAAGAATTCACTGATTGCACTGTTTTAGTTCAGAAATACCTGCGCTCTAGGGTTGCTAAAATCACAGCATATAGTACTAACATATCTGTCTTTTCTGTGATCCCTGAATTACATGACAGTATATGGACATGTATGTGAAGGTCTTCTGTTCTTACGTTCTCCTGTTGCTTGCATTAGTATCACTTAAAAGTTGAAAATGACAGCATTTGTCTTCTCAAAGACAGAAGGCATATTGCAAGGCAAAGTCTCTTCCTCAGTGTCTGTATGCCACATTTACTGTTCTGCCACATAAAAACTTAAGTAGATGCTACAAACGCTTTTAAATTAAGCTGTGAATTTCTTTATTGATTGGTATGCATGTATTCGTTGAATTTTTTCTTTACCTATTCTATTACCATTATATTAATACTAATTAACACTAATGCTGCCACAAAATACAGCCTTTCTAAGGTCAGATAGTCAAGCATTCAAAGAGAGGAAGGGTTGGGGAGACTTGGGAAGGTATTTGCTCCTTTTTATACGAAGTGCTTTCTTAGGCCTATAAACAAAGAAAGAGGCAGCAACATCATTTATGTTAAGCTGTACTTCACTGGAAATATTTGTTTCTTGAAAAACCTGCTGTGTATGTTGATACCATAGCACCAGTCCCAGCTTGAAGAAAAAGGTTGGATAAGACTGTGAGAGAGCTAATAATATCTTCTTACAGGAGAAACGTGTTTGAAAATATCAACCATTCACGCAACCTGACTCACTCTAAAAAACAAAACTCTTGTTGTGTAGCAGTGTTTGTTTTTGTGAGTCTACGGATAATGTTCTCCTTGAGACTGTTAGCAGTGTCCAGTTGGATGTCGCTGTCAAAGGGGGAAGAAGCAACCCCATCCTTATCACTGGTGCAGGTTTAAAGTGACACAGAGTGAACCAGCTATTGCCCATCACTGTTGTCAGGTTTGTAAATTAATGTGCTATTCCCTCCTAGTCTGAACAGGGATATCTACTGAACTAGGTTTAACTTGATGTTATTTTTAGAACAAATTACATCGATTGCATACTATTTCAAAGGCCCCAAGTAATAAAGTACACAATTAAATGTAGCTGTCTGACTAGTTTCGTTTCTCTGTGTGGTTTTAGGTATAAAAACTTAAGTATTTGTTTTCCAGACTCTTCTGGCAAAGATTTCGGTCCTACTCTGGGATTGAAGAAGTCCAGTTCTCTTGAGAGTCTTCAGACTGCTGTGGCTGAAGTTAGAAAGAACGAACTCCCTTTTCACAGACCCAGGCCTCACGTTGTCCGTGGTCGGGGGTGTAATGAGAGTTTCCGAGCTGCCATTGACAAGTCTTACGATGGACCTGAAGATGGAGAAGAGGGTATGTTGCTAATGGCACTTATTGAGGGAGCCACCTTCACTTAGCATTGCTGAGGGGCCAACTCAATAAAGCACATAAGCAAGTGATTTAGTCCAATTGAAGTTGATCACATTTTAAAAGCTGCTCATGTCTTCCACTGACAAAGAGCTGTCTTTGCAGTACCCCATCCAACCTTGACTGTGTTTAGTGTAAAGTCTTTTGCTGATCTCCGTCAGGGCGGGGGTGCGTTGGAGGATTTAGAACTCAATCCTTAAATAATTATATTTTTCAACTTCAAGAAGCAGCTGCCTTCTTCAGATTACATTAAAATTTATCTTGCTTGTTTTACAGAGCTGTCTACAATTCTGCCTTCTCCAACCAGGAAATTTGTTTCCTGTTATAGACAAGGCAGAGTGTATTGATAGCACCCTGCTGCTCATTCTGTCACCATGGGCTTAGAGACCCCAGTTTCGAAATATGTCTCCTTTAGCATGAAGCATAAAACTGTGCTTGGATCCTGAGCCCCCCAAACAGAAACAACACAGCTCTTCTCCAACCAGACAGAACAGTTTATGTATTTCTTGTTCAGCCATTAAAATAGAAAGATTCCAGGGAATGAATGAAATAGTTTTGTTACGTAGGTTGGTTATGTCAGTCGCCAGAATCTCTTGTTGAAGTAAGCTCTCAGTGTTGGCACCCCAGCATGTCAGTTTTCTCGAGTTGATGGAGGTTAACAAGCTAGATTTCAAATAGAATAGTGTTTTACCATGTCAGGATTTTTGTATCAGGAATAATAACTAGAAAACAAGTCAATAAAATAACTCTATATTTAATTTACAATAGAAATCTGCTTGAATTCACTAGATATGTTTAGTCTGCTTTTTAAATTATTAAATTAAATGAGTAAGTGTTGTGAGTCATTTGAGCACTTTGTAGATACTCATGCTGTATTTCATGTGTTTGCATTTTGGTGGCCCCTAGCCATCCTCACTGCTTCTTTTTCATTCTGTGCAGATGGTTTCTCTGATAAGAGCTCTCATTCTGGTCAAGAAGCTCAGAACATGGAATCTGCCCCTCCAGGGAACCCTGAAATAGAAGATGCAGAAACCAAAGCAAAAAAAGACAAAAAAAATAGAGAGAAAGAGAAGAAAAAGGAAAAGGGCAAATCTAAAATCAAAGAGAAGAAAAGGAAGGAAGAAAATGAAGATCCAGAAAAGAAAAAGAAGAAAGGCTTTGGTGTCATGTTGAGGTACGGCATTTTAGAAAGCAAAACAGCCACCCATTCCCATTATAACATAGGAAACAACTGGTACTTTCATAAAGTAGTGGAAAAATTATTTCACTTGGACTCAAAATAATGTTTATGTTATTTAAAAAGAAAGCAGTTTATACATTTACACCAAACTTGTAGCTGAGGCAGAAGACATTTGGCAGACAAAATGTCTTTTTGTGCCTTTGAAATTCATTCCCATATGTCAGAAAAGATGCAAGGTTTCAGGCTAAAAACAAGCCTGTGTCAGTGGGGGAGGCTTTGTGGGGAATATTTCTGTGTAATACATGACCCACTCCCACGCTCAGACCTTTGCCTTCTCTTCCCTTGCTTATCTGCTTCCTTTACAGGCTTTGGGGAGAGCAGGATTGCCTGTGTTACTGTAAACAGTCTAGTAACATTTGCAGTTGCTGAAAACCACTAGCTATGATAAAATCTTTGCTTCACAGCTTCAGCCATTGCCTGCAGTAGTCAAAAGCTCACTGTCCTCCCTGCCCAGCATGCAAGCGTTTGGATTTCTTCTGTGGTTATTGGTTGGTTTTGCATCTCTGGAATCATCAGAAATTAGACAAAGTTCTTCAGGCTATTTCCTTGCTATTGCTGGAGCTTTTGGTGCTGTAGGCACTCTGGGTGCTTTCACCCCTGCCTCTGGTACCTGTTTACTCTATTGAGGATTAAAGTGTTTCCATTTAAGTAGATGGTTGCAATTAATATAGAGTATGTGAATGAAATTTAATGATCACCTGGAGGAGGTGATCATGTGGTTACTTGTGGCACTGAACACTTAATGTTAGCTTTAGGAGACTATTGGTGTTTCTTAGCATGCTGTATTGCAGACAAGCCAGATATATACAAAAGCCACAATCATTGCTTAGGCAAAGATGCATTTAACTAGAAATCTAAGAAATTCAGCTGCAAGATCATTCACTTACAATTATATTCATTAGGACAGTGATATATGAACTCACATTGCAGCTTTCTGTTGGTATGTCCTCTGGAGTCAAATGGCTTGTGTTATATTGACATGGAAGGTTTTAGCTGACTTTCTTCCATGTATCATCAATAGGAATCCTCAAAATTGTCCTATCAACTTTTGAACACTATAGAGATATTATCAAAAATATACAGGCATGCTTATGTGCCAAATTTGCATGATTTCAGCAGTTGTTAGTGTTTGTAAGAGGAAGGTGCATTGGGTATACCAGTCTGCATTCAAATGCGGCTCTTTAGGAACGCTGAGGAGGCACCTACTCATACCTGTGCATCGCACGTGCATTTGTGTTCATACTGTTTAAAGAAATAGGGCTTAACATGGAACAGTAGTCAAAACACTGAATAATTAGGAGGGTGACTTCAAAAACGCTTTTCTGTATCTTAAGCTTTATGTCTATTTTCATTCTTCTTTTTAACTCTTTGGCGTGAATAGGGCTGTTGGAAGAGGAGGGGAGTGACACAGAGGTCTGACAAAATCATAAGTGTTCTGTTTCATGTATCACTGGCAGATTCGAAGTTTGAAGTGCAAAGTCTTACTTACGGGGGTGTGATGCCTGAGCCAGAAAGAACATGGGATGACATCAGAATCCAAAACAAGTGACTGTAGTTGACAAAAAATCTGATAATGATCAATATGCAAAGCTGGGAACAATAGGTTACCATTCGTAGTGATTCCCTTTTTCAGAATATATTTCACATTTCGGTTGTACACAAGCTTTATACATCTGTTCTTTTCATAAGCTTGCTTTTTATCTAGATTGATAGTCTTCCCAGCAGACAGTAATTGTTAATAATATTTATTTATCTGTATGGCAGCACAGAATGGGAATTTCTATCCCACACCATTGAAAATCTCTATAAAGCCACAAAGATGGAAGCAACAGGTTATAATGAACAGAGGAGTTGTCTGTAAGAGCTAACAGTTCAGCTGGGAGGTTTTTAGAGGTTCCGTGTCCTCTTCAGTGTTTCTTCCTAGAATTTATAAAATTGTTCTTGAAAAGAAATTACTTCCTGAGAAGGTGTGAGTCCTAGGGAATCCCAGCCATGATAAAAGTGAAAGAAGGGTGATGACCTGTAGAGATTGAACAAGAGCAAACAGTGTGAGTTTACAAAAGAATTGGGGACCATATGTCCTGCTCAAGTGAGCAAAACCAGGCTGGTATTTTTTCAGGGAGAAACTGCCGTGGATGACATGAAAAATAAAAACAATTAATCTGAATGTTTTTAAAAGAAATAATAGGAAACTAATGGGGGAACTTAGAAGGGGTCAAATACTGACTAAATACTAGATTCAAGAGGTAGTTTTCAAACTGGAGTTTTGCACTGATGTGAAGAGTGAGGAGTGGGTGTCAGGAGGGCTAGGGAGGAAGAGACTGCAGTAGGAAGGTTTGATCAAGTATTTTAGCAGCATGGATGGAAAGAAACAGCCAGATTTTTTTATGACATTGTGGAGATGAAACTGGCGTGTTTTATTGGTAGAACATCTGTGGAAGGAAAGAGAGAAGCTGAAGACGACAAAGTTGTGAGCTTCTGCAGCAGGTCAGGTGACTGCTAATTCTTGGTAGCTTAAGAGAGAAGTATTTAGAAACAGAGATGAGCTCAGTTTTTTACATGCTGAGTTTAAACTGGAAGGGGAACCTGCTATCAGAGGTATTAGAAATGTAAACACTATAAGGGAGCAGAAAGCTGGATGGAGAAGGAAATCTGTAGTGTACCTTTTGTAGGTATGGTGGTAGCTGTACTGTGATCCCCCATGTGGGAGACCACCAAAATGAGGAACGAGGAACAGAGGGCCTCTGCTAGACTGACAGGAGAGAAAGACCCAAGAGAAAAGAAGTTAAGAAAGCAACTGGCAGGAGTGGGAAGAGGATACATCTGCCTGGGACCAGGCATTGCCATGAATCTTTTAAACTAGTCCAGTGACTGCAGCCGTGTAACTAATTGATCCTACCGAGAGCTGGAACCCCACACTGATACGTTCATACTGTTTGTAATTTGTGGGCTGCTTTGTTCAGAGCTATTTCAGCTGTGCCTGCATAGTTCTGCTGTGCTGTGTAGATGCATCCAAACAGGAAAACAGACTTGCTGAACCCATGTCAAGATTCGGTTGAGATAAGTAGATGATCATCTGTGGTGAAAGCTCCAGGACCAGAAGAACAATGAAAATATTTCTGAGATCTTGCCAGAAAGCTCAGTGCTAATAAAGACACATGCACTTTCTGGCGAATGACTAGGGGTCAGGTGTAAAGGACAAAGGAAAGTAGAATTTGAGGCTGAAGCAGCTGCTGGAAGTGCCACACTTGTCTATGGTGGGGCTTTTGTGCTATACTTGCTGGGTCATATATACAGCTATAACAAGTTTTATCTTGATAGTACGTCCATGTGAATTGGCTTGTTTCTGCCTTATAATCAATAACAAAGCATTTCAAGATATTAAAACCAAACCCAAGTATTTATCTGTAGTACAAGAAGCGTTGAGCTTTAGTCTTTTGCATCTGAAATTTTTGAACATATTGGAATTGCTACTGCATTGGTTTTTTACTTTTTTTTTTTTTCATTTAACAACAGAAAATAGCAAAGCTGTTAGCAGTTGCTAACAGATTTCACTTAGTGCCTCATCTGTTGCTCAGCTGCTATTTACTTGTAGTTCCTGGTCTTTTTTTACACATACAAAAAAAAGCATGATTGCTTTCCTGCTAAGCTTTTCCTGGATTGAAGCTTTATTTAGGTGACTGTGATTCAGGGAGACCATCAAGAAATCATGCTTTTATTTTTGTAATCATTGTTTTTTAAAAAGTCCTGTTGTTTTACCCAGTATTAACTGGAACTCTTGGCTGCAGCATTTTAATGACTGTGGCACTTGGAGCAAAGTAGGTTAATATACTGGAGATTTGAAATGCAGATGACACTGGTTATTACTGATTAGTGAAGTCTGTATAATCCAAAGTACTGTTTTACTGTGGTGCATGCTGCACAGTGTTTGTGTTTTCTTGTTTGGTTGGTTCTGATGTGTATATTGCCTGTCTGAGTACTGGATGTGCATATGCACTGTCCAAAGAACAACAGAAGTTGACTCTGTTAACTGTTTGTATGTAGCATCAGCTAAGCGAGCATTATATTTTACTTCTTGATGTTTTCTGGCACATTGCACCATCATAGCTCACTAAATAACCCACCACTAGACAACAGACGGCAAAGTAAATTGATGTTGTATATCAGGAAAACAAATACATTAAATACTTTCATTATTGGAGCTGTGACTAAATGTATACTGCAGTCTCAGGAAAAAGCCAGTGTCTAGCATCTATGCTGAAAATCTTTCGGAACAGAAATAATACTCAGTTCTATGCAGATACGTAACAGCGGCAAGATTACGCAATACCACATTCAATTCTCAGTTCATCCCTTTTCTTACATTGAGCTGACTGATACTTTCAGGACATGGTGAGTCTTGAGGAGACTGTTGGACCTCAAATGAGTTTCCCTGTACTTCTTTTTGAAGGTGTTTTGTATTTTCCTGAGCAACACTATAGTGAAACAGCGTATTTGTGCCTTTGAATAAAGGTAGTGTGTAGTGTCATTGGTTTAGAACTGTCAAAAGCCTTGTGAGGTGGCTCTGTAGGCTGTTTGTAAGGGTTAATTAACCCCTTGGTACAGGGTGTTAGAAATCCCTGATGCTCAGCACTAATGCAAAACGCATTATCACTTAGCACCAGGAATGCAAAGCTGATCTAATCAAGAGGTTAATAATAAAAAAAAAATTATTCCTCAGTTTGTTACGTGATGAACTCTAGATTTTAAATTTGTGATCTGTAGTTATTTAATTGCCATGCTTTGAAATACTGTCAAAATATTATTTTCTAACAAAGGTAGGCTTTGTGTTGGTTTCTAAATTAAGTTGGAGAAAGACTGAACCTTTAAATCACCAGGGAAATGTGACCTCTGCTGTGTGGTGCTGCTCTGTATCCTAATTCCATAGCAGTTGTTACAGTCCTGGCGTATAATAAACATAAGTCTATGGCTCTCTCACTACCTTTTCCAGATAGCGATTGTAAAAATTCTGGGCAGCCCTTTCAGCTTTATGGGTATGAAGGTAAGTTAGCTGATGGACTGCAGCCACACCAATGGCATTTTAATAGGTAGTTCGCCTAGGCAGAGACCAGTAGCCCGAAGTCATAATTTTTTTGTGGTATAAAAATCTAAGAGCAAGTATGTAATTGGCGACTCAGAGTTTTGCCGAACTGGAGTGCAGTGGGAGAACACCCGCTCATTCAGTCTTTATTTCTGGACTTGAATTCAGGAAAAAAACCAACCAGCCTTCTTCATATAAGGCAACTCTTGTCAACTTGACTTCACTAGTTCACTAGCAAGTATTTTCAAAATTAGGCTAGGTGAGAAGAATATCTCTCTCACACAAATATTGCACATCAACCATGACTTGCATATTTGTGCATGTATACATGTAACTGCAAGCACAGGAAGCAGGAATATATTTGTGTGTATTAGTTACATTTGCTTTTTCCTCTTCAGAAGTAGTGCGCTTTCCCACATAACAGTTCATCTTAAATTATTTACCTTCCATTTCACAATATGAGCCATGAATATTTTATTTTTTGTCCCCTTAATTTGCCAATTTTCCTTTGAGCTAAGTGCCTTAGTGATTTTAATTTTTCATTCTAGTTGGAAGACAGAAATGACCCTTTTTTCATTTTTACTATTATATGCCTTGTGCTCAGAATGATACTTTTTACAGCCAGCACTGTTGAGCCTGTAATGGTATTGCAGAGTAGATAGCATAATCTACAGATATTGACTTCCATTAAGTATAGCACTATGATAGCTTATGGAGATATTTTTTTTCTGCTCTGTGTTGCCCTGAGAAGTTGAGCACTGTAGAAGAAAAGTTAGCAATATAGTAAAGAAAGAGCAAATAATAGAGATGTGATTTGCTGGAGAGTATATAACTTTTTAATGTATTTATATGTATGTACATATGATGCTGGAAATCAGTATGGACGTGGATAGATTTAAAAAAAAACAAGACAAGATTAAATTATAGTTTAATTAGGCTAAAGTTATTTTAGAATTTTTTTTTCCTCAATAGCAAAATGATGTGAGATGGATCATGCCTGTGTATTTGATAGACAGCATCAGTTAATGAGGCAGATGAGTTATTTAGAGGCCTTGATTTCCTTTCGCCTAATAAAATTCCCACTTTTCAAGTAGGTAAATTGGTAAATAAAACTGTTTCCTTTAAAGAGCATGAGAGCATGAGGGAGAGGAGATACCCAATCAATTTAATGTATCTCGAGTTTGTCAAGTATTTTTAACTAAAAAAAGACAAACACCTCAATTTATGTGTATCACTTTTTCTTTTCCTCCACCGTATTGATTCCTCCTTGGCTGCGTTCATAGTCAGACTAAAACAGAGAAAATAAGGGGGTTTTGTACTAGAATGATCATGTGGGCTGCCTACTAAAGGCTTATTTGTTTAATTAAGCATCTGTTCTCTTCTTAATATGCATGCATAAATCTCATTAATGTTAGATGTATGCAAGTGCAGTGAAGAAGAATAGACCCCTTACTCTCATTACTGAACTTGGATAACAAGATTTATATTTACTTAACAGATCAGAGCAGAAAGTTCCCTCTGACTATTTAAAAGGACTGGAAATTACAAACTGTTTGCAAGGAGCATGCTTTTTGCGAAATAGTTGCATGTTCACTTCAAGTTGAAATATCATTATTCAAGCCATTACTAAGCAAAAAAAAACAAAAAAAGGCAGCGTGCTTTGTCTGTAAGGATTAACTTTGTGCACTAAATTCTGTGACGTGTCTACTTAAATGTATACTTGTCTATTCAATATTGAACTCTGTGCATGCCACACCTGCTAAAAAAAAAGTAAACTCCAGTCCTATTGGAAATATGACCAGGTCTTTGCTGGAGGTGGCATATTTCTTCTAAGTGTCTGTCTCCTCTCTCCCAAGAAATGCCTTCTGCAAAAAAAGTCCTAGAAAGCAAAGTGTATCATTGGTGAATACTAAACACTGTGGCAGTGTGTTTATCCTTCATTCGCTATGCTTGGCTGTTACTTGTTCTAAAATCCATCTCTTATCTGAGGATAAAACTTAATTCCAGATTTTCCATATAAGTTATGGTACATCAGGTATTTCTGTATGTAGTACGGATGTATTATTGTCAAAGATACCTGAGGGTTTAAAGTCATGCCCACAAGAATTTGAATTAAGGCTTCCTGAGGTGCCTTTTAACTAATAAATACATATTTTGCACAGGAATACAGTATGGAGTATGAGTTCTACCACGAGACAAAAAAACGGCGGTTTTGCTGATTTTTTTGTTTCAGTAGTTCTTGTAACATGAACTTGGTAAATGTAGGGGCTGGGGGGAGAGACAACAATTAACAGAGAAATTATACAGAAGGGGGCTCCTGACAGATTCCTTAACTACAAAGTGCTGGCAGGTGCCAGTTTAATAGGTATTGCCATTAACAGCCATCTGTAGAGAAAATGAAATGTACTCATCTCACTGAATTATGATTTATGCCAGACAAAGCAGTCAAACCAAAGTAATATTTATATTATAATGCAGAAGTCATTGATTAAATGCACATGGCATCTCAAATCCAGTTGACATTTTAAGTTGAAATGATTGCAGACATGTAGCCATTTATTTAACTATTACTTTAAAAAATGTGTCTCTACTTGTTATTAATAGAAGAAAGTCAGACCTGACCAATATTTCAATAGGCTGACCTTTTGTTTTGCTGACATATAAAAGGAACAGAGCTCCTTTTGGGGTAGCCACAATTTCAGAGCATATGAAGTACGCTAGCTTCAGAAAAAACTGACCCCTTTGAACCACTCTGTCTCTTTCTTCCCTCTTCTTTTCCACACAGGATTTCTGAAAGAAAGTGGACAAGAGATGGTTTAGGAGATAGGAAAATAGTCTGAGAAAGGCTTTGTTTCAAGTGCCTGCTCTGCTACTGATTACTTGGGTGACACTCGTTAACTCACTTAGCGGCTCTGAGCCACAGTTATCCTTACACAAAGGTTATCCTCTGTGCTTATAAAAAAAAAACAACCAGCATTTCCCTGCTTCATATGATCATTGTTCAGATAAATGTTAAAAAATAAATACATTTAAAAACTAGTCTGGCTATGCCTGTAAAAGTATAGCAGGCAAATAGTTTTATTTTTAAGAAAATGAAAAAGTAGTAAGCTTTTGTGTGATTTTTCTCGAACTAGTTTTCCTCTAATCTCTAGGATTCTTTCTTCTCTGAGGACTTCTGTCTTTCCTTTTACTTTTTTCCAGTGATTCCAATCTTTCTCATTTGTTAATCTCCTGTTGCCCAGTCTCTTATTTCCTCATAGCATCTCGCCATTTTCTTTGTAACCTTGTCTCATTATTGCTTACCTTCCCATCCATTTTTAGCAAGCTTCAGTCTGTTCTTTCTTTGGAAAAAAATATAAAGCAAGCCTAGCCCAGTTTGCTTGCAAGTTCAACCTTCTGCTGTTGCGCTGTTATTGAGAACTGATTGACAGAAAACTGAGTTGCTCATCCTTACCCATTCTTGCTACTGCTAGTGTGTGAGGTGCCAAGCTGGGGTTTCCTCCTCCTCTCTGTACTACCTCCTAGCTACAGATACTCTTACCTTCAGAAATGCAGTTTGGAATATAATGCCTCAGAATTATAGTTGACCTTCTGTCTTTTACCCTGATTTTATGCCTTCTTGCTAGAAAAAATTGATTTGTCATTTCAGATTTAACATGGGCAAATTCATTTTTTCTCTGCAAATTGTTCCTCTTTATGTCCTTACTCTGTCATCATGGAAACTAGCAGTGTCTTCCCCCTTTCACAAAAGCCCCTACATGGGATGTCATCTTTCAGTGAACCTTAAACCCACGCAGTGGGGCAGCATCTAAAATTTGTTCTCTTCTTACCTACACACTGAAGACCTGATGACACAAAAGAAGCTTCTTCCCTGTCTGCTCGGACTCCTGTTGCTTCTAGATTATGTCAGTCTCTGTTGTGGATCACATTGCTGGGTCATTGTTCTGACTACTTTCGCCTGCCCCTGTCAGCACAGCACCAACTTTGTCTCCTTCCCAGTTTGGTCTGTGTTAACAGACTGGTGTGGTAACATACTGCTTTGAGCAACCGTGAACACTTACCAGCCAGCCTGTCTCAGCAGCACACTTTCTACTGCAACATGTTGCAGCATGTCTGGGCAGAAAATATTTTACATAGCCCTTCAACTTCCCTAAGATTTGCCTCTGCTGTAAAACTTCCATGATGTGTCTGAACGCTGGCAGGACTAAATGAGTGATGAAGTAAGTCTCTATATCCTTTCCACCCCAGCCCCTGCTTTCTATCTCTCCACCAGTAGTAAGTAAGCAAAGCTCTTCACAGCTTCCTGCTCTGCACTGTATTTGGCTGTGTCACATTCACCTCCACCTCTCCTCATTTGTTTGGAATCTGTTAGGATGTGAATGCAAGGGTGCAGGATTGATCCTTACCCAGCAGTTCCTGCTTCTTCCAGCTCCAGTGTTAACTCCATCTTCTTATCACCTCCAGCCCTCCATCCTCTGACGATGCTTGTTTGTCACCAGGTTTCTTCCCTTGTTACTTTTTCCTGCTCTCTCTACCCCACTCTGCACCCTGGGCTCTCTCTTGTCCTAGCTGTCACCCAGCTTATGCAGAGCCTTGACTATTAAGCCTAGCAGAGTTTGTTAGTTTGGGCTCTGCCCTGTGTATGTGTTGCTTCTATGCTGCACCTTGTCATGAAGAGCAACTGCTCTGATTTCTCACTGGTCATGATGTTGCATGACTTTTACCACAGAAGTTACTTATGCTATTGAGTGCTCCTCTCACAGAAATACTTACATTCAAAGAACCTTCCCCTGCTTGCTTCCTTCATTCAGTGGAAACGACATCTCTAGGGTCTTTGTTTGGACCTGGGGCATTTGAGAGAATTTGATCTTACTCCTTAGAAGTCTTTGAATAAAGTGGTGAAAATGAAGGTGTCTTCTCCCTTTTCCCTTTCTGTTCTTGCAACGTCCCACTTCTGTCCTATTTCTTTTTTTTTTATGGTTGAGGAGAAACAGTAAAGAATGACTAAAAAGGAACCTGGGCAAATATAAAATATTGGGCAAATATGAAATGTTAGCCAAATGCCGACATGAAAAAAACTATCACCCTCTGTGTGTGTGTATTATATAAACTCTGAGATATGTGTCACTACTAGTTTAGGAATTAAAAAAAAAAAATTCAAGTCTTACTGACTGACAAGGCGAAAAATTGTCTGTCTCTGTGTGTATGCGTAGTACAAGATACACAGGCCACTAAGTATCTGCCATAGTTCTTCAGCATTTAACTTCAGTATTAGGTTTGAAGTAATGAACTGTATGCCTGTGCCATTCATTGTCCCTTATTTGAAAGCAGTGAATACCTGGCCTCACACTAACTCCAGATTATCAGGTTGGTTGATAATAACGTGTAAATAGAATTGTAAAGCTATTTTCTGGTGACTGAAGGCCACCGCTGTTGTCTGCTGTTTTCTTTCTAGCCAAAGAACCCTAGTGAGTAATGAGTCGGGCACTGTTCATTCTACCTCTGTCATCTTTTTGTTTAGCTTTTTATCCTCTAATGTGGAAGTCTATTACAGTAGCTTAGTATAGCAGACATCCTAATGTTCTGTTTTTAATTAAAATTAGACTGAGGAAATAAACAATTCAAAGAAGTTAGCTTTCCTTCCCCCCCTCCCAGATATGCTTTCCGTATCCTCTCCTGCATTTGGAAGTGCTTGTTTCCATTCACATGCTCTTGAATTGTTCAGCCTCCCTAACAGATAGTGAGGAAGGACTGTCAAGAAAGCTCACTTTCATTCATTTAGTCTTCTTAGCAATACATGTTGTTAAATTATTGATTTTTGTCTGTTTGTTTTGATGCCGTCTGCACTGTAAAATACAATTCTTAATATAAAACTTTGTCAAAACATGAAGATTTCACAAAACCAAAAATGCGCTGCTCTTGAGAAAAAATTTCCACTATACAGCTGCAGATCATTTTTACTATGACTAGAATACATATACACACACACACACACACACACACACCCCCCGGAGAGTGACTTGATCTAAATTACTCAAATTTCTTTCCTTTAAAAAGGCAGATTATTATGGGTGTAAGTGCTGCAGTACGTTAATGTACCTCTTCATCTCCAAAGACCTCCGCCCCATCTTTTTCTTAATTAATTCCTATTTAGGCTATTTTAGCTCGGTTGTCATTTGTTGCTTCCCAAACCATCAGTTATCTGCAGCAATGGAGGGTGCTGTAGGCAGGCTCAGGCAGAGCTCCAGGAGCTCTGGGCTGAAATGGTTTGGGAAGATATGTAGAGAAATTTCTAGGTATAGATCTGCTTTGAATTCTCTCTGCCTATAGCAGTAGTGTTAGCTGCTTTGTTCCTATGTGTGAGATGTTTGCTAATTTCAGTAATTACGAAGTGGAAGTTGTATTTATTTATCTGTAGTATGAATGCTGACAATATTCTGTAAGACCACGATGAGACCTGTAAATCCTATGGTCCTGGTTCTCTGTAAACTGCATAATTTGTTGATTTACCTGTGAAGTATGTTGCACCCAGTGAGTGGTGAAAACTGATTTGGCATGCAAGCTTGCTAATTCTGAGTGGTTAACTGGCTTTAGTCCCCAGTGCTGTAATAAAGTGGATTCGGTTTTATTGCATCTCCTGCATGGAATTTACTATTAAAAATCTGTGTTGTAGAGATATTTCAGTGTTTTCAAAAAGACTTACATGTTTCTGCATGCTTGGAGGCCACACTCATAGAAAATATGTGCTCTAGCAGACTAATTAGAAGCACACCAAGTTTGGGGCAGTCTAAAGTATGCTAACAAAAATATTCCAATAACAGTATATTTATTTAGTTCATCCTTAACATTTATTCTGGCTTTAAAAACCAGCTTTCTCTATCTTGTGTGGGTATTCAGGTTGGAGAGAATGAGTTTAATCTTTTCTGGGTTTAGGCTAGAGTTTAAAGAAATTGAAAGATGATGTTCCTGTCATAGCGGGAAGAAAGATCACTACTGGCCCTAGACCTGCTGCAGAAAACTTGCATTATACCATAAACTGCTGTCCATGCATTTGTATGCAATTGAAAGTGGAGCACAGAGAAGATGATCTTTCACTGGGGAAGATTAAAAAATAAAAAGTAACCAACAATCCTAGAGTAGGAAAAAAAAGTGAGGATCGAGGTTCAGAATAACTAAATAGTTAAGATTTACCTCAGCAGTTTAATAACTTCTTGAGGCCTCAATCCAGCAGAGCAAAGCAATAAACATCTGTATTATATACTCTTCTGTCGTCTTTGCTCTAGATCTTTATTAAGACAATGCATTCACACCACAGTAAAAGGCTACAGTGGAGCTAAAATTAAAATACATAGGTAATTTTTGAGAAGTGTGTTGAGTATGTATATAGATTGTGTGTGTATAATTCACACATCACACATGGAAACTCAGCTTTTTCTACCTTTGCTATTTTAAGCTGTTACCTGTATTGTATTTTATGGAACTGGTGGATTAGCACATAAATCTTTTGAAGTATTGTATAATTAATTTCCAGAATATCAAGTAAAGGCTGGGTCTCTTTCTTTGACAGGCTATTTCTGTCTCTATAATGAGAACAACAAAAGGTTAGAAGAGGAGGTGGTGGATTTACGTGTTTGAGTACCATAAATACTCTAGGGGAGGGGAACAAGGAGGTGCTTAAGGGCTACATAAGCTAAAAGGAGCTTCTTTACAGTAGAATAGTCTCATCACATCACTATATATCTCGCTCATCTACTCAAGGACACAGAGGCACTGAAACATGTTGAAACAGTCCACATCTGGAGAAAAGCATGTTTAACAGAGTATTGTATTAATGGCTTCATGGGATACCAAGACCATTTGTTGATCTTGGCTGTCAGTTTATTGTCTTTCTCAGTCTTTGTTTATTTTGTGTACATCAGCCGTTCACTGAGTACCTTGGGACACAAATTGCCTATAATAGATCAAATTTACTGGTCAAAGGTTAAGTCACTCTCATGAGGCTGCTTGCCTGTGATAGCATTGGTTTCTGTTGGCTTTGATACCGTATTTATTGCATTAATATTGTAATGTCTTCGCACAATCATTAAAGCTGAATAAAAAGTTCTAGTGTAGCTGTTCCAGGTAGATGACAGCTTGGTGAATTTGGGCTTTCATTAACTCGAGCAGATTTCTTTGTGAGGCATCTTATGGTTGTCTTTAGAAAATGCCAGTCAGATTGAAACTGGGACCACTCTCTTCTGTAGAGAGAAATCCTCGTCTAGGGGGGCTAACCTTTTATGTTGTCCAGCAGTGTTTAGACCAGATCCATCCTTAAGTTTCTACAAAGCTAAATGGAAGATTATGTTGAACATCCAGGTTTCTGTTTAATAACCATCATGCAAGGCAGATACAGACCTAAAACAAGTCTACAAATATAAGGTTGATACAGAAATCTGTAATATAAATCAGAGGAGATTTCATATACAGTAGTGACCAAAGGAGGAGGAGAAATACAAAATTAAATTGGTTGCGTAAAATGTCATGCTAATTTATAAGCTAAAAGGAGAAGATTGTAAATGAAGCACTGAAGTATGAGGTTTTTGCTCTGTTTGTAAATATTGACTTAAAATGAGCTTTAAAAAGCAATAAAAAAAACCCCAAACCCCAAATTGTGGTTGGTAGCCTTCTCAAGGACCCAGTTTCAGAGGCTGACCAAACAGAAGAGAGGGAGACCAAAATAAAACATCAGGGAGGAGGAAAAAAACCAACCTAGAAAGCAACTTAAATTGATATAGTGTCTGCATACAGATAATTGAAGCCATGAGATTTAATTAAAATCACCAAGTGGATGTTGCTATCAAGAATGAGACAGTGAGGCTTAAATGGAATTTCTCTGAATGTACGGGGAATTTTAGGAGCACGATAAGAAAAAGAAGAATTTTACTATCAGCTATAGAGAAAGGTATTCACTGAAGAACAGCTCAAGCTGTGGGCATTTTCCAGGACCCCTGGGTACCAAATTTCAAGGATAACCAAATGCTCTATAAAAGCATCTTGTGATCAATTGTATTGAATGGCACAGACAGGTTGCATTGAATCAACACAGATGACAATCCATTTGGCTGAGCAGAGAAAGATCGTTACAGACCTTTAATACGGCAGTTTTGGTTCAGTATCTGTCCATTTTGGAATTTGAACTTGTAATAATTGTGTTGGTCTCTTGAAAAACAGAACTTCATTAAAGTCAATATACTGTAGCAGTTCTGAAACCCAGAACAAAGAAAGCTGGGAGAGTACTGTAACAAGCAGGTTTTATAACCTGTTTCTTTTGAAGCACAGCTAACATTTGCGCATTTAAATGACAACAGAAAAATTCCAGAAGCTCAGACTAAATTTGCATGACCAGTGATGAGGTTGAGAGTAAAAATGTTTATTGTTTCATGGCAAAAGCAGAAGGAATAGGGATCAGCTGCACAAGTGATCAGACCTGATTGCAGAAAATGAAATAGAAATACCGAGGCAGAGCAGAGTGATCAGAAGGAAGAGTTTGGGGAACCTAAATAACCAACAGTTATTTCAAAGTAGTGGAGAGCATCCTGGAGCCTGTCAGTCTTCCTGAACTAAAAACTAGCAGATGCTTCAAAGAGATATGGATTTGTCTTAAACCACAGAAATACAAACGTGTAGTGGCTTTGTGGCAAAATTTTCCAGGCCTGAGTCAAAGTTTGCTGAACTTCATGAAAGTCTTGTACTGGATGAAACCCACAGAGTGTTCCCAGGTACGTATAGCTGTGAGATTGAAGTGCAACAGTATAAAGTTGTGACTAATGCTTTTTTCCTTTGAGTTGTAAGGGTGTAGAAGAATTAACTGTAGTCCCAGTTCTGTGTAGATTTCAGAGTGATGAATGTTTTTTCAGACTTGCTGGGGAGATCCTAGCTTGAAACTGAGAGCTCATAAGGTCCACTTCTTCCCTGAACACTGAATCTAAAAATGGTATATTGAGGTTCTGTGTTTCTTTCAGTAACTCAGTATCAGGTTTATTTTTTTTTCTTCAGAAATACCTTTTAACTGGTAATCCTGAAAACTGCAGTCTAAACTTAAAGATATTCCTGCTACTCATTTATTCTCACTGGTATACAAAGATTTCTGAGACCAAATTCTTCCTTTAGCTACATCTTTACAATCCCATTCTTTTGACTTGTGTTTCACAGGAATAATTCCAGATGGAATTTAGCCCTGTAATTTGTGAAAAAGTATAAAATTCAGGTTTTTGTCTGTCAGCTTTGCTGGTTGTTCAGGGCTAAAAGGAGTAAAAAGTGGGAGAAACTAATTTTATTTCCTTAATAATATATGGCTGAATTCACAGAGGAAGCAGATCTGTGAAGTACTATTTCTGCCATGTAGCACTCAGTGTTGGGTAGGGGAGGAAACAGGCTTTTTGTCCCTGAGAATTTTTAGATTTTCATACAATTTTAGGTTTTCTTGCCTGGGTTGAGACAACAGCTCCGAAACTCAAATATTCCTCATGGGATAATTCTGAAAAAGAAAAAGGTTGGGTCAGTTAAAAATACTTATTTTTATTCTTGCTTTTCATTTTCAGAGCCTTTTAATAAGGACTAAGATGGATATTAATCTGAAGAGTCACTTTGTTTAAAATCCCTAATAGCTTATTGTGAAAAGACAAGAAAACTTGGCAATTTAAAAAATCGATTTGTGACATTACTGAAAAACAAAGAAAAATTGCTTACCAAACAAAAAACTGATAACCTCTACAGTCTGCTTGCTTAGTAAAATCTACCATCCTAGAAAAGAGAAATGGTCTTTTATAGTACTTTAGGAAAAGGACCATAGTGATTATTGAACTCAAAGTTTAACATCGTAAAAAAGTCTGCATGATGCAACTGAAAAATGTAACCTCTTTTGTAAAGTCATTGCTGCTATTAATTCAAAAAATCTGGCCTGTGACATTTCTAGAACATGGAGCAGAGCTAAAAAGAACTTTTAAGTGAAATCAACTCATGATCCAAAAATGTATATGGTAGTAATAATAAACTTCTGATAAGGCACTGACTCATGGCTCTGAGGAGCACATGGTGATGGCTAGTCAAGTCCCTGCTGCAGCCCATGAGGATCTGGTAGGATTTAGCGTGGCACTGAAAGTGTTCCGAGGAAAGCAAGAAGCCTGTTCAAAGTAAAACCAAGTGTCATGGGCTAACAGACAGACTCATAAGAAAGCCACTCAGCAGATTCAGCTGAAAGGTTATGGGATGAAAATGAGTAATAAAGAATAATGGCAACTCTCCAGGAGTGGAGAGGGAATACTAAACATGAAAATCAAGGCATATCGTTGCCCTCCTTTGTGCCTCTTATTTTGTTAAAAGTGCAGCTGACACTGTGTGTCTTCTTCCTTTAAAGAGAAGAACAACACTAATTTAAGAGCTTCCCCAGTAGTGCTTTCCTCTCTGGATTGCCCTTGCCCCCATCCTGTGTTCAGAGTGGAGACAGTCTGTGCCCCGTCCTGTTGGGTAAGGGACAGCAAGAGAAGTGCAGCCACCCTCCAATAGCCCTTCCCAGTCATTACAAAGTAGTCTACCATATAATGTGAATGAATGAACAAAAGAAATACAGTTAAAGATAAAATAATCACTTTTCATTCCCCTCCTTTGAGCCCTGTAGCAGTAGCTTTCCAGATATCCCCTGCCCATGCCAGCCAAGAATGTACTTTCTCCCCAGTCTGCCCCATAGAAGCCCTGATGCAGGACTTTCCTTTGTCTTAACCGGTTACGATTTGTGTCCACATACAGATGCCCTTCTCAGCTTGTTTCCAAAATGAAAGTTGGCATTATGCTTGTTATTGTTCAGCTATACATAAGGTGAAACAGACTTTCAAAAATCATTTACAGAAGATTTGCTGTGACTATTGACATTTTCTGACAACCTAATTTTTCTTGTAGACCTTCCTCTCTCTTCCCACCTCTCCCCACCTCCCAATTCCTACCCTGCAAACAGCAGAAATGTATTTGGGAAAGTGAAAACGTTATGAATCAAACTTTTGAGGTATTTTTTAATTGACCCCGGGTAGACATTTAGATGGAGCTGATAGAAAGGTTGCAGATGTTCTATATTAAAAAGTCTCTTTACATTAGATGATGCTGTGTCCTGCATCTAATGATTGAGTAGTCTCCTGTGGAAACATGCATTTACCCGTAGTACATACGGAGCAGTTTCAGTTACGTATATATTTCATCTGTCACTGAATTAACCTGAAAAGTCTATGGGTAACCAGATCCCTTGGACAGAAGGGCTGGCTTGATGCTTGTTTGATAAAGAACTTTTTTTTAGTGCTAGAACTTAACGGGTTTGTTCTGAAATGAAGCCACTGATATTTCACTTGGAACTGTAAGCTGCATAGACTTAAAAGCCCAGCACGTAATGTAGAGACTTTGTTCCAGTTACATTTTTTGTAGTTTGCACCATGCAATGTAGACTGGTTTGGGGCAGGGGTGTTCCTGGGGTGGTTTTGTTTGTTTTTTCTTTAAATCCTGACTAAGAATGGTATTGAGCAAAATTGGCTATGGGCATTTGCAGTTTCATTAAAAATGGGTAATAATGTCAGAGAAAAATAGCAAGACATTCTAGAGACTCCTGTTAAATAATGGAGTAAAGCGGTATGAACTGGGATTGAGTTTCAGGCTAAAGAAGTGCTAACTTTAAATCTAATTTGATTTGAGGGCTTTGTTACAAGCTGCCCCTTACAATATAGCTGGGAATCAATAATACTGTATACTGTTTCATTCACGTTATATGAAAACACGATCATTTGCCTTTAAAAAAAAATTCATTTTTAATGTTGTAATCTTTTAACAATGAGTGGCTGAATTATCTGTGTAATTCATTACCCTCTCAGCTGTTAGATGAATGGGATATGTTATGGTTTGTCATTATTCTCCATGGTGGCAAGGAGAACAGACTGGGGATTTAAATCGCCTTCCACTGCATGGGCTATAGACATGCTGATGACTTGCTGTGAGATTGCATTTAGTTCCAGGATCTCTGGTGCTTCAGAGTGTAATGCATTTGGTTGCCATGATGAACAAAAGCTTCTGATGGTTTATGTAGGTATACTAGAAGTAAAATGGAAGAGAAAGAGCAGAGAATGAAAGTAAAATGTTGCTTTCTTTTACAAGTGACTAGTTGAGTACAGAGGAAAAAGTAATAAATTTATGTCAGGAGGGAAACAAATATAATAATTGAAATATTATACAGACATCTCTACATGAGTGTGTGTGTAGATATATAATGTGAAATACAGTATAATCTTAACATTGTTATGTACATACTTATGACTGCACTGGCTCATTACCCATTGCATCAAGGATGCTCAAGTGTTTATTATGCTATTTACCAAATTATAGCTATTTCCTGAACAGCCGGCCTCTGCTGAATATACTTGTATTCTGTCCATCTTTAATAATGAAGCCTGCACTTTGGGGCAGAAACATAGTCTGGCAATGATCAGCAGGAAATAAGAGAGAAATTGGTAATCTCTTTAGCTTTACTGTTTTATGTTGTTTGTTTGCCTCTCCCAAGTATTCGTTTAGGGAACTTGGGCAGCATAGGTCAGGCAGCTGAATTTCTTAGTGGATATTAGGAAGTGGGCTGAAAAGCAAACAAATCTCTAGTAAGTTTTATATAATGTTTTGTTTTTCAATCACATCTAAGATTTAGTTAATCTATCTTGGGGGGAGTGTTGTAATAATTATAATAAAAAGTATCAGTATACCATTTTAAAAGCACCAGTTATTTATTGCAACGTCTGAGTAAGTACATAAGATGGATTATATATAAATAAAACAGTGCTGGGAGGTAGAGTGATTCAAAGGAGTTTCTGGATATTCAGGCTGTTCTGCTACCAGGTGGCCTGGGAGCAGTTTTGGTCTGGTATCTGAGCAAGGAAATCATCCCCCAGGGATAGGGACATAACCTTTTGAGAATGGACTCTGCCATTGCCACCTCGTTGACCTTGAGGGTAGCTTGGATGATAGCGTGTGTCCAGGCTCTCATCTGGCACTAACATCTTCCCCATGTAAGGGCCAGGGCAGATGGGGGCTGCCCATCTCTTGCCAAGGTAAAAGGCAAACCTACCTAAGGTAGCAAGGGAGATGCAGTTGTGCAATTCAGAAGAGGTCAGGAAAGACTTCTGTTGATGATCGCTGATTGAGTCTAGCTGTCCAGTGTTATGGGGTTTGGGGTTTGGGGGTTTTTTTTGTGGTGTCTTGGTTTGGAGTTTTTTGTTTTGGTTTGGGTTTTTGTTAACTTTCTGCAGACCTTTATTAAATGGCAGGGGGAGGAAGAGCCAGTCGTGTTGTTTACCTCTGCAGTTGCTTTACAAAAGCAGACTGATACAGACAGGAACCTCATCTTAGCAACAGGATTTTATTGGCCAATGGATTAAGAGACCTTAAGCTGTGGGAAGATAAAGACCTGCGACCAAGTTAAAACACGTAGGTTCCTGGTTGTATGTTCAGTCACAGGTTATTTTACACAGAAAAGATTCTTGGTCCCCTCTTAGTGAATAAGGCTTGAGTAGTTGGTGGGATTTTAGAGTTCATGAAAAAAAAATCATTGTAGTCATTGCATCTCTCTGTGTCATTAATGTTTAAAAAATAAGAAGAATAATTATCTGGGTTTCTAAAAATATCTTAGAATAATACTCAGAAACTGAAAGTATTTTTAAAAATTCGTTTACTTTTTACCATTTATAGCGGTGTAATTTTTATTTTTTTCCAAATACACAAGTCAGTTGCACATACTGTTCCTCTTACTTTGTAGCATTGCTCCAAAGTTTAACTTGCCCAGTAAAGCAGCACTTAATCATAAGTCTGATTTTATTTCATTTTAACATTCAGAAAAATATCTTCAATAAGGTTTAAGAAAACTGTTTGGAATATAAATGTTGGCATATAATCCCTTTAATTATTGAAAAAATAGTCCAATCAATCTCTAGGTTGGCTTTGTAGCTCAAAATGCCTTAATGTGACAGGAATGCACTATAATCTATGAAACGAACGTCTTAATTTATCACAGAGCTCATTACTTTTGAGTTATATTTTGTGCTCTGGGTAGCTGTACTTAATTCTTCACAGATAACATAGAATGAAGTCTTGCCCATGATGTGTTTTAGAAAATGGAGTTTATTGTTTTCTTTTCCAAAGAAGAGAGTGGCTTTTCTTAGTATGGAGGTAAATGCAGCGCCTCATAAGTTTTTGGAACATGCTTGTAGTTCTACAAAACAAATGTTCTCAAGATCTTAACAGTCAGCTGTGGAAGCTGGGCATTTCTTTGTGGGTAAAATGCAGCTGGATCCTCTTCAACTTTTGCATTTCCCCCTCCGCCACTAAGGTCAGTGCTTCATACTCATTTCTCATGTACTAGAGAGTACTAGTCTGGATTAGTTTATTAAATACTTGAGTTTGAGTTAAAAGTACACTGAAGACAGACATGTGTTCAACATTATTCTATGTGTTTGGACTTTGAAGAACCTCCAAATCTATTTAGGATTTTGTATGATGAAGAGTTGAATTCTGTTTTAAGGTACTTGAATCTACCCAAGACTCACTGCCTATTTTTTTGTTGCTAAGAGATGCGCTCCAGCCCCTAACTTTGTGCATCTGTATTTGATAAGGCTGGCAAATGTCTTTGATTAGGGTGTTTTTTTGGAGTGGCCATTCAGAGGCAACCGTCTTCTGTACTCTGCTGTGTCTCATAAAGAAAGGTTTTTCACATTAGCGAAGCACTTAATTACATCGGAGCAGCATAGTTGCTTTGGGTTTTAGACTTATTTGAACTGTAAAAGCGAAACATAACAAATGTTACCATCTGCTGTTCTCATCTCCCCACTTTCCCACCCTGTGCCCCAACAGACTGTCTTCCTCCGTTTCATCCTTATTGTCTGATCCAAAAATCTTGTCAGGGTACTTAAGGCATGTAGTAGCTTCGAGGCATGAAGCAGGAGATCAGCTTTTCCCAGACAAGATTCCACACTTGTTCTGTGAATTAAGGGTTTCTACAAAGGTTAGCCAGAACTACAACAGCAGCTTTTTTTCTCCCTGAAAAGTAAACTTGACACATCTATCACGTCTGAGGACTGGAAATTTCTGGCTTCACAGAGGAAAATGTGTCACTGCGGTGTATGTCGTCTGACCTAACTATCCTAGAGATTTTTGTTCCATTTATCTCCTACACGCTTTATATAATGAAGGAAGTCTCCCTAGGCATGATCAACCACAGAGAGTGAGTGAAACATAATGGTTTCAATCAAGGTTTCTGCTAACCCAAGTTAGTTGTTACTCTTCAGTCAAAGGTGCTAGCTTTCACCTTGGAAACCAGCAATAATTATTCTGTTCACAGACATTTTGTAGATTTTCACTAGCCACTGGTCACAACCTTGTTCTTAAATTTGTAAGATGCTTTTTTAATTTTATATCCTCATGTTTTATCCCTTTCAGAAAAATAACCTCCCTGTGACCTGAATTTCTGGAGTTCTGTGATGAACTCTGAGGTGAACATCTTGATAGGAAATGCTGCAAATTTCTTTCTATTAGCCAGACTGTATTCCAAGCATGCATGTGACACAATTCCAGCAAACTTGCGTTACTGCTTTTCCTGTAGAAATCTGTCCATGGCATGAAAGAGCTACCAAAAGAATTGAAGCGGAAAGCCTTAAAACTCATGTGTTGCCCAGTTTATTATTACTAAATTATGTTCAAGAGCCACTCATTTCATCTCCAGGCAGGATACAAAAATTGGAACCCAGCTAAAGATATTTCAGGGAGGGATGAGGAAAGGCACTGAAAAGCATTAGTGATTTTTTGAAAACTCAATTTAGTTTCCCTAAGCACCCAACCTTGACATTGAGATTGTTTTCCAGAGAGCCTGGAGTACTCACAGTGGTCGGCTGTTGTGGAGTTAAGGACCCGGGAAGCCCTGGCTTCTCCCAGCAGGCTGCAGCTGCCACAGAGTAGCAGCAGTGCTGCTAGCAGTGGAGCAGAGCGAGAGAGGGTTGTTGGGTTTCCTCCTGGCTCCCTTAGGCAGCTTCCCAGCAGACTGCTCAGGGGCTGCCCTGGACGGCTCTTTCCAAGGCTCTGGGACCCAGGAGAGCAGAAATGCTGGGCTGCCCTGGAGCTACAGACAGTAAGGTCAAGACTTCTTCGCAGGAAGTCAGGCAAGCTGCTGAGAGGCATAGTGGAGGCCTTTCTTATTTGGTGTTAGATTGATGTCAAACAGGATTTTTCACTACAAGGTGTCTAATCTCTTACAAAACTTTGTCAGAATTTTTCCTTCTAGTTCTATGTGGGGCTGTGCACCCCATCTTCTTCATAGAAGTTGCCAAAGCAAACAGCAACAGCACCCTAAAAACTGATCATTTAAAGCACACGTGTAAAAAGAAAGGCGTAGCAAAGCTTTCTTTGGCACTGCATAATGTTAACGTATTGTCTTTGCCTACTAAACATTCATTGCAGGCATTTTTGATTTTTAGTGTCCTGCATTTCTGTAAACATGTTTCATGTGGTCAAGGCATGACCCTGCAGGTAATTACCTTTGCGGTTTTAGTTGGATTGTTACTACTGACAGAAAAAAGAAATGCGTTGTGTCTCATCTGAGCAGGTATGAATAGATACTTCTGCAGAGTTTTTTCTTCCTTTGCCTGCTTCTAGTAGTAGTAATCTGACAGTTATCTGGATGGTCCAGGAGCAAAAAACAGGGGTGAAGAGAACCCAGTTTTCTCTTGGGACTTTTCTTTTTCACGCTGCATCTACGTTTTTCAGACTGAAATATCATTACAGAAATTTGATGCATATGCACATTTAGCTGTATTTTGTTTAGCTAAGCGTAAACTAGAAGACCCATTTTACCCTACCTGTGTGGGGAGAGCGAAGGAGAGGGTACACTTTATATGCTACGTGGTTGTTATTCTTTGGTAAAGAAGTGATAATAAACGCACTGCTTGTTAAGGAGGATTCACGTTAACGCAGGCCTGCAGCATTGGTCTGGTCAAAGACTTTACTTTGCAAACAAAACTTGTATATCTGTCACAGCATTACAAGCTGCTTTTGTATCTGCGTGTGGCAATGAACTTGTGAAAGATCTTCCTTTTTATTTGAATACTCTTAATTTCCTTTGCTCCTTCTGTGATGAAAGGGACTTGAAATCAAATAGTGTCACTACTAGGGTTAAATATTTCACTATAGAAAATCTTACATGCTGTAGGTAAGAGCTGCTAGCACAAAAGAGGATAAATAAGCAAAGGTAAAAATGTGCATTTATAAACCTAGAACAGCAAGGCCTACAAAGTAAGAGTTGCGAATATAATTATGAAAATGTCAACAAATATGCAGATGTTTTATAATATGGCTCTTACTGGATGACTCTGTACCCCAGCTGACTTTTTAGAGATGAACTGTAAATTCTTCCATTCTTTCTCCTGCTTGGTCTGCTCCATCCCACACATGCAGGTGTTACAGTATTACTTTGAAACTAGCTTTAGAGATGACCCTAGTTCATCTCCCTGGGGCTGTGTAAAGCCAATATAAACAGAATGGGGATATGTTAGGGGCATTTATAATCATTCTGTGAGAGGCCTAGGACTCAGTCTGGAGATGGAGAATATGTCTAAGGTATGGAAAGCTTAATTGACAGCCTTAAAAAAACCCAGCAATGAGTAACCTGATAAATGGCATAGACTGTTAATTAGATGTCTAAATTTACCAATTGTGTCAGGAAAATTAGGACAGTGGGAACAATATGTCCCTAAGCTGCTCACTAAACAACTGCTGTGCTACTTATTTATATTTATCTGATGAAAAAGTACGTGCGGAAAGAAGCGCAGAAGGAAGTATCTCCTGTTTCACTAGCTTGAAGCTCCCAGACCTCTCCTCACAAGGCTTCTGTGTCCTGATATTCCCTTGTCTGAACTCATCATTGTAATACGTGGCCTCAGGAAATATTAAGCTGTTAGAGAATTTTGATAGTGTATGTACAGGAGGGAGCCGTGGGGGACTTCTGAGGCCTAATCTAATGCTCAGTGAAGATGATTTACAAGCTCCTGTTAATTTCGTCAGGGATTGGGTTGGGCCCACATTGATGAGAGAAAGAGGGAAGTTAGTCTCCTACTTGGGATTCTTATTTAAGTATGTACGTATTTAAATAAGTGTGTATTGCAAAATGTGGGTTATTTTCGTATGGGTATGATTATATGCATATTTAAATATATTTATAGCTAAGTATGCAAACATTTACATACGTACCTGAGAAAAGTGCCAGTTTCTCCCCACGGAGGACCCTGGTTCCCAGGTGGCTGGCTGCCCTGTGCCGTGGTGGTGGAGCCTGGCTGGAGAAGGTCAGGAGATACTTCCTGCAGCGCCTCCAGCCAGCGAGCGGCTCCCAGCTATGGAGAACACCACGGCTCGTTTCCCATTCCTCCTGCTTCTGTTGCCTTATTGTGTTCTACATCTGTGAGGGACGGGGGAGATTATAATTTCAATAGTCACTAACTGTCTCTTAATTAGACAGGCGGAAATTAGTAACTCTTTAAATTTCTAAACCAGTCCTTACCATCCTTCCCTGTGTACCTGATACTAGGCAGGGCTAACTACCTAAGAGATACTAATGGTGTTTTGAAAGATAGCCATTTTGTTTGTTTCTGACACTTGTAAGTGATAACTTTCCAGTTGTATTCTCCCCAGAATCTGCTTTGGGCTAGTTGGTTTGTTTTTAATTCACAAGGGAGTTGAGAAAGCATACATATGCAGCTGGGCTGCATGTGCACTGCTTGGTTCAAGGTGCCTGCATATGCACTGCTTTTGATTGGAGCTGATAGCGCTGGTCACTGGCGGTAGCCACACTGTGTGCTTGGCTGGCAGGCCTGCTCTCATGTGCTTGCTCATGCTCATGCAAGTACTGCTGTGCCAGCCCTGATTTTTGGAGTGCTGAGCCATGTATTGGCTGGAGCTGTGCAGAATGGCTTGAGATATGTGTCAGGCAGGTGGTTGTTTGAATCCTTTGAAGGGAAGGTCAAGTACTGAACGCAAGCTTCAATATTAATAAGAGGAACTCACGAGTGTTACTGGCTGCAGACCTGAGACACAGAGGGGGAGATGCTGGGATTATAGGGATAGGGAAGATCTGGATAGGGTTTTTTGCAACTGTGGCAGTGGCAAAACACAGCAATATCTGAGGCAGCTGGAAGGAATATGTTCCTGGGACAGCGCTAGGACAGAGATCCCCAGCAGTGGCTAGTGCTCATCCCCTTTATCCAACTGCAGCTGATTCTCTGCAGCTCTTGAAAATCCTACACCGCCAATGAGTTAATAACAGGAAGAAGTACTAGCTAGGCTAGGTTTATGGAATATAGTCAAGTCTGCCTGCCCTGCTTCATTGTCAAACAAAGCATTATGGACTTCTAGGCTTGTATATGTACATTTTTGGCATTGAATAAAAGTGGAGTAATGGCGGCATTTCCACTGTGAACACATTCTGCCTAGAAGAGGGATGGTGAAAAAGAAAATGGGGCAGCAGCCTTGCAACATCCTTTTTCAATGTGTTAATTTAAAAGATGCAGTCTTGCATGTGTGTTCTGGGTTTTTTTTAAGAGTTCAGATGAGTTCTAAGGATTTCTTGAAGTAAAAGTAGGTGGGAACAAAAAAAAAGTTCTGACTGGCTGAACAGAGAGCTTTGGCTGGAACTCAGGAAAAAAAGGAGAGTTTATGACCCTTGGAAGAAGGCGCAGGCAACTCAGGAGGACTACAAGGATGTCATGAGGTTATGCAGGGAGAAAAGTAGAAGGGCCAAAGACCAACTAGAACTTAATCAGGCTACTGCCATAAAAGACAATAAAAAATGTTTCTATAAATAAATTATCAACAAACGGAGGGCTAAGGAGAATCTCCATCCTTTATTGGATGCAGGGGGAAACATAGTGACAAAGGCTGAGGAAAAGGCTGAGGTACTTGGTGTCTTCTTTGCCTCTGTCTTTAATAGTAAGACCAGTTGTTCTCTGGGTACCCAGCCCCCTGAGCTGGAAGACAGGGACAGGGAGCAGAATGAAGCCCCATAATCCAAGGAGAAATGGTTAGCGACCTGCTACACCACTCAGACACACACAAGTCTATGGGGCCGGATGGGATCCACCCAAGGGTACTGAGGGAGCTGGCGGAAGTGCTCACCAAGCCACTTTCAATCATTTATCAGCAGTCCTGGCTAACCGGGGAGGTCCCAGTTGACTGGAAGTTAGCAAATGTGACACGCATCCACAAGAAGGGCCGGAAGGAGGATCTGAGGAACTACAAGCCTGTCAGTCTGACCTTGGTGCTGGGGAAGGTTATGGATTATCTTGAGTGCCATCACGTGGCATGTACAGGACAACCAGGTGATCAGGCCCAGTCAGCATGGGTTTATGAAAGGCAGGTCCTGCTTGACTAACCTGATCTCCTTCTATGACAAGGTCACCCGCTTAGTGGATGAGGGAAAGGCTGTGGATGTTGTCTACCCAGACTTTCGCAAAGCCTTTGACACTGTTTCCCACAGCATTCTCCTGGAGAAACTGGCTGCTCATGGCTTGGACGGGTGTACTCTTCACTGAATAGAAACTGCCTGGACGGCCGGGCCCAAGGAGTTGTGGTGAATGGAGTTAAATCCAGCTGGTGGCCGGTCACAAGCGGTGTTCCCCAGGGCTCAGTTTTGGGGCCAGTTCTGTTTAGTATCTTTATTCATGATCTGGACGAGGGGATCGAGTGCACCCTCAGTCAGTTTGCAGACGACACCAACTTGGGCGGGAGTGTTGATCTGCTTGAGGGTAGGAAGGCTCTGCAGAGGGACCTGGACAGGCTGGACCGATGGGCCAAGGCCAACTGTATGAGATTCAACAAGGCCAAGTGCCGGGTCCTGCACTTCGGCCACAACAACCCCATGCAGCGCTACAGGCTTGGGGAAGAGTGGCTGGAAAGCTGCCCGGCGGAAAAGGACCTGGGGGTGCTGGTTGACAGCCGGCTGAATGTGAACTGCCAGTGTGCCCAGGTGGCCAAGAAGGCCAATGGCATCCTGGCCTGTATCAGAAATAGTGTGGCCAGCAGGAGTAGGGAAGTGATTGTGCCCCTGTACTCGGCCCTGGTGAGGCTGCACCTCGAATACTGTGTTCAGTTTTGGGCCCCTCACTACAAGAAGGACATTGAGGTGCTGGAGCGTGTCCAGAGAAGGACAACGAAGCTGGTGAGGGGTCTGGAGAACAAGTCTTATGAGGAGCGGCTGAGGGAACTGGGGTTGTTTAGCCTGCAGAAAAGGAGGCTGAGGGGAGACCTTACCGCTCTCTACAACTACCTGAAAGGAGGTTGTAGCGAGGTGGGTGTTGGTCTCTTCTCCCAAGTAACAAGCGATAGGATGAGAGGAAACAGCCTCAAGTTGCACCAGGGAAGGTTTAGATTGGATATTAGGAAAAATGTCTTCACCAAAAGGGTTGTCAAGCATTGGAACAGGCTGCCCAGGGAAGTGGTTGAGTCGCCATCCCTGGAAGTATTTAAAAGACGTGTAGATGTGGTGCTTAGGGACGTGGTTTAGTGGTGGACTTGGCAGTGCTGGGTTAACGGTTGGACTTGATGATCTTAAAGGTCTTTTCCAACTCAAATGATTCTATGATTCTATATTTATTATATACACTTTTCTTCAACTTTGGCATGCACAATTTGCTCGTTGCATGAAACAAGCTCTATGATACAATTAATGTCAGATCAAAATAGTCTTGTTTATTCTGATTTTAGTTCCACTTGTTCCAATACTGACTTATTTTTGTTGATAAGAGGGGTGGGAAATATGCAGGCAACAGAGCTGAAAATTTGTTAGTCTCATAATAGCTAATATAGCTTGTTACCTCAATCTTAGCTTTAGCCCAAGACCTCCAGCCTTTGCCCAGAAGAACAACTTCTCAGGGTAGGATTCTGCTTGCAGCCTACTGCTTCCTTGGCAGCCCCTTTGCTGACACACTCCAACTGGAGCTCTAAGCTTTGTCTCTCTCCTAACCCTATGGGCTGTCACATTCTTCAGGTGATCAGGAGGCTTGCTGAACCTTGTTGTGCACAGCAGCAGCAGTGTTGAGTTTTCTTTTTTGTTTTTAATTTGTTCTGGGAGAGGGTGACAGGCAGAAACGGGAGGAAGTCAGAGCCATGAGGATCCAGGCAGCTAAAGAAGTTTCTGCCATCCGTTCTTGTCTTTTTTGCTGCTTTGCTGATGAGGCTTCTTCCCAAGTACAGAAGAATCTGTTGCTATAGGGTCCTATCCATTCCAGTTCAGAAGTGCCACTGTTTTCTTAATAATCGCTTTTCTAAGATTTTGCAGGAGAAAATTCATTCTTGCTTTGGTGCAAAAGCTTAAAAATCATATGGGGCAGCAACAGAGAACTGTCAGCTTCTGCAGCTTTGGGGAGGCCAAACTTTGTGCCTTTGGAAATCACCCCATATAAGCAAAATTAAGAAGGGGGGGGGGAGGGGTATGTTTCACACCAGTGGCAAAAGCCTGTTGAAAGCATCACTTCTTCTAGTTTTGCAGGCTTTCATGAGCTTTAGAGTCGTGGAAATTGATACATTAACTTATTCGCATGGATTAAACTTTTGCTCTGTTGGTAGAGTGGAGAGATCACAGAGTTTACGTGACGGTGAGTTCATGAGAGAAGCCAGACTAGTTCTTATTTAACACTGAGCTATCCCACTGAGTTCATCCTTCTTTTCTGTCTTAGTGTTTGATGACTTTCCAGGAAATAAGGGGACAGCTTGCACTTTTAAAATTAGTGCTGTTTTAAAGCACTTACCTTGTTATGTAGCTCATCTTATAAAATTTTAGAAAGCTTTGAACCTCTTCATAGTCATTATCATATGCTTTCTGACTGTAATATCAATCTGCATCAGGCGCCTCTTCACCCCCCTCTCTGTCTTCTACCACATAACTCAAAAATACAAATAAAAAATTTGAAGAAAATATTCTTCTCTAAACATCACTGGACTCTGGACCTGACAGTTCTCCAAGTTCAGTACGTTTCACAGATGTTGGTCCTCAAGTAAGAAAATGTTCCAGTTAGTCTCAAAGTGGAGGATTCCAGCTGGTCTTAGCGTGATGAACAGGTATCAAGTGAAAAGCATTCTAGTGGACAGCCCTGCTCCCAGCCTGAAACAGTTGCCAATAGCCTGAAGGACACATGCGAGAATAGGGATGAGCAAATGAAATTAACTCTACACCAGTTGACTTCTATAGATGCTGTGCGAGGACAAGGATGTGTTGCAGGGACATGGCTTAGACATGGCAAAGGTTTAGGTGAGACAATTTTAATAAAAGATTGTGGTTTGGGTCTGAAAGGAGAGCTCAAAGAACGGAGCTTCTTGCTGGCTACAGAAGGGCCCAGAGACTAATGGTGAAGGCCAGTAATAAAAGGAATTTAAGTAGGACTTATGATTCTTCATGTTGTGAATACGGGTTGCTGAGTTATTTTTGGGTCCTGATTTGGGGTTAGGTATAAGGTTCAGAAAAGGAGGAACACACCAGTTTCTCGGAAAGGGTTATAATTCAGGAGAGAAGGGGTCTAAGAGCTTGTTTTATTTCTGGAACATCAAGGGATATGGTAAAGATTGGTTCAAAAAATTAGGTCATTAATAGCATAAGTGATCTGGCTAATTTTAATCCTGTGCTTAAGTTACTATTTAATGATGATAAGAGAGACCTTTCCTGATTTATCTTAATGGTTTTCCTTTTAGAAGGAATTTTCTCTTCCATGTCTTCATAAAGTTGCATTGAGATTATTTTCAACCAGTTTTCTCTCTGTGTTTGATATTTGGAAAAATAATGCATATGAGAAGTACCTTCTCTTGTTGAAAGGAGATGTGGAGCTTCTCTGGTGCGATAACTTGAATACCACAAACACAGTGTTTACATTTGTTCCAAGCAGCTGTTCTGTAAAATGGTAAACACTGCATCTACTGGGGGAATTAAAAAGATGGGCTAGAATGAAACAGACCTTTCTCCTTTGGCCCTGCCTCAGGGAAATGAACATTCCTTAGCACATGTTGTGATTGGAACCACAAGGACACGGAAAGCCTATGCTCCATCTCCTAGGTCATGCTCAAATTCAGGAGAGTAACTACTGGAAAGAGGAGAAGGGATTTTCCGGTTGGGATATTGTTCAGGCCTCTGTGTATATTTGTTTTTGACTAGTTGTGCTGATAAGACAAATTGGAATGTGGTGTCCACTAAATATGTTTATAAAAGTGTAGTTAACAGAAATAAAATTAAACTTGCAGGTCAAGATATTTAATGCACAGACGTTAGTGATATCGGGCATCTATCTCGATACTAGTGTTTTCTCTTCCCCAGGGACCTTCCTCCGCAACAGAAGTCATACAGATATTTGATGTTTGTTCATCCCATGTGTATATTTTCCTTGTCTTTTTTTGCTTAAGCCTAAATACCACATCTGAGTTCTTTTGTATTCAAATCCACAAAAAGCAAATATTTTGCACCTTAGTGCAGTTAAATCTATTGTTTACTTTCTTCCCTTGTCCAGGCATTTTGCTTCTCAGTCTCTCCATTCCACCTTCTGGATATTTCTTGAGCAAGATGAGAACCTTTAGGTATCTCCATTTCTTTACCTTTCCCTTTTCATTTCAGTTTCAAACAGTACTAGCCACATTATATAAGACAAAATTCTCACTGTCCTCTGCATAACATGGAAGTCCCCTATTTGGAACCAAATTTCAACCAATCTGTTAAATACTAGTGATTTTTGTTAAAGATTTCCAATAGCAGCACTGGCTGCTATTAACTGGCTTTTACTACTCTGCTTATTTAGAGAATATGCCAGCTAATTGCTAGAGGAAGTATCTCTTAACAGCACAAAAGATGCAGTTGTTAATTCCAGCTATTGTAAGTGGACTTGAGGGAATGTTTTTTCCAGGTGTACAGCTTTCCAGTTATTGAAATTCAGGACCTTGGATTTGACCATGATTTCTGCTTTACATTCCTGTATCCTGTTTCTTCTTTTTTCCAAGGATCACTGGACTATATTTGTAGTGATACTTGTCTATTCAGCAGCAGCTGGAAAAGGGACAGTGGTACAAGTGGGACAGAAGATGGCAGGAAATTGTATGACTGGAGGGAAAGGGGTAAAAGGGTTTCATTTCCCCACATGAGAAGAAAAACAAAATTGAGGCCAGGCAACTGGGCTTTTTAGTTATAAGACCGTGACAAAATAACAGCATCATGGCACTATAGATCAATAACACAGCTTCATCTAAAATTCTGTACATCTGTGCAGTTGTCTAGATGCACAACAATAATATGAGAGTACAAAGACAACTCAATTATCATGAGAAAAAATCTGTTTTGAATGTTGTATCTAATAAATCGAAAGAAGTAGTGGTATAGAGACATCAAATAATAAGTAGTATATAGTTGATAAATTAGGCACTCTTTTCACTCTTTCCCATGATAGAAGACCAGGGATACAGCCAAAGAAATGGAAATGCAGATGCTTAAGTTGTTTCACAGTCAGGTCTCTAGCTTGTTTCACAGATGAAATACTTTCAGCTAAACATAATTCATCAACTGTGAGCACTCGTGTGGTGAAATTTGTGTTCATACAGTTGGGGGGGCGGGGGCGGGGTATGCAGTAAATTTTTGGGCCTGTGGCCAAAACATGTTTGTTCAAGAAGTGCAGAGTGGCTTCTCCTCCCCTCTGCTCGTGAAGGTAGTTTTTAAACAATCAGTTATCAAGTTAAGAAGTAGAAACAATACATGTGATCAGTTGCAGTCGATGATGAATAAGCAGAATGTTCATTGTAATGAATACTGATTGTGTTCAATTCATGGGTAACCTGTAAGCCGGAGTTTTTCCCTACAAATTATTTGATGGACAACTGCTAATAACTAATACATTCAGGAGAAATTGTGGTTGAATCAGGCACAGTTTGGAATCAAAAGAGAGTTAAGTTCATTGATTGACTACACACCCTAGAGTAGTTTTTTATCAACAGCATTTAGTTTTATTCATGCAGTGATACTGTTTTCTCCTGGCATCTCCTGTGGCAGAAGTTTTAATGAAATGAGTGACGGACTTCATCTGTGTTCTTCAGCCTTCTATGCTGCTATGGGCTTTGAATTTAACATTTGTTGTATCACCCTGATAATTAAGTTCTTCTTCAGACTACCTTTTTTATGCTGAGATGATAACGTGCAGAATTTGTAGGGTTATCTGTGCTCATTTTGGTCACTAGGTAAAAATAGCGCCAGTGGTTTAGTATTGCAAATAGTTGAATGAGTGAGTATAACCTTAGGACATGGAGCTGTGGGCGTAGGGAGGGAAGTCAAAGCCTTTGTGTGGTGAACAAAGCATCACTGTATCTGAGCAAGAAAGCAGAGAGATTTTTCCCTATGTTGTCACACAAAAATTAACAGGCTGGCAATATAAACACCAGTAACAAATAATAATTCTAAAAATAGTGTATAAACATCTGTGGTAGGGAGTCAATGTGTGAAAGGCAAGCAGTATGCAGGAGGAAAAAGTTTTGGGAATCTGGGCTGTTTATGTTGTTTGTGCAACTTCAAGCTACATGGTTGTAATAGCCAGCAAAATAGAAGTACTTCATGGTTTTAAGCACTATTCTAGCAATTTTCTCTGACCTTATCCAGTAAAAGGTATTTCTCTATCTGATTGCTCCAGAATTACTGCTTTTAAGATTCAAGAAACAGAAGTGATTGCCAGGTCTTCACTGAAACCTTATAAAGAAAGTTTCTGGCGCATAGTTCATGAGCAATACTATTGAAAGCAGATATGGCAGAGCTGTGTAGTTCATGTAATTGCCTAAAAATTTCAGTCACTTAGTTCTGATATTTATTCTTTATTTATAAAGTGGCACTGAGGAAAGGTTTTTAATACGTTCAGTCTAGTTTCCCAGCCTGATGAGACAGTCTGTTGTGTAGCAACTGGACGAAACCTTCCCCATCCTGAACCCTTGTCCTTCAGCTGCCAGAGCCACATTTTGTGAGTGTGGTGGAGTCCTTTGCTTTTTCCTGTATTGGTTAGTCACTCTCTTGGCATGAAATTATCAGTGGTGTCCTGGAGGGTTAGCAGTCTTGCTGACTTGTTTTTATACATGCCATCTAGGATTACCTCTGCTGAAAATAACCAGTAACCAAAAGCCACAATGTATGAGAGTTGAAAATACTTTCTTAAATCATTCTTAAAGCTTAAACTCAGCTATTAACTAATCAGTTTGATTTCTAATAACTATTTTCAAAATCCACAAAAACCTAATGGCAAGAGGTCTTGGCAAAGGCAGGCTGAAGTTCATCTTCCCTCAACATCACCACTTCCCAGCTCCTGCTTCTGACATTTTGCTTCGTGTCAGTTTTGCTGTACCGAGGAGAACAGGGAAGAGCTTCCTCTTGAGATTTGTGGCAGAGGTTTTTGCTTGATTAACTGGCGGAGAGGCTGCCTGAGTGACAGACAGTGCCTCCTTCAGTCCCCAAGTGAGTGGTGTTAATTTCCTGCAAAATACGGGGGAACAAATTCCCATCAGTATGTCCACACAACTCTTACTGATGCTAATGAGAGCTGGGTGCTTGTATCAAAGGGGAAATTGCTATCTGTGTGCCAGGGATGCATCCCGAATCAGTGAACAGTGGAATTGCATCGTCTCACTGGTTCTTTTTTGATGCATCGTGTCTTTCAGCAAGTTCATTGTTTTTTCTCCTGTTGCTATAGCTATCCTAAGCCAAGTTTTCCTAAGAAAACCACAGAATAATCTAGTATCATTTTGTCAGTATGCCACATAAAATGCTCTAAAGCTGGGATTTCTGGGAAAATAGCGAGGGAATTTTGGCAGGTCAGACTGGTTCTTCTTGCTCAAAAATAGTGGTGAATTTGTTTCATGTGGACAGCTGTTTGTCTGAAAGCTTCCTTTAGTACAATATGAAAGTGATTCAGCCCCCTAATCCATCACTGGAAATCTCTGCTACCATCCAAGATGCTTAAAGGAATCACATTTTCAGTTTTAATTGATAGCCACTGTTTTGACAGGCAAACAGATTTCTCCTCCCAGTGGCTTCATGCAATTGGCCTCCAGCAGACCTTACCATTAGCACAATTCTACTGAAAAGAATATACAAGCTAATAATAAATCTGTAGGGAAGGACGTTAACCACAAACTACTGTGTCTAATTAGTAATGTACAATAGCCAAGGCCAGGGAGGGAAGGTATTATTTATCAGAAGGACTGATTTTGACAGTTTAAAAATGCAAAACCATCTATTATTTATTATGCTGAAACACATCTTTCAAAATACAGTACATATAACTCCACTCTTATTTTGGCATTGTTTTGAATGTTACTGCTTTGCAAAAATGTCAGCTATAGTAGAGGCGCAGAGGTGGAGTTTGTGATTCTTTAACCTTAGAAGTTCATTGTGGAACCTAAAAACAAGTCATCTTAGGTTTTCTCTTTGCCTTTACAACCTCCCTTTCCTATTCAAGAACCATCTCGCTTCCTCTTACAAGCCTCCCTTCGAAAGAGTCTCTTCACTGTGTACTGTCTCTTAGTTCAGAGTTTCTCAAGCACTCTGAGCAGTGCAGCGCTCAAATAGAGGCTAATGCATCCCACTGAGAAAGAGTGGAGACTGTTTTTGGTAACTCAGCTACCGTAGAGATCTCTGCATGTCTCTACTGCATGTTGCTGCGCAGTGTCTCGGAGGCAAGAGTGCTGGTTCCCAAGACACATTCCTTCCAGCAGAGTGCCGTCTCCAGCAGAAATCTCCAGGAAGAGGTATTTCTGTAGCAGTGCAGCAGTAGAGCATATGAAGGGAGTGTGGCACAAGGAGGGGAAGAGTTGAGTGTGTTAGGAGAGAAGGAAATGAACTTAAAGGGGACGGGGAATAGTCAAGGGGAAAAAGCATCATAGCAAACTGGTTGGAAAATGAGGCAGGTAGATATGCAGTGATAATGTAATCATAGCTCTGAGGTGATCAGTAGAGAAAGAATAGGACCTTTTAAACTGGGCAAGTCATTTTTACCCTTCGTGCCTCAGTTTCTTCATTTGTAGAATGGATATGATGATATATGCTCAACATTAATTGATTCTTAGAGAGTCACTACATTCCCATAGAGAATGGAGCTTTCATGAAGGCTGGGGTGTTGTCTCAGTCGAAACACAGGGGAGTCCTCTGTATTCCTGCTGTTTTTCAAGGGTCATGTTTTTCCAGGAGATCTCATTGGAACCTGCAATGAGCAGGTTTCACTTCATGAAAGTCAGATCCCACAAATCCCCACTGTGGCTTGTAAGGGGAGGAAGGCACGTGGTTTGGTTGAGAAGGTGAGTACTGCAGCGGTGAGATGATTAGCAAGTCTGACACCTCGAAGTATCATGGCTCTGAGTGCAAATGTAGCAGGTTTTCAGTTTTGTTTTGCAAATGTCACATATTTAATTTGCCTCGTGAGTTTTGTATCTGCAGTTCTGATAATGTTACAGTTGCACATTGTTTTTCCATAGGCAAGAGGGCTGAGCAAAAAGTTTTGTAGTGCAAGTGGACATCCTCATATAGTGCCTCAGTAGCTGAAATGCTAAGAAAAGCACCAAATACCATGAGAGTTATGATATGAGAAAAATGAAAATCCTTCCCCTTATAAACATGCATAATACATGCATATACTATACATACATATGTAGTTGATACTTCAGTGAATTCTGGGATCGTGTGGCTAGTAGTAGGGGAAAGAGAGACGCAACAGATGAGGAGAAAGCATGAAACAGAAAAGAAAAAACTCAGCAGCCTGTTCTTGTCGTTTGCACCCAAAGAGCTATCTTTTAGCTCCCTTCAGTTGTCTTTTCCCTGTCCCACCTTCAAGTGGTTCTCAGTTACCTGCAGAGGGCTGGAGGTGCTGGTGGGACACCGAGGCATGCTGGCTCTCACTTGACTGCAGAATTTCCAAACCCACATCTGAGAAAACCACAAAGTCAGCAAGTAGTTCCGGAGAGGCAGCTGGCAACACCCGCAGACTGCACAGGGAGTCTCTGTCTCCTACTTTGTCTTACTGACTGAACCTTAGAGGAATAGGTTCAGTCAGAAACTACATTTATCTTTTTCCTGCATGACAGAGAATAACAAATTCCTGGAAAAATTAGTAGCTAGCCTAATTGCCTGCTTCTCTCTTTCTTTTCTTTTAGTGGAGAGATGAGAAAATGGGTGACTGAAATGGGAATTAAAAAGCAGAGTCAAGAGCTTAATACTCCAGTCCTTTTCCTTTGCTTTGAGTATGGAGTTACCATGCCCAGGACACGGGTGTGATTATCATGTTCCCCTCGGGTTGGCAGGTTGGCATTTGCAGACTCCATACAGAGTAGGCATAGCCATGTTTCTGTGCACTGTCTGGGACAGAATTAGTATTCACTTCAGAAGAAATTACTTGCCTGTAGGGTAGAACCAAGAGGAGAAAATGGCTGATGCTGTTTGAAAGTAGAGAAAAATAAGAATATATGGGAATAATTCCTTACTTGGGTGGAGGGTAATTCCACAGTCTGGTGGACAAACAGGCAGGGCTTGTTGCATTGGACAGACTATAGATCAGTTTTTCCCTTCTTCTGATCAAGCTGTAAATCACAGCTGTGCTCTATTACTGTAGTTTTTTCTTTCTTGATGTATGTGATGTGGGATGCAGAATTCTTGTACTGGTGACCAGAAAGACCAGAAACATGGTCATCAGATGATTGAAGCATCATTTCATGGAAATAGTTGCATAGCTGCTGTTCAACATCATGATTTTCCTGGTCAGATGATAATAGTGAAGATAATGTTCTTCATAAACGCTATCTCCAACACTCAGACTACCTCAGCATGCATTCTAAAAATAAGTTCATTGAAGTATGAAGGATGACTCTTCACAGCTGCCTTCTGTTGTCTATATTTACATAGTAGCCGATGAGAGTTACTCCATTCCATTGGTTCAGTAGATGGACTTTGTGGTTTTGTAGCAACCACTTCTAACTCAGGTGGCCCAAGTCTTAGGGTACCATCACGTTCCTTGGTTTTTGTCTTTGGTCATTTTGTATGCTGTGGAAGTAAGATTTGATATATGGTACAGATGGACAGAACTGTCCCGCTGGTAAAGATTTCCTAATACCTAATTACCAGACTGAGTTACAGTAACTCACTTCTATCTAAATTAAGAGCAAGTTCCACGTTTAAAAAATAAGGATATGGGGCTCAAAGGCTTAGGGACGGTGATGGATGAAAAGATTTTGGGGTGATTATTTAGATTGCCTTTGTTCTGCAATTTCTAGGTAGAAGAGCAACCTCTTGCATTTCACGTGGCAAACAGCCTCCAGTCTTTTATCTGATACTGAAACACAGATACTATCTGAGACAATGATACCAGCGATGAAGATTTTCTTTTATTGCTGTCCACATGGTTGATACTCTCAGAGTAAACTTCACTGTGTAATTTAGGGCTTCTGTTTGACATTTTGTTTCTGCATGTGACCCTCTCCACTGAAGATTATAGATTATTTACCTGTGAGTTGTTACAGCAAGCAGCTTCTCAGATTGGTGCTGGGAATTCTTTCATTAGCCCTTAAGTCTATGAACAATGTGATGATCCAAGCATTAATACAAATGTGATTAACTGTCTTTTCTCAGCTTTGTTTGCTTTGTTCTACTGATGCCTACAAGTTACATAATGAGTAGCATGTACAGGGTGTGCATTAAAGGCAGTTCCCCATTGTAGCAGGCTTCATGGCAAATTTATTTTCCTTTTAGCAAAACTTCAGTGGGGGAAAAAAAGTGCACTGTTGATTTATTTTGAATGAACTCCTGGAAGGCTTACTAAGTATGCCACGTGGAAAGCTCCTTGAAGTGCTGAGGGTTAATACTCTCTGCTCTTAATTTCAAATTCTAGATAAATACGGTTTCAGCTTTGATCCTATCTGGACTAATTCTTTGTCACTGTACTAATTAATTCAGCATGCTGCAGAAAAGATGCTAATTTGGGCATCAAAGAAATAAACGGGTGGGGGGAGGTTGTATTTAATCAGAGTTGTTAAAAAGATAAAGTTTTACTCCCATTAGACTGGATCTGGAAGCTCAGTCATTTTAGTCTAGCTCCAGCAGCCTGATACAGTAAATTTAAAAACAGAAAAATACAAAAAAGGCACTTGTTCACTTAATGTTGACATAACAGGAGCAACGTATATTGGTGTTAATAATGTGGATTTCTTTATATTTGCATTTTCTACATAACCTTCTCTTTTCCTGCTGACCATAACTGGTTTAACTCTGATCGCAGCATTAGAATAATGTAGATTATCTCCCAAAATGATTTGAAGATGGCTAAATATGAGGATACTCACATTCATGAAGTTTAGCTACATTTGCAAAATACAAATAATAATTGTAGCACAGAACATTTTAACAAATTGTCGTGTGCTTCCATTGATATAATAAATCAGAGGTTAGGTCCTTTTTCCCTTTTCATGGGAGCTATTTTTGATTGCCTAAGCTGCCCTGTTGTTCACTAGGGAAAGCTGCTGCTTTTGCCACCTGCCTCTCACTCGGTGCTGCCCTGGGAGTGAGCCCCAGCAGGTGGGAGAGCAGGGAGGCACCACGCTAGCCACGTAACTCTTTCCTGCAAGCAAACCTCACCAAATCTAGTTAAAAGTGGATTTTTCTTTACTTTTCCAAATCGCTTTCCAACTTACCAAACAGTATTGGTGGTGTACACAGCACTGCCCAGCCCAGCAGTGGTGTTCCCACTCTCTTCCCAACTCTTCCTCTCCCCAGAGTTGGAAGCACTAACCACCTGGGAGCAGGGAGCAGGCGGGGCTGAAATGGCCCTCTCCTGTGTTCCATCATCTTATCAGGCCTTTTCTCTCACCCTGCCAAAGCAGGGAGGCTAGGTCAAACCCTGCTCCTGGGCAAGGCTTTGTCATGAGGAGGTCTTGCTGCAGTAGGTCTCGTACACTGGGGCATCTCGATGTCACTGGGTCTAAATCCTCCACAGAGGGAATGGGATGCACTCACTGGGAGCAGGGGGCTGGCAGTGGGGCAAGGAAAAGAGATGTTCACCCCTCCTGGCTCGTGGGCCCCCGCGCAGAGCTGCCCCTTTACCAGAAGTTTAACTCATGTTGTGGAGGTACTTTCATCTCCTTGGATATTGGTGAAGATTTGAACAGCATTGCCCAGCCCTTGCTGTGTGTGCTCTGTTCTCAAAATGTCGAAACATGTTTTATCAAAACACGTTCTCTTCTTTCTGTAGTTTTTTCAGCTGTTACAGCGCTTTTGGTCCCACTGGTGTAATACTCCATGGCATACTTCTGCCCAATAAGTAAACATTTAATAACAAACCTTTTAGGTATTTAGAGAGCCACTAAAAATGTAAAAGATGTATTTCATTAATGCTGCTGTTAACATAAATGTAAAATGAGCCTGGCCTGTAATCACCAACAAGTCTGACTCACTAAGGATCTTTACAGCAATGTTTAATGCTCTGTAAAAGTGTATGTATGAAAGTGATTAATCAAAGCACAGCACTGCTTCTAGAGTATTTCTTCTGCTGTAAAGCTGAGTGATAAAATATCTTAAAACACATGGCAGTAGTGGCAGTTAATAAGGTTTTTATAGTCCCTGTGTGGACCTGAAAATCATACCTTATTAGTATCTTTATCTTTCTTGCTCACTTATTCATTCTTACTCACATTTAAATTTAATTTTAAGGGTTATTTCTAGTCTTTCATAAGGGAGCTGCTTTAATAATCTCGGCATTTTTCCCCATTTGCTGTGAAATGACTAGGAGCCAGAGCTTTTGTTATTTGTACTTTACAAATCATTCTGGTTTTTTTACAGATCATTTCTGGAGATGTCAAGATTTTATGACATTGTTAGGCTTTGTATCTTGCTTGACTGTGTCATAGGCCCTCTTGAATTATTTCCCCGCAGATATTTGCAATTCCATTATGTACCCTGTTAGCTGCAGTGACACCTACTGATCTGGGGCAACTGAATTAACTAAGAAATCCAAATTGCTGAATTTAGTCAGCAAGCTGCTTAGGGTTCCACCCACCAGATGTTTCTCCTGCTTAGAAGTCTGGGACTTTATAGACCTGCCTGCTTTTTAATCCTTGAGGCAAATATCAACACATTTGAGATCTGGAAGCTCACGGCTCCACACGGAAACAAAGTGTTGCCATGACCACAGCTTTAGGTCTTGCATATAAGACATTTATCCCAAGTATAACAGAGCAGGCCTATAGAAGGTTTGTTTTAATTTTTATCCCTTGAAAGCCTTGAAAAGAAGCATACATATGCTTTAATGTTAGAGCCAATAGAATGGTGATAAATACTGCAAGAAGATGACACGCATTTGGTAGTCAGAGACTTCATTTATTTAATGTTTCTAAGGGGAAAAATTTTAGTTATTTGCAGGGCACCCTTTGAAATTAACAGAAATAGGGTAGTTCCTCACTCTTACACAGCATGTTTTCAACTGTTGCATATGGGCTTTTCCCATAAGGATGAAGCACTCGGAGGTCTGATCACATAAAGAAAATCCCTTTATGCTTTTGTTTACAGGAGTATTATGCTCTGAGTAGTTGGAATATTAATTTTCTCAACTGAAAAGTATACTAAGGCTATTAGGGCTTTAACTTCTTTAACAGTACTTCCCAGGCATTTACAGTGGATAATCAGAGAACTGGGGCAGTCACTCAACCTGGGAAGATACGGATTTATTTCCTTACTGTTGTTATGATTACAAGTGGCTTCATTTGACGTAAATTTATTCTAGATGGATATAGAATGAGAGGATACAGCTGATCCATTTGTTTTCAGGTCTTCTAGTTATATTTCTGCATTTGCTACATAAGGTTTTCAGAGTAACAATTCCATCAGATATTAAGTTGAAGAGAATTTTGCTGTGCACAGTACAGCAAAACAGACCTTTTAAAAATTTGTGTGCCATACATTTTTTTCATTAATGTTTTTATTCTTCTGACAATAGTATTAATATGGAAGGCAGATTTTACCACAATCCAATTATTTCTTGCCTGGAGAATTGGAAACTTCAAATCCTAAAGCCATCCAGTTTTCATAGAATTTTAATATGGATTTGATTAATTCCATAGCATAATTTTGACAATAGATTTTATCCTGTCCTTGTTGAAATCAGTGAAGGGCCTCACACTGATATCAATGAGAACATGATCAAACCCAGTTGGGCAGCAAATACTCCTTTTTTTTTGTTCCTATAAGTAGTAGAGAACCGTTAAGCCTGTAGTGCACAAACCCATGCAAAATTACAATGGGTGCAAGTTAATTTTATCATTGGAAGGCCATGGCAATTAGAACGCATCAGTGAGCAGGCTATAAATTTTAGGACAGGGTGTGTAAATTCAGGCAGAGATGATACTGGGTTTTTTGTGGTTTAATGCTGTCTATTCTATATTGCTTTTCTTAATAGTGTTAAATTTTTGCTGCTTTTATTTTTTAATGTTTGTGCAAGATTTTTGTTGAGCTGAAAAACTTAATTACAATAATAATAAAAGAGAATGGATTTTTATGGTATAGCAATGTGCAAAAGAGGCCAAAAATCTGAACATTTCCCTAGCCTTGAGCTATATGCTGTATACTTAGTGTAACAGGTAAAAATTGTAAGCCTGCACAAATCCCATCTGAAGCCAAAAATAGCAAAAAAACAAAAGTTGTTTTCATCAAGACCAACTCACTATTCCCAATTTATAATTACACTGGAACTTGCCAGTTTTATGACAAGAGCAGCTCTACCAGCAAACCAAAGCACTATTTTTGCTGAGAGTTGTCATGTTGGCAGTTATTACAATCAAAATTGTCACTTTATTTTATTTAAAATGTATTTCCCCAGTAAGCAAGAAATAATACCTAGACTTGAAAGGGGACGTATGTTAAAGATTTTTTTTTACATTTCTCTCGAGTATGCAACATATCCAACTTTAACTCCCTGCAGCAATACAAAATGCCCAAGAATAATGTTTTCAAAATCAATACATACTACAGTCGAATATGAGACTCCACAAATCCATAATTGAAACTGTGGGAGAAAAGCAGGCAGCCTGAATATAAACAAAGTACCAGAGTTGGATTATGACCAAGATGCAAGTGCTAATACAACCTCTCTTGAGAAAACTGCCATGACACCTTCCTAGCATGTGCAACTGTTAGAAAGCAGGGGTGTTTCAGGTGCAGCCTGCTGGTGCTCATCCCCAGGCGATTTATTGTTTGGCTGCCTGACATCTCTGTAGAGAGCAATATATGCAGAGTTTCATCTAGCTTGTCTTTTTCACCTGGCTTATCTCATATCTGTGAGCCCTTCTCACTTTGTATCTTCTCACTCTGTATGTACAACCTCTGTCTCTCCCCTGTGTTTCCCAACTGCTGCCTTCACTGCCACCACCACCCTCTGATGGGGTTTGTGGCTCCACAGTGTCTTGGGACTGCTAGAACTCAGAAAGCAGCAGTGGAATCAGTGTGCTGCTCTGACTCAGGAAAAGCAAAAGCATGGGAAGTATCCACTGTCTTTCTGGAAGCACTGAAATGAGTAGGGACCATAGAAAAGATCTGAAGATTGTTTGTAGATGAGGTGTATGTATATTTTGATCAAAGCATCCCTCAAAGAATGTAAGACACCATCTATCTCTATTGCCACACGTAAGAAAAAGGAATAGAAAACCATGCACTGAGATATGACTCTTCCTACTCCCCAGCACAGGCCATGGCAGAGCCACGGTAAAGCATCTCATGTTATGACCTGTAGTATTTGCCCTTCTTCTTCTTCTTCTTAGCACCACATGCTACGTGTCTGTCTCTCACGCCCATCATTCCCTTTCTTAACCAAGTTCTTACTGTCTGGAAGACTTGCTGCAGAGTCCCTAAGAACTTCATTTGACCACAAGCTCAGAATTATTCATTAAATTCACAAAAAAATTGGATCATTAACTTATGAGCCTGACAGAGTATTTGCAAGATTTCTGCTTTGGTCAGAGCAGAAACCTAAAGTCAGTTATTTACAGCTTAAGTATATGCACAGTAGTTCAGCTATTCCACTGGAGGCAGTTTGGGCTGACATGAAAAATAAAAAGGGTAAAAGAAAGATCACTGAGGCAATGCTGCAGGCTTTCATGGAAGAGTTTGCAGTTTTGAGTCAGAGTAATTAGTTTGCAATATGGTATATTTAATCAAGAAATCATTACTTTTCTTTACGTTGTTGTCATGCATGCAAGGACACATTAATTTGCATGGGAAGACACAGATTGATCATTTACTTACTTGTGGAACTGTGAATTTCAAATTTTGAAAGGAGGGGAGGTTTTTATACTTTTTGGCCCATAATTCATGAGCATATTTTACATACTTGACCCCAGTATTCTATCTAACTCCATCAGAAATGAAATGTAGCTCCACAGTTCAGTCACCTGCGTAAAGCAGACTTATGTTATGCATATTTGTACAGTGTATAGAACAGTGGGACCCCCAAACTGATTGGGGTCTCTGGAGGACCTTCACAGCATAAATATTACATGATAGTATATTACTAGGCAGAAAGAAAACACAGAAGTATTTTAAAGAAGAGCTCTTAATGAACTGTCTAGTTTTGTACTCTCAGAATGTAGCAAGATTTTATTCTTTGCAATTGCATCCTCATTTAAACAAAGAACAAATCCTTAAATTAAGGCCAGGCACGAATGAGAGACAGTAGTTTCTGATAAGAGCAGAAAACGTGGTCCAGTCTGGGTGCTGACACCACAGCCACTGCAGATTACTTTCAGAGAGCTGTCCTGTGGTAGAAAGAACCTTCAACCCCTTTAAAATGTGCTGTATTAATAGTCCAGCCCTGCAGTGCCTTGCATTTCAGGTTTTTCAACTTTGTTTCAAGCAATAGCTTTCGACAACACAGGGTCCAAATCAATTTTTAACCAGTCCTTCCTATTGCATATGGCCCATTTAATACTGGTAACTTATTTTGCAATGTGGGAAATTTATGAGTGACTAAGATAAAAACTCACAGTGTTTTGATTGCCTAAAATTTCTGTGGTTTATGATAGATAAGTAGTGGTTTTTCTTCTAGTAATTATTTCCTCCTGACTCCTTCCTTGATATCTTAAACAGATTTGGAAAGAAAAAAGAAGATAAAAGTGGGAAAACAGATCAGAAAGGGAATCCAAAGCAAGCCATACTTAAAGAGGAGGAGCTGGAGAAAATGAAAGATGAACGTGAAAGGTGAGTAAATGGTGGCAGCATCTTTGTTTATCAGATGAAAAACTTCAAAGCAAGGGATTGCTTGAAGGGACAGACAGACAGCCTGTCTGGAGATGTCCCAGACCGTGCCTGCTGGCAGTCAGGTCCAGGCAACACAGAGCGTTAGGCCAGTCTCCTGGCCGAGTCGGGGCTGCTGTATGCAGGAGCTTACCTGTCTCCTGCAGTTTCTGTGCACTTCACTGAGGTAGCTGCTATTCAGATCCCAACTTCTGCTAAGCTGGTGAAGATCAGTTCCTTCAAAACCTGTTTCACCTCTGCCTATTCCCAAGACCAGCTGACTTAGTAATTTTTTTTCTCTACTTCTCTAAAGCAAGAACCTCCTCCCTTCTCTCCTGACAGCCTCTGCTGTGTTTTCCAGCACTTCAGGCCTCTTTGGCTTCAGCTGGCTGTGCCATCAAATGGTAGGGTTTTGTACTTAGATATGCTCTTTTCTGCACAGCATTTGCTGGTTAGCCACATGTTGCAGAAATATCTACTCAACAAATGCTGAGTATGCCAAGAGACACCAGGAAAAAAGCAGGTTCAAATGGTTAAAATTAGTCTGAAGAGGCAGGGGTCTGCAAGCAGTGGGGTGGGTGAGATGGGCAAGGCAAGAAGCTGGGTGTGTGCCAGCTGTGAGTTGCCATGTTTCTGAGGTAAGGCTCTGAGACTGAAATGAAAGGAACCACTGATGTGAATAAGCCCAGTTCTCTGTCTTGTTCATAAAATACTCCTTTTTCATGCCCAATCTTAGCAACTTCGTTATCTTTCCAGACAAAGAGAATATATAGTTTTCTGCTTTCCCCCACGTCTGCCCTTCAGGAACTGGGGACAGTTGGTCAGTGCTGACAAGGCTCAGCAAACTCCTCTCTCCCCCTCCCCAACTCATCCAGATGTACTTCATGATATGCTGAAGAAGGTCTTTGTTTCCCTCTGATGGCTGCTATCAGAAAAGTTAGAGCCTATACTTGCTGGCTCTCAACAGGCATCTGCAGTTGCTGTAAAACTTTCCAAGTTGTAGTAATATGGGTTGTCAGGGCATGGGGAAAGCTTTCAGAGGCCTCTTTCCTTCACTGGAGCGTCCTGCTTCTGGGAGATGGAATGGAAGTAGATATGGTTCCTTTTGGGCAGGCAGGGTCTTTCCACACAGGCCAGCCTTTGTGGTGCTGGTCAGTGCCCAGGGAAAAGACACCCTGCTTTCATTCGAGTCATGCAGTGCGTGGTCAGCTGTATAAGTGGTAGCTAATGGGCTTGATGGGGAAAAGAAATAAATCCAAACCCCAACCCTTGCAGTCTGTCGCTAATATTTACCGTTTTAAAAGCTAGTAAGGTATCCAGTTGCTACAGTGCTGCTACTGGATATGCTTAGCCAGTGTTTAAGTATTTAGTTCATCTAAGTTAAGTAATGTCAGGAGAAACTTTGTACCATTTGTTTTAAAATTTCTGTGCTGTGTCCTTGATTTTGCCAGATTGATGAGTGCCTTTATTTTAAACTGCTGACTCCCAGTTTGGATACTGGCAATTTGAGAGGTATGTGTCCTTCATTTTAAAGAAGCCAGTGTCTTTTATTAGGATCCTGGCAAGCTAAGAAGCATGTATCCCATCTGTTAAAGGGCCAGTGTCATTTACTAAAATGTTGGCAGGCTGCGAGGAATGAACCCTTCTGTCTAGAGGTCTAACGTTCCAATTGGACACAAGATAATTGTTCTTAATATTTCTTTAGCGTTGTATGCTTTTTTTTAAATTACAGTCACTGATTGACAGTAACTTGGTAAGGCTGCATCAGAAACTGGCAGCTCAATGTCTTCATCATTCTGGTTTCTTTAGTAATGATTTCAGTTTTGACCTGGAAGAGTTTGCGTCTGAAATGGAGAACAGCAGGTGTGTTGAGAAGTGGATGAACCAAGATGATATTTTTAACTCACTTATTTGATTCTTCTTCTATAATGCATAAGAATAGAAATATCACCCTATTTTTTTAATCAGGTAATACATCTTATATGTTTGGGGGATTAAATTAAAAAATTAAAAAAAAAAAGAAGAGGAGCAAAGACATTTTCCCTACATTATCCCCAAAGCAATGCAACACATGCTGTAAAAACAAGCAATTTGCTTCAACTTTCTAAATGAAGTAAGAGCATGGCTGTATATGTTTGCCCCCGACTATCTACAGGCTGACTATGGAACCCTTCTTGAGTTGATCATAAAAAGGAAGAGACCTTATGTTTCCTAGAGGAAAAATATATAAGGAAGCTAGTTCTCATATATGGGTAAGAACTGTTTGGGAAATTGATTAAAATCAGTGGAAGGAAATGTTACCTGACTTGAAGGTAATTCAGTCCTTTTGCTTAGTTGTTGACTGTTCACCTAGTGATGATGCTCAGTAAGACAGTAAAGACAAGTTTTATAGCTCTGTCCCAAGATTTAGTAATTCTATAATGTAATTCAATTCCAAGATTTTAATGCATATATTGGCAAAGAAAACCTTGTGGCACATCCACACCATAGATCTTGTGCTTCTATGACTTCACTAGCTGCAATCCTGCATACTTGGTCTCATATTTATAAAATGAAGCTTCACTGAAGCTTACTAGAACATAGGCATATTTTCAAATCTGTTCTTACTGAGAGTGAAATGGGTATATGTTAAAACTACTTGGGATGTAATAGTAGAACAGACTACAGAACTGTTGATAGAAATGTAGCATGTTTTGTCCCGATACCTGTGAACAAATCCTGTATTTAACAGCTTTAACAAAATATAAATTGCTTTTCTAACATTTAACCTTTTTAGAATTAACTTAAACACACACCTGATTTTACCTTTCCGAGATTAGCTGTATAAGTAATTCTTGTTCAGATCCTCAATCCAATAATTACAATATTAAAGTCAGGGTTTTTTTATTAAACTTCCGTTTTCTTAAATGCTGACTGCCTATATATTTCAGTATCTGTCATACTAACTGATACTATGATTTTTCATCTGACAGTTTTTTTCAGAGGCCAAGCTGTCCATTTTGGACGCTAGTGGAAGAGGTCAGACTAGTTGATTTTTGGGCTGGGTGTGACAGGATTAATGATCAAGTGCATTTCAGCATCTTAGCAGCTGTGGACCTCGCATGGTTTTGGATGTTGGTTTTGCATGCAATATATGCTTGGCAGCTCTCCAAAAAACAGAATACTGTTCCAAGATCTCAGCTGAGAAATATTTTCAGTAGGAAGTGCATTTCCAGTTTACAGGAGTAGGCCGTCTCTCAGAGTTTTGCAAAGAATTTTTTTGATTGGGATTGAATAGATACAATAATGTCCCACAGAATTCCAGAGATAGGCCTGCTGTAAAGGATGCATGCAGCCTTCTTCCAGATATTTTGACAAGATTTACAGACGTGCAGAAATGTCAGGTGTGTTCACTGAACAATTATGGGTTGGCTGTGCAGTACAAATTCAGTGACTCTGGCTCTGACAGGAAACATGAGATCTTACGTAGGTGTGCTGCATGAGTGTAAGTCCATCATGCTCAGAATAGGTTGGATTTCCTGCTCGCACAGAGAAAGAATTGTACAGTGCATGTGCAGCAAGTCTGGCACATCCAGAATGTGTTAGAGCTAGTAGGCGTATGCAGACAGAGAGTATACAGCACTCACTCTGTAGTGCAGATGCTTCCCAAAAGGATTGGACTTGCTTGCACACTGGTCCTCAGCATAGATTTGTCTGGCAACCCCTTTTATGGGCCACCAAGTTTCAGATTTGAACCTTAAAAAGTGAAAATAAATTTAATATTTCTCTAGCCTAGTAGTTTCTACTTCCATTCCACATTGTCCTATTCTCAGTTTTCAGTATAGCTCTCTGTGCTGCCTTGTAGCTGCAGTTCTCTGAAGCAGCTCCACATCCTGCACTGAAATGCTGACATCATTATTTTTTTTACTTCTTGTATTCCCTAGCAATCCTCACCAAGATCAAGGTCTCACTGTGCTCGTTGCTGTTAGGGAAGCTTGGGCCTGACCCTAAGCACTACAGTTGAGGTAGAAGAGAGAAAATCTGGCAGGAAAAAAAAAGCGTCCTGTGGGTGGGAATCTGACATACAGGCAGTGCAGCTGCTTGTCCACGTTCCTAAAAAGTCCCTGTCAGGCTAGGAATTTTTTCCAGACCTCAGCCCCAGGCCTCCTTCCTTTTCAAAGCCAGTACTTTATTATATGTCTGTTACTTCTGCAGGTTTCAGCTGGTTAATGGGAACTTAGGGTGTTAGGCATTCCTTGTTTAGTAATAGCCTTATCTGTGTCCAATTGAATATGAAGTCAGCACCTCCTCTAAATTTCACTATTTTCTTCTTCTCCCCCTACCTCCCTTAGCTTTCCTTGTGCCACAGCGATGCAATGTCACTGAAACTTGACTGGAGAAAGTCAGAAGTTCATGAGACAGATAGTTTAGGAGGAGAGAGTTAACTGGTGATACAGTTCTCTGAGGTGGTGGTTTGTCCTTCCTGACACAAGTCAAGTGGTTCATTGGACTGAGGCCCTTTTTTAAATAAACTTATCATTTTGTTCATGCTTCAAAGACTTTGGCTGTAATAAAGCATGTGCTCCAAAGGTCCAGAATCTGCCCATAAAAGGAAAAAGCAAATGCTATGTCTGAGGTTTATTTTGATCAAGCTGACTCAAATCTGTATTTTTAGTGTGTTCTGTATAAATTACTCAGAATTTATCATTTTAACAACAAGATGTTCACTACATTATTAAATACTGGAAGAGGTCCTCTCTTTTCTTTCCCTCAAAACAAGATTTCTCTTCCTCCCTTCCTCCATCTTTTTCCCATTCGTTTGGGCATGCTTTTTAATTTTCTAACGTTTGAAAATCATTGTAAAACAAACTAGATAAATATATTGGGCACTTGAGTTTTACACATAATAATTTGTTTGCCTTTCAAATGCAAATAAAGTGACTATCAATTGAAAGAAAACTATTTTTTCCTGGTTGATTAGGATTATTTTACTGGAATATTCCTGCTGAGACCAAAGTCTCTCTTCCAGCAGAGTCGAACATTTCCTTGACATTAGAATAAAATTTCACAAAATGAAGCGCCTTGTTGAAAATGGGGTGATTTTAAAAGGTAGCATATGAGTTGGTGAATAAGGAGGCACTCTATGTAAAAAATAATACTCTGCACTTGTTCGTAGTAGTAGTTTGTTGTTTTGTTAAAACAGTCTTGCTTTTGTAGTCCTCATTGGAATTAAGTGAGGAAGTTTTTTTTAATTGCATTATGTTTTTGAGTAGAGTGTTAGAGAAGCAGAAGGAACATCTGGCCCTTGCTTTCTGAACATCTGAACTGAATGCTTAGGTTACAGTGAATCTCAAATTTGGGTAAAATTAAATGGTTTCAGTTTTTATGTTAAAGACAATTTCCTTTACTTTTCGGAAACATTCCAGCAATTGAAGAGAGCTTCTCTCTTGTCTTATCAGCTCTGATGCTTGTTGCTTGTTCCCATAGTTAAAAAATCTATACATATGTTTTTGATATTTGGCAAACAGAGGTTTAATTTTGCAGCTGGAAGATCCCTGTATGAAGGGAATGCATCTTACAGAAATAACATTTATAGACCACTTACATATGAGAGAATACTTGTGAGTGAAACTCCATTCCATTTCTGTCAGCATTTGTTTCATTATATTTAATTACAGACAATTTGTATGTTACTGGAAATCAAAATGAAAACAAGAATAGCTGTATGCATGGCAGTATGGTAGAAAAGCCAAATTGTTTTGAATCAAAAGTTGAAACTCTGTTACAAAAATGAAAGTATGATTTTTGAATGCATAGTACATCTTAGAGCGTGCTCATACACACACATTGTTACCGACCCTGTGTAGCTTTTGTGCCTATGTTACCCACTTGCCAAGTCTAAAAGCGTTTTTACGGCTGCTTATAGTTCATATTGATCTCTGGTAAAATGTTGGTAATTGCTCTTCTCACCATTAAGCTCTGTGCTAAACCACATGTTTTTGGGACTCCTGAGCTTGTGCATCATTATTTATTAAGGGTTAATCCAACATGGTATATCTGTTCATTGAGTATTCCTGACTTTGCAGCACAGCTAGGTCCTGTGGTTTAGACAAAATAAAGTGTTGGATGTGATCCCAGTTTTAATACTCCCAATTTATTATAACCATTGAACTCTGATCAGATCACGGATTGGATTGAATCCCAGTTTTTTAAATGTCCCAATTTATTGCTGGCTTGCAACCCTGATAAGAATACATATTTGATTAAGGCTTCAGTTTTCAAAAATTCCAGTTAATTACTTTTAGATTCTTATTAGATCATAGCCGTGTAGTATGGTATGTTGAAGTTATGAAAAAATTACTGGATGATGTTGCACAGGTCAAGGTCATAGTTTCATTTTGTGCTGACAGTATGAAGTTATCAGATTTCTGTTTATTACTGTGGCAGCACTTGCACTGGACAGGAGGACAGATTAATCCCAACCCATTGATTCTGAATGATTCTCATTTTAGATCTGCTGCTGCTCTGCATACCAGAACATGTAATAAAAGCCTACCACTGAACATTGAGAGATTGGTGTTTGGTTATGAGTAGCTGAGGTAGACGGCTCTCACCTACGTTTCACAGGTTGTGATGTGGCATTTAGAACCAAATAGCAATTTTTGAGCTGCTTCACGTGGCTAATCCACTGCTGGAGGACATTTTTAAGACAACGTTAGGCTGAGAGTTGATCCCAGATTGTCCTAGCTCAAGACTATTAAGAATTGAGGATAACAGAATGACACATGGAATTGGCCTTTTTCTTTAACTATCACAGTACTATTCCAGGTATCAGAGACCACTGGAAATAGCACTTTCCAGGTGTCATAGCCGTGCCCTCTAAATTTAAGCACCCAAATTCTCATCCAAGCCATTTAGCGTCCTTGGTTTGCCCTTCATTAAGGCACTGGTTTCACTTTGCTCTAGAGACCAGTTTTCACAAGCTGTGCCACCTGCCCACCTAAAAGGTCAGAGCAGCTCAGGGGCAATGGCCTGGCTCTTTCTTGCATAAATGGACCAATGTGTGGTTCTTTTCTATATATATGGGAGTTTTATTACTTGATGTTTTTTAAAATGACACTATAAAACAGAAATACTGCTGCTAGAAACTTTTACAGGCCAAACTAATACAGTGAAACTAGCCAGTGTATTAGCCAACCAGAATGCTTTCTAGGAGACAGAGTAATCTGGCCTAGGGATTTCTTTGATGCAGTACTGAATGTAGGTCAACTCTTGCCTACCTCAAAATCAATAAGGGCATAAGAATGACTTGGAAGCTGCATTTCATTCCTTGCCCTTCCATATGTGGTTTGTGACAGTCTGTCATAAATCTTTGGCATGCACTTTGAAGTAGTGCCACAGCACAGAATTCCTGTTCTCACTCCCTTACCAAGAGGAAAAAAATGAGAATACAACTCATGGGGATAGACAGGCAGGAAACCAGTTTGCATGTGTAATTCTCCGTAGTGAGCTTAAACCAAAATAACTGAAAGCCTTAAAGCTTTGTCTGTTCAGTCAAAGCTGGGTTTTGGTTTCTAATCCGGGACTGTTAATTAGAAACAACCTGTGAATCCCAGACTAACAGATGGAGACTGTTCCTGTTCTTGAACAGAGAGATTCTGTTCAGTAGGTTCCAGGTTCAATGTCATATGTGTAGAATAAAGAAATGTGCATGCAATACCATATCACATGGAGCTAGGCTTGCTCCTTCCACAACTAGGATTTCATTCAAATGAAGGCATAATGTTTGCAGTTGCAGAGATGGTTGTGTGAACTCATGAGGTCTCACTAGCTAAGTGGAGCTGCGAGTGTCTGTGCAGGAAGTGTTCCAAGAATACCCACTTACTGAAGGAGGAGGCCCCGGGGACTCAGTAGGTGTCAGTCTTCCTGGGTCTGTTCTGAGCTGTTACTGCATGTGGTTGTGGATGTTGGGTTTTCATGAGGTGTTAAATTAATGTTGTGTCTAACCATGGTCATTACAGCGTCTCTGGTATTTTTCTTAAGACAGTGTTACAATCCTCTATTTTTGACTGATACCTACTACAGCAATTGCTGGAGCTGAGCTAGTCAGTGGCAACAAGTAAGTTCATAGACTGATGTCTCTGTCTCCCCATAGTTTTTCTGCAGGTATACTGCAGTTACTTTATATTTGTTCACTGTTTATCTGATTAACTTCTCTGAAATAATTTGCTTGATGTATTGGTTGGAGAGATGAATCTGTGGCTTTGACTGCAATTGGTATTGTTTCCATTCCTGACATTGTTCCCAATGATTAAAATATAAGCAAAGTTAAATCTTGCTTTCTAGAGGAGTATTCTGTTATTTTGATTCTCTTTTCATGTTTATTTGTTGCAGAATGAGCTAAAGTTTTCAAAAGGGACTCAGGTATGATGTGCACAGCATCTTACTTATCTTTTTAACAGAAAAGTACAAATTACAGCAGCCCGAGAATTCCTTTAAATCAGTGTTGAGAACTAGGCCTGCAACTTACCTATGGTCTGTAAAGTCCCCACAGACTCAAGGCCATTTTGCAGGAGGAGCTTGGAGCTCTTAAAGGTATCAGAACGTCTCAGGTGAAAGATGCCGAAGTAATTTTGACAAACCTGGAAAGATTGCACTATCTAATCCACATTGTCACAAAACAAGGAACATCCTGTTGACAGGAGGCTGAGCAACCTGATCTGTGCAGTCAGCCTTGCTTTCAGCAGGAGATTGAGCAGAGTGACCTTCAGAGGGTTCTTTCCAACCCAATTTTTTCTGACATTGTCACTTCAAAAAATAACTCAGGATAGTTGTGAGCGAAGAAAATTACATAATGTAGGAAAATACAGAATATAATATACTTGGCTTTTCCAGTAGTTGGCTTTCTGTAATCTGTTGCATTTCCCCCAGTGTACAACTAATGTGGACAAAAGAGAGACAGAAAAACTTCCTCAGATTTAACAGCAAAGGTAAAATCTTGTTCTCATTGAAGTTCACGGGGTGGGGGAAAATGCACTGACCTCATTAGAGCCAGGATTTTCTTTAGAGGGCAGGATCCTGTGTAACTTGGTAATCACTCCCTGTCACCTCTGAAATAAATGGAAAACCATTAAGACCTCAGTCTTGTCTGTCCAAAGCTCACACTCCTCATTTTGTGGTATGAAAGGGCTATGTTTCATCTTCAGTTTGTCATAATCTTAAATTTTAAGGTCAGTGTAGCTCTGTCTCCTTCTTAGGTTTTTCTTTCCTCCGTTTCTTTACTTACAACCTTCCAAAGGCAGCTTCTTTGGTCAGTTCAGCATTATACGGATATGGGGTAGTTATCTAGAACAGGCAATATTTTATGTTTAGCCCTAGTGTTTTTATCGTTGGGCCGGTTAATGCTGTTATAAGATCTATCCTGTTTAGCCTGAGTTACAGTCTCTTACTCCTTTGAATTGGTGGCTTGATTTTTTTATTTCCAAGACTGTTTCTGTTCTTGTTTACAGATACTAGTTATGGGGGAGAAGATGTTCAAATCCAGCACAATAGAATGAGCTGGAATGAAGAAACACTTGCATAGCTTACGGGGAAGATGTTTTCGACAAATATGCCTCCAGTAGAATACCCTGAAAGATAACACTAAATTAGATATTGTTTGAGTCTTGATGAGTCCGTATCAGATGTCCTCAATTTACTGGCAAGAGGTGTATTTTTTTTTTTTTTTTTTTTTTTTAGCTATAAGACTTGCCTGCCTCTAGATAGGTAATGGTTGAAAAAATACAAATAAGTCTTTTCCTGATAAAAGATGCAGGTTTGAATAAGATTGTTAATGTCTTTATAGACCATGCCTGTCTGAAAAATGACTATGAAATAAAAAAAATTAAAAGCACAGTACTGAAATTATCTCCTCAGATATTCAAGTGAAATATACCCATTCCCATCAGTGATTATGGCTTATGAATATCTGAAGGCAGGATGTATTCAGTCCACTATTATGTAAATCAATGAAAATACAAGATTTTAGTTACCAAAATATATTTTGCTAGCAGCTAGAAAGGAATTAAAACATTAAACCCAATGGAAATCTAAGTGACCTCCTGCAGAAATAGGCTGCTTTCCTCTAGACAACCCGTTACTCAATATATGTATGAATTAGGTAAATGGGAGACAAAAGCAGAAATGTTATGTAAAATCACAGTTGAAGTATTAAGATACTAAATCAGATGTAAATTGAGTAATCATTGCGGTATGTAGATCTCAGGGAGAGTCACATGAGTGGGGAAAAAAGCAATGCAGTAAGGAACAACCAAATGAGAGGAAGAATGTTTAGCACCTCAATGATCCCAAAAGACTTAAAGGATCAGGTCCTTTTTTGGAGTTTAGGTATACCTCAAACTGACTGTACACACACTCGCTGACCTGCTCTTATTCTGTTCCTCTTACTGCGAACAGAATAGAAATTATCCTGAAAGACCTATAGCTCTGTTTCTGTTACACATTTTGTCTTTGTTTGCTGTTCATCCTTCTCCCCAGGGGAACATCTTTCATTGACTTAGCCAGCATCTTGCTCATTTGTATACCTGTTTGCGCTTCCACAAAGTCTATTGCTTTTAATCCACCATACAAGAAATGTTGCTGTATTCATCTGAAGTATAAAACAAGGTCCCTTTGTGAAATACCCTGTTTTGGTCAGCAACTGCATTTTCTGTCCTGACTACTTAGATAGGCACCTTGGGGCTCAAACCATGTCATTCTTTGTGCTCTGCTCAGTACTAAGCACACGGTCAGTGCGTGGTAAATAAAAAATGTTGCATCACTTTCACACTTCCCTGGAAAGTCAGAAGAAACAGGATGACCCTGAGCTCATGGGGAGTGCAAGGGAGAAGGAGTTCAAACACCTCAGGAAAGGTTGTGCTTTTTTGTCGTGGGCCTATTTTGGTCAGTTTTCCTCATCCAAAACTGTTTTGATGTGAAGTGCAGCCTTGCAGCTCTCAGAGTAAGAGAGCCCACAGTCTCTTCTGGGCCAAGCTTCCCACCTGCAGTTTTTACACTGTGGCCATATCTAGTAGCTGTTGGTGCCACTGAGTTGCTTCTCATGTCTCCTGTTGGACAGCAGGCACCCTGTCCCTCGCTTGGGGGTGGCAGAGCCCAGGAGGACATGCTGCTTCGAGTTTTGTCCTGATCCAAGGTGGTGGCTTGTTAGACAGTGACTCACTGTGCAAAGCTCCTTTTGAGCTAGGGCTGGTGTTGGGCCTCCAGAACTGCAGGTTGGGCTGCATCCAGTATGTTGCTGTTTGTTCTCCGTTGAAGGCAGTCTTTGGGTTCCACTGCTTTTAATGACCCTGGCCTTCTCTGGACTACTGTGCTGGCAACGTTAAGTCCTGCGTTTTAATTTTCACAATGGCTTAGAGCACTGATTTTAGAAGCGTCAGCATTTTCTTGTTCCCCGCTCACAACCCAGCCACCCACCCCGCTTCCACCTGGTGGGTCAAGAGATAAGGAGTATCTCTTGCTGCTTTTCCTAGCTGTCTCATTCTATTCCCAAAAACATTTCTGGGTCTGCTCCAAAAGTCACTTCTGCTCAGCTCTTCTGGAGTTTTCTTGAGGTGGTCCATATCCCTTCCTGCAGCTGCCTCACTCTGCGTGTGCTGCAGTCTTTTAAGCCAGCTTTTGCCTGTCAGTATCTCTGTCACTGATGTCAGGCTAAAGCGTTTTACATTGTGTTTGTCACAGGCGGCGAATACATATGTGGTCATTGACAGTAGCTCAGCAGAAACACAATAACTTGTTAAGCCACAGTAACTCAATCCTGTGTCTGAGCTGCAGCTGGAAGGAGCTGTTTGGGCTGTTAACCCTTCTATGGCTGCCGCACTCTAGGTTTATGTGTCTTTTCATTGTTAGTACGTGAGAAATCACCATGTATGATTTGTGTGGATATGTCAGGTAGGAAGATTGTTTGTAGGATAAATGAGAGCGTTTCCTTGATTTATAGCTCTGGGGGTGTGGTGCTGAACAGTATGTGAAGTGTAGAGAAGTGTTTTCAAAATACCACATCCCACTTCCAGAAGTACATTAGGTATATAGGATCCTGTCTTCATTTAACTTCTACAAATAGGATGCAACATGTTTTGGAAATGTTACCTATAGTTCTACTGAGGTTATATATTTTATCAAACTGTATTTTTTTGCTGAAGTTATTTGTTGTAGAGAAAGGTTCTAGTGATAGCTAGAGGGTCTTGAAAGCAATAGAAAAGATTAGGATAGAATATGTGTTTTGATGGTATTGAGAGAAAGGATGGGTCACAGGAGAAGAAAAAAAAAAGGGCATTGCTTGATACGGCACTTCTGTTGCCTGTCCTCTGGCTGCTTGTGTGCAAAGGTTGTGTTTTTACAGAAGCACAGCTAAGGGAAGTTGGTGTAGTTGTCGTGCAGTGATTTAACTGGAGAGCATGGTGTTCAGGTGGCGGAAGAGAGCAAGCAGGATTGATACGGGATACCCGAAAGGAAATATATCTAACTTCCCTTCATTCTGTGTGAGTTTTTCTTTTCCCTTTCCCTCATCAGGAAGTTTGTAGAAACTTTAGTGCTACACTAAATTGTTCAGATGGTGACCTGTGCCTCTCCTCATCTCTGGTTTCACTGCCAGCATCATGGTGCTGAGTGACATTTTATCTTTTGTCACAAATTTGCACCAGTTGTTTAACCAGACCCATCCTGTGCTGTGAGTCTGGGACTCTCTTGTAGTAATTGTTTGTTCATAATAACTGTAAGCTGATTGCTATGATAGTTGTGTTGATTTGGAAGATTTTGTGTGTGTGTGTATTTGTGATGGGGAGTAAAGATAATGCTGTTTCAGATAGGGAGAAATGCAGAGGGAGGTGCAGAAATGATAAATTACTAGAGTGGGATATAGCAGAAGTAGCTTGCTTAGCAGGGCTGGCAGAGTGTTATAGGAGTGATGGAAGGAAGAGCACATTCATTTTTTGTACGTCAGTAAAGAACTCTTGGGCACTTACTGGGATGTGCTATAGAAAAGATTGCTTTAAAACTGAGTGAAAACACAATGCTGAAATACAGTGAGGATATTTAAAACTTCACAAAAATGTGAAGAAGCTTCGAAGGTGAAAAACATAAGAGGAGGCATGGAAGGACAGGTAAATGGACAGAAAGAAAAAAAAGCCATCTGATAGTTTGTTTCCCTATATTTGAACATTTGGATTGAAATGAAAAAGAGATCACTGAACAAATTTTATAGATTTGTGTGGAAGAGTAAAAAGGAAACAAGAAATATTAATGCAATTATAACAGCCATATTGAAAAGATGAAACATTGATCATGAAGAATTTCACATAACCTGGTATTGACTGGTCCATATAATATAGAACAGAAATAATTGTTCTTGAGCAGGTTTGACTTACAATAGTAGCAGCGATTGAAGATTGCATTCAGAAGGAGAAGTTGAAGACGCTAGGCTTACTCACAGGAACAAAAGAAAATTGTGGTGACCTAATTCCAGCTTTTGTTGTGCAGAATATACCAGTATTGATAGCAGGACAAATTACTCTCACTGTCAGACATGAAAGCAAGATTCACGTGATGCTGCTGTGCTGCACTACTCTTGCTTTCAAATAGGTCTTAAATGCCTAGGGGACAGGTGATGTATTGGTCCAAAGAACATTATGGCTCATAATTTTCTGAGAAACTGCTGTGACTTTTCTCGGGACTGTGTGCCATGCCTTCTGCACTGGCGTGTGATAAGACCATTCCTTGCAATGCAGTGGCCTCCCATTTTTCTGCCTGTATCATCCCACATGGACCTGTGTGTGCCATGAAACTTGTACCTCTTATGATATATTCCTGCACTGAAGTCTTTGTTTAGGCTTTTTTGGTCACTAATTGAGGGTGAAGCCCTCCACAGTTTCCCAGGTTTTTAAGAACATTCGGTGCTTTTTCAGAGTTAATCTGGAAGACAGCAACAATCTCGAAGTGCTTTATGCATTTTAGTAGAAGAGCAGCAGGATAATCGGAGGCAAGGACTACTACCAAACTGACAGTTATTGGGTGCAGGAGCTAACGGTTACTTGTGTGATTTTTTTAAACAAAGATAGTGCCTTCGTTTTTACATTTCTGACATAATCCCATGTGGGACATGTAAAATATTAATCCTTCTGCAAGAAGGTTTCTCTTGAAGTCCCTGTATGTATAAAAAATGGAAATCAGCAGGATAGGCCTCCCTCCCTGCTTCATTGGTGTCTGAGGCCTTATTTGCAATGGAAATCCATCCCTGTCCTTGTAGTATGATGAGTGCTCTCAGATGATGAGCTTCCTGAAAAGATTGGTTTTTACATGAATGGACCAAGTGATAACTTTGCTGCAAATTCCTTTATGTGAACAATGAATGTGGTGTTTCACTGTCCTGGTTTTGGCTGGGATAGAGTTAATTTTCTTCCTAGTAGCTGGTACAGGGCTGTGTTTTGAATTTAGTTTGAGAATAATGTTGATAGCACACCGATGTTTTAGTTGTTGCTAGGTAATGCTTACACTAGCCAAGGACTTTTCAGCTTCCCATGCTCTACCGACTGAGAAGGCTGGAGGTGCACAAGAAGCTGGGAGGGGGCACAGCCAGGACAGCTGACCCAAACTGGCCAAAGGGACATTCCATACCAAGTGACGTCATGCTCAGTACATAAACTGAGGAAAGCTGGCCGGGGGGGCCGCTGCTCGGGGACTGGCTGGGCACCGGTCGGCGGGTGGTGAGCAATTGCATTGTGCATCACTTGCTTTCTATATTATTCTTCTTATTATTACTATTAGAAGTAGTATTTTATTTTATTTCAATTATTAAACTGTTTTTATCTCAACCCACGAGTTTTCTCACTTTTACTCTTCCGATTCTCTCCCCCATCCCACTGGGGGGGGGAGAGGGAGTGAGCGAGCGGCTGCATGGTGCTCAGTTGCCGACTGAGGTTAAACCACGACATTCACTCACAGATATGGGCAGACTGGCTCCCTCCACCACTCCCTGCTGCATAATCTCTCTTTTATCTTTATTCACTAACCCTTGGAGGATAAAGGCTTTGCACACTTTCAGCTGCTCTCTAATTATTACTGATTTGCAAGCAATGGCTTGTGGTTTAGATAGAAATGCAAGCTGACCACTGCTTTTTAGTTTCTGTTTTCATATACAGCTCTTTGGTGTTGACTTTCTCCCCATGCCATTGTCCATTGCTTTATGAATAAAAGCATGACTTTTACCAAGGTCTATACCAGTGTCACCATTAGTTTTACAAAGAATAAGTTGTATGTCCCATTGTTCTGCAAATGCCGTTAAACTCGCTGTCCCAAGAAGCCATCAGCCAGCTAAGCCAGTGCAATCAGCAGTAAAATGAGAGAATAGGTGCCTTACTGACTGAATTGATCGCATATTGACACCAGGCTATGCCCTCCATGAAATTCTCTGGTAAAATCTCCCTTGTGGATAGAGTCAGAATTGTGCAGAATCAAAGGCTCATTTCGAAGTCTGTGACTTCTTCAAGACACTGCCTTACCCTGGGTGAGGTTGCACTTGAGCATAGCGCCTATCCTAACCCAGGCCACCATTTGAATTCAAAATAGGGAGTGCGTGTGGCATGAAAACCTGAAGCAAAAGAGAAGTGGAGTGAAGGTTATGGGAGGAGGAGGTGATTGTACAGGGGAAGAAGCTCCAGGAAGAAAAAAGGAGAAATTCTTAGGAATTCTTAGGAAGCCTCAGTGTAGAAACCTGAGAGGTGTTAAAGGTATAGACGGATTGTAGCTTATTTCTTCTTATCATCCTTTCATCTCTAAGAACTACTGTAGTAGATTACATTAAGGCTTTGTGAGTATTTTTAATGATATCTGAAGAAAAATTAAAGAAAATTAACTAACTGGCCTGGGATCAGGAAGTTGAGGAAAAGCAGAAATGGTGTGTTAGGAAGATATTATTCTCTCACATGGTCTTTATATTAAAATATTTCATAGAATCATACAATATCTCAAGTTGGAGTGGACCCATAAGGATCATCAAGTCCAACTCCCTGCTCCTCGCAGGAATACCTAAAACTGTGTCATATGACTTAAGAGCATCATCCAGCCACTCCTTGAACTCTGTCAGGCTTGGTGCCGTGACCACTTCCCTGGGGAGCCTGTTCCAGTGACCAACCACCCTCTCAGTGAAGAACCTTTTTCTAATGTCCAATCTGAACTTCCCCTGATGCAGCTTCATGCCATTTCCGCATGTCCTATCACTGGTCACCAGAGAGAGGAGATCAGCATCTCCCCCTCCGCTGCCCCCCTTCAGGAAGTTGTAGACTGTGATGAGGTCACCCCTCAGCCTTCTCTTCTCGAAGCTGAACAAACCAAGTGACCTCAGCCACTCCTCCTAAGTCTTGCCCTCGAGGCCTTTCACCGTCTTGGTTGCTCTCCTCTGGACGCACTCTAGTAGTTTGATGTCCTTCTTATATTGAGGCACCCAAAACTGCACATAGTACTCAAGTACGATAGAGGAGAAAGGTCATCTACTTCACTGAGGGAAGGCAGAGCAGATCGTGAGCACCCCTCTGACTGTCAAGGACTGTATCATATGCAGGCTCATCTCGCTGTAAAGTATGACTACATTTTATGCATTAAAAACTAGCATCACCTCTAGATATGTCCTAGCGCAGTTAATGGAGAGGTGTAACTGGAAAGTATGCATGATACACATTAATGTACTCAAGTATATATGTAGAAAGGCATGCTGTTCTCATTAGAATTATTTGTGAACCTTTTTAGCTACAAATTATTTGAAAAGTATTAGCATTTATTTTGATGATACAATTCTAATGAAGCAAAATAAACAGTATGGATCCCATTCTGCACTTAATAGCTCCTGTCTGTCAGACTGGAAGTTCCCAGTGTGCTCATCTGTTTCTTTAGGGAACCCTTTTCTCCATGCCTTTTAAAGACTTTCTCCAGAACATCTTCATTTTTCACTATGCAGATTCCTGAGGCCATTATGCTTTACTGGGGTAACCAAGTCTGCTAGACCTTTTTTACTTACTCTTCTGTGGTACAAATTATACTGTTCTTTCTACACTGCTGCTGTACTTCAGATACAGTCAACAGCAAATGCTGACTACTCCTGTCAGGCACCGCATCTCTGTATCTGTCTTCCCTTCTTTGTTTTTTCCTCCATGCTCCGTTATTTTCTGTAAATGCTATTTATTACGTACTGCGGTCAGCATTCTGCCAGATCTATCTCACTGCATTTAATTACGCTGTGTTGAAGAGTAGCTGAGCAGTTAACAGAAGTTACGTGCTCAGAGAGACTTGCTATAGGTTTTTTTCCTCCAGCATGAATGTTGAATCACTGAATATCAGCTGAGTTTGAAACTTACCTGAATACGTTTTACTATTCCAAAGAGATTACACAATGGCCCTGATTAGCAGCAGTATTTTGTAATACCACTTAAGGCTTTATCACAGTGGAGTACTGCCAGTAATAGTCTTTAATTCACTTATATGTACCAATTCATCTCTGTCAGGTTTCTATTAATTTCTTTGCTGTTTTACTTTGTCCCTATCCGCTATATTATAAGGCATGATTTCCACATTTATGTAGCCAAAATAAAATTTAAAAAAATTAAATCTTCAGCAAATTAACTGTGGTCCTTTGATTTGGGACAACTGTGCCATTTCTCCATTTATGTTCACATTTAATCCATTTTTCACAAGTTAATGTATTTAGGAGAATTTAGGTGGGTCAAGTGACCAAGGGGCAGTAACAATTTTACTGGCTAGTTTAGATAAAAAGTTTCAGGCTTGGGTTAGGTATATGAACTGCAAAGTGGAAGGTAGGTGTAGAATTAAAGCTGTATGTGTTCATGCATACACACACACATCCACACTTGTGAAAAGCCACACTATATTCAGCATTAATTTTTTTCATCAGAATGACAACCAACCTTGGTTACAAAGGTCATTGCCAGAGATAAAGAACAAAATTGCTGCATGCACCATTTTGTTTTATCTGGCACCAGTCTTACAGTGTACTGGAAGATCTAAACAGTTGGGTTCGGGGTTGTGCTCCAAATTTGTGTGATGAATCAATGTCTGTGGTTGCTGTTGAAGCAGATCCAACTGTATATTTGTTCTTTCTTTTTCATTGTTAGGATTGGTGCAAAGCATCAGGAGTTACGGCAAAAGCAACTGAGAGGCCTGAGTGATTATCCTACTGGTCCTGGAGGACCTGACATTGATGATGATGAGATGGATCCAAATTATGCCAGAGTAAACCACTTCCGAGAAGCTTATCCAGCAGCAAGCATCTACAGGCCATCATCACCAGCAGTAGCAGAAACCTTTGTATATCCACGTGATTCTCCTTCGGCACCAATGGAGAGGGAGTACTTGGAAGGACTGTATGCAAAAATAAACAAGCAGCACTACCCACAGACTCCTGGTGACAGGTAATATTGCTACTTGGCATTACAATGATAGCTTGGTGGGGAGGGAGCCTGGGGCTAGGCGGGGGGGCTGTTCAGATGCCCCAAACCCCTGTATTTACTGACTGGAAAGCCATGGATTTCCTCTTAACCAAAACCATGATTTGCTGTAGCAGTACCCCTAAAGTATCTGAGCAAGGCAGCAGTCAAACAGAAATCATTAAAGAAAAGCCCATATTTCAAAAACGGAATGAATGAACTGACTCCAGTCCAATTCCTGCACTGCTGAGAGAGTGTTTTTCCCTCTTTCAATCGGGAAAAGTTCTTACCCTGCAGCAAAAATAATCTGTTTTCAGATCCCTTTCGATCCTGCTGATCATCAAGTGCCTATTAGTAACAGGTTTTGTATGATAGCATGATATATTGCATATGTTTATGGTTTAGTTTTCCCCAGCTGTGTGATATTACACACTTTCAATTAGGTTGGGGAGAGGACTGGGAATCATGGTATTTTTATGCAGACTGTGAAGTGTGGCTTCACAAGACTGATTGCCTTTCACAGCCTTTCCAATAACCAAGTGGGAAGAAAAGAGCAATTTTTAATCCTTACTGTCAAGCTTCCAGGTTGATAGCATTAAAGAAAGATGGTCAAGTTTTTCCCTGGGTTAAAAAGAAAACAAATTCCTTTGAGTTGATGATGTACTGACCATTATGACGATTTTAAAACTGGTTTCTTCTGGAATTTGGGGCTAAAAGAATGTAAGACTTCATTACTATCATGGTGTTAATATATCAATGTTGGGTTTTTCAAACCAATGTATGGGTGTGTAGGCAAGATATACAAGTCTATGTGAAAAGAAGAGCTGGCAGAGTAAGACGTGGGGGACTTGAGGAATTATTCATGCTTTGAGTTCATATTACAATCTGTAGTGTCTCCCCATAGCCTCAATCTGTGCTGTGTGATACCACACTTGTTAATTTTGGAGAAATATGTGAGCACAGATATAGGAGTGTTTTCAGTTTGTGACATCATAGTACTTTAAAAACATCTACTGAGTCATTGTTATAAATAGTAATAAAACACTTCTGACATAAATCTAAGTTTGTAGCAGGGAATGGGCCAAGTATCTCTCTCTTTCACCTAAATACAGTATGGTAGAAATCTTTCCAAACATAATGACATTGCTAATTTTTTTCTTCCATATTATTAACTCTTCCCCTACTGCATAAGTGTGAAGAGGGTGAAATAAGAGGTAGCGATCGCAGCTTTTTGCCATCTAGCTCATTTTGCTTTACTGGAAAAGTCTTGAGGTGATTGTCACTGAAGTCACATGAACGTTTGTGTATAGCGAAGGGATCAGAAACTGAGTTCCTACTAACTCAATAAACCAAGATCTGAGAATTCCCAGCGGGAGGGAGTCTAAATTCAGGTTCATGTATTTTTCAAATATAAATATGTACAGATGTAACTCAATTGGAGTAAGACATTGTCATAAAGGTTGCTTCATAATTTCAGTTTTAACAGGACTTAATAGCTTTACATTTTAAAAATGTCATCAGTTTTGAAGTGTGGTCTATAAATTGTTTTTCCATGCAGCAAAAAGAAATGCTCAAGTCTTTCCCTCTGGCCTCTTTTATTTGATTCCTTGTATTGTGGTTGTAACTACACTGAATGAACTCTTGACTTGCTATGTGGACAAGATTGAAGTCCCAACCAGGTTTGGGTTCGGTATTGGGATCATGGATTTTAGTGTGGATTTAGCTGTAATTGCATGATAGCATGATAACTCAGTGAAAAACTAGAACCAGAACATCTAACAGGCAAGAAAAGTTACCTCATATCAGAGCCCGTGATCAGAAGTCACGCTGAGAGGCTGTTCCATCTGTGTTGATTCTATAGTGAAAAACAAACAGTCCACAACAACTTCACTTTGTTGAATTTCTCAGGCTTGTAGAGGCTATTTAACCAGATTAGGAAAAAATAGGAAATGTGGGATTCTTATTAGGCTGCCTTTGTTCTTTTTTTAAATCTTTCTTTCCTTTGTCTCAGAGACAAAAAGGTTGTTGTTATTCGCCAGCAGAAATGTGCCAAACGTGAATAATTTTATGTGAATTTATGCAGTGGGTCGTGAGGTCTCAGCCAGCAGTTGTTGAATATAGTGGCAACTTCAGGCAAGGAAATCTTTCTGTGCTAGAGGGATAGTATTGAAAGGAGAAAGAGATGTGGAAAGAAAAATCCCTGGATAACACGTTAATTACAAAAACAAATCTGCTTTCAAGGGTCAAGTATGAAAACTACCTTATCTACCTCAGAATGATGGGAAAGGGCTAAAATGGATGCTTATTAGCCAAACCAAAGTTATTTTGTGTTTGCAGGGCTGAACATTTATCAACACATTTGTCATGTAATAGCTCATGCTTTGGTCTTGCTAACGCATGCATGCTTTCTCTCAAAGTTTTGCTATTAATTTTACTTTAGATGGATGGCTTTTTCTTCCACCTCTGACTCTCAACTTGTAATATAGTGTGTGGAGACTTGATCAGTGACTAAAGTAAATGGGCTTTGGGGTAGAAGGGGGATTTGAACACAGAGAGAATAGATGATTTCATTTCGGTCTGAGAATTCCAGTTATGTGTCATTATGATAAATTAAAACTCATCATTTGAAACAAGAAGTTCATTTTTATTTTATTTTATTTTTTCAGAAGAATGTATTAACATAATTAATTCCTTTTAAAATTTGGAGGCCATTTGTAAAGTAAGAAGCTTAGTTGTCAGATAAGTGCTGTTCACAATTTGCGTACACTTACCTTCCCTTTTCTCATCACCAGAATCCATCAAGTGTTCCTGGTTCATTCTTCTCAGTAGATTCACAGTTTAAACTGAGAATCCCCCTCAGTATGCAGAAAAGCAATAGGTTGCACGTGTATGAAGTCTGTTGCTTTAATCATTATGAAGCATGTTTGCTGCCTCCCAAGCACTGCTCCTCAGGGCACACGCAGACCTGCTTTACATTGCTGTTTGCGTACTAACGTCCCCCTTACCTACGCTTGCATCTGGCATCTCAGGGTTTTTTTGCTTTGAGTTTTTTGGGGGTTTGCTTTGTGTCTTACTTGCAACTGTTGTGTAACGTTGTTCTGCACTGCTTCACAATTGTTGATTTTTATTCCGACGATGACTATATTCAGTGAAATAGATGTAATTTTTTGTGTATATTTTGCTGAAAGCTTTGGAATTCTTAACTAAAAGAGGTGCTATGTAAATGTAAATTGTCCTTATTAATGAATATAGTGAAAGCATTAGTATGATCAGTGTATTCTGTGAATGTTAAGTTGAAGAGAGTGAAAAAAAATTAGCTGGCAAAATCACACATTTCTTTGTAAATCAAGCATTTTTCTGTTTATTTCTAATTAGCCACAATTTTCTGTAATGCAAATGGCATCCCAAAGGATGGTGCAGCCTGCACAGCCACCTTGTGCAGCTGGGGAACTCGCAGGGTCTTTGCCTGAGACTCTGTACATTTCCCCAGCCTGTGGCAGAGGCTGGGTGATCTGTGGCCCATATGTTCCTGAAATGAGTGGTAAGTCACATCTCTCTGAGTTTAGTCATCAAGGCTGTACCATGACAGTGCTAAGTTGCACCATGGCAGAGCCTAGGTGTCAGACGAAAGCCAAAAGAGCATATGCACAACGCTATTATCACTTAAATGTCAGGCATGTCACATGGTGCAACCCTTTCTCACGTTTCGAATAAGCAATTTCCTCTTTTTTCCTCCCTTGAACATGGTGCTGTCAAGTATATCCAAACACCCTGAGTACATCTCCGGAAAGGTTCTAGAGACTTTGCTCAACTTATTTCTTCAGCCCAGAACTATGAAACATTTAAAGTCTGATGCCAAACTCATTGCCAAGTATAAGTCTTCATTTATTTATGTGTCTTATCTTGGGGAATTTCAAAGTGCTGGTCTGACAAAATGAATACAGTTTTCCTTTGTTTAGCGAGAATAGATTCAGAGCTGTATCTTGTTGCAGACTTAAAAAAATACTAATAAAAAACCCAACGCTGTTTTATTACATAGGAGTAGAGTCCAAAGCCCCAGTCTGATCCAGCTTTCCATTTTTGGAGATGCTATGTTGGGTCCCACTGTGCAAGATCTTATACTCTACAATGTTAATTAATTAATTGAAAAATGGATCTTCCTTATTTCATGGGGGAAAGCTTCCTTATGGAAACTTGCACTCTTCCAGAATGCTCAATCTAGCAGCATACAAAGGTGAAAATGGGGAAATGAAACCCATACCTCTGCACAACCCTCACTCTGCCCCTCACGTCCCACCCTCAGAGCTGGCCAGAGTCATGAGAGAGAGAGAGAGGCAAGACATTGAGCAGTCTGCCTCTCCCTGGAAAGGATCAAAGGAAAAAATTGCTGCGTGTGTCCTGAGAAACCAAATGGCAAATGTAAGCTATGTGTAAGCCTGAGAGGAGAGCAAAAAGGGTCCGGAGTTTTGAAATTTAGCAAAGGGAGCATTTTTTACTAAAAAGCAAGCTAAATGCTTGTCTTTTGGGCAGGTGTGGGTCGCTCCCATCCTGCTGAATCCAAGGCCATAGGAATCCAGAGCTACACAGAAAAGGCTTTGTTCACAAAGGGCAAGTTAAGGTTGCCCAGGTATGTTAGCCCTATATTTCTAGTCAGCCAGAAACTGAAGTTTTCTTGTTCTCAGTACAAAGTACAGTTGGCATTGCTCACTGCGCATCTATCTACAACACCTTTTATCACTGAATAGCAAAAAAGCAATCCACTGCTCTAGGAGTGGATGGTCCTTTACTCAGGTTATTCTTTAAGGCGGATAGTGTGGAGGCAAGGTAGAAATTGAACGAGGCTGTGTCATATCTACATACCCTTTTCCACTATACCTTGTGTTGCACCAGGAAGAGAATTATGGTCATGCATTGAAATATTGTGATTTACAAAGCATGGCAAGTATGAGCAAGCTGTGCGCTCTCTCTTACCACATAGCCTCTTCTGCTTGGTGTCCTAAAATCATCTACACTGTTTCCCTGTCCTTTACTACCCTATACCTCCTGAGACTGTCCTCTGACTCCTTTACCTCTAGAATTTATTTTTTCTGAAACGTACCGCAGGGTCTTCTGAACCTTTGGCTGCGATCTGGTCACTATTCCCCATAATGTTAAAACCAGAAACTTAAACGTTTGGCAGCTTACTGTCCTTCCTGGCTGATAGATTTCTGACAACAGTTAAATTCAAACTGGCATTGGCAAGTACAGCAGAGGTTCAGTGGTTCCTGGGGGCTCTCAGTAAGGGTGTCCTGCTCATGGGAGCAGGGCAGTCCAGAAACCCCTTTGGCCACCAGTTCCACAGGAGTGTAGGCTGTGCCACTGGAGTTACACTTGTATTGTGTTTTTTGCTTCTGATACTATTTATGGTTTTCTTCCTCAGAAAGGACAAATGGGTACTGCATACTCACGGTGCTAACTAGGGAAAATGTTGAGTACCTGGACCTCCTGGGACATGTTTAAATAAGCGTGTTTAAATGGGTTTTATTTCCCACCTATATGGAAAAAAAAAAATCTACTCATAGCATTCAAGAAAAACTACTTTACAGGTAGAGTTCAAAGTGCTATTTCCCAGGAACCCCTCATCCAGATCCTTCCAACTTTGGGTCCCTAACCCTATCGTTCACTTCTCATGGAAACCCCAGATTTCATGGAATCCAGGTGACCCTAAGCATTTTAGAGCATGTCTGAACAGAAGGAAGTTGTCAAACTTTAACCAGAGCAGAGCTGCCGCTGCCATGTAATGTGTGCATGCTTGTTCGAGGCCATGCATTCTTCAGCAGAAATAAATTCTGTCAGGATAGTCACAAATCTGCCTGCGTGCATCCTGCCTGCTAGGGTTTGCATTTGGATCACCTCACGTATTGACAGATGTGTAAAATTTTATATACTGCACTCCCACAACTCCCTTGTGACTGTCCTGCTGCAGATGCTGGTGAGCCTGAGTTTTGGCAGCTGTGTTAAGCATTCGTATGCATTCAGGGTTTTTTTTTTCCTCTCCAGCCCTATCTTTTCTTACGTGATATATTATTGCATGGAATTATTTTACGTTAATTCTGCCTATTTATTGGTAATGTCCCATTCTTTCAGTCGTTTGGATGCAAATGCAAAAGATAGGTCCCTGGAGAAAGAGCAGGTCTGTTAGTGGAAGATGAGACCATACCAGAGGATACAGAGTGAAATGCAGATGGTGTTGTCAGCCTCTTAAATGTACAAATAAAGACAGAATGAGATCGTCCATGCAGCTGGAATGAAATCATATGGCCTTGCATGTGTTTCTGCCATAGCGTATTTCCTAGTGTGAGCAAGAGATGCTAAATTCTGTCTTATGCAGGATGTTGTTTGACCAAAAGCTCATACTTGCTCCTTTAATCAACAGCAGAACAATGTGTATATGTATTAACTTTTCTCTGCACAATATTTTTTTAACAAAACACCATTTAATTTTAAATGTTAATATGTGTGTGCGGTTAATTAAGAAGCGAGAATTGACTATCAGGCTGGTAAGCTCCGAGAAAGAGAGAAGAAGATCATTGCATTTCTGCTCATAGATAGCTATTTGTGAACCAGCTGATAATGTGCAAAATTAAGATTTTGTAAGTGGCATTTTAAATTAATGGTTAATGGCTGAAGATTAATTAAACAGTCAGAGTTGTTCAAAAGAGAAGCTGTTAAAATCTTGTTTATAGGCCAGTCACTTCCATACATAGGTGCAAACCCTAATAGCATGTGGTATTTCCATTTAGCAGGCAAGCAATGTAACTGTATTTTCCTTGAACAAGAAAATCTGCCTTACTGGATACGCGGTATGGATGTATGGATGGATGTAGCATTGTGTACTGTGTTTTCTTCTTCCTAATTAATAGTTGTCTGGTAGCAGTACAGACAGAGAAATGCATTTCCTCTGAGAATTTGGTAATCTTAAATAAAATTGCTAAATCTTATTTTAATTAAAGTGTAAGGGATGTGGTTAAATCTGATGTGGTCCTATTTTCCCACTATTCTCCAGTAGTCCATTGTACTTCATACACTTTAGGGTTTTCAAAATGCCCAGCTTTTCATTGCTCCAGGTTGTCTTCTGTCAGAATGAGTCTCTTTTAGCCCCATCATTAGCCTTGCAGAGTTGCTCTAGCTAAGAAGATTAAAAAAAAGGTATGTTTTCAGTCAGGTTTATTTTGTACTGCAATTCTCGTTAAATGATGAATGTTAACCTAGTCCCATTTCCCTGATTGAAGGGAAAAAACTAGCAGAAGGTCACTACACTGCTCACAGTTGTGAGGCTTGTCCTTCCAGCAAGTCCTTTGCCAAGAAACTGTTTTTTCTTTTGTTTTCCCTTTCTCTCAGCCCAGTTCCCAATCTTTTTGTTAACTATCTGCTGGTTTTTCCCCAGCTTCCCAACACAGTCATTTTGCCTTACCATCCCCTAGCTTCTGGATCACAAGTAGTTCCAGAGAAAGGCCTGGTGACTTGGCCTTGTGCACGCTTTGCTGTGTAGCCCAGTGTGAGATGAATCTACACTGCTGACCTTAGGGAGCTCACACTCTATCCAAAACCATGGCTTTCAAAAACTCTTCTCCTAAGTTTTTTCCCAGCTGCTACTAGTTAAATGGAAGAAAGGGATTCTTTCTTTCATTGTAGAGATAATCTTGGTTTAGGAAAACTGACCAGTAGATGAGGGTATGGGATTTTGTTGTGCTAGACTTTTAAGTCTGTACATGCTAAGAATCTTGTCTTTTTGGGGGGTGGAAGAAGTTGAACATGAGGAGCATAGACCAGCTCATGTGTATGAGCATCCATATGTTCAGACTCCAGCTGATGACATGAGCTCACAGCAAGCTCTGTCCTGACTTTTCACTTTGTTGAGATAAATTAGTGGCTTCTGGTCAAACTATTTTTAAAAAGTAGTCAAAGTTTAGTGGAAGGCAAAGAATCCTTTCCCAGAAATCTTAAAGTAATGGGCAAAGGGTTAAGTTTGAAGGAGAGGGAAAAAAGGTCTATCACCGGACTGCTTCAAAAAGCTGAGTAGTTCCAGTTAAGACAGCAGTGATATCTGTCTAGTAAGGATGGAGAAGTAACTCTTAGATGTGACAGGGGAAATGGATATAGACTGACTGGAACCATGAGAAATGTTTTCACAGTATCTTCACTTCTGTTTGAGGTTATCCAAGGTCAGTGGGACCTGTGCTAACAGGTTCCTCTGAGCTACAGGTAAAGCAATCCCCAGCCCCCCTCCTCGTTAAGCAGTGAGGAACATAACTGAGTCCTGAGAGTCTTCAAGTGACATCCCACAGTTTCTCATACATTCTCAAAATAAACAGTTGACTGGTTTTCTCAGTTCACCAGGAAAAACTCTTAGACCAGTTGAGATGACTGCAGCACAGGGAACCATGGGGCACACCTCAGACCTACCAGCATTCCCAGCTTATGCTGCCACCGGCAACAATGCAGTAACTCTGGTAGGCTTTTCCAGCGTGACTGCTCATGTCCAGGCAAAGTGCTTAGATCTGTATGGTACTCATACAGCTTAACTGTGTAGTGGAAACCATTGTTGTCTCTATGTGTCCATAAGATGTAGGGAATTCTTGCCATTTTCTGAGAAGATTGTTTATACACTGATTTTTCTGCAGTCCCAGTTTACCTGGGGTTTACACTGGCAGATCTTTAAGATTTTTCTGCTAATCTTAATTCTTCTGTTCCGCTGAGTGACTGAGCTCTCAACATAATAAGATAGAAAATATCTAATGGGGCCCACAGATCTGACCTCAGAATGAGTTGATGGGAACCTTCTCATGGAGGGTTCAACCATCTAATAGCAGGATAAAGCAACTGCTCCTAAAAAGAGTCCAGGACCTTGCTCCCTGCTTGTGTCAAGATGCCAGTGGTGAAAAGTTACCCAAGCATTTAGTAAGCAGCATTGCTGACAGCAAGTATAGGCAGAAGCATGAACCAGATCTTTCAGTTAGCAGAAAACTGTAAGAATTGATGTTGTTTGAAAAGCTAAAAATCACTCAATATTGTGCTAGCAAAAATATTGGGAGGACTGACAAGATGTGATGGAAACGGCTTAATAGGCAACAGGATGCTGAATAAAAAGAGAATAATTGTTATTGTTGTCTGACAGCTGTGCAGAGCATACAGTCGATGACAAACTCTAAAACGTGCTATTTTTCAATCCATGATCGCAAGTCCACTGGCACAGACAGTAATCTAAGGGGTCATAGTAAGCCAAGAAAGAGTTTATTGTTTCATTAGCTCAAGTCTTCTGATGTAGTTAAGTTGGTACATACTCTGAACCTCTGTGACTGTCCTTACATCTCCGCAAGGAGACCTGGCACCGTATGGAGTCCACGTGTACTGTGGCTAAGGAGCAGTTTCTCTGGCAGGCCATGCAGCAGCAGAGCATTTGTTGACATTGATCAAGGTATCGATATTGATCTTGGGATGGTCTAAGAGAATTGTGACTATTTTGTGGAAAGTGATGTTAGACTGTCATAGAAAATGAAATAAATAACTTGTTTTAAACTACATTGTGACCTGCGTCTGAGAGAAAGTGAGGTCTTTCATTAGGACAGAGGGACGTGAGAAAATGATGTTGCTTCAGATAACCACGCTGGTTATCTTTTTTTATCACTAACTTGTCCTTGATGTCTGGAGGCCATTTTTAGAAAGCAGTGGAGAGTGATTGCATGAAAGATTTTATAGTCTTCAGTTGCCGGCAAAACAGGTAGCTGCCTTCATTTTTTCATTCCACCAAGCTCCAGTGGAAAAAAACAAAAAACAACTCATGATAAAAAAGATGCAAGAGGAGTGAGTGTGTGATACCTCTAGAAAGTGTTAAAAATGAAATAAATATACTTGTAGAGCAATAAATGTCCTCTTAATTTATTTTTTCCCCTTCTTGTTTCTCTCCAGTTTCCTACTTGTGTACCAGCAGGTCAGAGTGACAGTTTTGCAGTGTCACAGTCCTCTGTTGAATCTGCACTCTAGGAGGTTGTTAGCCCCTTCCCACCGGTGACTTGGAAGCAGTGAGGAGAAACGAGAAAGAGCCGACTAATGTTTTAACATTTCAAACATCTTATCGTTCAGTCTTTGACCCATATTTATGGTTTAATTTCTTCATTCACTTAAAATCTTAATCTTAAAAAAAAATTTTCAGCATAATAGTATCTTAGGGGCATTTCTTCCCGAACCAGTATTAGCTAGAACATGTCCTTCAGCTGTGGAGTTTATCTGTTATAAACACTTCTGCCCTTAGGCTTTGATGCCTACTTAGTCCTGGATATGGTTATTACCTTGTAAATGGGAATCAACCACAAATGATCATTATGGTATTTACATAAAATGCATGGAAAACAATTATTTTGAGACTCGCCTGTAAGTTTAAGCATAGAACATGTTTCTAATGCAAGTGTTTGTCGTGGTTTAACCTCAGTCGGCAACTGAGCACCACACAGCCGCTCACTCACTCCCCACCCCACCCCCCACCCTCGGTGGGATGGGGGAGAGAATCGGAAGAGTAAAAGTGAGAAAACTCGTGGGTTGAGATAAAAACAGTTTAATAATTGAAATAAAATAAAATACTACTACTAATAGTAATAAGAAGAATATACAAAGCAAGTGATGCACAATGCAATTGCTCACCACCCGCCTACTGATGCCCAGCCAGTCCCCAAGCAGCAGCCCCCCCGGCCAGCTTTCCCCAGTTTATGTACTGAGCATGACGTCACATGGTATGGAATGTCCCTTGGGCCAGTTTGGGTCAGCTGTCCTGGCTGTGCCCCCTCCCAGCTTCTTGTGCACCTCCAGCCTTCTCAGTCGGTAGAGCATGGGAAGCTGAAAAGTCCTTGGCTAGTGTAAGCACTACCTAGCAACAACTAAAACATCGGTGTGTTATCAACACTGTTCTCAAACTAAATTCAAAACACAGCACTGTACCAGCTTCTAGGAAGAAAATTAACTCTATCCCTGCCGAAACCAGGACAGTGTTGTACATGGCCTGGCAATTGAAAAGTAAGCGACAATGCACCTTCAGAGGGATGAAAACACGTTCAAAACATGGTCTGTCTTGTGGGGAGGGGGCAACTATTTTCTATGCCCGAGTCACCATAATGCTCAATAATTGTCTGAAAGGACTGCTTTAATTGAGCATTTGTATGCTGTAAGTGTGCTGCTAACCAGGGGACCTGGATTGCTTCTGCTCTGCTCTCAGGTGATGATGGGGGAGGCCTTCTGCGGCTAGAGTCCCTGCTTTACATATCAGTGGATACTTCCATAACACGACAAAGGGGTGTGAGGTTGTGGAAGAGGGTTGGGGAACAGCATCAAAGCAATAAACTTGTTCCTAATTGTTATTGATTGTTAGTACACAAATTACAAGCAGACAGTCTGCAGTCCTTCACCTGAATAAGGTGTTGTTTTCTTCCTTTAACATCTTCTGCTGTCCCTGTCCCTGTTTTGAAAAAAAACAGGAGGCAATTATTTTGTGCCTCTGTATACAATGGCAACGTTTAAGCAGCAGCTGCTTCAGAGAGGGAGAGTAAAGGAGACTGGGGGGAAGGGACTGATCTTTTCCTCCTTTTCTCTGTAAATACCACTGTCTGCATCAGTGGTGATGCTTTGACCTCTTTGCTACAGAGCTTGAAAAGTCTCTTGCACTTAGTGCCATGTTCTGGCTCCAAAACTGAATAGGCAGAAGTCTAATTCTCTTCCTTTGAGTGTTGCTACAAATAGATTATCAATCCAAATATGGAAAGGGCTCGAGAATTCCTCCCAAAATTTAGACTCAGTAGTCTGAGTCCTGGTATTTTTTTACATGTCTGTGTGGCTTCTGAAATGAGTAACAGTATTCCTTCATACCTTTTCGCCTTTAATCTGCACTCTGCCCACTATCTCGGTACTATTAGCTATGGCAAATATACCAGATGTCTGAGCAGCTTCATTGTTCTGTTTTTTTTTCTTTTCAAGACCCTAGTGCATAGATAGATGTTAATTTCTCTTTTGTGTTAAAACCTGCCTCCGAGGAATAAGATTACCAGTGTTCAGTCTTTGGCTGGTAGAGATACTGAGGTCTCATATCTTCTGAATTCTTTGTCTCAGTTAGTGTTTCTACTAGCTCAGGGCGTTTATAGTGGAGGTCTGTTCTTCTGTAATGCCCATGGAACCTTAAATTAACGTCCCCTGACTTTTTAGGAAAACAATTTTAACATGTTTTCTAAATGTTTTCTTTATTCCCAGGGCTGAGAAATGATACACAGACACCTGCTCTTCCAAGTGGGTGGAAATTGAAAATTGTGCCAAGAAAAATGCTGTTTCTCAGAAAAGTTTAAAAATATGCATTGTTTAAAGTGTGGCATAAACAAAATAGATTACGTAAGGTTTGTGGGCCCTTGTTTGGGATGAGATCGCTCACTCGTGGGTCCATAGCTTCTCTACTAACAATACTTAGTGCTTACATCTAAAAAGCAATGTATGAACTACTGGTTTCCCCATCAACTTTGAAAAAGATAGTTAAGAAGCTACAGGCACTGAATCAGCACAGCTCCCTTCAGTTCTACATGAGAGACACTGCTGTGCTTGAGTAACACAGCGGTGGCTCCAGACCTTTAAGAAAACACGTTTCTTTAAAATGGCTCAGGAAGCAACTGATTGATTTACAGGTAACAAATGTGAATGTGTGTTTACTGAGAAGAAAAGTGACAGTTCACAACTGAATTTAGATAAACACATAAATTTGGTAGTGGATGCTTCATTTCTGTAGATGTAGGTAGTAACATGTGATAGTCATTGTATATGGTAAGATTGCAGCAGTTGCCACAGTACATAAAAGGATACAAGAACAGATTAAATCATTAACACTTTCATATTGTATCCTGTCTTATTTCTGGTAACATAGCATGCCTGGTACTTAATGGACATATCTTTGAAAGAATCAGCAGGTATGATGTTACGGAAAACATGAAAATCTGCAACCTTGCATCAGAGGCCAAAGCAATCTCTTGAATCTGACATTTTTTAAAAGTACAAATTGTGTCATTGGTATAATTACATAAGCTAGAAATTGTAAATTTATATTGCACAATCTGAAAAGCAAAGGATAGCATGTGGATTTGTATCTGCTGCTCAGAAAGAAGACTGATGTGCAAGTCCTGTTTCCATCTAAGTGGCAAAATTTCTGTTGTTTGAGGTGGGAAGTCAGAACTGATTCCCCTGCCTGGTTCTCCCTGAAAGAATGATGAAGTGATGTTTTCTTTTCTGTTTTATACTTATTAGTTTCACAGCCAGATTACTGTAACTTGAGCTTTTTTGCCATACTTCTGCATGACTGTTTTTGTTAACCACTTTTATTACCTTTTGGCCTGTTCTTTGCATCATGCTATTGACAAAATGAGTTTTACATTTTTTTAGCCCAAAGTTTAGAGCATAGAATACGGAAGAAATCCATACAAAAAAAGTCTGAAACATTAATTGGACTAGACTACAGCATTTAAAGTAACCTATTCTATCGTCCATTTACCTCCCACATGAAATGAAAACTCTATTTTGATCTGAACTGTCACAGATAATTTCTGCACATAAAACACATCCAGAGACAGCTTTCAAATGGAGTTGTCGCTTCCTATTTAGCAGGCTGGGGATTCTCTATTGTTGTCAAACCCTCTTTGCAAAAGCATCACTAACACACTGATTTGCACAGTTGTATGTAAGAAGAGGAATGGTTGCACAGCCTCCATGAAACAAAAAATTGTATGTAGGTGCTGGAATCCTCTACAGCTGAACTTACCTACTGGTTAGGAGAAAATTCCTTTTTTTTATATATATATACTATTTTTAAGCAGATTTTCATACTGTGTGCCGGTGTGAGAAGGGGTTGTTTTTAGTGTAACAAGGTTTTAGTGTGAATAGTGATGATTAACATTTAAAAGCTAGTAACCGACATTCTGTTATTTTCCCTGACCTCTACGGGACCAGAAGTTTGGCTTTAATCTCCTCACAAATTTCAGGAATTCTTAAGCAAGTGCACTGGGAATATCTCTGAACTGTGAGTACAGAACTACTGCCTCAGAGTGTATTCCAGCCAAGACACTGAGGCAAGGCTGTAGGCCACATGTTTCCAGACTGCTATTCTGATGGTGGCCAATGTGGCCATCTGGTGAGGCCAACTGGAAGACCCAGCTATGGCATCGCAGAAGAAGACAGCTTAAAAGTTGAGAACTACCATTCTTCAGACTTTATTTTTATAACATTCAATTTGTCCTTGAACATGATGTATTTTCATAAAATAAATTTGCCTCCTGGCCTCAGTTGTGTTCTCATAAATTTATGCTATTGGAATATGCAGTTAAATATTTAGATTTATTTTAGATTTTTATTTCATTTTCCTCTCAAGGTCAGAAAATTGACCAGGATTAGGGGGTGAAGAATTTGTTTAGTGTGATGAGTTGTCCTTTATTGCTGTCTCCACAACTACTCTATGCAGGATTAAACAGCAAAACACAAGCTGGCAGAGTGCTCTTCTGACCTAATTCTGCACCACAACACAGATAGCAGACTATCTACTGATCTATCTGATAAGCATGACTTTGTCAAATCCAGATCTATGTTCAGGAGTGAAAGGAGTGAAACACAGATGAGGCCCAAGAGCCAGGGTCTTGCATTTTCTCCAGCTGCCTGAATCCTTTAGGTATCTTCACTGCTGCAGCTGGGGTTGGGGGGCAGGACTGGAGGGAGGGAAGCTGCCTGTTGCAGTGTGGAATCTACAAAAAAACAAAACTAAAAGCTAGAGCCTAAAACATTACTGGTCAAAGCCAATTGCCTATCTTAAGGGCCATATCTTCTGTAATGAAGCTAGAGATACAGACTGGAAATCACGTTCTGATTTCTAAGCTGTATGCCAGAAGATTTGAGGGTTCTTTGTTCAATGTGTCTCAAACTCCCTCCTGGAGAGGGACATGATGGGGAGGGTGTTTCTCTGTTCCCACTTTTGCCTGTAAATGTAGCGTATTCATGAATCAATTTTAATGGCTATTCCATGGGGAGCAGTGAATTAGATGGGGAAAAAAAGGGTAATTTTGTGCATTATTGGAGAATATACTTGAATGGAGAAAAATGAGGGAAGGAAAAATCTTATGGTCACTGTGCTTGAGTCAGTGATAATGCACATCCGTGGGGTTTTAAACCTTGGCCATTGCAGAAAAAATACAGCAGATGGAAGCGATCTCTCCTCCTCCTTCTCCCAAATCTTGGTGGGCCGGTTTGCTTTCCTCTCTCCAGGTAGGACAGGTATACAGAGCTGGACTGGATACAGCATATCCATCTCTCTCCTGCTCCAGGAATGGAGGCTGTGATCCATGTTTGTGCTCAGTTGGCAAGCTTATAAAGTTGAGGACTAGAGAAGTGGATGGATGTTTATCCTACACTGGAAATAGTAATTTTGGAGGCTGCATTCTCACAGGTATTCTGTACACACTTTTTACAGTTACCTGGCACCAAAGGGGCTTGGTCCTATTTGTCCAGTAGCTCTATCAAGTTGTTAGTTCTTTTCAGTCAAAAAAATTGTATTCTGTCTGTAGTGACTTTAAACAGCTGTGAGGCTCATTAACTCTGAAATTGTTTTTGCAGCCTATATAGGCATGTTACTTTTGCCTCCTTCCTAAAACACCAGGTATCACTGTCAGGCATCCTGCAGACCAGTATTGTTTCCATATTATCTTGTGCTCCCCCACCTGCTTTTACTGTTTCCATCGTCCTGCTGTATGTGGGAACAGGACTGTCTTTTTATTACACATCTGTGTGGAATTGCAAGGAGAGTTGTACCTCTGACGGGGACGTTGCAGTGGTGTTTTGTCTGCAGGTGTTCCTGAGGTGGTCTTGAAAGATTTGAAGGCCATCTCAAAACTATGTGGAGATAAGGAAGATACCTGTCAGAAGCTGGAGTGAGGCCACTCCAGCCTACGTTGTTTAACCTGGCCCTCACTACAGAACTTGGAAAGGTCTGTACCCTCATGCGTTTGCCTGACCTTTCAGAGGCAGCGTATGCCTGTTCCTCCCCTGTTCTCCAAACCAGCTAGCAAATGGCCTGCTCCAATCCAAAGGTGATGTGCTTAGGTTAATATTGGTGTGTTCTTCTGAGAGCAGAGTACCATCCAAAAAAACCTTCAAAGCTTGCTTTCCTGCAGGTCTGCCTTCAAAACACAAGCAAATATGTCCCGCAGCAATGCCAATTACTGACTCTTGAGAATATCCCTAAGTAACGGTCACACCCTCATTTCAAAGGCAATGTATGGGGCCATTATCTGAGCAAATACAGCGCATGTCACTGAAAATCCATTGATGATGATGAATTCTGGTTACTGTTGACTGCAGCTAGATATGGGATGGTGAGTAAGGGGTAAAACATTAGCCCTTGAGCTCTGTAGGTTTCTCTCTGTAAACAGGTCAGGGTTTCATAAGAGCTCAAGCAAAAGACGAAAAAAAGAAAAGCTGGAGATGAGTCTCAGGGAAGAGGTGGGGAAATAAGGAGGCAAGGAAAGAATAAGGAATAACAAAACTAAAAAAGCATCCTTTGGGGGAAGGGGGAAATCGGATGAAAAGATTTTTAAAAGGGAAAAAATTAAGGATTTAAACAGTGCCAGGAGCTTCTCTTTGCAGGCTGGCAAAAAGATGTTTGTTTATAGAAGAGTTAATTCAGGTTTGAAAAAGTCCAAGAATTACAGGGAAAGCTGAATTGCTTGATTGTTTTGAAACCTTCAAGGAGAAACATACTGGAAAACTATGGGAAAAAATATACTGCTAGAAATATTCTTGATCTGCTGTGGGATGAGTGTGTTTGTGTTTGAAAACTATCATGTCAATATTGTTTTAGTGTCCTGAATTTCATTGTTAAATGGGGTTAACTTCAATGAATCTGAAACATGTCAAGATTTTCTTTTTTTAAGTAACTTCTGCTCATGTGATGTGACACTGCTATATGCCTCCTTCCAGTAAAAAATGTAGAATTCCAGAGATGTGCTGTCTGTAGATCAGGGTTTGATAAAGTTACCCTTCATTAATACAAATACCCTTTTGTGGAAATACAGGCAGTTTCAGCTCCTCTCATTTCCATAAATTGGTGTAAGCACGATGTATTTTGTATACTTACAGTGGAAACTTAGCGCTAGAAGCAGAACGCATTTTGATTTGCAGAATGTGGATGGATGGTATTTGCCCTACCTGTTCCCCTGCTTGATAATACCAAATGAGTGATTATCCCTTGCTAGCGTGTGCCATCACTAACCACGGTGAGCAGAGCCAGCTCTCAGAAGAGGCCCCTGCAGTGGGTGTGTTAGAGGACCTGCAGTTGGAGTCCTGCCCTGTGCAGTGCCTCCCTCCGCTGTCCCCAGAGGGGCTGGTGACAGGAACCTTGGCAAATATCCTCCCAACAGGGAATTTCAGGAGTGATCTGAGGCCATGGTATACACATGTCCTCAGCATCGATGACGGGTTCTTTTATTTATTCAACTTGTTCATGTTACGAAAGACAGGCAATGGAAGAAGAGATTTGTTTTCTTGGTCTTGACTCAGAATGCATTTACCATAACCACTGCCCCCCAACCTTTTCTGTAGTATTCACTTGTCAACTTTGACCATGTTCCCCAGGGTGAGATTTCTCCTCGTTTTATAATGAGGAACAGGACTTTCAGGTTTTTCTATGTGTTGCCACCAAAACCAGTGTTACAGCTGAACTCAGCAGCAACGATGGCAACACACAATAATAACCGTCCCACATGAGATTTAGATTAACTGCTCTTCTGTTCAGTTCATATAATGCCTCAACAGCATGATCTGATTTGCTGTTTTCACATAATGCAACATTAATTGTCTGAGTTAGGAAACTAGGTTCTTCTGTAGCGGATGGAGGGAGATGGGCTCCCCTACATTCAGAGTGGAGCTTCACTTTCTCCGGCTGTGGCTGTGTCACTTTATTTATCTGTTTTTTATTTTAAATGTGGTTTGCTTTTTCAAGCATGGGGATTTTGGGGAGCGGTAATGCTTCTGTTAGAAGTGTTACCTTTGAGGCTGCTTTTAAGCATAGGGGGAATTAAGTAGTAGTCACTGGCTGCAGACCTCCAGCTCTGGTGGTGAGGGAGGAGTAGTGGGTGTTTCGGCAGCATGCACAGACTGTCTCCTTCTCCATCTGAGGAAGCTGCTGCTGTGGCTGCCAGAGGAAGCTTTTGGGCTTGTAGGGGCCAGCTGTGGCACCACATGGCTCCCATCAGTGGTGGCAGCAACAGGAATAGGAGCCATATTCTCAGTGCTCTCCTTCCCCAGGGAGTGCAGGAGAGCAAGTAGGAGCAGCTCTTTGGGGAGGCAGAATTGTTTCCAGGGCTTGTGGAAGGGAGTAGAGGTAGAGAGTTGCACAGAGGCGGAGGAGGCTGTCTCCCTCCCTCCCCCTCCCCACGCATGAGAGGTGCAGAAGCTCTGCATCCCCTTTTCCCCAGTCTATCGGTCCTTTGCTAACTGTCTTCCCCCACCTAAAACTTTTTGGTCCTTCCCTGCCCTCCTCCTCTTTTTTTCCCCACAGCCTGTTGAAATCTTCCCTGCTTCCCCCTGAAACTTGCTCTGCCATTGCTGAATTGCATTTTACCACCCCACAAATGAGAACAAAATAAACTACTTTATCTCGATCATTTGGGCAGCAAAATGCAATTTGCTTGTGTTGCTTCAGATCTTTGAGCCAACTCTGGTCTGGACACTTTTATCACTTTGCAATCTAATCTGCTGAATATCTCAGATCCTCTTGCATTGGAAGAAAATGGTTTTTTAAGACAAAAATAAAAATAAAAAAGCCAGCTGTGTACTTATGCATGCACAAACCCACAGTGATATACATGTCCTCATATATCTCTATATGTATGTATGTACATGTATAATAAATAAAAAATGCATATAACACTTTGAAAGTCCACACCTATCTTGCTAATGTCAGCTACAGTTGATAGACAGCTAAGTCAGACTCTTTTTATAGTCCATTTCTAAAATGAAACCATAAATTTTAAAGCCAGGCTTCATCATTGCAGAGAAAAAAGCTTTTCTAGCCTATTGATGAAATATAACATTTGATAGGATTTATGAGGCCCAGATTCAGGCGGATCATTTGCAGAGCACTTAAAGCTGCTTTTTCCTGCCCTTTGCCTTCCCTCCTCCCAAATACACATACCAAAAAAGGCCATTAGTAATGAAAAATTATTAAGGAAGATTTTTCTTGATTCCATACAAATGTCAATTTGAGAGAGAGAAAGAGGAAGAAAACAATTGCAGGAGTTCTTACAGTAAAAGGGTCTAAGTAGAGCCAGGCTTGATTATATGAGAGGAACACTGACTTTTGTAATAAATGCACAGTGTCATTATTTGCTGTAATACAGTCATTTGTAGTGTGTGTGTGTATGTATTTTTAATAGTACCGGATGGAATTTATTTTTTTGTCACATTGAGATATTCACAAACCAGCTGCATAAAGTTAAAAATAAAAACGATACCCAGTTTCTCGGTATCTTGATAAAGTTTCCTTCTGGCTTGTATTACCAGAGTGATAATTTCAGAGGAAAAACATCATCTGTAACTTGTGATCACAGTATCTGTCAAATGGTAGGAAATGAAGAAAACTGCCAGACAGTGTCAGATTTATTAACAGCTCTAAGAAAACCAAAATTAATGCATTTTCTCATCTTTGATGGGTTGAAATGTCCATGTGCTGTACTTATCTTAATGGACAAGTGAAGGAAGTAGCACTCATCAATTAAGTCTCATTAAGCTGACTACAGCTTAATCTGGAGCACATGCGGGAGTACTATGTGCTTACCAGGCTGTACCTCAAAGGTGTTGCGGCTGTTGTCAAGGAGTGCTCATCCCACAGATGCCAGGAGGAAACGAGCTTTATGCTGCCTTCAGGAACGCGCAGCCAGCTGCTGGACCGGGGAGCATGCAGTCCTATAGAGCAGGGAGGGGGACAGCCATACAAACCTGGACTGCGCCAGTTGTGTGGCCTGGCTTCCAGTGGAAAACTGTTTCCATTTCCACCTGTTAATAACCAGCCTTCAACCATTTGGGTTGAAAATGCCTATGTAGGAGGTGTGCTGAAGCTGAATTTTTATGGAACATGATGACAGCTGTTTTGGGGGGGCCTGGAGGGAGAAGGCAAGGGGTTGTTTTGTCTGTGTAAAAAGTAAAAATAAGAAGCATATGATGCTTTCAATAAGAAGCTGTAGTCTTTCCATACGCTGGAACAGGGGCTTTATATTTAGGAAGGGAACACAGCCTAGTCTTATACCAGACTGTGCCTTTTGCCACTCCTTGAACGTTGACAATTTGACTAAGTTATAAGATTTAGAGTACTTCCCACATACATGATAGAAACTTGGCTGCTGACTTCACCAAAAGTGCTCGTCCTGAGCTGCCAGAGCCTAGACATGCTTTTCCAGTAGTAGGTTCTGCTGGCTGCAGGGACCAGAGAGGTTCCTGGTGCAGGAATGAAGGATGAGGTGAACGGGGCATGATCAGTGTCCCCTTGCCCTTAGACCCCACCTTCCAGGGAGGAAAGGGTAAGCTGATTTGAATGCAAAAGCCTAAGAAATGCCATGGACAGGCAGGACAAGAATAGGAATGGAGAAGAGGAAGGATTGCTGGAGCAGCCAGAGGATGGGGAGAATAAAGGAGGGGTGCTGGGTCAGGGCAGAGTTGCGGGCAATAAGTGGGTGCTTCAGAGTAGAGAGGTTTACCGGTACTGCAAGTTTAATGCTCTGTAACTGTGTTAGACACGAGCACACTCATTTGAACCAGTGCAGAAGGGAAGAAGTGCTGTTGGGTGTCCCAAGCCACCTATCGCCTCATCATTACTGGCAGGCTGCTTTGTGAAATGCTTCTGGGAGATGGGTTCCAAGGAGTTCTGGAAGGAGAAATGCTGACCTAGGCACATCAGGGGAGGTGTTTCTGTACTAGAGCAGCCTGTGGGACAGGGATGCGCTTGTATGGGAAGCCAATAAATGGGTGGAGGAACTTGGCATCTTTGGCTGAAAGGTATAAAGGGAAAGACTTCCGAACATCAGGATGAGAACAGGGAATGAAGGGAGCAAGACAAAAACAGATGTGGAAGGATTTGTAAGGTGTGTCTCTAAACACGGCAGTGGAAAACAGATGAGAATATTCTGGAGAGAGAGAGATGGGCCTGAACCAGAACACTCGCCTTAGCATTTCTGAGACTTCCCACCCAGATGCAGAGAGATAGGCTTGCTCTTCCTCTTCCAGGTTAGGTACACCAGGAAATGATTTTGTGTAGTTTGAAGATTCCATTACTTCGTTTTTTCCATTTTAATTTAACATTTTTCAAAACAATCACTGAAAAGGACTAGTGCTTACCTTCAATCTTAAACACCTGAAAATCAGCCCTGACTTTTCCAAGTGGAAAAGTGGGAGTAATTTCAGAGGCGCAGTGGAGCTGCAGCCATAAGAAGAAGGAGCTAGAAAAGCTGCGCATGTCTGGAAGTCCAGGAGCTTCCCTTGCCTGTGTAATAAAAAGTAATAAAGTTACACTGCTAACTTTAGGCCCCTGAGTTCAGTAATATTTCTCTGAAATGCAGTTCGGCGTATAAAGTGTTTAATTCTGTTGATGTGGAGCTTGTGATGAAAGCTAGTTGAAGGAATGTGCACTCCCTAGTCTTCGCGAGTGCCATCAACTGCACTATAAGGAGCCCAGCTGCGCGGGGGAGAGGTGCCCAAGGAGGGAGGCTGCTGGAAGGGTAGGCAGGGTGGCCTTGAAGGCGGCAGAACTTTGCAAAATCCATCAACCGCTTCAGCATCTGGCAGGGTTTCTGTTGAGCAATAACCACAAGCTAAATTTGCCGCATATAATTCCTGAGAGAAGCTAGTGGTAACTGATGTTTTGACTTTTGAGCGTGTTCCTGTGAAACTGCTCAGATCTCCGTTGTAGTTTAGAAATACTGCCCTGTCAGAGAACTAAAACGAATTTACCTTCAGGGTTGTCCCCGTGGTAAGATTGTCATAAAATTTTTAGCCCATTGCAATACTAAAGTATAGAAAATATAATTAAGCCTGTTTCTCTTGCGCATCTGTTAAATGCTTCGTGTGTCATTTTAGTATATATTCAGAAGAAGTGAACTTTGGATCATTATATTGGAGTTAGGATGTTCCAAAGAGTGCGTATAGATTATACTCCCCTCTGTGAGAAGCCCCATGTATTATAAATCATTTGAGCATGCTCAACGGTGCTTTCATTTTGCTGTGCATTGCACTTGCAGCTAGTAAAATACGTTAGAAATAATTTCATTTGTTGTCTTTGCTTTTCTTTAGCTTGTAGTTGGAACATTAAATGCTTTCCTTATAAGGCTTACATGCTTCACCTTGCCTGTGCCAGTGGCTTAATAAGAACATCTGCTGTCTTTCTGTAGCAAATCTGATGATTTTTCTATGCACGTATATTTAGTTGTACATATAAATAGAATCCAGGCACTATTAGATGCGTATGAAAGTGTACGTCAGATTGAAATGGTAACATATGAGGTTTTCTGCAGTTCCATTTATGAAGTATCAAGTTAAAAATGAAGCTGTGAAGTAGCCAGAAAACTCTTTATTTCTGTAGCCAAAGGCATATGCTTGTACAGCCTAACTTAATTAGGTCTCTGATATATTCTTAGAATGGTCAGTATTTCATGTGTTGTATCACTGTCTGAGAGTTGCTTTTTCATTATAGTTGGGCTTCTACACAGCAGAATGTAGGAGAGCATTGCTCCAGATGTCTGGCTCCTTTCACCGATTTTGTTGCTGTCTACAGCAAAATTTGAGTTTTAGCTCTACAGTGCGAATTCCCTTTGAATCTTTGGATGCCCTTAAACAGTGTAGTACTGGAATATGTGTAAATGTCTACAAAGTATGGTGATTGGAGTGGCTGGTTTAAGAGGAGCTATAAAACGTTCCAGCTGGAGTGCATTCTTGAGGTAAGCTCAAAATACACTCCAAATTGTCAGCACACTACTCAGGAAAAACACAAGAAACAAGTCATCTTTAGTGTGCTTTGCTTCCTTTAATGCGCATAAGGATAGTGTAAATGGAAGCCGGTCAATTTTCAACAGTTTGTGTAAAATTGTCCCTAGGTTTTGCTTCTGTACTTCAGCCTTTGTGAATAAATGCATCACACTGGGTTTTAAGGATACCTGTGTGTATTTCTGTGGACATAATGCCATCTATATTTCAATAAGTATGTGTATCTGTGCATTAATATTTATATGGAACTGAGAGCTTTGGTTCTTGCAATTTTTAATAAACATTGATGGTGTTACTAGTTTATACAGAGCATTCAGTATGCTCCATCAAAATGGCAGCTCTAATTAGGTTCCTTGAATTAGCTAATGGATTTTGAGAAAGATAGCTTACAAAGCTCTTACAGCTGTCCAAGATATTCCTGCCATGGCAGAAAGACAAAAGGCCCCTGGAAGCTACAGACTTTAAAGCTTTAGAAATGCAGCTGACAGTTAAAAAAGATAAATTACATCTGTATTTTTTTCCCGTAAAAGTCCTAATGCTGGATTAATATTATCCTCGTAGTGACCATTCATTAAAAACACCTACAAAAGCCAACTTTATAGTAAAGATGTATTTTGGCTATGAGATCTATGCTTTTCCCTGATGCTTTGCACATGGTAAAAATGAATTTTTTTTTTTCTTTAAAATGTAAACTGTATCTGTAACAGGATTACAGACACAGAGACTTTTTTTTTTAGTTGAGGTTGAGATTTCTACCTCATTTCTACCTAGGCCAAGTAGTATAAAAACAAACCACATAGAAGATTAGTTGCTGCCACTCTGCCAGTGGCATAGATTTGCATGCATGTAACGAAGAGCAGAATATAGTCTCTAGTGTGAAACTTGGAGAGGTAGTTTCTGGGAGAAAATGGATAGCTACTCCGGGCTTTGTAGTTTTCAACAAAATATGTTTTAGAATATGGGCAGCAGCATCTACTGTGAGCGAATTCTTAGATCCTTGATTCTTCCCTCACAAGGGAGCGCAGAAATTAAGACTGCACTGAATTGTCACCTTCTCTCCCTCCTGCCTTTGCTTTGTGTGTGCTAAAGGGGATTCCTGAGGGACTCTTGAATGGCTAATTCATTGGAAGTCTGTAAAGTACTTATTATCTCAGCTTTAGCAATAAGTTTAATAAACTGTAGTGCAAAAAGCAATAGTCTGCAAGTGAAAAAAACTAGCTGCCAGTTGCAGGCAGGTGTGATAGCCATTAAGAAATAGAGCTACATTTCCACACAAGAGTTTAGCATTCAGGCTTTGCTTTGTTGAATTGTTAAAGCTGCTGTAAATGGAGTTTGGAGGGCTGAAAATCTGTTCTGTGTTGATGTGACCTATCTATTGTAAATATGCCAGCTGCTTTACATCAGTAAAGTAAAATACCCCCTCCCAAGCCATGTTGTAATACAAAGTGCCAAAAAAGGCAATTTAAGTACTTTGCCGTGTAAATCCAGAAGAAATTACCTTGGAGAGAAGGCCCTCAATTATGCCTCACACGTGACTTCTGCATGATGGATAAAAGGCATAATTGATATCATCTTTAGTGAAGAAACCAGAAACTGTTGCATTGTCTAGAGGCTACTGAAAATACCAGGAAAATCTGTTTTTCATTATTTTCATTGTGTATTGTTTATAGAGAGTTTGGTTGTTGTCAGCAGCCGAGTCCCTAATCTCCCTGCTTTCCTAGCGCTTCGGAGACACGTGCACATCTCGGATCAACAAGACAGCAGTAAACTGGTCACATGCCAGAAACAGACATTGCCATTAACCCGCCTGAACTGTAAGGCGTCTTTTTTTTATTATTAGTTAAAATCTGGTGATTGCCTGCCTTGATGAGGCACAATACATTGAGCGGAAAAAAAGAAAAAAAATGTCTTTTCTTTGAAGTAAAGATGACAAGCTGGCTACAAACAAGAAAATGTCCCCTTTTTTTCTTTCATTCCTACTTGATTGCAAATAACCTGTTTCTGTTAGAGCAGCACATACCATATCTGCTGTTATGGTGAAGTTAAACCTCAGTGTGCCAATTTTGTTTCCGTAAAGCAACAAATTAGGCTATACCTCCCGTTATTTCTGGCCAGCTGTAGTCAACTATAAGTTATAAAGGACAGTAATGGAGATGAGAAGTGGCCTGGATTGAAAAGATGATGCTCATCTGAATGTCTAGGCCATCTGCCATGACAAACAGGAAAAGGTGTTGTATGTCATGTGAAAGGAGGGAAACATAAAAGGATGCTTTATGTCAAAAACTGAGAGATATTTTATAAACAGTTTGGAAAAACTGAAAGTGATACAAATCTGTTGGTCTCAATCTCCAAATCGTTCTTTTGAGGCTTCTGTAAACGTATTATGAGCTATTTGGGGAAAGAAAAGGTTAATGACACTGCTAATTCATATCATGCAAGGTTCTCTTTCCTTCTTTCTTCCTAATGAGTCTGTAGGAAACTAAGAATATAATCTTCTTTCTTTCCACTAAGCTCCTAATGTCAAGAGGTCAGTAGTGATGTTACAGGGTCAATAGGACTCAATTTACATCCAGACAAATGGTAGTCATGTGCTGCCCTAGGAGTCTTTGACCTTTTGGACAGAAATGGTTGTACTGCTTTTATGTTAGCCTAAAGAATTGAAAGGTGACAGTATATGTTCCACTGAAGCACAGTTACGACTTTTTTAAATATTGTAAAGCAGATTAAGACCCAGGAACTTTAGTATACAAGTTCAAATAAACTCAAATAAGCATAAATAGCTTCTTCAGTGTAGTTTGTTTTCCTGCAGTTTGTTTATGATTCTTGACTTTTTATGTATTTATGTACCTACAGATAGAGAGAAACATATCCATCTAAAGCTTCTCATGTCAGCCCATCTATACAGACCCTCTCAAGATAGTCCTGTCTAAATGGAACTGGGCTCAAAGTCTTCCTCCCGGTCACTTTGCCCAGGTTTCCAAAAGAAGTGTCCTACTGGGGCCCCTCTCCATTGATAAATACGGTAATTGTATATATAGGTATATTCCTGCCCAGAGCAAGAAAGCAAGTGTTATGGAGACCAATAAAACCATTTGCATGGTTCCAGTAGCTGGAAAGACATCGTTCTTAAGTTGGGTCCTCAGCGGGGGGGGGGTGTAGCCATAACCCAGGCTGACTCTGGCTGAACGTCAGAGATGGTTCCTGAGCCTGCAAGGCAGTATCAGTGGTGTCAACAAGGTATTTCTGACAAGTCTTTCACTGCAATATCATTCATTTACTCAAGTGCATATGAAAACAACAAATGTTCGTTTCTTTCTAAACACTCTTTCTCTTGGTGGTTGACAAAGATGAAAGCTGAAATATTGTAGAATTACGTTCTTATCACTGATTTTCTTTTTATCACTTCCCACCATTCTTTTTATTCCCTCTTACTACTGAGGTTGCGCAAGTGTCTTCATAAGCAATGTAATACTTCAGGGTAGAAAGACAAGGGCTGGAACTGAGAGAGTAATGTACTCAAATATTTATTTGTTATAACTTCAAAATGAAAGTTCTGTCCTAAGTGAAAGATGCTCTTACGTGCTCTGTTGGACTCCCTTATACTGTATATCTTTGCAGACCACTATGTTCCTTTCAGTATATAAAATTAGTTTTGTTTTATAGCAGATTGTGAATGGAAGATTGTCCATTCTCTTGAGTCTGTGAATCACATTTTGTCTTGGATTTGTTTGTTAATGGAAAATTCACTAAAAGAATCATTTTTATTTTTCTTTTTTTTTTTTAACTTGGAAGCACCACTTGTTTGTTTAGAGGCTGACAGTCAGCTGGGTGAAATCAGGGTTTGAAAGAAGTGGCTGGCAAAAAAGCCCTGTGCAATATTAATGTGTTTAGGAAAACCACTGGAAACAAAATGTTTATTGCCTCTTTAAACATATGTTTATATACAGTTTTAAGTGGTTCATCTTACTCTGTACATGCAACACTTGTTTTTAATTTTGTATTATCTAGAGAGCTGCAGTAAGAAGTCACTAATATAAAAAATGACAATTTTAACCTGAATGATTGAAAACCAGATTAGCAACTCAGAGGAAGAACAGAGGGGAGATTTTATTGTGCAAAACCTGAGCCGTATGTATTAAATACTGATGATGATGTTTTGATTCTTTGAAAAAAATAACTTGTCTATCATATTGGGTATATAATGTTATTGCTATGGTGCTTGTTCATCTATCTCTTCAGAGATGATGGGATGAGATTTCACAGTCATATTTTACATAATGTTAGAGATAGCTTGAAGCTAAGTCTGTGCCAAATTATGGTTTTCTTTTTGTTTTGGGATGCCTATTCCAGCCGTATCAGTTGAGTGGCTGTTTCGTAGCAGGTCCCTTTACAGTCGCAGTGGGCAAGGTGGAACCTGTATAGCGCCTCTGACAGATTCAGGCACAGCGCAGAAGATGGTGATTTCTGGCGGTTGTTTATCTAGTTGGTAGTACAGCCTCAGCAGCCCAGCGGCATGGGTTAGAACAGTCGTGCAGACTATTTTTTTTCTTTCTCCCAGGCCAGAAGAAAGCTTTGGTTTGTAACGACTGTATCTAGCAAAACTACAGAATGGCTGACAGGAATGTGCTTTTTCCTCTTGTGAATGTTCATATAAGATTATTTATTATTCCTTTTTTCTGTTTCCCAAAAAAATCCTTGCAGTGTGTGCAGCTTAGTCGAAGAACTGTTGAACTTCTCTTAAGATTGTTTGTGGCCTGGGATTTTGGACAGGTTTTGTTACTGCTGTTTGAGATCAGCATCTGAGTCTTCGCTAAACTCTTTGTAAAGTTTCTCAGAGATTTTTCCCCCACCGAGACGTTATTTAAAACTTCCCAAAAAAAGTTCAAGTTCTATCCCAGTATCAGCTGCTTCTGAATCAGTCTCCTTACACAGAGCACAATTTTAGGAAATCATTCTGAAATCAGTCGCAAAACGCAGAGTGGATGGTTCTCTTACAGTCTTGTTGTGACAACGGAGAAGTGCATGGGTAGATTAAATGTTAGAGCCTAGGAACACGTGGTGGTGGAGGAAAATGGCTAATGTGTGGTTGCGCAGTTCTCTGAAGAACGTGTAGTGCAGGGAGCCATGTCAAGGAAGTGAATTCTGCACAAAATTGTAGATGTGATGAGGACTGTAATATTTATATGTCCTCAAGGAGGGAGCACTACATTAAATGTAAAGCTACTGTAAAAGCAATCTGTCTGCTGTACTTACTAGGCTTGGTGAAAAGCTTCAGTAAGTCTCCTTAATATAAGTTGACTTTGATTGGAGTATTGTTTTTGTATTTCTTCTGTAAGTTCAGGTTTCTTTTCAGTACAAATGGTCATGCATCCAAAACATTTGAACTGGTATTCATCTGCTGTTTCCCTGTCTGAAAACTGCTATCTGATCAAACCAATATTTTTTAATTATGTATTTATAGGCAGATGGGAGAATAGTTTACAGTCAATGTATGATCTTCTCTGCAAACCTTGGAAAATTGTGTTGTTTTTTTTTAATATTGCCTTATCAGTTTCTTTTTTTTATTACTGATGACTTCATTCTGTTTGAATTCAATGCCTCAGTTTCTTTGGGGTAAACTAATAGATTATGTATGCGATATTTGCACAGTGCTGATTGAATTCATCTGGTGAGTTTGAATGTGGTTCATATATTCACATAATTGTCAGGAGCCAACTTTAAATTCAGAACTGTTTCATGAGCATTGCACAGGGCATCATATTCATCTCACAGTACTCAGGAGCCGGTAACACTTTCATGGTAAGCTAGATATGCAGCTCTTTCAAAAGCCAGTGTCTTTTACACTTGTGCCTATGAACAGTGATGGATAGAAAAAAAAAAAAAAAGAGCTATGGAGCTTCAACTGTTTCCTGAAAAAATGAAGCTGGCGTACTGACCGACCCTCCTCCAACCTGTCCCTGCCACCTTTCTAACAAATTCTGAGCCTGCTGGCCATTTTTGACCAGGCTTGACAGGCGATTCGATGTTCAAAAGATACTGGATCACTAAGTTTCATGAAAATAAGCAGCCTGCTAGAGAGGCCCAGACAAATGCCCTTGCTGGGGAGAAACGCTGCAGTGTGAACTCAGTCCCATTATCGGACACCAGAGAACCCACAGGAGAGAAGCGCAGGAAATGAGACTTCACGGAGCTGCTTATTTCCACAGAGATTATGCTTGCGTTTTCACACTAATCCAGATGGATAACTTTCCATGTGCTGCTATCTTTCATTCAAATGTTCCTACTCATTCTCATGGTTAGGGTTTGTACTTCAATACAGCGTGGCAGAGGTTTGCCAAAGAAAAAGCTGTCAGGCCCAGTCTTTTAATATATATAATCAGCTTGATCTCTGCAGCACCTACTTCTACTTGCCGGCTAGATGGGTTTAAGCAGAAGGAAGTTCACCTACAGGAGATCTGCAGTAAATGGAGCACAGACTGCTGTTACTGCCTCTTACGATATAAATCTCAGATTTCATTTAAAAAAGGAAAAAAAAACCTGTATGGTATTTTCAGATTACCTCTTCAGCCAAAATACCTGGAGGTATAAAGTGGGTATGTGGCCATTAGGCCACTAGTGGCAGGTGCTAACACAGTTTTCAGAGAGCTGCAGGGAGCCAGATCTGCTGGAATCAAACTAGACCTGTATTTCAGCGTTTCCCTTTCTTAGCTAGTGCTGCTTTGGGTAATGTTGGCAAAGCAACAGGGACAACACTTTGGGCCTTATCTGTATGTTAGCAGCCCTAATTAAACGCTTTATCTGTACTCACAAGTAAAGTCAGGGGATTTCACAGGTATTGTATTGCTCAGGAGCTGTGGACCAAGCTTCACTGTTCTAAGTGATAGCCCCCATTAGCTAGTCCTCAATTCCGATGTTTTGCAAACTGAATGGTTCTCCGCTATTTGACAAGAATTCATGCAAGGAACAGAGGCATTTATCTGTGGAAGGAGTCAAGGGGAAAAGGGAATGTACTTTTTTTTTTTCCTCAATAGTCCACAGAGTTTGTATGAGCTTTCTGCACTGTCTTGGCAGATCATGAGAAAAATTTTGTATGCTCTGAAAGAGTTCAGTAAGTCAGCCAGAGAAGCTTGAAACCGCTGGGACTTTGTAGAGTAGAGGGGCTGGATAACTTAGGATCCAGGGAAGGCAAGTAATTTAAGTGTTTGATTTTTCATGGAAACATACTGATGCTGCAAGTAAACATTTCCAATCCTGGCTGCATATTCAGTTGCATTTGCACCCTACATGGAGTTTCCCTTCATTGGTAATTAATTCCCAACCCACCTAGATTGCTATTAGATACTAGAAACTACTTATTATTGAACTTACATTGGTTTATGTTCAATCTTTTGTGTGTGCTTTCCAAATTCAGTTTGCTATGCAAATCCTATAAAAGGCTTCCCTAGATCCTGGCATACTCATAGGGAAGTGCAGTGTGACAAGATGCTCCACAGAGTCTGTGCTCGTGTGAATAAATCTGTATCTCTATAGCCCATTGTTGGTGAGGCAGAGTTAAGGTTGCAGATTAAGAGAATATATGATGGTGTGCTGCAGTAACAATGGTCTGAGTTTAGGAGCAGCCACAAATAAATTCTGCAACAATTCCCTGTGAATGCCAGTAAATGCTACGGAACCATACAGTCAGTATTCACCCCAGTGCTGACTAGAACAGCGCTAGAAATAGCTGCGGGAAACTTTAAATTTATTCATTTTCAATGTGGCTCTATTTTTTTGAATTCTTAGGCATTTTCAGGATTTTATTTTTTTAATCCTTCCTGGTATAGCTTGAGCTTCCACAGTTGTACAAGTCCAGCTGTAAGGTTTTGGAAGGCTCACCAGGGTCAAAATCCACAAAGACAGGCATGTGTTTAACTTGACAAACTAAGCAACTCCACTAGCTTTACCATGGCAGTTTGCAGTGTATGCAGTTCAGCATACAAGTGAGTCTTTGTGGATTGCTAAGTGGATTACTGTTTAATTACTACTTTAAAAAAATGGTGTCAAGATTTAATAGTGCATTTTCCCATCTCTCATGCCTCCCCTGTATTTTCATGGCTGATGTTTTAGTTCTTTGTATAATTGGGAGGGAGGCTGTTTTTTATGAGATAAAACTTCTTTCTGTGCTTCTTTGTGAATATAGTCTATTCTTTACCTTGAACAAATGTAATTTTAGGGAAATTCCACATTTAGCGTGGGAGCAAAAGGAAACATTTTTCTGGCAGCTTATCATCATCATCATCATCATCATCATTATTAAAATATGATAGCCATTTATAGCTGCTCATAGGAATGTTAAAAGTTTCCTTGTGCTCCCCCATCTGTCTGCATCCATCTGTTGTCTCTTGTCTTGTACTGTAATTGTTAAGCTCTTTGGACAGGGACAACCTTTTTTAAAAGTGGGGATCAAGTTCACAATTAGCAGCTTTATTAATACAAGAAAGCAAAAATAAGGGTGATATGGGCCAGTGGGCACTATGCAAGTCAGGAGAATCAAATGTTCATAATCCGTTTGTCTCAGGTGTGGCAATCCTGTGTGTATGCTCATGTGGGTACCTGGTAAGTGTTAGATATGTGTGTACATATGAGTTTTATTTAGCATTTTTTCTTTTTCTCAGTGGCTGCACAAGTGGTGGGAATGCTGATCGTATCCAGAAGTTACGGAAGGAGTACCATCAGGCCAGGCGAGAAGGCTTACCTTTCTATGAGGACGACGAAGGAAGAGCACAGCCATCTGATTACGACCAGCGTTGGGTAGGTCCACAGTGTGATGCAAAGTGCTTTTGCAGCATTCAGGGTTAGCAGAAGGTGCTGATTTTTTTGTGTTTTGCAGAAATCCTGTGTCAGCTTAACATGAATTTGGGGGGGTTGTAGAAAGGGAGAAATCTTTAATGCCAGCCCACCAAAGAAAACATTAATAACATGAAAACTTGGCTAAAAATAACTTGTCTCTTCACTGTGTTTGATTTAGGTCCAGGTTTCCTCTCTTTAGGCCCAAGATACGCAGTCATTGCCAAACTTTGTCACATGTGGCAGCATCAAGGCTTTTCAGCAGGATTTATGGTACTCTGGCAGTTCATCCAGTGATTCCCTGGGTTAACGAGAGCGTTAGAAGAGCAGACTCTCACTGTGCTTAGCTGCAAAATGAGAGGGAGGAAATAGAGGCATGTCTGCTCCTGCCTTTCCTTCTGCACACTGGACAGTAGCAATCTGGCCACGATCCATCCTCAGTAACTTTTATAAAGTGAAACATGGAACAATTTGCTCCTCTCCCATCAAAGGATCTTAAAATATTCTACCAACACTATAGAACTGTTACAGACATGCTGTATTCCCTATTTTACATCTAGGAGTCACACTACACAGGTGTATTATCTACCCCACTGCTGAAGAGTAACCTATGGTAGAACCAGAGATTAAATCGAGTGCCAGATTTTTGAATGCATTAAATAAATGCAACAGCTATAGTCTATGGGATCACAACTGTGGCATTCAAGAGCTCCACCTGAGCAGGTTTCAGAGTTGGACTCTGTCTCTTTAGAAGTAATTATAATCAACCAGCATTCAAAAATGTAACTTTGATAAGATGCAATTTATGCTAAATTTGAAATTTTAGTTTAAAAAGAGACAGAATTATGTTAAAATCTTAAGAATCTAAATACACCTGAAGTTTGAACTAACATTGTTGGTTTTAATGTCCTTCAAACTGTAAGTGTGAATGCTGAAGTGAAATCTTCAATGATTGGGGTTGTAGTCCAAAAAAATCCTATGCGAGACTAGACTTTATTGCAATCACAGAGAGATAGAGTTAAAAGGGGTGTTTTTACATGAATTATCATATATATTTGTTCATTAACCCAAAAAATGTTGTTGTATATATTATTCTGATTCAGTTACCAAAAGTGTCACCCTCAGCAAAATAATTCTTTCCTTAGAGCAGCAGTTAACTTTAATCTACTGCCTTAAATTTTGTGACCCAAATTTGGGAATCTATGTAGCTGCCATTCTTCTTCTGAATAGCTTTTGTAAACTAAAATGAGAATATGCATCAAACGTCTTTCTGTTGAAATTGTATGGCACGTTAAGACTCCTGACAGAGGCCCCAGACTGGGCCAGTGGCACCTTTTCAGCATCCTGATGATTTCTACTTCTTATCTGAAACTGATAAAGCTTTATTAATCGTCAGAGGAGGTTGAGATTTCTGGTCCAGTGTAGTTTCCTGAGATTCACAAAGGTTTCTTCTAGGTAATCCTTTTTTAAGCCTTTCCTATTAGGTATAATGCCCAGAGATTACTGATTTCCAAAGCTTTGCTTTTCCTGTGAGGCAAGTTGTCCTTAATCAGAGCACCTGAAAGGGAGCTTTAAATATCTCAATCTTGAACTGATTAATAATAGTGGCACCAGGATTGTTTCTTTTTGTTCTTCCAACGCAGAATATTTTTAAATGTTTTTGTTGTGAGGAATGGCAGTCTGCTCAAAAATCAGAGTTTACCTTGAGGGCTTTAATACTCTGAAGTTTGTTGCTGCAACAGTTCCCCTTGTTGAAGTGGTTTACAAATTTCAAAGTCTTCTGGTCTCTTCACTGCAACAGTATCATCCATTGATCCATCCAGCCTTCCTTTCATAGGCACTGTCTTTCAGTCTGGAAAATACTATGGCCCCAGCTTGCTCTCTTTTGGCTCCTGGCTGAAATTTCTACTCTGACATGTAGTTTTACCCTTAAAATACATATGTTACATCAATCCATTCAGACAGAAAAGAAGAATCAAAATATTAAAAAGAAAACAACTGTCTCAAAGCATCTTGCCAGGGGAGTCCTTGGGTTACTTTATAAGCAATGTAGTCTTTCCCACCTTGGGCTGCTGACCCTCAGCAGTACTGTGGTAACACAGATTGAACAACAGCTGATTTTTTCCACCTTTACTCATCAGTGAAGAGACATGCTGATGACTAATTGCATAATTGTAAATAAATAAAAACTTACTCTAATCTTCAGGATGTCAGGTCTTTCTTTAAAGGGTCATCAGACAGCTGAGGAGGAGGAAAACCTTCTGGTATAAGTTTTCTTCCCACAGGAAGGTTATGGCACCAGGGAAGCTGCAGCTGGAAAGGAGATGCTGGGTCTCCCTATGTATTTTTAATACTCAGTTGGTTCTTTCTATGCTTTTGTCAGTCAGCTGTTTTACCTAAGCCAACTTTCGTATAAGATATCTTTCTAATGTACAGCAGCTTCTGTAATCACTTCCCACCATCGCATGAAACATGCAGATAAGTTGGGAAATAACAGAGGATAATTTGAGAAGACACTATCCCGTCGCAAATCAACAGCCTCAGAAATGGACCCTGGGTCTTGTCCTCCAAAAAAGTATCTGAGAACTCATGAGCCAAATTTCTATCTGATAAAGCTGACATTGACAAGTGGCCTTTAGCTGACACTGTAATGGGACAGAATTTCTAATAGAAGGGGTATTTCTAACAATCTACTTTTTTTAAAGTGGGATAAATCAAGTTAAAGTGCAGAGCCGGCTGAAAAGCTAGCATTGTAAGGGAAAATGATCTCATGACAGGCAATTGGGATCCATAAATGTTTTAAAAATAAGGTCAAAAATTCATTTTAAATAGGCCTGCTATTCTCTCATCATCCATTCCTGCCCCCACATCCATTTTCCAATTCTCCTCTGTTCTTCTCATCTGTTGCTAGATGAATTTTTTGCTCTCTTGCGCCTTCATTCTGCTCTCCCTTCCCCACAGTCTGTTCTTTTTCTTTTTGTAAGTAACTGAATAATTCAGTTTAGTGTGTCTCCATAAACAGACACATGTATATAGCACTGTCTGTGCTATAGAGCCAGATCCTTTGAAATTCTTTTCCAGTTCCTTTGTGCTTTGGTTTGTTGTTGAGTTTTGCATCCTTTGGACTCCTCCCCGCCCCTGCCACCCCCCCTTTCAGGTTTATAACTGGTAAATGATAAGCCAAATTCTATAGGGTGGCTCACAAGGCTTAAAGTAAACCTCAGCTAGTTAACCAAAGGACAGGCTGATGATAAGTATAAATATTGTCTAGGAAAATGAATGTTGTTGTCAGTGTAATGTGAGATTACCCTAAAATTTTCTGACAGCTAGGGTGTATTGGGAAGTATCAGCACAAGACAGAGTTTAGGCATGTGCATACATACTCATGTCTTAGTGGGACATCAGATAGTAAAAGCGCTCACGAACATATCCTGTACAAACCTAATCCGGGTCTACAGGAAGAGGCATGTTTATGTAGTATTCTCATATACTGCAGTATCAGTCAGAACCTGAGAGAACTATGTAAGCAATAAGCTGCAAGAACTTAGACAGTCTCCGTAGGAGTTGGAGGACTTTTTCTTGGGGCACTCTTTTTCAGGGCTTTAGAGTCACAGACTAGTAACAGATCATGAGAAATAGAGAAGGAGCTGTCAAGACAAAGCCATGAAGTTAGCATCTGCACTTGTATTTAGGGGCATTTAAATAATGAGGAATTAATCATCTATTTGAGGATTTACTTGGATTGTCTTACAGACTTTCTACAAATCCAGTTACTTAAAACATCAATTCTTTCCTTCAGGGTGGCAGTAAATCCTTGAAACTTTATCTTTTTTTAATGTACGTTCAAGGAGTGCGTGTAACACCAGCCATGTTGCAAATAGTTCTTCACCTGTTAGTGACCACATCAACTTCACTGTACCGAACCTTATGTTAAGTGGTTCTAAAAGCCATTTTCTTATTTGCAGATCAGATTTGCAAGCTGATAAATAACCTAAAGATATAAGAAAACCTGTCTCTGGATACTAGCTGTGAACATTTCGGTTGAAACAAATCTGTAATGTACTGAGTTTTGTCAGTTCCCAGTTGAGAGTATGAAAGAAGAATCATGCCTGTCTGTGTTAAAGGCCAAGTACTTTATTGTGTGCCTGGCAGGGATCCAAGCCTAAAAATCAACCAGAACAAAAAAGGAGCATTAAGAACTGCATTATTTTTCCATAATGTGTCAAAGGGTTCTACGGTTGCTTCAGGATGAATAAGGAGCTGTTTGTACTTTTCATGATCAATTAATTCCAGGTTCAGGATGTTGCATTTCAGATAGGTTACGTTCCCAAAACGCACAGACGTTTGTGTTGGACCATGGTTAGAAACCAAAATTCCAACTTCTAGAATAATAACATTCCTGTCTTCTAGCGCAATGGGAGAAGCTGACAATTTTATGTACTATGTGAAACCATATAGCAGAAACTGCTGTGAATTCCAGACTTTCTGAGCCCACAGACTCTTAGAAGAAAACATTGAATTTAAAAAAAAAAAAGAAGACAATAACTTACTTAGAGTATAGCTGCTTTGAAAACCATGGATCAGAAGTATTTGTGTGTATGTTATTAAAATATTAATTGAGTATGTAAAACATTTTATTAACTTACCTATCAAGAACTTTTATGGTCACTACTTATCTCTGTATAATGAAGGTTTCAGATTGGGGAGTATTCTAAACAGCTGCTCAAACTAAGCAGAGAGATTTTGAAATTTACAGGCTGGCTTTTGGGGGTAGGTTTGGGGGGAAATTATTTTGGAGAAATCCCTGCCAAACCTCATGTGAAAAATAAACTATTCCAAATGGCACGTGCAAGGAGAGCCAAATTCATTTCCATTAATACTAGTAATAAAGAGTGACTCTGTAACTTGTTTGGAGTCTTTCCTACTTACACAAAGGTTGAATTTGGCATAGATTATCTGAACCAGAGGGGAGTCTGAAGTGCTCATGTCTTCATGCTAACACTATGTACAAACTCTTATTTACCAAGGGAAACGGTTCTGGTGCCATATGTCGTCTTATCAAAGCCCACTGGTACTGTTTATACCCTACAATATTATGTGAATTCCAGAAATACATCATGCCATCTATTCCACAAGGTACCTCATCACACAGCTGCTTTTTGTTGTATTTCAATGCAGGGGGGTGATTCTGAGGAGGACAAACACTAGGCATTTCTCTTACTTCATACAAGGAGTTGAAGGAAATCAGACAAAAACATGCGGTGTTGCCCAGCTGTGGCCGTCCTTGCAGGCTCGCAGCACCGAGAGGTTCCACATTAACACATGTGCCAGCGGTTTGTCCCTTGCAGTTAGGAGAAGTTCTTCTGATGTTGCCCAAACGGAGAACTTGAGTGGGGCATCACGGAGGTCATGCCAGCTGCCACAGATCATGTTGATATGATATGAAGGGCCCTAGAGGTTTTCTGTTGTATATATTTTTCCTAATTTGCCAATATGTTTAGGGAAGAAAGAAACAAACCTCTAACTGGTAATTATATTGATATGGGGAGTTCGTGAACAGGTAATCCATGCTATATAGTATGCTGAACAGTTACTGCATTTGTGCACATAGACAGGCCACAGCTCCGCAGCTTTTATCTTTTGGGGCACAGTTGAACAGGCACAGAAATAGCCTTTTCAGAGCTAGGCTGTAATCTGGCTTCACTGCAGTTCTGAGTAGCACGGTAGCTGGGTCTTTGCAATTTGCTTCGGTTTTGGCAAGCTTCTGCCAGTATAGGCTTTAACAGTTTTCTTTCTACTTGTTGATCACTCCATAGATAGGTGACTGTGTGGCCACTTTCCCTGAGCATGTGTGCACACCCTGTCAAATCTCAGGCCAGCATCACATGGGGAAAGTGGAAGAGGATTGAGATTTTAACACCGAGCCTTCGCATGTGGGGTTGCTAAAGCTAATACTTTGCACTTTGAACCTTCCCTTACCCTCAGTGATACGTACTTCTCCATGACAGCTTGGTCCCGACCCCTAGCAAGTCAGTGCCCCACATACCATAGAATCAAATACAGCTGCTCATGGGTCTAACTACAAGACAGAAAAAAAGTAGGTTTCCTTTTAAAATTGACCTCCTCTTCCTCAGGCCATTAGTAAGAGGCCTGCTTCAACTTCTGGAAAGGGGCCCCAGTTACAACAACGCTCATTTTTTAATCACAAGACAAGTCTGTACTGCCATTGAAATTCACGTCTGAAGCTAAGCATGCGCTTAGGTATTTATTAGATCAGGCCTGAAATCGGGCCTCAAACTTGACCCCTTCTTAGGCACAAGCTTTTGCCTTTACTACCAGGTATCTGGTGCATTTATCAAATAGATGCTAACACGGCTAACTCCTTTTTGAATTCTCACAGTTTAATCTCCTTGGGCTATGTTCTTGTTCAGTGTGTTGCTGATTAAAAAGAAATCTCTTCCCTAAAAAATACTGATGATCCAAAGAGTTGCCTAGCTACTGTTGTCCCAGACAGCACCCTGTGCCCTAAAGATGCTGGTCACTGTCCAGCTCTGCCTGCTAGGGATAACATCCCCCTAAAACAGATAGCAATTTTGACAAAGGACTGCAAAATTTGTCCATTTAACATAATGGAAAGCAGAATGACCTCAGTGAGGCAAACGGCAACGGTTACCCAGCATGTGCAGAACAGGGTCGAGCTTGAAAGGAGCTGGGTCAAGCAATACAACTATGTCATTGAGACTGTTACAGAGTACAGATCTTTTATTTGTTATAGTTAAGTATGTGACAGAAGCCAACTGAAATAATGGACTTTTGATTACTTTTGATTTCTGGATTGAGTTCTTCTATTGTATATCTATGCAGCACTTCTCATCATTATTGCAGCACAAGATCTGAGGTGGAGGCCTTGGGTCTTCTTGAGTTTTGCTGAAGTTCCTCACTGCAAAATGCATTAGCAGAACTGCTTGTTAAATTTCATCCTAGGCGCAGTTTCAGCACTCAGGGTGCTCTGGCTACATTGTTGTCTTGCAGTTAAAAAACACTAAAAAGTTCAAGATTTCTTCCCAGCCAAGGTGTGAAAAGTAATTAGAATGTGCCACTGGGTGCTGGGTATAAGCAATTATCTATGAATATATAAAGGCTTTATTTTTCTCAACAAACAGGCGACATTGTTAGAATTATTTAAAATGAAAAAGAAAGTCACTGACTCAGACATGGAGAGATTGGGCGAATAACTTTATTAGTTCCCACTCTAAGGTCTGTAGTGCAGATGCTAATCTAATATCAAGACTGCATTAAAATAAAGTACAAAATACGGGAAAAGAGAACTCCATTTACCCTGTAAGGCTGGTGCCGTACATGAGTTTGGCTTTTCTGCTCAAGGCCAGCTCTTTTAAACTTTCAACCTCAACTCTGGCTGTTAAAGAACGCTTGGAAAAAAGAGTGCTAGCACCTTCCTTCTTCCTCAATACAAGATCCAACTGGAACACGTTCCTTCTATTGAATGTGCCGAGTTTTGAGAAGTTCTGCAAAAGTTAGTAATCCCATTTTTGTCTGCATTTAGTTTTTTAAACCTTCTTTAATGTTCTTGCTTTGTGTAGTAAATTTAACTGGTAAGCAGGAATTTTTCCAGTACAGAAGGGAGTCTGATAAAATACCGGCACTGTGCAACCTAATCTGAAGGGTTGGTTTTGGTTTGATTTTTTTTTTTTTAGTGTTTTTGAGACATTTGCTGTGCAACTGGATTTATTAACAATAAGAAAGCAAGAGCAACAAATACTGCTGTCTGTGGTTTTGCTGCTTTTTCCTCGGCAAATGGCCTGGCTGCTGTCTTAAGTGTCAGGATGCCCAATATTAAGTAGAGCCATTCCAGCTGAACTGTATGTCATAAGTCCTATATGATAGGAGATATTGAGTCTTCTGTAATCCAGGTGATATTGGGATGTCTGCCTTCCAAGCAGAAATATGAGTTCTGGCCCTGCTGCTTCCAAGGGGGTCCTGCTATTCAAGGCAGAGGATACATGAATAATCCAGTGTCCCAGAGTAGCATAGATTTCATAAAGTAGTATATCAAATTCAACATGTATGTTGTGAATGTGTACAACTGAGCAAGAGGACAAATACTGGTATCTCTTCTAAAATGCAGTCTGGTCACCAATTGTAAGATTTTTCTGGGTTCAGTCCATTCATCTGTTTTCTTGACAGGCTGGAAGTTATGATTGTCAAAATTACTATTGCAAATAAAGCACTCCTGTGTTAGGAAGACCAATGCTGCGTGTGGCAACAAATAATGGCAGTGGCTCTCAAGGAACATGGACCCTGGGGAGGCCTGGGCCAGGTGTACGCTTTATACCATCAGGTATTCCAAGAAAAGTCAGAGTAGCAGATAACTAGAGTGAAATTATGACTTTGAAGTTATGATATGACTCAAAACAAAGTGAGCAAATTGGGATTGTGAGGAGGTCCAAAAGTTTCTTGTATTGCAGTAAGCATGGTTATATCAAATTATATTCTATACTTTATAATTTGATGATAACTCCTTCAAGATAAGATAAAAATTTATAATTTGAAATACATGCCTGTGCCTTCCATCCCTGGTCTGCCATCATCAAAACAGAGTCATTCTGACAATCTAAATTCAGTCTTTCCTGTGGAATGATTATAGGGGAATTTAGCAAAATACTATCTAGTGGTACCCACCAGTGGATCAGTATTAACATTTACATTTGCATTTGAAGCTAATTTTCAAAGTATTTCTCTTCATTTGCTAGGAAGATACCTGTCAAGTTAGCAATTAAACTGTAATTTGGTCACTGAGGTGTTTACACGGATTAATAGATCTCTCTCTTAAGCGTACGCTCCTGGGTTTGAAATAATAGCTATACTGCGTGGAGTATATGACCCCACTTGAGTTTCACACACACATGCACAAAATCAAATTCCATCACATTTTAATGCAAATTTTACCTTTGCAAATGATGGCCTGAAAAGAATGAGTTTCCATGGTAACCTTAGGGAACACATAACCTGTTTATCATAACTTCTCCATGAAGCAAGACAGGGGGTGGGGAACATGCTTTGATGTCAGCTATATTTTTCTGTAGACAGCATTCTGCTGTAGCACGTATAGAGAATTTACCAAAACGCTCCCGTACTGTCCTACATAAACTTTTTTCCCTTTCTTAGAAACAGAAGCAGTCATATGGAATAACATAGGAGGGAACTGCAATAGGCAGTATTCAAAACCATTAACTGACCTTTCAGCTCCTGTGTATAGTTTGACAACTAGGTCAACATTTTGAAAGACCAGTGACAAATTAATACTTAAACAGATCTCTTCCATCACTTTCTCTCTCCTTGCTTTCCCTCCATGCTTTACGTTTGGCTTCAGGTATCCCTGCTGCCTTTCAAAGGCACTTTAAGGTTTTTGTTTTCTTCTTCTCCCACTCCACTGCTGAAAGTACTGTTTGAAAAATGCCTTGAAATATCTCTGAACTCCTACATTGTGGAGCTACCACAGAAAAGAATATATTGATTATACTTCACATTCAGTGCTGACTTTCAGAGTTGAGGTGGTGGCTTCTGGAGCTGCCATTAGCGAGGAGTGAGTTTGATGGCTGCAAGCATCTGCAAGGTTGTATTTTTCCTGCAGATGCACAGAAACTCCTGGCTAAAGGAAAGTATGTCTGCAACATTTTTTTTAAGGTCATTAGGAGTAAGGAACAGATGTTGAGGTTTTACAGAATGCTGCTTTGAAGTGCCATTTAGGAGTCAACTGACAAGACTGACCCTATAGGCAGTGATTTTTGGGACTGGAACACAGAGGAACCATTGCCCACAGTTACCCATCTGGTATCCATCTGGTACCAGCAAACAACAGACAGTACCAAATCACAGAGAAACTGTACCAACTGCTAAATTGGTATCAGCAAGCAAAGAAGGTCGCCACCCAACAGCAGTTGCAAGCAAGAGAAACAATGTCTGTAACATTTACAGACTGGTATCTGAAGATCCAGAGGAGCCTGATGCCATAGCATATGGAAAGCAATTCCTGTCTCTAAGCCTGCTTATGCTGATGTTGTTTGCTTAGTATTAATCCAGGTTTGGGATTTTTTTTTTTTTTAAATTTGCAGTGTGGAGAGCTTTTGTCATGATGCCATTGAGAGAGCACCTCTCTTTAGTGGCATCTATGTTTAACAGGATTAAGGTGGATTTAATACCCTGTGCTACAGAGTAACCACTCAAATTCTAGGAGCACTGTTCCAGAGTGGTGTCAAATCACAATGGAAAGAGTTGAGGTTAACTTTTAACTCTGTGACAATTTACTCTTTGCTGTTTTTCTTTGATGTGAAGTATTCTTGGGGAGAGCTGTGGCAGGGGGTTGTTTCCCAATTTTATTGCTATCTTTCTCTTCTTCTCTTTGTTCATTTTCCCCCTTCTTCCTCCTTTTCTTCTCTTGAAGCAGTGTGCTGGTTTGTACAGTAGCTAAGTGTTTAGAATGTAATAATACAACAGTGAGAGATTTACTGCCTCTAGGCGCTACCCCTTCTACTCTTGAGGACCTCCAGCAAGGCATGATTTTATAGACAATGAAAGGCTCACTCTTCCCTGTGAAGCCGCCTGCCCGCAGGAAGCTTTTCACTATTTCCACTACTTGCTCTACAATTTAGTTCCGTGCCCTGCTATTTCCCTCTTCCTTCCCTCTTTCCTTCCCTGATATACACATGCATATACCCCCCACGTACACATTCAGCACCAACACCAGATGTAGGTAGATACGGCCAAGTAGCATTATCTCAATGTGTGCGTTAAAAACCTCGAAAATACGCCAAACATTTTTGTTTTGCCATCCTCATCAGAAATAGAAATATTGATCTGTCCCCTGTTTGCTTTCCAGGTACTGACACCATCATTTCATTTTCCCTAAAAAGAACACAAGCTCATAGCTGGGCTGCAAAGCGTGGCCATTACACCCTGGCATTGGTGCCAAGAATTCTGCTGACTTAGCTAGAGAAAGATGCTGAAAGCCCCTGACTTTGAGAGAAAATTCAATTCAATTTACTTCATACAGTGTCTCTCATGAAGTATTTCAAAATGCCTTATATCAGGAGATAACATAATGAGAAAATGCTTTAGAGAACTGGGTATTCAGATAGCAAGACAAAATGATACACAACAATGAACTGGAGTAAAAGAAAAGACGACTGTCATTTAAAAGCAGTAATCATCTGGATAAGTAGTCTTCTAAACTAATTACAGTGAGAAGAGAAGCAAAGAATGCAAGACTGGGAGGAACAAGAAGCAGCTTACTTTCAAACAGGCTGAGGCAGAGGACTGGTTTCACTGGGGGGAAGGAATTGTGCACAGTATTGTAGAACAACTACAGTATGTACTATGTATGCTGTATATTGCATCACAAGTGTATCTCAGTGACAAGTTAAGTTATTCTCTCCAGTGGCTGGGAAGAGATTAATTACATTGGCCTGGTTCAGTGGAAGAGCAATTGAAATGCCCCCTTGTAGTTGGAAAGAATCAGTGCTGATGGGTGCTGAGGTTTTTTTGTTTTGCTGCTTTTAAGTTTTGCTCTCAGCTCAAGGGCCTCTGCCTCTACTCTGAGAACAGGTTTGCAAGTGAGGGTGTCACAAATCTGGTGCTCATTAAAGACAATTAAGAGGTAGAATTAACCAAAACATATTATACAACTAATGAAAAAAGAAGCCACCCACAGAGACGGACACAGGCCAGGAAATGATCTCATTTTGCATGGTCACAAGAAACCATAGTCCTCCAGCACCAGGGATCGGGGGATCGCGGAGCTAGGGTTCAGAAAGCGGAATATTATCTTTGTGGGGCTGTGCAAAAACACTTTGCAGTTTTGGCTTCACCTCCATCTTTGCTATTTTCTCTCTACTTAGTGTTGCAAGTTACAGCAAATGCTGAGAGCTTGTTTTCTACTAAGCTAAGGCAATTGCCATGTTTTTAAACTGTTATGGGAACAGCCTGTTTCCCTTTTAAAGTTCCCATCTGTGTTTGTATTTCCCTCAGTCTATTGCCTTTATAGAGAATTTTCCGCTCTCTCTAAATCTAAACCGTTCATTTCACCTCCTTGAACAAGAGGTAGGGCATTACTGAGGAGGAAAAATAAATCCTGAGATAATCAGCCCTGCTTAATTCCAGCATGGATCACTGCTGTCATCAGTGTTCCTGGTGTTCATTGCATAGGGAGAAGGGACAATGACTGTAAGTATGTACCTTTGTGTGTGTGCATGTATATATGTGTACATATGTGTATATACGTGTATAGAGAGAGAGGCAGAAGGGGAGCATTTAATTGCCTAGCAATCTGACCGACCAAGTAGTGTTCTGATTGCATACAGCTGATTTTCTAAGTGAAAATTTTCAAAACTACTCACCAGCAAAACCAAGATCATCAGTGACTCTGGAGTGTGCGTCTGTGTTTCTTACAGGGAAGAGGAAGGATGGTTTGATTACTATCTCTTTTTTCCTTTAGATAAGGATGTTTTTCTCACCCAAGGGAAATGCATTCTAGCAGCATGAACATAACTATTAATCAACACTTAAGCAATAATCAGTGAATGAAAAATGATGACCAGAAACTGAAAATGTACTTGCATAGCTACTTTGGCACTTTTCCTTTGAGATCATGCCCTTGCATTTTAACATGAACAATTCTTATAAAATTAGTGCTGATATATTCCAAAAGGTGGTGATTTAAAAAGCCAGCACTTATTTTTCACTTTAAAAAAAAAATACTAACAGTGAATGATACATTAAGATCTGCATAAGTAATGTTATAAAGCTACCTCAATAGTCTCTGAGATAGATCCTCAATTAATGTGAACCAGTAATATCTTATGGGGTTATTTCAGAGATGGAGATGCCGAGAACATCATCACTAGAATGCTGCGTTCAAATGTGGGAAGACGTGTTCAGGATACAGAGATATAAATGTTTTTCCTGTGTATTTTCACCCAAAAAGGAGATACAGCCACTGAGAGATGCAGGTGTATGTCAGCTTTGGGAATGCCTCCAAGAGGAATCAAATACTATTGAAATTAAAACAAACCACCCTCATCAGTACTTAGTATGCTTTCCTGAATCAGGGCCAAGGTATGTGGTAGCACCCAGCAGAAACCAAGGCTGTGAGACTCTACTAGGAGTGCAGCGATACCTTCCTTTAGCTCTTCAAGATGTTTTTTGACAAACTTAGTCACAGTTCTAATAGCATCAAGTGTTCTTTGGAATAATCTCAAAACCAGACTAGTATAAAATCCTTAAAAGTGAGCGTGTGCTGAACAAAAAGAAGGCTCAACATTCCCTGTGACTGAGCCCAGAAAACAGAACTTTTAAGAGTCTACGAGATCATGACTTGGTGATTGGGCTGTGAACAGGCAGCTATAGCCATCTGTTGATTCACATTCCCAAATTATTTACCCTGTATTTTCTGTTGACAAGAAAATAAAAAAGTGTAAATCAGTTGCCAGACTACCCAAAACAAATTTTGAAGGCATAAGACCATGATTGGAGAACCTCTAACAATTACACTCCCAAGGTATCTGTAAAATGGAGCAGGAACAGAAACGCAAGGTTTCCGAGGACCTGCTGGGAAGATACTGCTTCCTTCCTTATCTTGAAAACCGTCCTACAAGCAAGTTTGTAACAGGGAAGTTGAAAGTGCTCTCCCTCCAGTGGTGGAGGTGGTTTTGAGAGTTCCCGTGGAACATCATCTTGGTTTGCCATTGCAGCCGCTTAGTGAAGAAAAGCACCACTGAGAATATCAAAAAGAAGTATTAAAGGTGCTGTCTTATATCCAAACAATGGTAAAGCAGTACCAATGGGCTCATATAACATTAGACTCTTCTTTGAGGACTGCTTCTGTCATTAAAATCAATGCAACTTAATTAAAGCAAATTATAGATAGATACATCTATAAATAAGATATTAAAGTGCACTGCTGAATATGATAATTGCTGCATATTTAGCAATCAGCGTGTGTGTTCTGCTTTTGCCAGGAGGGATTTCTTTCAGTGGAATCAATGGAGCTTTATTAAAAACCATCCAAATTAGAGAGAGAAATGATGAGTGTTATAATAACGCAAAATCACTGTTTCAACTTTCATTGCAAAACCAGGAAAGCAAAATACATCCTTCTTTGTGTATGTAAGGAAAACATCAGGAAAATTCTGTTGAATCGTGGACAGTGGTAGAATTTTTAATTTTTACCTTTTGATGTAAAACATAAAAAAGCTGGATGGAGGAAAACACATTTTCTGTGGAAATGCTGGAGGTCTTGGAGGGTGGGATAATTAGGATATCACAGCAGTAAGGAATTAAGAAGACCCCTTCAATCAACTTCCTCCATTTCACGTCGAACATCCAGTTCACTGCCTTATGTAACCCGCCTCTGTTTTAACAGCTAAAGAAAGTGTGAGTCCAATCGTGCTCTTAAATTTCACTTGCAGTCCCTAGAACCAGGCAGGCTGTTGAAATGCAAAAAATAAAATGGGTAAATTTTGGTGCTTCACCTGTGTATGAAACATTGAGACCGGGGTGTGGAACAAATCCACTTTTACCTCTCTCAGTTTTTCTTCAGTTTTCACTTAATTGAAAACAAAAACCAACTGTGTCTCAGCAGAGGGGAGACCTGAAGGTTAAAGGGCAAATTCCGTTATACCACCGCTCTTTTTGGCATGCTGAATCTCAACCCATGTGATTAGAAACGCTCACAGACAAAAGAAGAGCTTTGAGAACAGAGGTCAAACCAGCATCTGAATCAAGTCCTTTAACAGATGATCACAAGACTATTGAAAAATGTACTAAGCAACGCAGCAATACTATGTGCCATGTTTATACACAGACTTCCAGGCAAAAAGCAGAACTGGGTGGCGTTTTCAAAGCACTTGGGTGATGGCAGAGCACATGCCTCACTCTGCAGCCTTCCTGGGACGGCTCCTGTCTTTTAGTGCATGTCAGTCATATAAAATACAATGGTAGTATCACGCCATTTTTTTATGGGGAGAAAACCACAATGCACAAGCTCGAGTGACTTTCCTGAGCGTACACAGTGAATAAGTGAAAAAGCTAGGACTCCCAGGACTCCTATCTTCATAAGCTCTTCCTGATCTCCCATAATTTTAAGTAAGTCAGGCATGACTCAAGTGAAGTCAGCAATGCTTTGCACTGGGTTCACAAACATGTAGCTAAAATCACATCAGCCTTGATGAAGTTATGCTATTGCTACTTATCTAGTGGGCAGCACACACTCCTTGGTTTTTTTCTGATCTTAATGATAATTGAAATGTTTGGAGGAGGCTTATTGTTCAGAAGTGGGGAAAACAAAGGGTTAAAAAGAAAAAATTAAAAGGACAAAGAAGATGTTTAGCGTATAAGTGAAAAATGAGTAAGCCTGAATGCAACACCCACTGTGTATTATTCCTTTTTAAGAGTGTGAAACTTCTGAGACTGAGCTGTGGTTTTTCTATAGCTAGTTAAGAAGCTTTAAACAAATTTTTTAACAAACTGATCTCAGCAAAGATGATCAAAGTTTTCTATATGCAGCTCTAAATAAAATACCTGCAGGAGAGGGAACGGTGACTGCAGCTTTCTGAGACAGCAACCCTGAAAATGGCTCTGCATCGTTCTTTTCCGTATGAGCAGTATCCAAGGTCTTGGGTCTTAAGCCTGTCGACTTCACTTGGGACGGACCTGGAGCAGGGAGCTCGGGTAGCTCAGGTGGGAATTTGTGAGAGGAGGTAGAGCCCCAGGAGAAAACACACTGTCCTGCTGAATGTGTCTCCACTGTTGGTGGCAAGGAGTTGCTGCTGGCTTCCATTTGCAGTGGTAGCTCTCACCTTGAGCTGTGTGTGAATGCGCAAGAAAATGTTGATTCTGGCTTCATGAAGTTTAAACTTTAAAAAAGATCGATATAGTTGTTATTGTTCATACCGCAACGGGTGTCCAACTCCAAACACCTTGATCCATATGAAAGGGGCAAGAGAGGCTTTCCTGCTAGCAGCTAGTCTTTTAGCCTTTAACAAATGCTCCAGGAGGAAGGCAGTGTAAGGCAGGTGAGGAGGAGGAATGAAATGCAGTGTCTCCTGGGAAAAAACACGGCCTCTTGCACTTTTCTGCACAGTTTTCAAGGTAGTCTCAAACTTCAGGATGAAGTAACTCCTTTCTCTGCTCTTAAAGAATTGTTCTTCTGCAGCCCCAGAATTTTCCTGTAGGCAAATCCTAGACTTATTTCAAGATACCTGCCTGCAGGTATACTCTACTTATGCCTTATAATGTATTTGCAGATATTTGTATGCTCTAAGATACTTGTTTCTGGCTTGATCTACATGTGTGCGTTCACATCACCTTTTTTATTTTTTTCCTGGGAAGTTTCCCTAGGGAGAATTGGCAGGTTAGAGATATTTGCTGCTAGCTTATCACTTCCATGTATTGGAAAACTCCTCGAAGTGCCCTGCAGTTACTGTATTTGCCAGGGACATAGCTTGCACTGACACCTGCACAGCTTTTGTTTTCTCTTTTTCTTTACAGTTGCTTACCCTTTCTGTCTGTTTTGGATCTGTATGTGAAACGTGAAACTATGAATCTTTCTATAGTTTTCTGTCTTGAAACAAATGTGGATTCCACTTTTGTGGAGTGAGTGGAGCCTCAGCCTGCGCTCGTTCTTCTCTGCCTTTTGGCCCGTCGCGTTGGTCCCCTGCTGAGGGCTGTGGACTTAGAGAAAGGAAAGCAGCATGCAGTGCCCACACCAGACTCCAGTCTGCGCATCCCCCAGCCTGGTTCTGCCGCTGGGGACTGGCAGGGGTTTAATAAAAGATGCAGAGGTGTCATAGGTTTTTTTCTGAAGTGACATATTTCTATCGCAGAAATCTTGTTTGCTAATGGAAATTATTGGTTTAAAAAAAAAAAAGGGACTTGAACAACAAAAATGTTACTAGCTATGTAGAAAAAAATGCCTTTCTGGCACACAGAAAGTCTTGACCATGAAGGCATTGAGTTACATGGATGCGATGTCTTGCCCATTTGTCTGGTGCCTTGTCTCCAAGTGTGGCCACTGCTACATGCTTCAGAGAATTCATCGGGATTCCTAAAGGGAGAATAACCTGCTGGTACAGAGGTTTCTGCCTGCTCTCCCTTTCAGGGAATGGCTGACTCGTTGAGGCTTTACCTCTCTTCACCCTGTCAAAGGCTTTACTGTCTTCTGCTAACCTGATGCTAGTTGTTTTGATTCATATGCGTATCCAGTTTATTAATTTTCCATTCTACAAAGGGCTTGGCCATACCGATACTAAGCAACAGTTAAGTTTCATGAATTGTTTGTTGTTGTTTTTTTGATAAAGATAGCATTTCCTTTCCTCAGTTTAAGCGTGCTGCTCTTTTAATTGCACTGATGGGATGATGGCTGTTTCTGTGTTTATCTCTACCCCATTATTTTTGCATATTCATGTTTTGCTTGTTAGTTGAGGCTGCTCTAGACTAAGAGATGATCTCTTCATAATGATGGCTCTTATTTAAGTTGATGTCGTTAATTTAAACCCTAAAAATACAGGAGCGTGTTTTGGATCATTCTTTCTGTTGTTCATTACCATACATTTGTGAAACATGTATTTCATCTGCTGTCGTGTTCTCTCTTCACTGATTGGGGTGTTGGTCTCAAAAGCTCATCCAGCCGCCTCCGATACAGACTCAGCTCAGTAATGCATCTCTGTCAGCTCCTGTGCCTCGCTGGTCACCTCGTGGTCAGCGTCCATTTGGCTTTGATAGGACTTCCAGGATTTAATCATTTTTATTAAGGTTATTGTTTGCTCACCTAAATATTTTGTGATTATTAACTATGCGGTTAAAACCCCTGCACCTGTACTGAGGGCCAGCTGCATACGTCCTGCTTCGGGAAGGAGGAGAAGCTGGAATATTTTGATCTTGTTAATTAGTACCTTTCACACCAATTTTTAGCTTAGTTTGTTGTAAAAGACAGCAAGGAACCTTTTGCTTTGACTCTCTCTGAAACATAAATAACTTTTATGAGGGAGGTGTTTCCATTTTCGCAGTTTCTCTCTTCGTCGGGGTAGTATTTTATTCCGGGCACCATTTTGCTGGTGTCTGAGTGATGATACGTTTTTACTGTTGCGTGGACAGATGGAGAAGGGAAAGGAGAAGAAATGGCTGAGTCTTTAATTAGCCGTGCAGAGCCAGAGCTTGCTTTTCCAATGCGTCGGGGGTTTTATATAGGGTGTGGAGACTCAGCCGCTCGGTGGATCCAAATTAGCAAAATTGTGTATCCACTGCCAGGGTGTTTCTATGGCAACTGTCTCTCAAATCATATATACAAACAGACCTGACGGGGGGTATCGCCTTCTATTTGGTCTGTAGGAAACCATAGGAAAAGGGGTGTTTTCAGGCTGCAAAAAGGCCTTGCGATGTAAATATTTTTTACTTTATGGTGACTGGTATAAGTTTTGCGATTGCTGCTCGATGCGGGCTCCATTCTGAATCTGTTTGTGTTATTGCACATTGACTGGCTGCTGTTACTCCTGCTAGGTGTGAGAGTGATCACCAGGAAACTTACACAGGGTTGTGAATGCACAGAGTTACCAGGCGCATCCCTTAGCTCATAAACATCTTGCCACTGCACATAATTAATAGCCTATCTACAGCCACGCAGGTAGACTGTATACTACGTGGCTTTTGTGCTGAACAAACCAAATTATACATTCGTTTCTTTTCCCCTTATTCTTCTTCATAAAACAGCAGAAATCTGGAGGGTCTTCTCTCACTGGCGTACCTGGTGAATTAAGGGAAATTATCAACCTGATCAAATTAGCAGGGTAGGAACAGCCAAAGTGGCTGTGACTCTCTGCCTAAGTGACTCTATCTTTATAAATTCTCTCCACATGTCACTTTTTCTGGTGGAAAAAATGAATGAATGATCCATTTAGCCTACTGCCCTCTTTTTGAAATGTAGGGCAATTATTGTTATTATTTGCTCGTCCAAAGTCAGGCACTGCTAAAGCATGGGTCATTTCAAATCAGAGGTGGTTATTTCTTGCAGCCATCAGTTCCGTGAGGACTCCTTTCTGTTTTGAGTCAGATAAAGGGGAGTTAGCAAGAGGCCTGTGCTGAATAATTTTTTTCACTTACGAGTATCTTGGATGTTCATTGACTGGCAAGTTGTATAACGGTATTTGTCTAGAATAATTCCTAAGCTTGCCTAGTAGCTCCAAGGGATTGTGCCTCTCTTTGCATTGGACTTGGCTTATATAATGGGTCCACAAGAGACTGTACACAGAACTGCTATGTAAAGGTAGATAAGACTTATTACACCTGAGTGCACAACCTTTCCCATTGTAGAAGCTTATACATCCCTTCAGTGAAAATGGTGTATGGTGCATAAATTACAGGACTGACAGAAATGTACTCTAACCTGTAGAATGTGAAAAACATGTTAATTTTTGTTTGTTTTCTCTTTTTATAATCAGGCATTTGCCAAAAGCTTGGTATGATTTATTCTTTTCTTTTTAATGAATTGTTAAAAATGTTTGAAAAGGCATTAAATCTTCCTTTCTGCTATTAATCTGTAAAAGGGGAAAGGGATTTTAAATGGCCTCTTAGTATATTGCTTTATAAAACTGCTGATTCTAGCAGCACCAGAATAGGAATACATACTAATGTAGGAAACACTGAAGGCAGTCAGAGCCTCCTGCATTTATGGAGGAAAAGACTAATAGCTCCATTTTAACAAGGCTCTTAACACTTTGGGCCATCAGCAGGCATTGAGTGAGTGAAATTGGGAGAGCTCCTGTGTGCTAAAAGCATTGAAGTTCACCGTTTTGTACCCCAGTTGGAGCCTTCCTGATAGAACTGCGCTCTCTAGCCAACTCCGGTTGCCATCTTGAAAACAAACCAAGTAGCAAGCTGGCATTTTGACTGAGTGCACTAATGCTTCACTTTTGAAATGGCACCGGAGCATGATAAATGCACTTAACTCTCAGCTGGATACTTAGCTTTGCAGTGGTGTTAGGGAAAGTTTCTGGATTTGTGTTAAGAATGAAAGCAAAGCCTGTTTATATCACGTTTTATACTTGAGCAAAACACACAAGTGGAGAAAAAACAGCAAACTTGGTACTAAGATGCTAGCTTTGACTCAAGTAGTTATGCCACTGGAATCAGAAAGGCTGTGCTTAATTAGATTACATCCTCACGTTACTGAATTCTAGGAGGAAGGCCAGCCAGGGAAGGAGAGAGAGTATCCTGGCTAGCACACAGATGAGGAAAAGGCTCTGAAGATTGTACCTGTTTCAAACAGTTCTTTGATACGGAAGCCGTTCTTGTTAGGAGTGATAAGATTATTTACGGGATTTGGAGCTTCTTTGAGCCCCTGCCTTTCTTTTGTTCATTTTGGCATGTTGCAGCATCATGTGTTCTCTGCTTATCGTTTTGAGATGCATTGTTAGTAGCTGGGCTGCATAATTGATCTTCATCTCTAATTACTCTTCTCTCCACAGGTGCCTGGAAAAGGTCCAGATGGGAGCTCATACAATCTCCACTTCGAGGGGATGGAAAGGCAGTATGCATCCTTACCCAGGTACAGCACCAAGCCTCATACACACACACTCTGATTCACCCTCCCTCCGATGGGTAGGGAAATCAGCCCACAGCTGATGTCCAGCTCCCGCATGAGAGATTATTTTGCAGTTTTGCCTTGTCACCTTTTGCTGCTGATTTAGTGACATCTTTATAACTGTACTATTAATTTGGACTTTTGAATTTATAAAAAAAAGTCTTTCATTGAACATGTCAGCAAAAGTCATGATCCACAGGTAGAGAACATGACATTGAGGAAGCTGGCTCTGCAAGAGTTGTAACAGTTTGTAGCAGAGCATAAATGACCGAGTTTATAGTGATATAATCCTAGCTGGCATTGACAGAGTACTGCTGTGGAAAGCCTCCACTACAGCAGCCACAGCTACTGAAGTCCCACTGTTGCTGCAAGGGCTGTCTGACTAGCAGTCCTATTCCAGTAGAGCATCTCTGTGCTTTAACTGAACGCTGTGGAAATGAGAGTGAATTCTCTGAGGGCTTTTTTTAATTTTTAATCCTTATCAACTCAATGAAGAGTAATTCTAGTCTGAAACCAGTGGGGCATAACAAAAAAGAAGCATTTCAGAGATTTCAGTCCCGTTTCTATGGGAGTTCTAATAGCAGAGTGTAAGATTTAGCAAGCCAGAAAGTGGAGCAAGAGGATGCTGGAAGAGATAGTGGGAAGCAGTGGGAGGAAAACAAAAAATAGAAAAATATTCCCCCTTTAGAATTAGAGGGCTGGGAAAGACCTTAGAGGGGTTGCCCAGTCCACTTCTTGGACCTACAAGCAAGATAATTTGTAAAAGCAAAGCAAAAATAGCTATTTACAAGCAAGAAGAGATTCTTCGTTGTGAAGTAGTGCTGGCATTTAGGAAATCAGTGAATAGTTTCTTTTTGCTTCTGTTTCTTTTTCCACTGAGCTATTTACATTCAAAGGTGTCATTGGAGAGATTGATTGATAAATATGTAATGCTGTGTCCAATTCCAGATGAAAATACAAAGAATATCTTACTTTTGGAAACCAATATATAAAGGCTGTCTCACAGGACATTGTTGGATGTTCGTAGGCATTTTTAATGTACGTGGTTTCTAAACCAAAGGATGTGTCTGTAGTTTAGTTACTGCCTTCAAACGATCTTTGTGTCAGCCATCGTTTTGGAAATTCATCCTGTGCAGTAACTGGCTTTTCTAACAGAAGTCTGCTTTCCAGCAGTGTGTCCTGTATGTATTTCCTGACTGATTGTGGATATTCTCATTCTCCTGGGTAAATAGCCATCTTTTTCATAGTCCTCCAACACTCATGTCTCCTGTCATGTTTTTAGCAGTGATTTTTGCAGGTTAGTTAGGTGTAGTTTAATTATGCACACTCTTTTTTAATCTATTTTAAACTTCAATTTTGTTGAGTACTTTCTTGTGAATTACAAGAATAAATTAGCAATTGGTGCCCAGTATAACTCTCTACAGCAATTTTCGTATTCCTGTATCATTTCTCTTTTTATTCATTTTCCCCTCAAGCTAATCAACCTTATTTTTTCAATCTTTATAAAATGGAAATTTCCCAGTGAAGCAACTTCCATCACCCAGAATTCTTTTTATTTCACCAGTATTCCTTTCAAGCGAGGATGACCAGAAGTGAGCACGACAGTGCAGATACAGACGTGCCCTTGCTTTATGCAGCAGTGTTTTCCGTATTACTTCTATCCCGTTCCTTTTCAAACCCGCTGCATCCTCAGCATGTCCCAGAGGTGTGTGTACTGCTCGCCTCTGCACCCTGTGTTTTTGTGTTGTTTGGTTGGGTTTTTTTTAAATGTAGGTCTGTCTGAATCAGATCATGAATCTCACAGTGTTCTTCCCAAAACCTCCATTTAACTCGCGGGAAACGTGACTATCCAGCTTTTATGTCAGGTTTGAGTATTTAGCTGGCTGGGACTCCCCATTGAGGAAGTCATCCAAACATTCAATAAGCTTTTGAAGATCAGTGTGAAGAGTGTCATTTCTCTCAGTGCCTAAGAAGATTATGCTGGAGAGTGAGAGGGCTTGCACTTCAGCGGGGTTGTGCGTGCTTCCTGACCCGAACACTCGCACTGCTGCACACAGGCCATGCCATTGCTGCGTTTCCACAGGGCTTCCACCCCGGCAGGAGCAGAGCTTTGGGATAGCGCAGCCTTGGGTGTGCCTGCAGTCCAGCAATCGGCTGCTGCCTTTTGTACTTAGGTTTTGTAAGTTTTGCACTTTCATGTTGCTGCAGTAATTAAGCCCTGGCAGTCACAAATGACTAGATTGCTACAGTGAAGTCTAAATCCAAAAGAAGGGGATGCAGTCTCATTGCCAGCCACTAATGGAAATGAGTGATTTCTTTTGTTCTCATGGCTGACTGCCCAGGAGTATAGAGGAATCCAGGTAAAAACCACCCATTTGCCAACCTATTTTCAGCGGAGGATCCATGAATACTACTGGAACAGACAGCATTATTAAAAAAAAAAAAGAGAAAGAAATAGGAAGGTAGAAAGAAATACAGAGGTAGTATTTCCTCAAAGAGCAGCTTTCTTCTCCCCAGCATTCTAGTATTAGTTTATGGTTTCCTGCCCTTGTCTTGTCCCTGTCTTCACCTTGGTCAAACCACCGAGCTGCATTTGGTATGGACATGGTATATAATTGTCTGCATACTTAGCCATTTAAGTCCAGTTTAATAAGAGACGCTTAAAGAGGCTTCAGATGGGGGTTGTAGATGCTGGGAAACAGATTCTTATTGCAATATTGTGTTGAGTCCAGGAGGATATGACCTTTGCCTGCCGCTCTGGTGTGGCACAACACAAGGAAAGAGAGGAAAGCACTTGGACAGCAGCCAGTTTCACTGGCTGAGGGGGGAGGAGGGGATCTGTGCCATGTCAAGAGTAGCTGGGACCTACGCAGGGAAACTGTTCTGCTTACCTGGAAGCCAGCAGGAATCATGCCAATGTGTGTGGGCATGGACAAATTGAGTAAGAGAGCACTGGTTTTCCTCCCCACTGGGCAAGAAGGAGGAATGATCACCTGCCAAACAGCTTTATGAATGTCTGGTGCCCCTAAGGCACTACCCATTCCCATGCAAAGGCACGCATCCTGCATGAAGGGGAAGTCAGATTGCCAGCAGCATCAGAACACATCTGCTGCTGGGTTGTAAAAATCTAAGCTTTGAAACATCATTGCTGCTTTGCCCTTTTGTTTTGTATTTTTCTGTCTTTCTCTGAAGCTGCTAATTTAAGCCTAGATATTATGGACCAAATTCAGGTGATCTAAGTCTGTATTAACTGTATTTGAGGAATTCAGCTGTGTCAAGTGTGCTTGCCTTTTCAGTAGATGCAGCAGCAAATCCAGTGTCCCACTCTCACTGAGCTCAGTGATGCCCTTTTTGCTTTTGAGTGGAGGATCTGTTCCTGTGTAAGGTTACATTTTTAATTAAAAGCTGAAAACAGGAGGCAGCAGCCTTTAGGGGAAGGCTTTGTATGTGACTGGCTTAATGAGTGGCCAGCTGAGTTACGTAGTTAAGTTTCTAGGTAAAATAATGCCAGTCTGTAGACTTGGTTTGGAAATGTCTACAGAGGCAAACATCTGAATTCGATGATAAGTGGCTGTGGCAGGAGAGTGGCAGGTCTTCATCTCACACTGCATTGTGCTATGCTGTCTGCAGAAAAGCAGCAAAGTGGGAAAGGCAGAATGGAAGGCTTTGCAAGAGAGATACAGTTCTTTGCACTCAATACTTACGTGTTGCCCTGGGGTTACGGCTAAGTAGTGCTGAGTAGTAGTATTAAGCAATGTTAAATCCTCCTGCTTAGGAGGAGAATGGCTTGATTCTTACACCTCTTAGCCTCTTCTTTTGTGGAGAGGAGCAGGGCAAGGGTGTGGGAGCCAGAAAAACATTTGTATTTTTTAAACTATTTTTAATGCCTGTTTTCTTGGTGTAATCCAGAATATTTTCCTGATGGAGCTATGGAACAGATATGAAGCTGAAGCTGCTCTGTTTCTTCATAGTTTTATTTTTGAGCTTGCTTTTATGGAAGTCTGTCTTAATGTAAACCCCAGTCTTGCCAATGGCAGCCTTGTTTGGAGAGAAATCTCGTGTTCGAGGACACGTTCTTTTCTGTGTTGATGGAAAAGCTGGCTGTGACCAAAGGCAGATTGTCAGACACTGAGACGCGACACTGGTGACATGATGAGTGTAGATCAGAAAGCTCAGCCATCTTCCTGGTAAGAAATGCTGATTCCAAAGGAAAGCTAATACACCAGACTTTCTCTGGAATCCTCATATTATTGAAAAACACGCATTTTTGTTGAGAAAAGGGGTGGGACTGGAAAAGCAGTAAGAGCATTAGAAAATAACTGCTGGTGTGGAAAAATGAGTTCAGGCTGTGTGGATGAGTTCAGCTGTATTGCTGTGGCTGGGAGGAGACCGCTGAGCAAATTGGTAATTGGCTCACAGGAATATCTGTCTTGAGTGTAACATGCATCTTAAAACTGGGAAACTTGCAAATGTGTTAAGGAAACTAGCCTTGCAGTACAGTGGCTGCACAGAGTCTTGCCATGCTGGAAGCTTCTCTTCAGATTGACCATGCAACTTGCGTTTCTTAAGGCAGTAGCTAAAAACAGCACATCCTCCATTTCTAGGTATGAAGCCAGAAAGGACAATTTTGATCACCTTGTCTGAGCCCTCCAAGACCTTCTACATTTCTGCATCAAACTAAATTTCAGTTTTGATCCATCGCATTACTTTCATAAATGTATTTAAAAAAGCATCTAACCTAGAATTAAAACGTCAAGTTGTGGAGAATTCATTGCATTCTTCAGAGGTTAATTATTTTACTGTTGAAAAGGATTATGCCTTTTTTTTTTCCCTAAGTCTGAAATTACCCAATTTTAGTTTCTAGATACTATGGTAAATATTTTTTCTGCTAGATTTTAAGAGCGAAGCCTGCAAAATGTCTCCCCTTCAGTATTTCTATGCAGTGATCATTTATGTTATCTTTTAACCTCCCTTTCAATAAATTAAGTACATTGAGCACTTAGGTCTTACACTATAGAGCATGAAAACAGCATTGACTCAAGGGGCCGGAGTCCCCATGCAGTCAATTTATGAGGTAGCCTCTAGATTTGAGTCAAAAACATTTCCAACTCTTTGGATCAAAAGCAAAGTTTCTGTAACACCTTTATCATTAAGAGATAAGGTTCCTCAAACAGAAGGAATGGATTACTTAGCAAGTTTTGTTAGTTTTTTCTTGCACTTGAGTGTTCTTGCCTTTATTTTACTAACCAAGTTTATTTCAAAATGCAGGATTTCTGCAATTTAATTGAATCCCAAAAACGTCATCAGAAAGTGACTTGACACAAATCGCAAGAAAAAGTTAATTGTCTATTAAATAAGAGTCATCATTCACCATTGTCTAGCAGAATCTGAAATTAATATACTGACATTACTTAAATATGTATATAGTGTATCCTCCTGGTTAACAAAACGAAATCACAGTTTTAGTGCAGACTATAATTAGCTGCAAATCAACTTGTCAGAGCATTCCCAACCTGTGGGAATTAACTAACCAAGGAGCACAAATGAAAAAGCAAGGTTTAAAATCAATTATTTAAATCAAAATTCCCTGCTTGTTGGTTTAAATCACAATTAATTTTTTTGCTTTAAATCACTTTGATTTAACTTACCCCATCCCACGTTGCAAAAAAAATCTGTCCCCCTTCTCATTTTGTATACTTCATTTACATTCCTCCTTGACATCTGACAGCATGTTACACAGCATTGACCCAGCAGTGCAGTTGTGGTTATAGCCATCAGCTGAGGGATGTGATGTTCTGGTTGTTTTTTGGTTGACCCATCTGCACTGACAAGTGCCATGCGGTGGCACAGTCGTTCTCAGTAACGGTGACAGCATTGCTCTGTCCCACAGTACTGCTGCTGTTCTGCCAAGTTATCTTCCAGGGACCTTCTTGGTGCTCAGCCACTTCTTAGTAACAGTCTGCCTCTCAATTTTCCACTGTTCCTCTCTTCAGTTGACTTCGTTACATGACTCTACTGAATTTGCTTTTTTCTTTTTTTTAGCCCAAAATTGTGCTTTATGGCAGGCAGAGGGTGGCAATGCAGATGCAGGCTGCAGGTATCGCAGGGAATGCCATTGCTGCCTTGTAGCACTGTTTAAATTGGAGCATCGTTCACCTGGTTAAAAAGAGCATCTGCAGATATATTTTCATAAATGGCGGGGGGGGGATGCCAAAACTTTAATGGCAGTGAAATAACTTACCGACCCAGTCTAGAATCACCAAACTCATAGTCTGTCAGTGAAACCGTGTTGCTGGACATATATTATACAGTTACAAAGCAAACCTATTAACTTTTGGTGCATAATATAATACACAATATTTTTAGTAATGCCCAGATTTTCCCTCCAAAGTGGTGCAAAACAGTGAAGGGCAGGGTGATGGGAAAATGTTTCGTAGTTTCGGGTAGCTGAAAAAAGTCTGTATCTCCCCCATTTCTCATATTGATTAAAATTAAGAGAAAGGGTCAAGAGAAAGATTTGCGAACCAATTTTGAGTGGTCTTTTTTAATTTTCAATGCAAATCATATTTTTTTAATATTTCCCTGACATAACTGCAAAACTAAGAAGATTTGATAATTTGGAGTCTTAAATAGCATTAGAACTAAGTAGGGCGCAAAAATGAATGGCCCACTTAATTTCATCATCCTAGTCATGTGAAATATAAATAATATTCAAACAGTATATTCTATGGTATATTTGATTATTAACTTTCTCTTCTGTTTTAATCATCTAAAGTAATATCAGTAACTCAGGGATATTTTTTAAATATGATTTTTATCTTGACAGCTGTACTTTCATTGAAAATGCAGCAAAATCTCATCTGTCTGTATCTTCCAATGTGGTGATCTCATTATAAATGAAATATGTGTATGGTTTTAGTTGGGTTTTAAGTCCTGGCAGATGAATTTAGAATCAGTTTTAATGGAAATACTAGTCCTACTCAAGGACCTCCAAGATACATTGCAATAAACCAGCCAAGATGAAATACAGGCAAAGAAAAAAGATCATTTTTACATGCTAGAGCACACGCTTGAGAACCAAGCTGATGTGCTCATTAAAAGATTAGTTTAAATCTGATATCAAGCAGTTTAAGATTTGCTTAGCTAACTTTACTTAACCCTGCAAGGTAATAAAACTGATTGCTGTGGAAACGGCCCAGTGCCTCTGAGATGTCAGGAAAGTCACTGTATCTCAAGAAAGAGAGAGTCCAAATCCAAAGCGGGACACCAGATTTGCGATGTGTATGTGCAGGAGAAAGCTGGAAGTGCTCTGTTGCAGCTTGTTCTGTTTTATCTCAGTTTTGGTTACTCTGCTGCAGTGTGCCATGGTACTAATACCACCTCAGTGTCATATGTGAAGTCTGAAGGCTTTTCTTGTGTATGGTGTCAAAACACATTTGCCCAAAAATGTGCAGAGTTCATAAATAACCTGTGTCTACCTTCTACAGTGAGAGTCCTGGGCATTAAAAGCAGAGCAGGTAGGAAAGGGTAAGTGTACTGTAGACATTTCAAAAAATGGTCTTGTGTCTTTCTCTAAGACTTGGCTGAAAGGAAGAAAGAAAATTGTGAACAGGATCACAATTACAGAAATCTCTAAGTTGAATCCAAAAGGAAGGAGATTTGGTTGTAAAACATACCGCCAGCTTTCTAATAAAATAGAAATATCAGTTTAAATGACCAGGATGCCTCTATCCAAGCCAAATTAAGTCTTAATACTGAAAAAGTATACTTTCGAAAGTCAGAAAGGTCAAGGTTCATGACATCAAATCATGGATTGCGGCTGGCAGGCCACTTCTATAATTTCCATGGGAATAACTAAAGAAAATTGAGCAAAGAAAATGTCTGCAACAACTGCAACATAGCTTGAAAAAACCACTAAAAACCAGATGTCCCAGAAGAATACTTTGGAAGTGTAGAAGGAGGCAGACAGGGATGGGTTTTGTCAATTTTTCTAATAAGTCAGTCAACTCCTCATAGCGAAAAGCCAGTTAATGCAATATGGAATAGTTTAAAAGTCAATTAATATTTTGAAACTAAACAGCCAACCTTTTTGCAAGGAGATACTAGCTGGAGTAAATAAAAATACTTTCAAGTGTCACATTTACAAAAAACATGGATCTGGTATGGATTTTAATGTATAATCAGGCATAAGGACCTCCCACTCAAACTAACAGCACCAAATTCAGCTTAAAAATACAGGAGATGGAAGAAAATATTGCCTTTGAACAAAAGGGCTTGAATTAATGTTATAAAATTTAATGAAGTCATGGAGACATTGCCTCAGAAAAGAAAGCTGTATTAGCTATGCCTCCAGTGAGTACAAGAACAAAACAAATGTTAGGGAACAAAATATTAATGAAAGAAAGAAGTCAGTACAAAATGGTTAGGTTGAGATGAAGGTTCTGTGGAAAAAAAGATAAGTGAATGCAAATTAAAAAGAAGATCAAATTAAAAACCAAAAGCATATGTCCCATAGAAGGCATCAACAGAGTGATGTGCTGAGTGAAACCTGGGGAATGAGATGTGTGCTACAAAATGCAAATACATCCTTTGCATTGTTGAGATGGATATTGAAATTGCTCAGGAGACCAACAGGCTGGGAAGCTCAGCTGGCTGCTTTATAGGTATGGATATTTGGAATAAAAACGTTGCTGCTTATGTTGGGTTATAAATCAGAACTGATCAAAAAATGTGGACTCTAGGCTGCAAAAGTGAGGAAATAAGTTTTTCTTTCTGTGAGAAAGTTCATTGTAAAATAAGACAACTCCACTGCAGTTCTTGGCTTTGGCTTTCTCGTGATAAATGGGTCTGGAGGTGTGGCTGAAAGATGTTTGTTAGCGAACATGCTTTAAAAACAGCTAAAAAGGAGAAATGTAGGAGGCCAACAGCATCGGGTGTAAATACTTATGATTTTTGAGGACTTTGGATCAGGATTTTTTGAGCGAGCTTCCTGCAGCTCCCACAGTGTTGTGCATGAACCTCCTGTATGTTCTATCAATGCTCAGCTAGGTTCCTGTAGGCAAACAGCAGCTTTGAGATGGCACCCATCATTCAGAGGCAGACTGCAGTTAGTTCTCCATAATCCATCCAGTTCTCTTACCTTCATCTAATCTTTGCAAAGCAGGTTCAGAAAAAAACAGGAAAGATGTTAAAAAGAACAAGGAAGTTGCACTGTCACGATGGCAAGTTTCAAGCTTCTAATAGCAAGCCATTTCAGTCAGTTATAGGTATTCTTATGTACACATTTATGAAAGAGGAAAGGAGATTATGATGATAAAGTAGGAAAGTGAATTGTATGTGGACAGTCTTTACTGCATGCTGTAAGGTAATGACAGGCTGTGAAATCTTAAAAACTCAAATATAGTCCTGGGTTCTTTTACAAACACATAGGGGATGGAGTCGTGAGCGCTCAGCTTGCCACCCACTGAGAAATAAGAAACAGGGTGCGGGAGATGAGAGCCATAGAGAAAGACAAGGGCAGTGCTTTAAGCAGACCTGCAGTTGTTTGTGATTTTTATCCTTGGTGAAACCCTGCCTTATGAGGAGAGAGCTTTCATATAAACTGGTGATTAAAGGAAAGAGGTATCTAATTTGGGATTAAGAGAATCACTGAAAAATTTAATAGTAAAAACAGTTGCTAGAGCAGCTGTTTCAACACAGCTCATACAATTGGCAGCCAAACTGCTTCCATTTCATAAGTAGGTGACATATTTAATTTCTCTGCACAGAAGTCTCTTAAACGCGTTATCAAGAGAATATTCTAAATTCCACAGGTTTTTGTCCCAGCTTTCTTTGCCCATATACTCACCTAACGCTTCTATGTTGCTCTTCAACTATGACCCTTTAGAAAATCATGCTTTGGATATGTTGATCCAGGTTGAGCAACACTTTATTCTGCAAGAAATGTTGTAGAAGCTAGTATGAGCCTGATCCAGAACCACTACAATCCATGGATGTGTTCCTACTGACTGCAGTCAGCAGTATGTTTAGACTGAATTGTGATCACCGTTACAGCATATTCCTTCATTTCTTTGCTGTCTGGGTCAGTCTGGTAGTACTTTGATAAACTCTGATTAGGATATTTGTTTTTTCCCTGGGAACTCTGCCCACCAATGTTCACAGTCCAAATCTCTCCATATTTTGGAGATCCTGGAAAAAGGCATATATCTTTGCCTGCTCTCTATGTTCTTCTCCACGCCATCCCATCTTACTACAGATGTAAGTGAAGTAAAAGTAGGACTTAAAAATGAATGTAATTCAAGGTTGTTGAAGAATTGCAAACGTTCAGATCACTAGCAGTTATGGAGCAGTAACTTTAAGAGCAAGCATGGAGCTAAAACTCCTGTTGTACCCTGTTAAAGAAAATTAATTCCTGCTTTCTTAAGAATCTTTACCATCATCTCCAGGCTTGGAAAAGATTGCATTGTTCTAGCATTTAATAGTTATGTAAATTAGCACTAATTTTGTCACTTGGCACCTGTATGAAATTTTCTACTAGAACAGTTCTTTAAAATATGGCATAAACAAACCACAAGATGCAGTGATACTGCTCTTCCGTTGATGCTTATTTGGGAAAACCTGCATAAGCTATTGAGCATCTGTACCACAGGTAAAGATGTTGTGGGTATGCCAGAAGCACGCCAGCAAAACTTTGTAGGCGTGTGGTTGGTGTTAAATAGTACATAGGCCACTAGTCAGACTTTCAGCAAGCTGTATTTTGGAAATACATTAAATACCATAATGCATATGCTGAAAACTTAACCACATCTTTACAGTAATGGTAGTGTCTTTGCTATACTCGAAAACTTTGCCAAACGTAAGTTAATCTGGCTATAGAGATATTGACAGAACTCATACCTTCTGCTGGCTTCTCTCTGGTATTGGTGTGGCCTCCACTAGTTCTACGCTCTGTTCTGCGTGAGCAGATGGGATCCTACAGCTGTTTGAATAAATATTAAAGAGTTATTCTGCTCTGATTAACCATTCAATGAGGGGGGGAGAGAGCGCCTAAGGAATCTCTCTGCTTCAGGCCTCTTGCCCAACAAGATTCATTTAAATATTCGAGCAGTGATGAGGTGAGGAGTTGTGTAAACTGGAAGCTGTTCCTCAAGTCACCGTCCTCTCTCTGCGCACAGAGTAATAGATAGCTCATGCACTTGCAACAGCTGAAAAAACAGAGCAGAACATGCAAACACGTCCACTGTATAACATACGTGGGAAGCAAGAGGGGGAGAGTGTTAACTTTAATAGAAAGTGAATTATCTGCCATTTTTGTTCCACTCCAGATGTAATTCAGCAAGGAGATTGGATCTGTGCATTAGCTAGTCTGAGACAGCACCTTGGAAATTGGCAGCCAGTTCCAGCCAAGGGTGGAGAGAGAGGGAGGTAAATGTGTGAACAAAACCCAGCCCAGGTTATCAAGTAAAACCCCGAGCCAACAGGGGTCCTTGGATATTGAGTAGCGGGCACTTTTCTTCATTTAAAGAAGAAAAATAGCCTTTGTTTTCCAAGTGAAGGGAAGTACTTTGAGAGCAGTCTGTTGTAGCTCATGACAAAATCTGGCAAGCAAAACCAATCTCAGCAGGATTTCACAGTTGAAAATCCATGTGAATGGCTTTTTGCGTGGATCTAGGTGTTAGCGTACTGTTGTACATACCCATGTGTCACCAGGTTTTGGTCCCTCATTTAGCATTTTTGTTATGAATTTTGGCTCGATCTGGGATGCTGTGCTTTAAAGAAAAGGAGTATTTGTTTACTGAGAACTGAGATGTCTTCAGTATAAAAAGAATGTATTTTTAGAAGCATGGTATGGTCACAGTTTTTCCCTTTGTTTTCCTTTCTTAAAGAGGTAATAGTGATATGCTCTTGAACTGAAATCAACCACCCAAAACAATAGCTGGGACAAAACAAGTAGAAGAAAGGACATACTAACAGTCTTTCTTCCAAAGACCCTCAAACAGCAAACACACTTTACAGCTATACGTTCAGCGATTAAAGAGTTCCAAAATCAGTTAAAAGCTTTAAGGATCCCAGTAGCCGCACTCAAAAAGCCTATGCGACTTTGCTGTGCATACTGTTTCTTACTGGCTGACTCGACTTCTGGTAGTCTTCTAATTAGCTTTGTAGGGGTCTCTCAAGGCATCTGGGTTTCTCACTGACTAGGGAATTAGGCTGAATTTAGGCTGCCTGAATATACCCGTGCTGGTTTTGAGCATTTTCAGTAAGGATCTCTTTACCGCATGGTGTGCTGCAGCCCCCTCTGGAATGGCGAGTGGAAGCAGCTCGGTGGTGCAGGCTGTGCTGCGGTACTGACTGCACCACGCTTTATGGCAGAAAGCACAGAGCAGATCGGTTTGACACGAAAGGGAATTTAAAAAAAAAAAGAGACTAATTCAATTAGTCAGTTGAAATTGAGTTGGGGTTTACAACTTAAATTTTTAGGCCCAGATCCATCAGAGCACTTAAGCACCTGCTTTACCTTGAATACATTTTGCTTTTTAATAGCAATCATTTGCCTAGCTATCAGAGGCCTCCAGGAAACCTGGACTTAAACGTGCATTGTAAAGCTTGGGGGAAGGATGGCAGGCAGTCAGTGGTACTTAGAGAAATTTCACTTTTTCACTCCCTGCACTTTCTGTGGTTTAAATAATGCTTCCTTAATGTTGCCTTAATGCAATGCTTTTTGTTAAATATCCTGTAAATAATATCAGGAAAGGTTATTTAATGAATAATCTGACTTTTTCTTTGAAGAGACTTGTTACTGATCTTAACTTGGAATCTCTTTAGTATTATTGAGGGGAATAGCAACCTTAATGTCATTTTGGTTTGATTTCTTTGTGTGAAGGGCTGACAGCTTTCCCTTCTCTCTCGTCACCAAACATCTGAAGAATGCTCTGTTATTGAGAGATTACTGCAGTGGTCCTTGGTCTTACAGAGATTTCATCAGAAACATTTCATTTTTAATGGACAACGGAAAATGTTCAGCTGTCCATTATTACACTTCTTTGTACACAGTCTAAAAATATAAATGGAAATTATAATTGCATCTGTAATGCTGGGTCCCAGCTGAAATCACTTTAATCCCAATGTGGAACAAAAAAATCAATACAGAACCCTTAACCCTGGTCTTTTCCTCCTTAGACATTTCATTTTCAGTTGTACTAGTTTATACCACAAGTTTTATAAGTTTTTGAAGGGACTTTAGTATACGGAGACCATTTTGCATCCTTAGAATGGTATTGCTGCTTTGTGCTTTTCTGACTTAGAAACTGGAATGTTCTTCTTGAGTAATGGTTTATATAGAACTGCTTGATATGATATGAAATTTCTCCCTTTTACTTTTTGATCATTAAAAAAAGAGGGGCCTTTGAAATGTTGCAAAGTTCTTTTAAAGAAAATCCCATTTTACTGGAAGTAGAATTACACATTTTTGTTAGAGAGAAACCCAACTCAGCATTAAAGATTTAACATTGAGATTTGGAAAAGGCATCCTTCTCAACTCACCACAGGCTCTCTACTATATTGTGCTTTTTTCCTATGGGATTCAAATAGTAGGTCTGTCAAGGTTAAATATTAGGGTTTTTATTTTTTTGTATCAACATCTGTAAGTACAGACACGCCATCAAGTGATTTGTGTTTCTGAAACCTGCATCTTTCTGCAAACCTGGACTTAGACCAACAGTTGCTTTGTTTTGAGTTAGCTTCTGGGGAGGAAAGGAGAGGTTGCTTTTATGCTGTAAGGCCTATGGAAACTATTAATTGCCGACTAACTGCAGCTTCCTCTGAAGTATCTGGTTCTGGTAACAGTCAAAGACGTGATGCTGTAATTTAGGGCACACTCTGCTACGTTGCTACACTATTAATAATTGTAGGTGTAACATCCATGTAAGCAGAGGTGTGCTATTTATCTGGTAGAATGTCTTGTTTCTTAGTAATTGCATATATGTACGCCTCTCTAGATCATGAGCGCTCAAAAAGTAAAAATAAATTAACTGCATTTTGGTCAGTCTTTTCTCTGAATACCTGAAAGACACAATTGAAAAGGAATGTTTCCACGTGGAGTGAGGCATTTCACCAACCCACATCTAGTACTCCAGCTATTTATTTGCTGTCTAAGGCCTTAACTTCCTGACTTCATTCCAGGATACAGATGTCTCATTCTCTCCCTGCCCTCTCCTCCCCTTTCAGATACCATTCTCCTACACAAGAGCCTAATCCAAAGCTCATTGAAATGCTTCCATTGACATCCAGAGGCTTTGGCTGAGGCCGGATGGGTCTGGGGCACAAAGTTCCTCATCGCATCGAGTTGTTCCCTCTTCTCAGTCTGGTATCTAGGCAGAGCACAGATCTCTTTCCATCTTTACTTCCCTCTGCAAAGTACCTGGATTTTTTTTTATGAACATGCCACTTCAAGTCTATCACACCGCACAATCTGAAAATACTTAGAATGATATTGTAGTAGTGACCTTTATTGTTCATTAGTGAATCAGCAGCCTAGCTTACTGTGGCTTTAAATGAGCTATATAAATTGATTGTTATTTTCAATGGTGATTCCCTTGATTTGAACATACTAGAGCAAAGGTAATTGTTTGATTGATTCATTATGTAAAAGATTGTTTCAAGTTAGAGGGTGTTTTTATTTAATTTCCCCCACCCCCAACCAAATTGAGACATGCTGTCTGGAATCTTTGCCAGGTTCTTACCAGGTTCAGATGGGGAAGTGCTATTGCTTCTCTTTTTCTCACTGATGGCATGTACTAGCCTTCCTGGGTGGAGTAGGTATGCCTCTCTGATTGTGGTGGTGTTCATCATAATCTAAGCTGAAGCTACTGACAGCATCACGTCTTGCACATTATACTCTGCTGCACGTGGTAGTCTTTGACACATGATGTATGTATGTGTTCAAAAGAAATTAAAGTCTATAGCCGGTGGTACTGTCCAAAGCCTCTCTTTATCTCAATATTAGCTTGCCCCATCTTCCAACTGCTGTGCTGTCACCTCTGTAAGGTATCACTAATTCCCAGCTGTTGGCATTGCTTTCCCATTGCTCAGGGATGCAGTGTTTTGGTGTGTCTTTAAAGCATTTTTTTTCTAGCTTCCGCTGTGTGCTCCCTCTTCCAGCTTCAGCATCCTGATGTCTTCTGTTCTAGGTACATGACTAAGCTGATATAACTGTGTTGCCACAGGCTGTGCTTGCTCTCTCTGGAAGGTTGCTGTGCTCCAAAAACTTTGCTGTTGCAAATTTTATCTTGTCATCTGGCATGCAGCATGGTGTGCAGATGGCAAAGAAGAAATTTGTTTAGAAGCTACATATCTCTATTACAAGTGTTGAGGGGGGGTGCACATAGATCTGGGATATTGATGATTGCACCAGTTCCCAAAGAGCAAAGGATGCTGCATGCCCAGAGACCATGCTAGTAAGTCCTGCTGGACGCATGGTGCTGCCCCAGACCAGGAATGCATGGAAGAAAATCACATAGATCTGATGATGTCTCATGTCATCTTGGACTCCTTGCAGGCATTGCCAGGGCCGGTGCTGCTGGGGAAGAAAGCAAAGAAGAGAACAGTAGTCAGGCCGGGAGGGGAAAGTGATAAAAAAAGTGGTGGGAGCTATGGGCTCCAGGAAACCAAACCTGGGCCTTGTGGAGGGAGGCAGAGGGGACAGCAGGGGATGTGGCATCTTGCCCTGTTGTCCTGTCCTCCCGTCTCCAGCCTGTGGTCTAACATGATGTGCACCGACTTCCAGATTTGCTTTTCTTAAAGAAACAAAGTCCAGCAAATGAAAAGGAGAAGGGGAAGAACTGAGCGCAGAGGTGCATGAAAATCAGCAGTTACGTTGTCTTCATCTGTGAGTGGACCACATAGCTTGTATATATCTATAGGCATTAAAGTTAGTGCCATATATATGAGCAAAAGCTCTGCCTATGCCCGTAAGGCTGGGTTACAGCGGCTGGGAGCTGTATTGTGCATTTCCTCAGTGCTGTGTGGTTCAGGTCTCAAAGCAATGTTACAGTGATGTACTGGGTAGCGGTGGGGTGTGTGTGTGTCTCATTCACACACAGCTATTCTGCAGGGTATGTTGAGGGGGTGTTTGAGGAACCGAGCAGATTCACAGCTGCGTCTCACCTCTCCAGAATCTGCTTCTGCTACCAGAATCTGGTGCGCTAAACCCTCCTCATCTGAGCAAGTCAACAGCCTGTCCCAGGCTGCCGCCTCAGAGAATGGCAGGGACTTTGTAAATAAAGGAAACAATTGAATGATAAGTTCACACTTCAGCACACTGCTTAACAACCTGATAACAGTTAATTACATACAGTATTTTTAAATGCAGCAACAGGGAGATAACTCATGCAGAGATGGAGCACAGGCACTGGGACCTCACAACTGAAGGTTAACCTCTTAGTACCCATGTCCCTAAAGAGGCTGGTGGCCTGCAGCTCCGAATCTCACCAGCTTTGAACATTCACTGGCTAGCAGTGACTCAGGGCCATCCACGTAGCAGTTCCTCAGCTGCAGGTAGGGGCAGGGGAAGCTGCACTCAGCCCTGTGACTTGCAGGGCCCCACTTTGAAAGAGCAACCTGTGTGCTCGCGGGTGGGAAATGCAGGGTGGTAAAACAAGGGTTGTCGCCACCACAGGCAGCAGGTAGAGCATGTCCAGTCGGCAGTCACTCCGCTTGCTGCAGCTGCGCTGATGTTCGTGTAACTGTAGAAGCTCTTAAGGAAGAAGCCAGCATAAACACAGCTGGAATGGGCTGCCGTCGCAGGGCGCTTGCGGCCGTCTGCAAGTCACAGCAGCTGCAGTCAGTGCTACTGCTCTCTGGGCACCGGGTGGGACATTTCCGTCTCTCCTAGCCCAGTGGGACTGAGGGGTTTGACCCTTGTTATTTAAAGCTCAACTTCAGGACGTCTGCTGTCAGAGCACCCGCAAAGTTTGTGACTTAATGCAAGTCTAATTAACAGATTTACCTATCCAAATCTGGAGATTTACACACTTCTGTAGAGGCAGCTGTAAAGTTATAACTTCAGCTGTTTATCATGCCCTGAGCCTTTAAATCTCAATTATTAAAGGTGGTGTTTAATGGCTGGCTGGAAAAGGGGTGGTTACCAGAGTGTTAATGGAGTGCGGCAAGCCAGGAAATCTATAATCTAATGCCTGTATAGAAATGAATGGTTCTAACAAAAGAAAATATAGGGGGGGAGGATGTACTTACAGGCTGTTTGTGCTGTTTAGGAGCAAATCAGTACATGAGCAGTAGGGGAACAATGGAGACTCAAATACTGCCTGAAGAAAGAAATAAGAGCTGCTTGTTTTTAAGGTCTCCCTCGCCCCCAAAAAGCAGCCATCGTTCTCCTCTGGATCTTGAGCTTTGCCTTCATTGTGAAGGGGAAAAAAGGGAATGGCACATCCCAGTGAATTTAACAGAATGTCTGGACCCAGAAAGAAACGAAATGGAGGGAAAAATAACCAGCTACAATCACTTTCAAAAATCATCTTCCTTTTTTATTGAAGCATGGTTTTAGTACCCAGTTTGTGCCATCAGAGGCAGAATTGACAGCCATGCTTCATCATGGCAATGGGAGAAAACGCTGTGAGGAATGCTTTAATTTAAATGAGAGATGCTTTAAAAAAAAAAAAAGCCTAAAAGCTTGGTAATAACATTAATAACCACTTCTTACAGGTTTTTACTAGCCCACTAAAGATCAGACAGCATGTTAAGATCCCAGCAGCTGAATAGTAAAGACCTGGGCCCAGGTTGTTATTACTTAGGAAGATTCTTTTAATGACTTCTGTTATTTGTTGAAAATCCTTTGAACAGCACAGCTGAATAATCACCATGCTTTCAATTCATTTCACGTGAAAAATGAGAACAGGATAGAATTTGGGTTTATGTGTTTTTGAAAGCACTTTACAAAAATGGCGTGGATAGCAGTAATGCTGTGAATGGATAGGTGAAGGGAGAAGGCTTCCTTGCTCAGGAGGAGCTCTCCTGGAGCCCGAGTGGTGTGTTTGTTTCCTTCTGAAGAGGCATTTTGACTACAGCAACAGAATTTCTTTTAAATCAAATTAAAATTTCCTGAACCACCACAGGACCTTTAATTTCTACCCTAATAGCCTCCAAAAAAGCAGAGATCTGCATAGAGGTTAGGGTGAGGCAGAAAGCTCTGGATAGTATTTCTGGCTTTTGTGCTGCTGCTGTGCTGGGGCCAGCGTTGGGGTCTCACCTCTCCGCGTCTCTCTCCCTTCTCATTGCTTGCCTGCTCTTGAGGGAAGTAGCTGGCTCTTCTCGCGGCAGGGATAGCGGGATCCCCATGTCCATTGGAGCTACTGCACAGTAATGCAGTACAAATATTGCCATAAGAGAGATTTCACTTTAGCATCTCGCCCCAGTGGTGGCAGTTCTGCATGCGTTCAGTACTTCTTCGTATTAGTTTGAGTTTGCATTGAAATGCAAAATTCAGCTGAGAAACCTAAACATTTGCTTCCCTTGCTGGCTTAAGATGCATTCATCCTTTAAAAAGAAGTTTTCTCCCCTCCAACGTAACTTGGCCAGCATCATCTCAGAAATGTGACGCAAGAGACCAAAGGCCAAGAACTCTTTCAGTCTATAGGGAAGAGCTTTTGGCCCCTGCTGATCTGCAAAACAAAAGACCAAAGGGACCTTAAAATCTCGTCCAGGTCTCTCCCCAACAGAGCATGGGAGTTCCTGAGCAACAAGCATGACTGCTTAGCATTGAGAGTAGGTTACCAATGCCAAGAGGTTAATGACTCACATGGTATTATGTTGTGTTGAATAATGAGTAACATATGAAATGACACATGTTGTAATGACTCACTACTTAAAGTACCAATCTACTTAAGATCCCTTTAAGCTTGAAGAGATCACAGAATAGCGATGTCTTGTACAATAGGCGCTACTTTATTTTATGCCTCCTGGTAGAAGAGATGTACCATGCCTGAGAGCATATGGACAAAAGAAGTGAGGAATTGAGTAGGAAGGATTATTGGACTAGTTGTTTTGAATGCTTATTGGGCATTTATAGAGCACCGGCTAGCATACTTGGGTTTTTGTTGCTGTTGATTTGAGGGTTTTAATCCTGATTATCACAGTTCCTATATTTGTAGGTTGGATTTAGGGAAGGAAAGAAAGGGGAGCTTTGCCTGCAGGATGGGATTATCAGAAGCTGGTCTGAGATCTGCTGTGGAAAATAAACTAATGCTGGAGCAAAGGAGCAACACAATGTTTTATGGCTTTGTTGCTGATGGGAGGGGTTTTAACGAAATGGCACTCTAAATTCTGATGTTAACCGATCTGTGACATAGTTTGCTCCGTTAGGGATTGAGAACAATCAATTTGCTTGCATGCAAAATAGACTGTTCGTGCTGTCATAAGAAATCTTATATAATCTTACAGTAAAGTTTTAAACCTGTCAGACTACTGTTTTCCTATCTTACAGTTGTTTCTGCAGTCTGCTTATCTGAATGGAAAGCTAGTATCTGACTAAACTTTATGCTTGGTCCTGGATGTAAAAACAAGTGGGACACCTAAATGTCTCCAGTTGCTAAGAACTGCCCAGGGAGGTGCTGGAGCCCAACATCTCTCAAAATGTGGCCCTCTGCAAGCAATAGAGGACTTTGTTCTCCAGCCACTTTAAGGCTAGACTTCAACTAGAGTAATATAAACATGTCTATGTACTTACCTTCTGGGATTGTGGTGCTTTTGCTGTTTGTTTTTAAATATTCCAAGCGTAATACTGTAGAGAGAGAAAAACTATGCATATAAGCTCTTATGTTCAGGCCAGTCAAGGCTACTGTTAAACATTGCAAAACTGCATGCAAGGGAAGAGAATCAGGCCTGCCTGTGTTGCATCTGAAACGTACTCTTGCTTGAATTTCAGACAACTCGTATGGATCCCTCCTTCTCCAAATCCAAAACAAATATGAATTCTTTAAAAAGGGGAGAGCGAGAGGGACTTTTCTGCTCTTTTTTCCCCCCCAGTAACACAGGTCATGAAGTGATCATTATTTTTATGGGTCTGCAAAGCCTATAGAAGTCAAAGCTATGTAATATACATTGCAGAGTGTTCTGCTAATCCAGTCCAACCGCAGTCGTGCCTGGCCCAGGGATGAGGGTCTGGTAACTGGAAACCTGACACTGAAGGAATTCCAAACACAGTCCTCAAACTAAAAACAGCTCTCTCTGCATGGCATGTGCTACATGAGAGCCAGGGATTGTATTCGTTTACGTTATCTGATTTTTTAGCCTTGTATTGTTGATAAAAGAACAGGAGAAGAAAGCACCTCCACCAGCTCAGCCCATAAATAATCTGTGTGTGGTGTGTTTGAGGTTAGTATGACATTGCTAGACATCTGCCTTCTTCTGAGAGGTACAAGCCTCTCTCACAGACAGCAGCCACAGAGCACTTCCTTGTGCTGCAGATTCTTCCCAGCATTAAGATACCAAATTTGATTTCCAGTGGCTTTTTAAATGCAAAACCCATCATCGACTATGGGAAGTATTGATCTGAAACAGCAAAGTATATTTGTTATAGGAGTATCTCACCTATTAAGATACAGAGACAGACTTTAACGAAGCTCAGAGTCATGCAGTGATTTTTTTGAAATCTGCAGTGATTTTAAAAAAAAAATATTTTTTTTAAGTTATATGCATATTGAATATTAAGCAACAGAAGTTCTTAGAGCCACTGACTACAAACAGCACTGTGGTGTCTTTAATACTGTATCTGAAGAGATAGGGACTACATGGTCTTTTCAGTCAGTTGTTTTTAGTGTATGTTGAGAAGAGCTTTATAAAGACACAGTGTAATGTATTTGATATTGTAAGATTGTTTGTTTGCATAATTTAATTCTTACAGCAGCTTCTCCTTTCTTCTTTAAAAGTAGATCCTCCTGGCTGAGAACAAACAGCATGCAATCACGATGCATACAATAGAGTTCTTCAGTGAGAATTTGGACACAGATAGGACCTTGTTGCTTTCTCCTGTTCTTTAATCACAGCCTGAGCTGCCTGATGCCATCACCTGGAGTCTCTGTATGTCTTGCTTAGACATAAAAGAGACTGCAGCCAAATGTGGGCTTTCCATTTGCCACTTAGTCTGTGGCTGTCTTTGAAGTTTATTTCAAGAAGTACTCCCTCACAAAGTAAGAAGGCAGTTTATCATGTGAGATTATATCCCTTGCAAAATATTCCCTTAGCAGCGAGAAGGAGACAATGATCTAAGAAGAGAGCATTCCCTTCCTTGCTTTTTACCAGGTACTAAGAGGGTGACCTCTGTGATTCTCCCTATAGAACAGAGGCAAGAAAAACTCTTTGTCATGATGAAATCCAAACCCCCAACATGATGGGGCACAGCATGAACAGCCAGACCGTCATTTTGCTTTCTTTTCTTTTCCGATAACCCAAGCATGTGTCTCGTGGCTGATGTTAAAGGTGACCTGCAAATGGGGGTTAACAATGAAACACAGTAAACCTGAAATGAAATTATTTTTTTCTGGTTGTTTTTTGAAGCATCAGGTATTTAGGCCAGTCAACTGTACAACTGAAGAATTACTGAAATGGGGGCTTTAAAAAAAAGGGAACTGCAGAAAGCAAAAAGTGTTTTAGTTAGTTTTTTGGAAACCTACAGATACCTGTTTAACTTCAATGACTAAATAATATTTTGGGTAAAAGAAGCCTTTCTTAAGTATTCCGAATCCTTTGGTTCAGTTTTAAATAAACCCAGAAGCTCTTAAAAATTCTGCAGCAAAGCCAGAAAATATTAGATTCTATATTCTTTGTGCTTGGAAGATAAATAAAGCAGGGATAGAAAAACAAACTACTTCAGGCTTTACTTGTCATAGAGAAAATAACAACACATGTATTGTTAATTGGACATCAGTCACAAGTTACCTGCTTTATTTGGACAAGGCTAGTTTGTGCTCTTAAAGCTCAAAATGGATCACAGTTCTTACCTGGTGAATCATTTACAAGATAAACCAGTAGAGCTGCTAACCAGCATATGAAATGATACGGCAAAACATGTTTGCAACTGCCTGTCTGTGTGATCTATAATTTCTTTGCAGGGGAAGGTGAGATTTCACTTCCTCACAATAAAATGAACATTTTAAGGGGCACCTTGCCCGTGACATTTTTGAGGAGTGCATTTTTACACTGCCCCACCAGTTTCACTCCTTTCTTGAACCTGGTGCTTCTGCCGCCCTTCCTTCACTGCTTCCTTCAGCAGCAGCCTCTGCTTTTAGCTAGACCTGCATCAGTGATGCATCTTCCAGTGGGAGCCAGCAGAGCTGAACTATCAGCAAAAACACTTTTTGAGCTCTGAGATCAGTTCCTTCCCAGGATGTTGTGTCAGCTTCCCTACCTTCTGCCTGCCATTAATTTTACTGGACCCCCAGGTCAAACAACTGGCCAAAAATCTGGAAAACAGCTGACGGTCAGAGCAGCTCCTACTCAGCATGTCCTCTCAGAGGGCATGCTCCTGGCCTGGTCCTTTTGAGTGGCTGGACCTGCTTGACCCAATTTGTGGATTTTTGATCACTCCCCTGGGTCACTGATTTTCCACTTGAGGTTATTGGTTTGACCCCCAAACTGTGGGTCACTTGGGAGGTGTGATATGGCCCTGTGAACTCTGAACTCATCAGGAGCCAACAAAAACAGCAAGGGAGGGGGAAGAATTTCATTAGGGCCTCCTCAGAGGTGGCAATGTCTGCCACGTGAAAAGGCAGGAGTTGTTTTGCTTCTTGCAGAAACAAGCATAGCTTCTACAAGGGGCTGCCAAGTAGAAAGTGTTTGGTTTGAGTTGTTATGGCAATTTCTTTAAGGATAAACAACAGCATATACTTTTACACCATGAGCTATAAAGTGAAAATTGTGTTGCTTCAGAGGAGCCCTGCTCTTCCTGCCGGGAACTGCCCCCAGTGTCCCAGATTTACTCCTAAAGGTGACAGCATTTCTACAGCCAGAGCTTGGTATCTGTAGGTGTTTCTTCTACCTTAAAAAGATTGACTTTCTGATGGTTAATTTGACACACTTGGGAAGGGAAGGGCTGTTTTTTCCTGTATTTTAAGACTTGTCAGATGGAGGTTCATGTCAGAGGTTCATGGAGGCCCCCCAGGCTGGTTGGTTGCACTGTGAGCAGCTCCCTAAGAACAGACTTCACTGGGCATAGCTGGTAGGTGGGGAAGAATGAATCCTCAGGAAAGAATTCAGCTTCAACTTGCAGTGCTGGTCATAAAAGGGAAGAAAAGTGCTGTCATTGTAGCATGTGTATCAGCACGCATAACACCCACTGGGATCACCAGGGGAAGTGAGCTGGAGAGCATGGTGCAGCCACGAGGATATCTTTCATGAAATTTCCCCCGGTCATGCTGCGCGGCGGCAGCCTTTTGGGCAGTTACCAGCGTTTCCCAAGGTTTCACTCATGCAAGAGTTCTGGTAATCATTGGTTAGAACACTGCTTGTATTATTGCCAAGGCTGCTAAAAAACCTCACATACCTTCTGTCTTCCCGGGGCTTTCCTAAAGGATCCATGTGAAGCAGATGCAAGCCTTGTCTCCATGTACAACCTCTCCTCTCAACTTCTAAGCCCTGACTCTGGGGAAGACACTCAAGAATGATACCACCTATGGGTGTTTCACCCTCAGAGAAGGGAAGCTGGTGCTGAGAGTGAACAGCTTGGACATTTCTTTATTTTTTAAAGAAAGATTTTGCCCTTCCCGCGTGTTCCTCTCTGCAGTTTGTCTACACAACCAGAGACAGTATTAGCTGTAAGTGAACCAATGGTGGATTTAGTTTTGTAGCATAGGTAACAGCAATGAAGACCTGATGGCACAAGCTCAAGCAGCTTGGGTATATGCCTCGGGTCTGGCACACCTGTGCTTTGATTGCTCAGGCTCATCTTCACTGCACAGTCCTAGGTCAAAGCTGCCTGAATGCACTACCCTCTGCACAGTCACAGCTTCTGTGGCAGCAGTGTCACACTGTCTCCTAGAACTGGACCGGCTGAGCTTTCCTGGAAACAGCTCTTTTGGCTGGATGGCAAAACACATCCCCCTCTTTTCCTGCAACATCCAGACCTCTCGTGTGAATTGAGGGATGAGCTGTGTGCTGAAGGCTCAGTAGATGATGCTGGTGGCTCAGTCCTGTTCTCAACAGTCATTTTGGTACCAATTAATCTTAAATTTGTTATTTTAGAGTAATTCAATTTTGCAGTTAGAGCTCTGTCCAAAAGCTACCTGGCTGTTCAGTGAATTCTGGATCAGGTTCCAAGCTCAGTCCCTTTATAATGTGACCCACAAGAATTTGGTTGATTATAGCTGCCGATGAGAACATCTTATAAAATCTAATATACAGGATTTTGAGCATTATTCTTATATTAAAAGGTGATGGGTGTAGGTTTGACGTTTGTTCCTGTTGGTTTGCTGCTTGACACAAAGCAGTTCCTACCATTGCAGAAGCCTTTTATGATTGGAAGTGCATTTTTGCGCACAGAGGAATCAAAAGCTGAGTGTGATGGGACTGACTAGTGAACAAGTTTCATATAGAAATACACGGAGCAACTCTTTGGCCTGCTGTGGAAATTAGGCTTTGTTGCAAGGCGTAGGTGTGTGAGCAGAGACAGCAGTTGTCTCAATACATGCGGTTAAGAGTCCTTTTAGTATCTCAGAGGGTGGCTTCATGCCCTTCAGCACTTTGTCTGGACTGTCTCACCCGGAGGGGGGGGGGGGGGGGGGTGCGGGGGGGAAGCCAGGAGTGCCTGTCTTTTATAATGTTCTGTTTTTAAAGCAAAAAGTCTCTGGGGAGCATAGGGTCCTAAAAGTCCAAGGCCTGGAATTCTTCCTTTTGCTCTTTCCATTTTAAACAGGAAACATTTGTACTAAGTTATTCCAGGGGGAGAATTGTAGGTTCATTTCAAGGCAGATAATGTTTGTTCATTGCCTATGTCCATGATTTACCCCATGGGCTTAAACGAGTGCAGCAGAAAACCACATGTTTTGTTTTACTTCATGCAAAACAAGTTCCAGTGGAGTCTGGGAGCCCAGATTAAGAAAGGGGGAGCATGCTTGTAAAATCTGTATGAACAAAAGAGAGGCATTGACGAATTGTGAACACCTGATCTGCTCTACCAGAATGATGACTTTCTTAATAAATCTATGCAAAGAATATTTAAACAGTTGATGAGTTCAGTCCCAAAGCCACAGAGCAGGTGTAATTGATTTATACTTTCAGCCCCTGTTTTGGGTCAAAACCCTGCCATCGTCCTTCAGCTCTCACTTGGAAAGAAGCTTCCTCTGCAGTGAATGGGAGATTTTGCCCAAAGCGCAAAGACCTTTGCAATCAGACTGGCAAAAACTCCTAATTGAGTTGAACTTTTGGGGATGCTCTGGTGATACGTCTGTGAGAACAATTATTTCTGCCATTTCGGAAGTATCACAAGTTAAGCTGTACTAGGAAAAAATATCAATGCTTCATTAGTGCAAATCATGGAATTAAGATGCAGAAAGCTACAGAGAGGGCTCCATGGCACATCCTCAGGAATGACATGTTCACATGTTGCTTTTCACGTGAACTAGAGCTTGTCAGATCCATACTGATGCAGACAAGTTACAGGGCTGTTGTAGTATCAGGCCTTCTAGATCACAGGAGTTTTTTTTAAACACCCTTGGCAGCTCACCCATTAAACACAGGTATTGTAGCCTGACATCCCAAGTGTTTCTTTCAGGAGTTCCAGTTTTTCCAACTGTGGTGTTTGGAAAGTTTTAAAGTTTGACATGTTAGGAGAAAAAATAGTGGGAAATGGCTTGGAAAGCGTGAATATTTGTGCATGTAAAGCTTATGGGATTTGCAGATTTGCAGACCCAACTCATCTGTTTATCCTGAGGCTAGATAAGATTCAGTCAAATATGCATTGTTTAAAGGAGCTTTGTTTCCATTATGGCAAATGGATCACAGGAGGCTGACTTTGGGAGCTGAAGGGCTCCAGTGCTCCCCCATTGTAAAAGGGCTGTGATGTGTGCTGGACCCTTCCTCCAGCGTCCTGGGTGTTACAGACTTTTGTAGCATGCAGGTGGGAGGCTTGTTATCCTTCAGAAGTTCTTTTGATTCATCTGGACCTGTCATGCTTGAGGTGGCATTTCCTTTCCCAAAGTAAATGTAGACTGTGAGTACAATAATGTGTCGCTGGGCTAGTAGACTGCCTTTTTATGTGCTTTATTATGTTTTTCCTCCTCAGGCGTGGACCTGCAGAACCACTGGAATATTTAACAGGGCCACGAGTAATATACAAAGAGAGAGATCTTCCCTACTACCAAGGAGGACAGCCTGTTGTCCACCCATCTAAGGGGAACTACATCCGTGCGCCAGATGCAAGAGTGGCAGAATTGAGGTACCCCCAGTACTACCCAGCCCAGCCCATCACAAGCCAGCATAAAGGACCCCTCCGGCAGGACGTGCCACCTTCCCCTCCTCAGTCTCACCGAGCACCAGCTTATAATGAAATTGTCCGACACCGTGGGACCAGTCCAGACCAGTACCAGTACAGGCAACAGGATCCCAGGCAGAAGAACCCCATGACTGCAGCTGTATAGCCACGCACAGGACTTGCCAGCACAGCCCGGGAGGAATCCCATCGGACGTCATCCTTGTAGAGTTGTTCCTAAGCGTAGCTGCCTGTAAGAATGGCACATGAGACCTGGAGTCGTTCTTACTGAGCTGGCCTCAGCATAGGTGCTTTCTAACAGGCGAACTAAAGCCACGTGAGGTACGATGTGTTTTGAGTACATGAGGTACCAGACAGTTGAGTATTTTTTAATTCCTTTTAAAAATAGAAAGTGGCTGCTGGAAATGAAGCGCAACACTTAATACACCTCAGGGCTATTTACCAAACCCAGTTACACCTATACAGTATGTAGCTGTCTGTATAAGGGCAGTGGTGTCACCAGAGTTCATTTCAGAGTGCTGTTGTAGAGCCTTTAAGTGAGAACGCAGCATGCAGTATGGACTTTGTACAGAGCTGGGGATCTGGTGTAATCCAGTGTGTGATCGTGAGTTGACAAGGGACTGCCGCGGAGGTAGCAGCCGCATCCCAGGCACGTTCAGACCAGCAGCTCTGTGCTTTAAGGATGCTGCAGTTCCAGATTTGTAATCTGGCCTCTGTCTTCCTCTTTCTGTTTGGTGGTGGCAGCATTTATCTTGTAGCCTTCATTTTTTGCAGTTTGTGTAGCAAGAGTCTTCTCTTGTTGCACCTGCTGCATTTGGAGTAAGGTGAAAAGCTTTATCTGCCGTGCTTGGGCAGTCTCGCAGAGGACAAGGCAGCCAGCCACCTGAGAAGTGTGTGTCTGTAGGTGTTCGTGTGTGTGCTTGTGAGCATTTCTTAGTTATACATTGTGCACTCTTTAAATGTAAACCCTGGAGGTCAGATCCTCAGCTGCTTTCAGTAAGTGTCGCTGTTGGGGTTTCAGTGGAGCTGGCCTATAAGAAGTGGCTGAGGAGGTGAACGCAGGCATGGACTCCATAACTCATATTAAGTTACTGTATCAGGTGCTGCCTTGGCTCCGGCAGGGCAGCCCCTTCGGGCCGGGGTTACAGCAAAGTGCCTGCCAGCAGTGTGCCCTGCCCTCGCGAGCCTGCCGCCGCATGAAGGCAGCTGTCGGTGCGGGGCCCACCCTCAGTCCCCCAAGTGAAGCCCAGCCTCGGGCAGTGCCAGGCCGGTGCCAAGTGCCAAACTACTCGAGTTCCTGCAGCCAGGGGCCATCAGGCCAGCGGGGAAAGGGGCTTTTCACAGCACGGGGTGAGGGAAAAGACAAGGAAAGCAACAAGGGAGGGCTTCAAGACCCTGGGGCCCAGGAGGAAGAGGAGAGAATAGTTGTTGGTAGCAAGTTATTTGCAGCAGTGCATAGAAAGAGAGAAGGTGTGGGTGCGGAGAGGGGGCCAGCAGCGCAGCAGAGCTGTGGGGGGACAGGGCAGTGGGGTACATGCCCGGCTCTTTGCCCCGCGCAGCCTGAGCTTGCTCTGCAGCCAGCCATCCTGGGAGGAGGTTAGAAATGCATGTCCCCAGCCACAGGGACTTGTGCTACCCGGCCCAACAGGGCTGTGGGTGCTCAAAGATTTGTCTCACGGATTTTGTCGCAGGGAAACCATACAGTCTTGCCACCTAAAAATACATTTTGTGAAGTTTCCAAGTGTCCTTAATTCCTCGACTTCTGCCTTTTGGGAGTGTTATTAAACCGTTCGGGCTCCTCTCCTCATCAGGGAGAGACTGTGACCTGGCCAAGGATTAAGCACAAGGATTTCTTTGATGTCTTTTTGACACCTTTGGTATGCAACAGATTAAATCACATAGGTCACTTCCCAGGTATTAAATATCACTGGGAAGGTTTGTCCTGATAGGAGCGTGTCCCTTTACTAGACATCCCTGGGAAAAGGGCTTGTTAAGAGTAAGAGGTCCGTAAGGCACAGGGCAGGGTGGGTCTATGTGCTTGCTGCTTTCCAGGGGCCGCCGCTGGTAGGTAACGGCCCTGATGAGAAGCAGTGTTTAATCCCAGCCAACTTTTCTTCTGTGCTGCTAATGTTGGTGAGAGACTAGCATAACCCTGAGGCAAGGGGAGCACTTGCGGCTGCCCAGCTGGCCAGCAGGCTCTAGCATTTGCATTCACAACAATCTCTACCCACCAGCTGGGCTGGGAAGCAGGGGAGAGGAGACAGTTTTGGGGTGGTGGGGGAACATCTCAGTGATTCAGATACAGGGCGGGACTCCCTGGGGCAGGGGCAGGCACAGCTCTAAATCCAGTCAGGAGGAAGCATTGGTGGGAGGGAGAGAGGGAGAGGAATGCAGCCGATTATGAAGCAAGTGTGTTTGGTTCTTGTTCCATTTCTTTCTGCTCTCTTCCCTAGTAATGTAGGAGGGAAAAACCTCTGGAGGGAGGGTTGGATGTAAAGCTGGATGTCTCTTGGTACCCTCCATAAATAAGGCGCATTCCCCAAGGAAACTCTGCCTGTCATGTACGTGCTGTACACAGCCTTGTACTTCTCTCAGAGAGTTTTAGATGCTGTAGGATACTCAGCCAGGACTTGGCAGCCACAGGGTAGCCGCTGGTATTATGAAGGCCCGCTGAAAGTGAATCGAAAACAAATTAAAATACTTTCCTTTCCCTCCTTGAAATATAACCCCTGATACATTTGATCCAGCTGTAAAGAAACTAACATGTTTGTGACAGTGGCTTTATCAAGCCAGGCCACAATTAAGAACAGCTCTGAATATAAGCTACTGCCTTTATAAATCACTCTCAACTAACCCTTCAAATGGCATCACAGCACAGTGAACAAAACTTATTTACAGTATTTCAGGAGCCAGGGCCAAATAAAACCTGGATGGAAACAGCTCCTGGGTTATTTATAGCCTTTGAAGGACCTGCGCAATTGTCTCCCCATAACCTGAATCTCTCCTTAAGACCTCCCCTTGACTGCATCGGCTCCACTCGGTTGAGGCGGACAGATCAAACGAACACCTTCTGAGCTGTTAATCTTACCCAACACGTTATTAAATGATGCTTCTGCTGTTAGAGCAGTACAGAGCTTCTTCAAAAAAAAAAAAAGTGCTACAAGTATAATATATGGATGCGTCCTACAGGTGAGGAGCTAAGGAGGAAGAACAGTCTGACCTAGCTGGGGGAACAAGACCAAAAAGTATTACAGAGCATCTCATCAATCTCTGGTGCCATTGTTCTGGGAGAAAATTGCCATTTGCTGGTTTAATATCTGGTAGTGGTACAGTATTTTCAAAAGTATAATGTGTAACTACAGTATATATAGTCAGCTTCTCTGCAGTGTAAAATATATGATTTTAGCACCATATTGTGGAAAAATATGTACCGTGCAGAATTCATGAGGTGCTACAATTGACGGTTGAAAATACACACTTGCAAAATCCAAAAGAGCCGTTAAGTAACAAGTTGTTCTTTTCCCCATATGCCCATATGTTTGGGAAAATTATGAGTCTGAAATGCTCTTAACACGTAATTGCCTCGCACTCCCTCATCCAAAATGTGCCAGTCCAGCAGTAAAGTTACTGACGTAGCGGGTGTGAAGGGAGAGTTTGGGTTTGCCACAGGAGCAGCGTGCCGTAAGTGTGCGTGTGAACAGGAGTCAAGACAAGGGGGAGAGAGGCCCGCTCCCACGTGAAGCTGGAAGCTTTGATTTCCTGAGCTGGTGGCGTGCAGCCTGCGTTTCTGGCTCTGGCGCAGGGCCAGCCGGGCCCAGCAGTTGAAAGATTAAGAGATAGAAAAAGAGCCTGTGGATTTTCTGAGTGACCACCCACTAGTGAGCCATGATCTTGGCCTGCAAGCAGACATTACCACTGTGATATATTATGATGCAGAAGTCTCTATGCACCCCTCGAATGCATAAAGAAATATCAATTGCCCTTTGTGGGGAAGAAAAAAAAAGGGGAACTAAGCATTAAAAAAAAAAAAGGCTCCTGCCTTGAAAAAGTGCATGCAGCCCTGAATCCCAATTCACTCCAGCTTCCTGATCTAGAAATAGCTTCACATGCTGCCTAATTTTTTTAGAGATGAATTGTGCTACCTCCTCCTCCCAGCCATCACAGATTTGTTTATCAGAGAGTTGGTGCTGTGAGTGAATCCCACCGACTGCTCTGCCAGGGCCGCATCCTGACGCTCTGCTCTGAGCAGGGGCTGCTTTGCATTTCCGAAAGGACTTACACCTGTGCTCTCCATCACAGCTGTTCTGCAGAGCCTCTAAGCCTTACGTGCAAAATCGGAAGCGCTATTCGCTATCTCTGCATAGAAGAGAAGGCTTTATAACACACTATTCTGTTATTGTGGGGGAAAGAGAGGTGTTTGTGATCATGACAATACCTGTGTGTTTAAGTGAAGCTGATTTAAAAATCATGCGTGATTGTTTTGGGGGAGAAATTTAACACACAATTTGAGAGGTTTTTTCTAGTACCACATCAAAAATTTTGATCTTTTGTTACATCTGGCTATATAAATTTTACCTGTTTTATTTTGCATTAAAATAAAGGTTTTAAGACTATATATGATTATGTATTTGTATGTAGAGTCTTTCTCCTCTTTGTATCTACAAAGCCACCCTCATCCCTGGATGTGATTTGATATTAGGAGATCACGCGTGATCAGGCCGGATCAGAATTGGTAAGGTGACTTTAAAAAAAAAAAAAAAAAACAAAAAAACAAAAACAAAACACAACAGCCATGCGCTGCCTTGTAGAATAAAAACATCACAGGGCTTAACTTGATTCCCTCTCAAATCTGCATTGTCTTCAGTTGTAGAGCCGGAGTCCTGATTTCATAGCCCTGATTGAAAGGAGAAGCGAGAGAGAGTCCCTTGCCATCTCGGCGAATTTCAGCTTAGGCAACTGCATGTTTGTTGCAGAAGTTCCCCAGACAGTTTCATCTCAACATTGAGCTCTTCTCTTGCTGTCGATAACAACTGAGGTGTTCTGCGGCCATGTAGCAGGTACCAGGTCCAACCAGCTGAGGCTGTATTTCAGCAAGATGGCTGCAGCGCTATCTTGTCAGAGATTTAGGACTCCTTGAAAGTTTTACACAGGTACTTAACTGGAGGTACGTGGGTCATTTCACTGAAGCTGATGACACTACTTTTCATACTCCAGATTATACGCAAGCGTAAATCTTTGTAGGATCAGAGCTATGGGTTGCAGAGCACACTGAGATTCAGGCAAGAGTGTTATGTTAGATGAAGTAATTTTCAAAATAGCAGATATTTAAGTGAAAAGTCACTAGAACAGGGAGAAAGAAGAATGTACCCTTTCTGAGACAAAAATTTTGTTTTACTACAAAGAAAAACAGTGAAAGAACAAAACAGAAGGACAGAAAAGTGCAGCATGTTTACAACACAAGATATAGCAGAAATTGCAGTAACGGTTCAGTAAAAATAAATGTGTACTGCACTCCAAAACATTTTGAATGCAAATCTTGGTGTTTATGGCCAAGACAGTTCATGGGCAACTCTGCGTCAATTTTAGCATGTATTAAATTATAATTCACATAGATGCCAATTTTAAAAGTTATCAGGTCATAACTTGCACTCATAGCTAAAAACTGGACAAATAAAACACTGATACCTCAGCTTCTCCTTCTGCTGAAGTTGTACAAAGAGTGGCAAAAGACAAACTAGGAGTGTAATAAAAGCTGGAAACTCAGTGACCACAGTTTCAGAAGGTGCTCCTTCTGCCTTGGCGGTGGTCTCCCATGGTTTCCCCATGGCAGCACTCACTTCCCTAGGACCTGGGCTCAAGTTAAGATCTGTTTTGCAGTCACTACCGTGTCTGCATAAAGAAGTATGTGGAGCCCTTTGACTGTTAATTAATTTTAATGAACCAGACTACACCCTCATGAGACTTGTATTCTGCTGTAAGCAGTGTGGGATGTAGTGCCTTTCCCCACGGAGGGTCTCGGAGCTGGGTTACTCACCCCAGCAGAAGTGCAGTGACCCGCTGCAATGTGGCAGCAGTTGAGCACTACCCGGGGGCAGAGCATAGCAGCCTCTCAGGGATGAGGACCGTGGCAGCTGTGCTACTTGGGAGGCTTTCGGGAAGCAAAATGCCATTATCAAGATCGGAGTGGAGCTGGGCTCCTCCTGCAGCCTCCCAGAAGGCATTCGGGGCTTTTAATAAGCCCCAGAGGCCTCTGGCTCAAAGGCTCTGGAGGCCTCCTGAGGAGGTCGCTCAGGGTCCCTGTGCTTGGTGCGCTCATCCCTGCAGAGAAGGCACGGAGGCACTGAGGCATGGCTTGGGAAAGTGTGGAAACAAATGAGACTGAGAAGGGATCCTACTTCCCAAGCAGGGGATCTGCTCTGGGGAGGGCAGCTCTGCTGCTGTTTTTCCCCATCGGCTGGAAGGGAGAGCCTGATACAAGCAACCGGAGAGACAGGATTGCTCTGGGAATCAGGAAGGAGAGGTGGGGCGGGGGGAGTGGGAAATGACAGGGAGAGGTAACTGGAGCAAAGGAAAAGGGATGAGAAATTAAAATAGGTTGGGAAGAGGAACGGGGAGGGGGGGAGGTGTCAGACCTAAGCAGGAAATACATGGTGGAGAGAAGAGGGGATTGTCCCCGATGTGTGAAGTTCATGTACCAACAAGGAAGGTGGCACTTTCTGATATGCTGACTGCTGCTCCCCAATTTCCGTTTTGCATCCCAGGCTTGTGACACCCCCCCACTGAGCCCAGAGTCAGGACCTGTTTGCAGCACAAAGCACCCATGCCTGAGGGAGGAAGCAGAAGGGCAAGTAGGAATTGTGAGGAAACCCATCAGCCAGCCCGGGGAGAGAGAGGCACCCACCACCGCCCCCTCCTCTAGATCACATCTTGCCAAATCTCATGGCCTGCTCCCCACACGCCTCCCTTCACCTCCCTGGGTACCACTGGCACCACAAAGTCCCCTTCCCTAACTGCCTCTTTCATCCCCCGTTCCCCCCGATCTCTGATGTCCCCAAAGCCACATTGACCTACGAACACAACTTTTGCCTTCACTGCTGAGAAGCCTTGAGCCATCTGTGAGCGTAGGTAACCAATACCAAGAGTTTTACTGGCACCTGAAAGCGATATGGAGTCAAAGCATGCGGCCCACAGGGCCGGCGTTCCTGCACAGTGCAGGCTGGGCCTGTGCCGTCGTTACAGACAGGGGCAAGTTGCACTCACTTTTGAATCGGTTGCTTTGTGGGTATAAATTGCAAGAAAGACACAGATTTTATCTCCGCCGTCTTTTTGCTTGTCTAGAACAAGCCTTTGTCGTGCACAAAAGCTGTTTTATTGCTCGCCTGGCACAAAAATCCTGAACCAGTTTCAGGGGCCAAAAAGGTGATTATAGTCTTTAAAACAGAATTAATTTTCAAACCGTTCCCAAAATATGCCTGACAAACTAACCCAAGCCAGACGAGTTGGCTGTGTTCACGACAAAAAAAACTCAGTGCAGAGGAAACAGCCCTGCTTCGCTTTTCCAGAATATCTGCATCTGAAAGAAAATAATTTATTGGGAAATACATACAGTAGAGTAAAATTGCAAAATAAGACATTCAGTGAGGACTCTATATAAAACCGTGCCCTTTGCCTCAAGCAGGTAATGAATAAAAATGATATAAAGAAGGAATGAACATTCAATGTTTTATATTTAAAATACATTTTGTGAGGAAAACAATGTGGCATAGAAACAGGACTGAAAGGTTCTCCAAGATAATGCCAGAAGCTGCAAGATGTTAGCAGCATTGTCGTATGAGTTTCAAGGTGTAGGTTTTTAATTTTCTCTTATGAATCACAGAAGCAGTCGTGAAAGCTGTCATTAAAATTCATTACAAGAAAAGTAAACTTACATTAAAACCTACCCCATTCTTCTCCGAATTCTTGGTACTGGTTAGGAAGCAGTGTCTGCTTCTCTGCCAAAACCTTACCTACGCAATGTGATTTAATCTCTAGGCTCTGTTAAATTGGAGTTTTCATACATCACATCCTTCAATCCAGAGTACAAAGAAAAAAAAAAAAAAAAAACTGCAGCCTAGATTTTCAAACCAGCAAGCTACGATTTTAAGAGGCTTCATCTGCCATGATTTTTCTAGGAATGAAAAGAGAATAAAAAAATAGAGCAAATATGAAGAAACTAGTTTATAAGTAAATAAAAGTAAATAAACCAGCCCTCCCTCCCCTTTTCCCTTCCTCCTAGATATATATATGCACATACATACATGCACATATACTTATGTATTGCTGCTTTTGATCTAAAAGCCAACTTATTTCTAGCCATTCCCTCTCTCCCAAGGAGAGTCAGTAGTTAACAGCGATGTATGCACGTGAGAAAAGTGGTAAAAACGGTGACCTCCTAGTTCGTGAGTGGATGGATGTACAGAACAACCGGGACTGAGCTGTGCCCAGCAAAGGGAGGAGGAAGTTTTCAGGCAGAGCCGCATTTCCACATGCTAGGCGTCGCTCCAACACCTGCGTCTCTGTAAGTGACAATTTGCAGAGGTGGGCTGAGTCTGCAGGAAGGTCCCTGCCCCGGCTGTGGAAAGGATTTGCGAGGGTTGCTGCAGCGGGTGAGCACTCCCGGGCAGGCACTGGGGCCATGGCGCAGCGGCAGTGCACTCACTGGCCTGGCCAGGATGGGAAGGGCAGGTGGCACGTCTAGGGAGACTGAAACCAGAGCATAAGTTAGAGCAATCGTGAGGCTGCTCTAAGATTATGTTAAGCAGCCTGACAGCCTGCTGGATATTTCAGCAAGCAGAGGAAATCAAAGGCTCTCTTAGCATGTCCACTTGCCGGCTCTGCATTCAGATTTGGCCAAACCAATCACAACTAATTCAGTTACAGGAATGTTAGGTACAAGAAGGGTGTTTCTGGGTCTGTTCAAAGAGGCACATGCACACATCCTCTTTACTATGGAGAAAGTATCTCCTTGCTTCCCTCCTTCCTTGTTCTTCTCTCCCCTCCATTGGAAGTAAGCCCTCCAGGCCAGTCATTTTTCTTTATATGTAACAAGAGGACAGTGAAGCCTCAGTCCAACGTGCATTTAATGCAGTCGTGCCAGTCTCCCCCTCCTGCCCCATCCCTCCCTCCTAGCACTTGGTCCCACCCCATCCCCCATGTCCTTTCTCCTTCTCCAATTGTAGGGATTTTCATTGCTGTGAGAGTACAAAGGTAACTGAGCTGCTATTGAAAAAAGACTGACTTGTTTTTTCTTCACTGGGCTGTTTTTAACATGGATCATTTCCCAACTCAGTCCCCCAAATTGCTTTGATGGCACAACAGAGTGGATAGAGCGGTGATGGAAACAAGGCTGGGGTGTGAGGATGGGTTGGAGAGTGGTTAGACTGCCGTTGCTACAAAACAGAAAAGGAAAAGAAAAGCAAGAACGCTAAATCACAGCCAAAGCGTAATGTATTTAGAGGCTTGGATTTGAAAAGCCAAGCACCATTTTCTGCAACGGTTACATTCCTCTGCACGTTTACTTCTGGCCAAGTTTCCTGAGAGCAGAGGCAGCATTCACCAAGTTTGAATTCCTGAGGCTCTCGCCTGTGGATTTTCTTCTGTGTTTAGCATTAGGAAAAGAGGGGGAATCGTGAGGCTTCACTTAGGTTGTGGCTTTTCCCCTTCCTGGAATGACTTATGCGTGGAGGCACCAGGGAGCCCTGGGACCCCTCTCCTCCTTGCAGACCGGGTGTAACACACACACACACACGTCACCTCAATGGCCTGGGGACACAGGTCACCGGGGGAGACAGTGTAGTTGTGAGCCCAGCTGTGCAGGGCACACTGAGGTTCACACCTACCTGGGCTTCCTCAGCTCAGGATGGCTGCTGCCCAAAGATTCCTGCGTGAGGGGTACAGGGGACAGCGAGGTGGCGACCAGAGCAGCAGGTCCCAAAGCATGGCCGGGGTGGTCACTGTCACGGCAGGGGCTCTATCATGGTGGTTTTTCTGTAGGACTTTTTTGTTCCCCTGGCAGGGACTGGCTCAGGGATGCCAGCAAATGTTTCAAGTCACCCTGCAACATGGTTTGTATCAGTCACGGGTTTGGCCAGCAGCAGTGACATTTGGCGGGTGCTCCCTGGGCCCCGGAGGCGAGAGAGGAGCCCATCTGCCAGCTGAGCTTCAGGTCCTCCCTGGCCCTGCAGACTCTGGGAGAACAATGGGAGCCCTTGGCCTGGCACAGGCAGTGTTTGGGGCAGTGTTTCAAGGAGTGTGGCTTTTGTTTTGGCTCTTTGGTTACATGTCTCCTCTTGGATGTTTATGCTGAACAAAAGGCGCTTGTTCTCTCACTGACTTCAATGAGGTTGAGTCCAGCTGGATTTGTGCTTTAGGTGTAGAGAGCCAACAATACGCCTATCAGCTGCCCCATCCCGGGAGAGCCTGGGCACAGCGCTGCCCGGGGCATGCGTGCTCGTCCCCATCCTCCCAGGAGCAGGAATGAAAACACACTTTGCAAACAGCCTTGCCGGAGCAGGGTCTAGGTACCGAGCCCACAGGGCAGCTCTCGGGGCCCTCTGCTTTGGGGAATGCTTTGATGCTTCATGTACTGAGGATGTTCAGGTTTATCCTCTAGCTGCCAAGTAACCTGCTTGTCTGCTTTAATTTGTTAAGCCTTTTTATTTTTAACAAGTCCTTTATTTATTAAAAAAAACCAACCCTTCCAATCAGTTCACTCTGCTCCTTTCACGTCTATCTTGCCCTTCTCCCCACACCTCCTGTAGCCAGAGCCTTGGCTCACAAGCCAGAATGCCGATCGGTGTGAGAATGTAAAATAGGCCCAACAAACGCCGAGCAGAGACAGGCGTGCTGTGTGGGTCCTGGTGCAAGGCAGGCAGGCTCCAGATACAGTGATTCAGCCACAGGCAACCAAACGTGCATTCCCCTGCCGCATCCAAGACGGTCTGTGCGCAGGGGAGGGTGGCGGGGCTGCCGGGGGCTGCCAGGGGCTGCACAGCGCGTTGGGCCAGCGCTGGCTGATGATTAGGCAGGGTGTGGGCTCAGTTTACTTTTACCCCTGCTGCAAACCTTCTCAAGCTAAGATGTTTTAAGTTGTCCTTATCCTCAGATTAATAAATGCTGCGCTGTGGGAGTGTAAACACAGGAAAAGAACCGGACAAAAAAAAAAAAAACACCCAAAAAATTCAGGCTGGTGCTGTGCAGTCAGGACATTTCTTTTCCTAACAGGATATGGGATCAGAGGAAAAAAATATGCATTATATAACATGTGTCCGCGGGGCAGGGGGGTCAGTAGACAAATTAAGCATGTTGTTGGCTGAGCTGGAGAGCCCGTGAAATGAGACAGTTTAGCAGCAGGGCCCTGCAGTGGTGTGTCCCCTGAGCCGGGGCTACCGGCCGGTGAGGAGGCACCACAGGGCCCGGCTGTGGTGCACGGCTGGTTTTGTTTTGGCACCCGTGGGGTGGTGGTACTCAGTTGCCGACTGAGGTTAAACCACAACAGGCCCACCGGCAGCAAAGGGGCGAGAGCAGCAGAGGTGGCTGGTCAGATGAGGGTCCCGGACAGAGCTGCCACCCTGCGGGCACAGGACCAGCCTGCCTTGCCGGCTGGCAGCTCCACCGCAGTGGGTGAGATGGCTACGAGCAAGAAGAGCTCCCAGTCAGTTTCCCTCAGCTTCAGGGGGAAACGCAGGTGGGATGGGCTGGCACATCATGCCCCATGGCCACCATGGCTGGACAAGGAG